>NC_084948.1:600000-1200000 GCF_949316205.1 Platichthys flesus | reverse complement strand
AAGTTAATCTGATGAAAGCCCTGGGACAAGTGCATCAAGTAAAAATGTGGAATATGGAAAAAAAATGGCCACTTAATCCAAAATGGCGGCCTCCCTGTTTGGTCAAGCATACCTATCCAAGATATTTTTTTGTTTGTTATGAAACGACACATGTCCAGATAGATTTGTATAAATGTCGGCCATCGTAGTGCCGGGGTTGCCCTATAGGGGGCGCTGGTCAGTTTTTTTGCCACGCCCATTTCTTAAAACCATATGAATATCTTCAGGGGGGGGCTGTTGTTACACACATGTAGTTTGAGAGAGATAGAATCATGAACACTGAAGTTACAGCAATTTCGTGTTTCACGGCGAGTTGATGAACTGTAATGCCACGCCATTCATATGGCGTTTGACGAAAAGTCACGGTAATCTTATGTCTTCATTGTCAATGTCTTGGGACCCATTTGATACAGTTTGACATGGTTGAGGTCAGTGGATGAGGAGAAATTCATCCAAGTGTAAGACAAGCAAAAAACAAGACATTTCCTGTTGCCACCAGGGGGCGCTGCGGTTTTAAGTCATCATTTATGCATAGATGTCATCAGGCGGGGACTATTGTCTTACATGTCTGGTTTGGACTTGATTGGAACATGTATGTCCGAGATACAGATGCCCGTGTTTTGATGGCGTGTAACCAATTTTTAACGCCATGCCACGGTCACACGGTGTGATAAAAAAAAAATCCGTCAATCATTTTTTATCTCCATCTTGTTGTGATGACACTCATCTGAATTTGAAGTTGATCTGATGAAAGCCCTGGGACAAGTACGTAAAAGTAAAAATGTGGGATATTGCCAAAATGGCCACTAAAAGCAAAATGGCGGACTTCCTGTTGCGTTTTTCATAATGCTCCATGAGACTTTTTTTCATGACTGGTCACGATACACCTATATCCAGATTTTGATGAAAATCCGTTATGTGGAAACCTAGGGGCTGGTTCCAGGGGGCGCTGTAGAGCCATTTTGCCACGCCCAATTCCAATTACTCCAGAATACTAAAATATCCGCAGACCTTGAATTTCCTGCAAAGTTTCATAACTTTTTGAGCATGTCTAGACCCTGAAAAAGCCCCCCAAAGGGAAATAATAATAATAATAATAATAATAATAAAAATCCTTACAGATTCAATAGGGCCTCTCACCATTCGGTGCTCGGGCCCTAATAATAATAATAATAATAATAATAATAATAAAAATCCTTACAGATTCAATAGGGCCTCTCACCATTCGGTGCTCGGGCCCTAACTAGGGCTACGTTGTAGCACTAACGGGCCCGAGCACAGGCAATTTCAAGTCTGTTGCGGTCGGGGAAAAGAGAACGTTCGATGACCAAGCGCTCGTCTCCACATTGCCTGCGTTTGCCCTGTGCGGCAAGGAAGATCGCTCCACTTCTTCTGGCCAGCCGCTGGTGCTGAACTAGAGGTAAGTAACCTTGAAACTATCCAACATAACCTATTGCTTTATCTATCATCATATGCTTACATGCCTCAAGTTTTTTGTAATATGTAATTGTTATAAAAGTTACCGTTTATTTATCACGTCTAATGAACAGATTGAAGCAAGATAACTCGACAGTCTTGTTTTGGTTGTGACATTATTTTTTTAAATGAGTTACTATCAATACGCTACACGTGTACGTTTCATGTGATAGTAACTGTTTCACCAATATTCTGATACAGGATGGTATATCCGCCATTACTATTTTCACATCGTTTATTTAGTCTGTCATGGAGTTGTAGAGTGAATTAGACAGTAGTGATAACATTATAATGTCCACACATCAGTGTTGTAAACACTTCTCCAATTAATTATATAATTATGTTTTCACACTGAGGGAAGTGGAGAGACTTGATGTGGACTGTTATCAACAGCTCTGTGGGAGATCATCACCTTGAATATTACAGATGAGGTAGAAAGACATTTTATCTATGTGTACAATGTTGTATTTCTTTGTCACGTTTTATCAAAAGCGATTTAAAGTATGTGCATTTAACCATTAGGATACAAACCCAGACCCTAGTACATCGGTTCTAGCTGAAATAAGTAGTGCTTCATAAACAACACAAAACATTCATAACAGTACGCTTCTGCTCCTCATTAATGCAGCTCCTGATGTCCCCAGCAGCAACATGGTGGAGATCTGCAGCTTCATGCTGGTCAACTGGAAGACAACTGATTAAGATTAAAAGATTAAGATTAAAATCCATTTATTCATCCCAAACACATGCACAGACATGCAAAGGCACACTCATGCAGGTAGGGAAATTTAATCGCTGCTTTTTACCCATCTGGTGCAGGACACACAGAGCAGTGAGCGACCATGTACGGCGCTCGGGGGAGCAGATGTTGGGGGAGTGAGGTGCCTTGCTCATGGGCACTAGAGAGGGTAGGGAGACTCTTGGATTTTTGGACAGATCAATCCAGGTTCGACTTTTGTTGTCTCTCCATGGAGTCGAACCAAAGACGAACCAGAGACCTTCTCTGCCCATAGTCCAAGTTTCTGCCACTCGACCACCGCCTCTCCTCATGCATCATCAAACTAGTAATCTACACATCACTCCATGCGTTGCTCCCTTAACTACAGATGGCCTGCGAATGTCATGGAGTTTTACAGTGAATTAGACAGTTTAGGTATGATTTTAATCTCCACACATCAGTGTTGTAAACAGTTCTCAAATTAATTATAGAATTATGTTTTCACACTGAGAGAAGTGGAAAGACTTGATTTGGACTGTTATCAATAGGTCTGTGGGAGATTATCACCTTGAATAGTACTGATGAGGTAGAAAGACATTTTATGTATTTGTACAATGTTGTATTTCTTTCAGCACTTTTATCAGAAGGGACTTAAAATATGTACATTTCACCATGAGGATATAAACCAAGACCACAGTACAACAGTTCTATCTGAAATCTGTTGTGCTTTATACACAACACAAAACATTCTTTAACAGTGCGTTTTTTCTCTTCATAGATGAAGAACTGCAGCACCTGATGTCCTCAGCAGCAACATGGTGGAGATCTGATTTGATACACTTTAGATAAGAACCCAGTGTTTTATATTTCTGCTTTGCCATAAGAGACAGAACATGGTCATCACAGCTGTGTCCTTCAGGCTCGTCTGTCCCTAATAAAATGATAGGAAACATGAAAGTGATCGTCATTATTGTAGAGGAAGAGTTACATATGAACAAAGTGTGTAATCTTATTTTCTGTGGATATTCAACTGTGTATTTGAATATGCTTTTGGATTAAAACGTGCACTACCATGACAATGAATGTTTTTAATGGAGCTATTTCACATTAAAAGTATTGCATTATAATTTAATACATTATGTATTATGTGCAATACTTTGATTGTTTTTAAGTAATGAAATCAGGTCTGTACCTGGAGTCAGTGTTCAGTCTGGTTGGATTCAAGTTGTGTGTCAAGTTGGACCTTCTAGAGGAACATGAAACCAATACACAGATATGTAAAGTCATACATGGGCCAGGTTAAGTAATTAACAGACTTTTAAATGGTAAAAATAAAATATTAGTTCAAAGTTAATCAGAGCATAATCATTTCAGATTAGGAAATAGGTAGTGCATATAAGCCCACAACTCTGTATGACACTGTCTGTTCTAGTAAAGGTACAAGGCTATGACTTACTCATATTTAACAAAAGAATTCAGTGAAGTCTGTCTGAGATTAACGATTTAAATACTGAAGGTGGGAGACACGGTTATTTTTCACTGTAACACGTGACAGGACATCAACACCGTGACTCTGAATAAAGAGCCTTAAAAGACGTAGTGCTCCTTTGAACAGCTGCTCTTACAATGTGTAGCAAGTGCTAAATCTCCATTAGTATAATAGTAACAAAAATCACCCTTTACATAATTGAACATATATTTTCCATGTGAACCCCTTTAACACAGTTCAATTCAGGAGCAAAATATAATTTATACAGTATTTATTAGAGCTAGTATTAGTAAACAGATCAAACAAATGCAGTACAACACATCACACATCCACAGTGTCTCTTTTGCTTATCATCACATTCAGTCAGAAGTGTCCGTTTAACTTACGTAGCAGTTGAGAGATGCTTCGTTGGAGCTAGCAGGAGCTAGCTCATAGCCAGTGCTGCTGTTGAGAGCGGCAGAGTTCACACAGGAAAAGACACAACGGGAGAGGGGAAAAAAGCTTTGAGTCCCACACTCTAACCTGCTGAGCGAACAACGTCCACAGTGACTCCGCCGCCGTCCTCTCATCCAGACTCGCCAACCGTTCTCCGGTTCTTCGTGATACACAGCTCCGCAGCTTGTGACGACGTAACTCATGAGGCGTTCACTTGCAGCTGTGTTAAATGCAGCTTCGTTTGTCATGGCGAGTTGAAGAAGTCTGCTGCAAAGCTATGAATAATCCGCATGATGAAAACTCACAGCAATGTTATGCCTACATTATCAATATATTGAGACCCATGTGACACAGTTTGACATGGTTTAGCAAAGTGAATGAGGAGAAATACATCCAAGTGTGAGACGTAACAAACCGAAAGCGGTCTCATGCTGCGTTCAGGGTAACTCTGTTAAAATGGGTTTCATTGGTCATGGTGAGCTGATGAACTTTGATGCCACGCCATTAACAATCTGCATGATGAAAAGTCACAATAATGTTATGCCTACATTATCAATATCTTGAGACCAATTTGACACAGTTTGACATGGTTTAGTAAAGTGGCTGGAGGGAAATACATCAAAGAGTAAGATGACCAAAACAAGACATTTCCTGATGCCACCAGGGGGCGCTTTCCTTTTAAGTCATGATTTCTAGGTAGATGTCTTCCGGTCGCGACTCTTGTCTTATATGTGTAGTTTGGAGTCGATTGGACAAAATATGTCTAAGTTACAGAAGCTCGCTTATATTGGCGTTTAGTCGAACTTTGAGACCTCACCACGGTCACACGGTATGATGAAAAGTTTAAATTCTGATAACTTTAGATCTTCATCTTGTTTTGTAGAGTCTCATCTAATTTTTAAGTTGATCTGATGAAAGCTGTCTGAGTAGTACATAAAAACATAACAGGTACCAAAACAAGATATTTCGCGTTACCACCAGGGGGCGCTGTGATTGTAAGTCACAATTTCTGCACCCATGTCTTCTGGTGGCGACTCTTGTCGAATGTGTCTAGTTTGGACTCAATTGGACAAAATATGTCTGAAATATGGAAGCTTGTGTTTTGATGGCGTTTCATCAAACTTTAACGCCACACCACGGTCAGACGGTTTCGCTAAAACGTAAACCTTCAATAACTTTAGATCTCCAATTTGTTGTGATGACGATCGTCTAAATTTGAAGTTGATCTGATGAAAGCTGTACGACAAGTACATCAAAGAAAAAATATGGAATATGACCAAAATGGCCACTAAAGTCAAACTGGCGGGCTTCCTGTTGCGTTATTCATAATGCACTGATGAACTTTTTTGTGCATCTAGTCATGATACACAATAATCTTTGTTTTTTTTGAGGATCGGTGAATGCTAAATGAGGGGCTTTTCCGTAGGTGGCGCTCTTGAGCCATTTTGCCACGCCCTTTTCAAAATACTCCAGAATACGTAATTTTACGCCGCCTTCGAATTTACTGCAAACTCCTACAACTTTTTGAGCACATTAAAGCCCTCAAAAAGCCAATTCATTTAAGCTAAGAAAAATAATAATAATAATAATAATAATAATCATTTCAATTTCAATAGGGCCTCCCACCGATTTCGGTGCTCGGGCCCTAATAATAATAAAAATCCTTACAGATTCAATAGGGCCTCTCACCATTCGGTGCTCGGGCCCTAACTAGGGCTACGTTGTAGCACTTGCGGGCCCGAGCACCCGCACGTTGAAGCCTGTTGCGGTCGGTGGAGAGAGCGATCGATGACCAAGCGCACATCATCGATCGAGCATGCACTTCTCCACGTTGCATGCGTTTTGCGCTCTGCGGCAGTAGGTTTGCCAGTAGGTGGCGCCATCACTATTATTACGCACAGACATATAGATCTGTTCAAGTAGGCGCTCTGATGTAGCGTGAGAAATTTTGTGTCAATTGGACAATGTTTCCGCAACTTAATTTTCACACTGATCAATAGGTGGCGCTATGATCCTGAACTAATATTCATATATGGAGCTGTTCTATTCAGGATTATGATCATAGGTCAGTAGTTTGGAGCCGGTTGGATAATGCAGAGTGGATTAACAAAGTACTTCCTGTTTCCTGGCGAATCAGTAGGTGGCGCTATGACACTGAGGAAATATTGACACATAGAGCTGTTCAGGCTTGGACTCTGACCATGTGACAGAAGTTTTGTAGTGATAGGACAATGCACAGTGGAGTTATGATAACATCGTGTCCTTTGGCGAAGGAAAATCCTTCGCCGCACATCAATGTTTACACGGTTTGAGGAAACGTCACAATTCTGACCATGATCTAATGACTTGACTGATCTGATTTGAGCTGTATATTGTAAATCAGCCAGGAGCAGTTCATCAAAGTATAAAACATGTCACTTCCTGTAGCCACCAGGGGGCGCTGTAATTTCAAGTCATAATTTCTGTGTAGATGTCATCAGGATGGCACCCTTGTCTTACATGTCTAGTTTGGACTCGATTGGACAATGTATGTCCGAGATACAGAACCTCGTGTTTTGATGGCGTTTAATCAAACTCAAGACGCCACGCCACGGTCACACGGTGTGACGAAAGGTCAATCTCTTAATCACTTTTTATCTCCATCTTGTTGTGATGGCACTGATCTTAATTTGAAGTTAATCTGATGAAAGCCCTGGGACAAGTGCATCAAGTAAAAATGTGGAATATGGGAAAAAAATGGCCACTTAATCCAAAATGGCGGCCTCCCTGTTTGGTCAAGCATACCTATCCAAGATATTTTTTTGTTTGTTATGAAACGACACATGTCCCGATAGATTTGTATAAATGTCGGCCATCGTAGTGCCGGGGTTGCCCTATAGGGGGCGCTGGTCAGTTTTTTTGCCACGCCCATTTCTTAAAACCATATGAATATCTTCAGGGGGGGGCTGTTGTTACACAAATGTAGTTTGAGAGAGATAGAATCATGAACACTGAAGTTACAGCAATTTCGTGTTTCACGGCGAGTTGATGAACTTTAATGCCACGCCATTCATATGGCGTTTGACGAAAAGTCACGGTAATCTTATGTCTTCATTGTCAATGTCTTGGGACCCATTTGATACAGTTTGACATGGTTGAGGTCAGTGGATGAGGAGAAATTCATCCAAGTGTAAGACAAGCAAAAAACAAGACATTTCCTGTTGCCACCAGGGGGCGCTGCGGTTTTAAGTCATCATTTATGCATAGATGTCATCAGGCGGGGACTATTGTCTTACATGTCTAGTTTGGACTTGATTGGAACATGTATGTCCGAGATACAGATGCCCGTGTTTTGATGGCGTGTTACCAATTTTTAACGCCATGCCACGGTCACACGGTGTGATAAAAAAAAAATCCCTCAATCATTTTTTATCTCCATCTTGTTGTGATGACACTCATCTGAATTTGAAATTGATCTGATGAAAGCCCTGGGACAAGTACGTAAAAGTAAAAATGTGGGATATTGCCAAAATGGCCACTAAAAGCAAAATGGCGGACTTCCTGTTGCGTTTTTCATAATGCTCCATGAGACTTTTTTTCATGACTGGTCACGATACACCTATATCCAGATTTTGATGAAAATCCGTTATGTGGAAACCTAGGGGCTGGTTCCAGGGGGCGCTGTAGAGCCATTTTGCCACGCCCAATTCCAATTACTCCAGAATACTAAAATATCCGCAGACCTTGAATTTCCTGCAAAGTTTCATAACTTTTTGAGCATGTCTAGACCCTGAAAAAGCCCCCCAAAGGGAAATAATAATAACTAGGGCTACGTTGTAGCACTTGCGGGCCCGAGCACCCGCACGTTGAAGCCTGTTGCGGTCGGTGGAGAGAGCGATCGATGACCAAGCGCACATCATCGATCGAGCATGCACTTCTCCACGTTGCATGCGTTTTGCGCTCTGCGGCAGTAGGTTTGCCAGTAGGTGGCGCCATCACTATTATTACGCACAGACATATATATCTGTTCATGTAGGCGCTCTGATGTAGCATGAGCAATTTTGTGTCAATTGGACAATGTTAACACAACTTAATTTTCACACTGATCAGTAGGTGGCGCTATGACCCTGAACTAATATTTATATATGGAGCTGTTCAGATCAGTATTGTGATCATAGGTCAGTAGTTTGGAGCCGGTTGGATAATGCAGAGTGGATTAACAAAGTACTTCCTGTTTCCTGGTGAATCAGTAGGTGGCGCTATGACACTGAGGAAATATTGACACATAGAGCTGTTCAGGCTTGTACTCTTATCATGTGACAGAAGTTTGGTAGTGATAGGACAATGCACAGTGTAATTATGAAAACATCGTGTCCTTTGGCGAAGGATGATCCTTCGCCGCACATCAATGTTTACACGGTTTGAGGAAACGTCAGAATTCTGACCATGATCTAATGACTTGACTGAGCTGATTTGAGCTGTATATTGTAAATCAGCCAGGAGCAGTTCATCAAAGTATAAAACATGTCACTTCATGTTGCCACCAGGGGGCGCTGTGATTTCAAGTCATAATTTCTGTGTAGATGTCATCAGGATGGCACCCTTGTCTTACATGTCTAGTTTGGACCCGATTGGACAATGTATGTCCGAGATACAGAACCTCGTGTTTTGATGGCGTTTAATCAAACTCAAGACGCCACGCCACGGTCACACGGTGTGACGAAAGGTCACTCTCTTAATCACTTTTTATCTCCATCTTGTTGTGATGGCACTGATCTTAATTTGAAGTTAATCTGATGAAAGCCCTGGGACAAGTGCATCAAGTAAAAATGTGGAATATGGAAAAAAAATGGCCACTTAATCCAAAATGGCGGCCTCCCTGTTTGGTCAAGCATACCTATCCAAGATATTTTTTTGTTTGTTATGAAACGACACATGTCCCGATAGATTTGTATAAATGTCGGCCATCGTAGTGCCGGGGTTGCCCTATAGGGGGCGCTGGTCAGTTTTTTTGCCACGCCCATTTCTTAAAACCATATGAATATCTTCAGGGGGGGGCTGTTGTTACACACAGGTAGTTTGAGAGAGATAGAATCATGAAGACTGAAGTTACAGCAATTTCGTGTTTCACGGCGAGTTGATGAACTTTAATGCCACGCCATTCATATGGCGTTTGACGAAAAGTCACGGTAATCTTATGTCTTCATTGTCAATGTCTTGGGACCCATTTGATACAGTTTGACATGGTTGAGGTCAGTGGATGAGGAGAAATTCATCCAAGTGTAAGACAAGCAAAAAACAAGACATTTCCTGTTGCCACCAGGGTGCGCTGCGGTTTTAAGTCATCATTTATGCATAGATGCCATCAGGCGGGGACTATTGTCTTACATGTCTAGTTTGGACTTGATTGGAACATGTATGTCCGAGATACAGATAACCGTGTTTTGATGGCGTGTAACCAATTTTTAACGCCATGCCACGGTCACACGGTGTGATAAAAAAAAAATCCCTCTATCATTTTTTATCTCCATCTTGTTGTGATGACACTCATCTGAATTTGAAGTTGATCTGATGAAAGCCCTGGGACAAGTACGTAAAAGTAAAAATGTGGGATATTGCCAAAATGGCCACTAAAAGCAAAATGGCGGACTTCCTGTTGCGTTTTTCATAATGCTCCATGAGACTTTTTTTCATGACTGGTCACGATACACCTATATCCAGATTTTGATGAAAATCCGTTATGTGGAAACCTAGGGGCTGGTTCCAGGGGGCGCTGTCGAGCCATTTTGCCACGCCCAATTCCAATTACTCCAGAATACTAAAATATCCGCAGACCTTGAATTTCCTGCAAAGTTTCATAACTTTTTGAGCATGTCTAGACCCTGAAAAAGCCCCCCAAAGGGAAATAATAATAATAATAATAATAATAATAATAATAATAATAATAATAATAATAAAAATCCTTACAGATTCAAAAGGGCCTCTCACCATTCGGTGCTCGGGCCCTAATAATAATAATAATAATAATAACTAGGGCTACGTTGTAGCACTTGCGGGCCCGAGCACCCGCACGTTGAAGCCTGTTGCGGTCGGTGGAGAGAGCGATCGATGACCAAGCGCACATCATCGA
This sequence comes from Platichthys flesus, assembly GCF_949316205.1. Taxonomy (NCBI): domain Eukaryota; kingdom Metazoa; phylum Chordata; class Actinopteri; order Pleuronectiformes; family Pleuronectidae; genus Platichthys; species Platichthys flesus. The sequence goes on along the minus strand of NC_084948.1, from coordinate 1,189,734 downwards.
TCGAGCATGCACTTCTCCACGTTGCATGCGTTTTGCGCTCTGCGGCAGTAGGTTTGCCAGTAGGTGGCGGCATCACTATTATTACGCACAGACATATATATCTGTTCATGTAGGCGCTCTGATGTAGCGTGAGAAATTTTGTGTCAATTGGACAATGTTTCCGCAACTTAATTTTCACACTGATCAATAGGTGGCGCTATGATCCTGAACTAATATTCATATGTGGTGCTGTTCAGATCAGGATTGTGATCATAGGTCAGTAGTTTGGAGCCGGTTGGATAATGCAGAGTGGATTAACAAAGTACTTCCTGTTTCCTGGCGAATCAGTAGGTGGCGCTATGACACTGAGGAAATATTGACACATAGACCTGTTCAGGCTTGGACTCTGACCATGTGACAGAAGTTTTGTAGTGATAGGACAATGCACAGTGGAGTTATGATAACATCGTGTCCTTTGGCGAAGGAAAATCCTTCGCCGCACATCAATGTTTACACGGTTTGAGGAAACGTCACAATTCTGACCATGATCTAATGACTTGACTGATCTGATTTGAGCTGTATATTGTAAATCAGCCAGGAGCAGTTCATCAAAGTATAAAACATGTCACTTCCTGTAGCCACCAGGGGGCGCTGTAATTTCAAGTCATAATTTCTGTGTAGATGTCATCAGGATGGCACCCTTGTCTTACATGTCTAGTTTGGACTCGATTGGACAATGTATGTCCGAGATACAGAACCTCGTGTTTTGATGGCGTTTAATCAAACTCAAGACGCCACGCCACGGTCACACGGTGTGACGAAAGGTCAATCTCTTAATCGATTTTTATCTCCATCTTGTTGTGATGGCACTGATCTTAATTTGAAGTTAATCTGATGAAAGCCCTGGGACAAGTGCATCAAGTAAAAATGTGGAATATGGAAAAAAAATGGCCACTTAATCCAAAATGGCGGCCTCCCTGTTTGGTCAAGCATACCTATCCAAGATATTTTTTTGTTTGTTATGAAACGACACATGTCCCGATAGATTTGTATAAATGTCGGCCATCGTAGTGCCGGGGTTGCCCTATAGGGGGCGCTGGTCAGTTTTTTTGCCACGCCCATTTCTTAAAACCATATGAATATCTTCAGGGGGGGGCTGTTGTTACACACATGTAGTTTGAGAGAGATAGAATCATGAACACTGAAGTTACAGCAATTTCGTGTTTCACGGCGAGTTGATGAACTTTAATGCCACGCCATTCATATGGCGTTTGACGAAAAGTCACGGTAATCTTATGTCTTCATTGTCAATGTCTTGGGACCCATTTGATACAGTTTGACATGGTTGAGGTCAGTGGATGAGGAGAAATTCATCCAAGTGTAAGACAAGCAAAAAACAAGACATTTCCTGTTGCCACCAGGGGGCGCTGCGGTTTTAAGTCATCATTTATGCATAGATGTCATCAAGCGGGGACTATTGTCTTACATGTCTAGTTTAGACTTGATTGGAACATGTATGTCTGAGATACAGATGCCCGTGTTTTGATGGCGTGTAACCAATTTTTAACGCCATGCCACGGTCACACGGTGTGATAAAAAAAAAATCCCTCAATCATTTTTTATCTCCATCTTGTTGTGATGACACTCATCTGAATTTGAAGTTGATCTGATGAAAGCCCTGGGACAAGTACGTAAAAGTAAAAATGTGGGATATTGCCAAAATGGCCACTAAAAGCAAAATGGCGGACTTCCTGTTGCGTTTTTCATAATGCTCCATGAGACTTTTTTTCATGACTGGTCACGATACACCTATATCCAGATTTTGATGAAAATCCGTTATGTGGAAACCTAGGGGCTGGTTCCAGGGGGCGCTGTAGAGCCATTTTGCCACGCCCAATTCCAATTACTCCAGAATACTAAAATATCCGCAGACCTTGAATTTCCTGCAAAGTTTCATAACTTTTTGAGCATGTCTAGACCCTGAAAAAGCCCCCCAAAGGGAAATAATAATAACTAGGGCTACGTTGTAGCACTTGCGGGCCCGAGCACCCGCACGTTGAAGCCTGTTGCGGTCGGTGGAGAGAGCGATCGATGACCAAGCGCACATCATCGATCGAGCATGCACTTCTCCACGTTGCATGCGTTTTGCGCTCTGCGGCAGTAGGTTTGCCAGTAGGTGGCGCCATCACTATTATTACGCACAGACATATATATCTGTTCATGTAGGCGCTCTGATGTAGCGTGAGAAATTTTGTGTCAATTGGACAATTTTAACACAACTTAATTTTCACACTGATCAGTAGGTGGCGCTATGACCCTGAACTAATATTTATATGTGGAGCTGTTCAGATCAGTATTGTGATCATAGGTCAGTAGTTTGGAGCCGGTTGGATAATGCAGAGTGGATTAACAAAGTACTTCCTGTTTCCTGGCGAATCAGTAGGTGGCGCTATGACACTGAGGAAATATTGACACATAGAGCTGTTCAGGCTTGGACTCTGACCATGTGACAGAAGTTTTGTAGTGATAGGACAATGCACAGTGGAGTTATGATAACATCGTGTCCTTTGGCGAAGGAAAATCCTTCGCCGCACATCAATGTTTACACGGTTTGAGGAAACGTCACAATTCTGACCATGATCTAATGACTTGACTGATCTGATTTGAGCTGTATATTGTAAATCAGCCAGGAGCAGTTCATCAAAGTATAAAACATGTCACTTCCTGTAGCCACCAGGGGGCGCTGTAATTTCAAGTCATAATTTCTGTGTATATGTCATCAGGATGGCACCCTTGTCTTAAATGTCTAGTTTGGACTCGATTGGACAATGTATGTCCGAGATACAGAACCTCGTGTTTTGATGGCGTTTAATCAAACTCAAGACGCCACGCCACGGTCACACGGTGTGACGAAAGGTCAATCTCTTAATCACTTTTTATCTCCATCTTGTTGTGATGGCAATGATCTTAATTTGAAGTTAATCTGATGAAAGCCCTGGGACAAGTGCATCAAGTAAAAATGTGGAATATGGAAAAAAAATGGCCACTTAATCCAAAATGGCGGCCTCCCTGTTTGGTCAAGCATACCTATCCAAGATATTTTTTTGTTTGTTATGAAACGACACATGTCCCGATAGATTTGTATAAATGTCGGCCATCGTAGTGCCGGGGTTGCCCTATAGGGGGCGCTGGTCAGTTTTTTTGCCACGCCCATTTCTTAAAACCATATGATTATCTTCAGGGGGGGGCTGTTGTTACACACATGTAGTTTGAGAGAGATAGAATCATGAACACTGAAGTTACAGCAATTTCGTGTTTCACGGCGAGTTGATGAACTTTAATGCCACGCCATTCATATGGCGTTTGACGAAAAGTCACGGTAATCTTATGTCTTCATTGTCAATGTCTTGGGACCCATTTGATACAGTTTGACATGGTTGAGGTCAGTGGATGAGGAGAAATTCATCCAAGTGTAAGACAAGCAAAAAACAAGACATTTCCTGTTGCCACCAGGGGGCGCTGCGGTTTTAAGTCATCATTTATGCATAGATGTCATCAGGCGGGGACTATTGTCTTACATGTCTAGTTTGGACTTGATTGGAACATGTATGTCCGAGATACAGATGCCCGTGTTTTGATGGCGTGTAACCAATTTTTAACGCCATGCCACGGTCACACGGTGTGATAAAAAAAAAATCCCTCAATCATTTTTTATCTCCATCTTGTTGTGATGACACTCATCTGAATTTGAAGTTGATCTGATGAAAGCCCTGGGACAAGTACGTAAAAGTAAAAATGTGGGATATTGCCAAAATGGCCACTAAAAGCAAAATGGCGGACTTCCTGTTGCGTTTTTCATAATGCTCCATGAGACTTTTTTTCATGACTGGTCACGATACACCTATATCCAGATTTTGATGAAAATCCGTCATGTGGAAACCTAGGGGCTGGTTCCAGGGGGCGCTGTAGAGCCATTTTGCCACGCCCAATTCCAATTACTCCAGAATACTAAAATATCCGCAGACCTTGAATTTCCTGCAAAGTTTCATAACTTTTTGAGTATGTCTAGACCCTGAAAAAGCCCCCCAAAGGGAAATAATAATAATAATAATAATAATAATAATAATAATAATAATAATAAAAATCCTTACAGATTCAATAGGGCCTCTCACCATTCGGTGCTCGGGCCCTAATAATAATAAAAATCCTTACAGATTCAATAGGGCCTCTCACCATTCGGTGCTCGGGCCCTAATAATAATAAAAATCCTTACAGATTCAATAGGGCCTCTCACCATTCGGTGCTCGGGCCCTAATAATAAAAATCCTTACAGATTCAATAGGGCCTCTCACCATTCGGTGCTCGGGCCCTAACTAGGGCTACGTTGTAGCCCGAGCACCCGCACGTTGAAGCCTGTTGCGGTCGGTGGAGAGAGCGATCGATGACCAAGCGCACATCATCGATCGAGCATGCACTTCTCCACGTTGCATGCGTTTTGCGCTCTGCGGCAGTAGGTTTGCCAGTAGGTGGCGCCATCACTATTATTACGCACAGACATATATATCTGTTCATGTAGGCGCTCTGATGTAGCGTGAGCAATTTTGTGTCAATTGGACAATGTTTCCGCAACTTAATTTTCACACTGATCAATAGGTGGCGCTATGATCCTGAACTAATATTCATATATGGAGCTGTTCTATTCAGGATTGTGATCATAGGTCAGTAGTTTGGAGCCGGTTGGATAATGCAGAGTGGATTAACAAATTACTTCCTGTTTCCTGGCGAATCAGTAGGTGGCGCTATGACACTGAGAAAATATTGACACATAGAGCTGTTCAGGCTTGGACTCTGACCATGTGACAGAAGTTTTGTAGTGATAGGACAATGCACAGTGGAGTTATGATAACATCGTGTCCTTTGGCGAAGGAAAATCCTTCGCCGCACATCAATGTTTACACGGTTTGAGGAAACGTCACAATTCTGACCATGATCTAATGACTTGACTGATCTGATTTGAGCTGTATATTGTAAATCAGCCAGGAGCAGTTCATCAAAGTATAAAACATGTCACTTCCTGTAGCCACCAGGGGGCGCTGTAATTTCAAGTCATAATTTCTGTGTAGATGTCATCAGGATGGCACCCTTGTCTTACATGTCTAGTTTGGACTCGATTGGACAATGTATGTCCGAGATACAGAACCTTGTGTTTTGATGGCGTTTAATCAAACTCAAGACGCCACGCCACGGTCACACGGTGTGACGAAAGGTCAATGTCTTAATCACTTTTTATCTCCATCTTGTTGTGATGGCACTGATCTTAATTTGAAGTTAATCTGATGAAAGCCCTGGGACAAGTGCATCAAGTAAAAATGTGGAATATGGAAAAAAAATGGCCACTTAATCCAAAATGGCGGCCTCCCTGTTTGGTCAAGCATACCTATCCAAGATATTTTTTTGTTTGTTATGAAACGACACATGTCCCGATAGATTTGTATAAATGTCGGCCATCGTAGTGCCGGGGTTGCCCTATAGGGGGCGCTGGTCAGTTTTTTTGCCACGCCCATTTCTTAAAACCATATGAATATCTTCAGGGGGGGGCTGTTGTTACACACATGTAGTTTGAGAGAGATAGAATCATGAACACTGAAGTTACAGCAATTTTGTGTTTCACGGCGAGTTGATGAACTTTAATGCCACGCCATTCATATGGCGTTTGACGAAAAGTCACGGTAATCTTATGTCTTCATTGTCAATGTCTTGGGACCCATTTGATACAGTTTGACATGGTTGAGGTCAGTGGATGAGGAGAAATTCATCCAAGTGTAAGACAAGCAAAAAACAAGACATTTCCTGTTGCCACCAGGGGGCGCTGCGGTTTTAAGTCATCATTTATGCATAGATGTCATCAGGCGGGGACTATTGTCTTACATGTCTAGTTTGGACTTGATTGGAACATGTATGTCCGAGATACAGATGCCCGTGTTTTGATGGCGTGTAACCAATTTTTAACGCCATGCCACGGTCACACGGTGTGATAAAAAAAAAATCCCTCAATCATTTTTTATCTCCATCTTGTTGTGATGACACTCATCTGAATTTGAAGTTGATCTGATGAAAGCCCTGGGACAAGTACGTAAAAGTAAAAATGTGGGATATTGCCAAAATGGCCACTAAAAGCAAAATGGCGGACTTCCTGTTGCGTTTTTCATAATGCTCCATGAGACTTTTTTTCATGACTGGTCACGATACACCTATATCCAGATTTTGATGAAAATCCGTTATGTGGAAACCTAGGGGCTGGTTCCAGGGGGCGCTGTAGAGCCATTTTGCCACGCCCAATTCCAATTACTCCAGAATACTAAAATATCCGCAGACCTTGAATTTCCTGCAAAGTTTCATAACTTTTTGAGCATGTCTAGACCCTGAAAAAGCCCCCCAAAGGGAAATAATAATAATAATAATAATAATAATAATAAAAATCCTTACAGATTCAATAGGGCCTCTCACCATTCGGTGCTCGGGCCCTAATAATAATAAAAATCCTTACAGATTCAATAGGGCCTCTCACCATTCGGTGCTCGGGCCCTAATAATAAAAATCCTTACAGATTCAATAGGGCCTCTCACCATTCGGTGCTCGGGCCCTAACTAGGGCTACGTTGTAGCCCGAGCACCCGCACGTTGAAGCCTGTTGCGGTCGGTGGAGAGAGCGATCGATGACCAAGCGCACATCATCGATCGAGCATGCACTTCTCCACGTTGCATGCGTTTTGCGCTCTGCGGCAGTAGGTTTGCCAGTAGGTGGCGCCATCACTATTATTACGCACAGACATATATATCTGTTCATGTAGGCGCTCTGATGTAGCGTGAGCAATTTTGTGTCAATTGGACAATGTTTCCGCAACTTAATTTTCACACTGATCAATAGGTGGCGCTATGATCCTGAACTAATATTCATATATGGAGCTGTTCTATTCAGGATTGTGATCATAGGTCAGTAGTTTGGAGCCGGTTGGATAATGCAGAGTGGATTAACAAATTACTTCCTGTTTCCTGGCGAATCAGTAGGTGGCGCTATGACACTGAGAAAATATTGACACATAGAGCTGTTCAGGCTTGGACTCTGACCATGTGACAGAAGTTTTGTAGTGATAGGACAATGCACAGTGGAGTTATGATAACATCGTGTCCTTTGGCGAAGGAAAATCCTTCGCCGCACATCAATGTTTACACGGTTTGAGGAAACGTCACAATTCTGACCATGATCTAATGACTTGACTGATCTGATTTGAGCTGTATATTGTAAATCAGCCAGGAGCAGTTCATCAAAGTATAAAACATGTCACTTCCTGTAGCCACCAGGGGGCGCTGTAATTTCAAGTCATAATTTCTGTGTAGATGTCATCAGGATGGCACCCTTGTCTTACATGTCTAGTTTGGACTCGATTGGACAATGTATGTCCGAGATACAGAACCTTGTGTTTTGATGGCGTTTAATCAAACTCAAGACGCCACGCCACGGTCACACGGTGTGACGAAAGGTCAATGTCTTAATCACTTTTTATCTCCATCTTGTTGTGATGGCACTGATCTTAATTTGAAGTTAATCTGATGAAAGCCCTGGGACAAGTGCATCAAGTAAAAATGTGGAATATGGAAAAAAAATGGCCACTTAATCCAAAATGGCGGCCTCCCTGTTTGGTCAAGCATACCTATCCAAGATATTTTTTTGTTTGTTATGAAACGACACATGTCCCGATAGATTTGTATAAATGTCGGCCATCGTAGTGCCGGGGTTGCCCTATAGGGGGCGCTGGTCAGTTTTTTTGCCACGCCCATTTCTTAAAACCATATGAATATCTTCAGGGGGGGGCTGTTGTTACACACATGTAGTTTGAGAGAGATAGAATCATGAACACTGAAGTTACAGCAATTTTGTGTTTCACGGCGAGTTGATGAACTTTAATGCCACGCCATTCATATGGCGTTTGACGAAAAGTCACGGTAATCTTATGTCTTCATTGTCAATGTCTTGGGACCCATTTGATACAGTTTGACATGGTTGAGGTCAGTGGATGAGGAGAAATTCATCCAAGTGTAAGACAAGCAAAAAACAAGACATTTCCTGTTGCCACCAGGGGGCGCTGCGGTTTTAAGTCATCATTTATGCATAGATGTCATCAGGCGGGGACTATTGTCTTACATGTCTAGTTTGGACTTGATTGGAACATGTATGTCCGAGATACAGATGCCCGTGTTTTGATGGCGTGTAACCAATTTTTAACGCCATGCCACGGTCACACGGTGTGATAAAAAAAAAATCCCTCAATCATTTTTTATCTCCATCTTGTTGTGATGACACTCATCTGAATTTGAAGTTGATCTGATGAAAGCCCTGGGACAAGTACGTAAAAGTAAAAATGTGGGATATTGCCAAAATGGCCACTAAAAGCAAAATGGCGGACTTCCTGTTGCGTTTTTCATAATGCTCCATGAGACTTTTTTTCATGACTGGTCACGATACACCTATATCCAGATTTTGATGAAAATCCGTTATGTGGAAACCTAGGGGCTGGTTCCAGGGGGCGCTGTAGAGCCATTTTGCCACGCCCAATTCCAATTACTCCAGAATACTAAAATATCCGCAGACCTTGAATTTCCTGCAAAGTTTCATAACTTTTTGAGCATGTCTAGACCCTGAAAAAGCCCCCCAAAGGGAAATAATAATAACTAGGGCTACGTTGTAGCACTTGCGGGCCCGAGCACCCGCACGTTGAAGCCTGTTGCGGTCGGTGGAGAGAGCGATCGATGACCAAGCGCACATCATCGATCGAGCATGCACTTCTCCACGTTGCATGCGTTTTGCGCTCTGCGGCAGTAGGTTTGCCAGTAGGTGGCGCCATCACTATTATTACGCACAGACATATATATCTGTTCATGTAGGCGCTCTGATGTAGCGTGAGCAATTTTGTGTCAATTGGACAATGTTAACACAACTTAATTTTCACACTGATCAGTAAAACAATTATCAAGAAAACTAGAAAGGAAGTGGCGCTCCAGCAACAATGTTGAAAACCTCATAGACTGGAAGAATAGTGTTAAAGAATATAAAAAGGCTCTCCACAAAGTAAGAGCCGCCTACTATTCAAAACTAATAGAAGAGAATAAAAATAACCCCAGGTTTCTCTTCTGCACTGTAGCCAGGCTGACAGAGAGTCACACCTCCACCGAACCCAGTATTCCTCCATCCCTAAATAGCAATATCTTTATGACCTTTTTTAATGATAAAATTCAAACTATTAGAAATAAAATCAACCATCTCCTGCCCTCAATTGGCACTAATACCCTCCCAACAACAGAGATCTCAGAAACGGCTGAGAATCCTACCCATTACTTAGACAGCTTCTCTCTGATCACCCGTGATCAGTTTACCAAATTAATCTCAGGTTCTAAACCAACAACCTGTATCTTAGATCCCATTCCTACCAACTTACTTAAAGACATTCTGCCCCTAATTGATAATTCGTTACTTAACATTATCAATCTGTCATTATCATCAGGTTATGTACCACAGTCTTTTAAAATAGCTGTCATCAAACCCCTACTCAAAAAACCCACCCTAGACCCAGAGGTTTTAGCCAATTACAGACCAATATCTAACCTCTCCTTCATTTCTAAAATCTTAGAAAAAGTGGTAGCCAATCAGCTGTGTGAGTTTCTCCAGGAAAATAATATATATGAAGACTTTCAATCGGGGTTTAGAGCCAATCACAGTACAGAGACAGCCTTGGCAAAAGTCACTAATGACCTTTTAATAGCCTCAGATCAGGGACTTGTGTCTGTCCTCGTTCTGTTAGATCTCAGTGCAGCATTCGACACAATTGACCATCAAATTTTATTACAAAGACTAAAACAGTTAATTAACATTAATGGAACCGCCCTTAACTGGTTTAAATCGTATTTTTCTGATCGCTCCCAATTTGTGCAAATTAATGATGAGTCATCTGTGCGCACCAAAGTTAATCATGGTGTTCCACAGGGCTCTGTGCTCGGCCCAATTTTATTCTCATTATATATGCTTCCACTAGGAAACATTATCAGGACACACTCGGTAAATTTCCACTGCTATGCGGATGACACCCAGTTATATTTGTCAATAAAACCTGAACAAAGTAATCAATTAACTAAACTTCGAACATGTCTCAAGGACATAAAAACCTGGATGACCCGCAATTTTCTCTTATTAAACTCAGACAAAACAGAGGTTATAATACTTGGCCCCAAACACCTTAGAGATGCATTATCTAATGATATAGCTGCGCTAGACGACATTGCCCTTGCTTCCAATGAAACAGTCAGGAACTTGGGAGTGATCTTCGATCCTGATTTATCCTTTAATAGTCACTTAAAACAAATTTCTAGGACCGCTTTTTTCCACTTGCGTAATATTTCAAAAATTAGACATGTCCTTTCACAAAAAGATGCAGAAAAACTAGTCCACGCCTTTGTTACATCGAGACTGGACTATTGTAATTCATTATTATCAGGCTCCAGCAGGAAGTCGTTAAAGACTCTACAGCTTGTCCAAAATGCTGCAGCACGTGTCCTGACGAGAACAAAGAGAAGAGAGCACATTTCTCCAATATTAGCATCGCTACACTGGCTTCCAGTTAAATCTAGAATAGAATTTAAAATTCTCCTCCTCACCTTCAAGGCCCTTAATAATATAGCGCCTTTATACCTTAAAGAACTGTTAATACCTTATAAACCCACTAGAGCACTCCGCTCCCAGAATTCAAGCCTACTTGTCGTCCCTAAATTCTCTAAAAGTAGAGTAGGAGCCAGAGCTTTTAGCCATCAAGCCCCTCGGCTGTGGAATAATCTACCACTTTCAGTTCGGGAGGCAGTCACCATCTGTTCGTTTAAAAGTAGGCTCAAAACCTTTCTTTTTGATAAAGCTTATAGTTAGAGCTAATTAGTGCGCCAGAACGTTACTTGTTCTATTTTATGACACATGACACACGGAGCTACTCTTTCCAGCTTCTCCTTCCTCTTCTCCATCCCTATCCCCCTTCCCCGGAATCCCTTTGCTTTATCACCCGCAGATCCAGGGCCTCTGTGGCCGCACCATGGATTACGGTTTGTGGATCGCGCACCGGGGGTCGCGGTGTTGGATCCAGTGTGGCGGATTCTGAGTCATGTGGGCTGATCGTGGTGCTGGTGGCGGACCCTGTGTCGCGTTGGCATTGGGCACGGGCGGTGGACCAGGACCGCAGTGGTGGCTTGTGATGGGTCCTCCTGGTGGGCGGCGGTGGACGGTGACTGAGGACTGAAGTGGCGTCTGGTCTGGATGGTGGATCGTGGTCTAGATGGTTGCTGAGCATGGACTGTGCTTCATCAATGCTGCTAGAGACTTTGATTATTGCTGATGTTCTCCTGCACGTGGCATCTATTGCACTTCTGTCCGTCCTGGGAGAGGGATCCCTCACATGTGGCTCTCTCTGAGGTTTCTACATATTTTTACCCTGTTAAAAGGGTTTTTTGTAGTTTTTCCTTACTCTTGCTGAGGGTTAAGGACAGAGGATGTCACACCCTGTTAAAGCCCTATGAGATGAATTGTAATTTGTGAATATGGGCTATACAAATAAAATTTGATTGATTGATTGATTGATAGGTGGCGCTATGACCCTGAACTAATATTTATATGTGGAGCTGTTCAGATCAGTATTGTGATCTTAGGTCAGTAGTTTGGAGCCGGTTGGATAATGCAGAGTGGATTAACAAAGTACTTCCTGTTTCCTGGCGAATCAGTAGGTGGCGCTATGACACTGAGGAAATATTGACACATAGAGCTGTTCAGGCATGGACTCTGACCATGTGACAGAAGTTTTGTAGTGATAGGACAATGCACAGTGGAGTTATGATAACATCGTGTCCTTTGGCGAAGGAAAATCCTTCGCCGCACATCAATGTTTACACGGTTTGAGGAAACGTCACAATTCTGACCATGATCTAATGACTTGACTGATCTGATTTGAGCTGTATATTGTAAATCAGCCAGGAGCAGTTCATCAAAGTATAAAACATGTCACTTCCTGTAGCCACCAGGGGGCGCTGTAATTTCAAGTCATAATTTCTGTGTAGATGTCATCAGGATGGCACCCTTGTCTTACATGTCTAGTTTGGACTCGATTGGACAATGTATGTCCGAGATACAGAACCTCGTGTTTTGATGGCGTTTAATCAAACTCAAGACGCCACGCCACGGTCACACGGTGTGACGAAAGGTCAATCTCTTAATCACTTTTTATCTCCATCTTGTTGTGATGGCACTGATCTTAATTTGAAGTTAATCTGATGAAAGCCCTGGGACAAGTGCATCAAGTAAAAATGTGGAATATGGAAAAAAAATGGCCACTTAATCCAAAATGGCGGCCTCCCTGTTTGGTCAAGCATACCTATCCAAGATATTTTTTTGTTTGTTATGAAACGACATATGTCCCGATAGATTCGTATAAATGTCGGCCATCGTAGTGCCGGGGTTGCCCTATAGGGGGCGCTGGTCAGTTTTTTTGCCACGCCCATTTCTTAAAACCATATGAATATCTTCAGGGGGGGGCTGTTGTTACACACATGTAGTTTGAGAGAGATAGAATCATGAACACTGAAGTTACAGCAATTTCGTGTTTCACGGCGAGTTGATGAACTTTAATGCCACGCCATTCATATGGCGTTTGACGAAAAGTCACGGTAATCTTATGTCTTCATTGTCAATGTCTTGGGACCCATTTGATACAGTTTGACATGGTTGAGGTCAGTGGATGAGGAGAAATTCATCCAAGTGTAAGACAAGCAAAAAACAAGACATTTCCTGTTGCCACCAGGGGGCGCTGCGGTTTTAAGTCATCATTTATGCATAGATGTCATCAGGCGGGGACTATTGTCTTACATGTCTAGTTTGGACTTGATTGGAACATGTATGTCCGAGATACAGATGCCCGTGTTTTGATGGCGTGTAACCAATTTTTAACGCCATGCCACGGTCACACGGTGTGATAAAAAAAAAATCCCTCAATCATTTTTTATCTCCATCTTGTTGTGATGACACTCATCTGAATTTGAAGTTGATCTGATGAAAGCCCTGGGACAAGTACGTAAAAGTAAAAATGTGGGATATTGCCAAAATGGCCACTAAAAGCAAAATGGCGGACTTCCTGTTGCGTTTTTCATAATGCTCCATGAGACTTTTTTTCATGACTGGTCACGATACACCTATATCCAGATTTTGATGAAAATCCGTTATGTGGAAACCTAGGGGCTGGTTCCAGGGGGCGCTGTAGAGCCATTTTGCCACGCCCAATTCCAATTACTCCAGAATACTAAAATATCCGCAGACCTTGAATTTCCTGCAAAGTTTCATAACTTTTTGAGCATGTCTAGACCCTGAAAAAGCCCCCCAAAGGGAAATAATAATAATAATAATAATAATAACAATAATAATAATAATAACTAGGGCTACGTTGTAGCACTTGCGGGCCCGAGCACCCGCACGTTGAAGCCTGTTGCGGTCGGTGGAGAGAGCGATCGATGACCAAGCGCACATCATCGATCGAGCATGCACTTCTCCACGTTGCATGCGTTTTGCGCTCTGCGGCAGTAGGTTTGCCAGTAGGTGGCGCCATCACTATTATTACGCACAGACATATAGATCTGTTCAAGTAGGCGCTCTGATGTAGCGTGAGAAATTTTGTGTCAATTGGACAATGTTTCCGCAACTTAATTTTCACACTGATGAATAGGTGGCGCTATGATCCTGAACTAATATTCATATATGGAGCTGTTCAGATCAGTATTGTGATCATAGGTCAGTAGTTTGGAGCCGGTTGGATAATGCAGAGTGGATTAACAAAGTACTTCCTGTTTCCTGGCGAATCAGTAGGTGGCGCTATGACACTGAGGAAATATTGACACATAGAGCTGTTCAGGCTTGGACTCTGACCATGTGACAGAAGTTTTGTAGTGATAGGACAATGCACAGTGGAGTTATGATAACATCGTGTCCTTTGGCGAAGGAAAATCCTTCGCCGCACATCAATGTTTACACGGTTTGAGGAAACGTCACAATTCTGACCATGATCTAATGACTTGACTGAGCTGATTTGAGCTGTAAATTGTAAATCAGCCAGGAGCAGTTCATCAAAGTATAAAACATGTCACTTCATGTTGCCACCAGGGGGCGCTGTGATTTCAAGTCATAATTTCTGTGTAGATGTCATCAGGATGGCACCCTTGTCTTACATGTCTAGTTTGGACGCGATTGGACAATGTATGTCCGAGATACAGAACCTTGTGTTTTGATGGCGTTTAATCAAACTCAAGACGCCACGCCACGGTCACACGGTGTGACGAAAGGTCAATCTCTTAATCACTTTTTATCTCCATCTTGTTGTGATGGCACTGATCTTAATTTGAAGTTAATCTGATGAAAGCCCTGGGACAAGTGCATCAAGTAAAAATGTGGAATATGGAAAAAAAATGGCCACTTAATCCAAAATGGCGGCCTCCCTGTTTGGTCAAGCATACCTATCCAAGATATTTTTTTGTTTGTTATGAAACGACACATGTCCCGATAGATTTGTATAAATGTCGGCCATTGTAGTGCCGGGGTTGCCCTATAGGGGGCGCTGGTCAGTTTTTTTGCCACGCCCATTTCTTAAAACCATATGAATATCTTCAGGGGGGGGCTGTTGTTACACACATGTAGTTTGAGAGAGATAGAATCATGAACACTGAAGTTACAGCAATTTCGTGTTTCACGGCGAGTTGATGAACTTTAATGCCACGCCATTCATATGGCGTTTGACGAAAAGTCACGGTAATCTTATGTCTTCATTGTCAATGTCTTGGGACCCATTTGATACAGTTTGACATGGTTGAGGTCAGTGGATGAGGAGAAATTCATCCAAGTGTAAGACAAGCAAAAAACAAGACATTTCCTGTTGCCACCAGGGGGCGCTGCGGTTTTAAGTCATCATTTATGCATAGATGTCATCAGGCGGGGACTATTGTCTTACATGTCTAGTTTGGACTTGATTGGAACATGTATGTCCGAGATACAGATGCCCGTGTTTTGATGGCGTGTAACCAATTTTTAACGCCATGCCACGGTCACACGGTGTGATAAAAAAAAAATCCCTCAATCATTTTTTATCTCCATCTTGTTGTGATGACACTCATCTGAATTTGAAGTTGATCTGATGAAAGCCCTGGGACAAGTACGTAAAAGTAAAAATGTGGGATATTGCCAAAATGGCCACTAAAAGCAAAATGGCGGACTTCCTGTTGCGTTTTTCAAAATGCTCCATGAGACTTTTTTTCATGACTGGTCACGATACACCTATATCCAGATTTTGATGAAAATCCGTTATGTGGAAACCTAGGGGCTGGTTCCAGGGGGCGCTGTAGAGCCATTTTGCCACGCCCAATTCCAATTACTCCAGAATACTAAAATATCCGCAGACCTTGAATTTCCTGCAAAGTTACATAACTTTTTGAGCATGTCTAGACCCTGAAAAAGCCCCCCAAAGGGAAATAATAATAATAATAATAATAATAATAATAACTAGGGCTACGTTGTAGCACTTGCGGGCCCGAGCACCCGCACGTTGAAGCCTGTTGCGGTCGGTGGAGAGAGCGATCGATGACCAAGCGCACATCATTGATCGAGCATGCACTTCTCCACGTTGCATGCGTTTTGCGCTCTGCGGCAGTAGGTTTGCCAGTATGTGGCGCCATCACTATTATTACGCACAGACATATATATCTGTTCATGTAGGCGCTCTGATGTAGCGTGAGCAATTTTGTGTCAATTGGACAATGTTAACACAACTTAATTTTCACACTGATCAGTAGGTGGCGCTATGATCCTGAACTAATATTCATATATGGAGCTGTTCTATTCAGGTTTGTGATCATAGGTCAGTAGTTTGGAGCCGGTTGGATAATGCAGAGTGGATTAACAAAGTACTTCCTGTTTCCTGGCGAATCAGTAGGTGGCGCTATGACACTGAGGAAATATTGACACATAGAGCTGTTCAGGCTTGGACTCTGACCATGTGACAGAAGTTTTGTAGTGATAGGACAATGCACAGTGGAGTTATGATAACATCGTGTCCTTTGGCGAAGGAAAATCCTTCGCCGCACATCAATGTTTACACGGTTTGAGGAAACGTCACAATTCTGACCATGATCTAATGACTTGACTGAGCTGATTTGAGCTGTATATTGTAAATCAGCCAGGAGCAGTTCATCAAAGTATAAAACATGTCACTTCCTGTAGCCACCAGGGGGCGCTGTAATTTCAAGTCATAATTTCTGTGTAGATGTCATCAAGATGGCACCCTTGTCTTACATGTCTAGTTTGGACTCGATTGGACAATGTATGTCCGAGATACAGAACCTCGTGTTTTGATGGCGTTTAATCAAACTCAAGACGCCACGCCACGGTCACACGGTGTGACGAAAGGTCAATCTCTTAATCACTTTTTATCTCCATCTTGTTGTGATGGCACTGATCTTAATTTGAAGTTAATCTGATGAAAGCACTGGGACAAGTGCATCAAGTAAAAATGTGGAATATGGAAAAAAAATGGCCACTTAATCCAAAATGGCGGCCTCCCTGTTTGGTCAAGCATACCTATCCAAGATATTTTTTTGTTTGTTATGAAACGACACATGTCCCGATAGATTTGTATAAATGTCGGCCATCGTAGTGCCGGGGTTGCCCTATAGGGGGCGCTGGTCAGTTTTTTTGCCACGCCCATTTCTTAAAACCATATGAATATCTTCAGGGGGGGGGCTGTTGTTACACACATGTAGTTTGAGAGAGATAGAATCATGAACACTGAAGTTACAGCAATTTCGTGTTTCACGGCGAGGTGATGAACTTTAATGCCACGCCATTCATATGGCGTTTGACGAAAAGTCACGGTAATCTTATGTCTTCATTGTCAATGTCTTGGGACCCATTTGATACAGTTTGACATGGTTGAGGTCAGTGGATGAGGAGAAATTCATCCAAGTGTAAGACAAGCAAAAAACAAGACATTTCCTGTTGCCACCAGGGGGCACTGCGGTTTTAAGTCATCATTTATGCATAGATGTCATCAGGCGGGGACTATTGTCTTACATGTCTAGTTTGGACTTGATTGGAACATGTATGTCCGAGATACAGATGCCCGTGTTTTGATGGCGTGTAACCAATTTTTAACGCCATGCCACGGTCACAAGGTGTGATAAAAAAAAAATCCCTCAATCATTTTTTATCTCCATCTTGTTGTGATGACACTCATCTGAATTTGAAGTTGATCTGATGAAAGCCCTGGGACAAGTACGTAAAAGTAAAAATGTGGGATATTGCCAAAATGGCCACTAAAAGCAAAATGGCGGACTTCCTGTTGCGTTTTTCATAATGCTCCATGAGACTTTTTTTCATGACTGGTCACGATACACCTATATCCAGATTTTGATGAAAATCCGTCATGTGGAAACCTAGGGGCTGGTTCCAGGGGGCGCTGTAGAGCCATTTTGCCACGCCCAATTCCAATTACTCCAGAATACTAAAATATCCGCAGACCTTGAATTTCCTGCAAAGTTTCATAACTTTTTGAGCATGTCTAGACCCTGAAAAAGCCCCCCAAAGGGAAATAATAATAATAATAATAATAATAAAAATCCTTACAGATTCAATAGGGCCTCTCACCATTCGGTGCTCGGGCCCTAATAATAATAAAAATCCTTACAGATTCAATAGGGCCTCTCACCATTCGGTGCTCGGGCCCTAAAAATCCTTACAGATTCAATAGGGCCTCTCACCATTCGGTGCTCGGGCCCTAATAATAAAAATCCTTACAGATTCAATAGGGCCTCTCACCATTCGGTGCTCGGGCCCTAATAATAATAATAATAATAATAATAAAAATCCTTACAGATTCAATAGGGCCTCTCACCATTCGGTGCTCGGGCCCTAACTAGGGCTACGTTGTAGCACTTGCGGGCCCGAGCACCCGCACGTTGAAGCCTGTTGCGGTCGGTGGAGAGAGCGATCGATGACCAAGCGCACATCATCGATCGAGCATGCACTTCTCCACGTTGCATGCGTTTTGCGCTCTGCGGCAGTAGGTTTGCCAGTAGGTGGCGCCATCACTATTATTACGCACAGACATATATATCTGTTCATGTAGGCGCTCTGATGTAGCGTGAGCAATTTTGTGTCAATTGGACAATGTTTCCGCAACTTAATTTTCACACTGATCAATAGGTGGCGCTATGATCCTGAACTAATATTCATATATGGAGCTGTTCTATTCAGGATTGTGATCATAGGTCAGTAGTTTGGAGCCGGTTGGATAATGCAGAGTGGATTAACAAAGTACTTCCTGTTTCCTGGCGAATCAGTAGGTGGCGCTATGACACTGAGGAAATATTGACACATAGAGCTGTTCAGGCTTGGACTCTGACCATGTGACAGAAGTTTTGTAGTGATAGGACAATGCACAGTGGAGTTATGATAACATCGTGTCCTTTGGCGAAGGAAAATCCTTCGCCGCACATCAATGTTTACACGGTTTGAGGAAACGTCACAATTCTGACCATGATCTAATGACTTGACTGATCTGATTTGAGCTGTATATTGTAAATCAGCCAGGAGCAGTTCATCAAAGTATAAAACATGTCACTTCCTGTAGCCACCAGGGGGCGCTGTAATTTCAAGTCATAATTTCTGTGTAGATGTCATCAGGATGGCACCCTTGTCTTACATGTCTAGTTTGGACTCGATTGGACAATGTATGTCCGAGATACAGAACCTCGTGTTTTGATGGCGTTTAATCAAACTCAAGACGCCACGCCACGGTCACACGGTGTGACGAAAGGTCAATCTCTTAATCACTTTTTATCTCCATCTTGTTGTGATGGCACTGATCTTAATTTGAAGTTAATCTGATGAAAGCCCTGGGACAAGTGCATCAAGTAAAAATGTGGAATATGGAAAAAAAATGGCCACTTAATCCAAAATGGCGGCCTCCCTGTTTGGTCAAGCATACCTATCCAAGATATTTTTTTGTTTGTTATGAAACGACACATGTCCCGATAGATTTGTATAAATGTCGGCCATCGTAGTGCCGGGGTTGCCCTATAGGGGGCGCTGGTCAGTTTTTTTGCCACGCCCATTTCTTAAAACCATATGAATATCTTCAGGGGGGGGCTGTTGTTACACACATGTAGTTTGAGAGAGATAGAATCATGAACACTGAAGTTACAGCAATTTCGTGTTTCACGGCGAGTTGATGAACTTTAATGCCACGCCATTCATATGGCGTTTGACGAAAAGTCACGGTAATCTTATGTCTTCATTGTCAATGTCTTGGGACCCATTTGATACAGTTTGACATGGTTGAGGTCAGTGGATGAGGAGAAATTCATCCAAGTGTAAGACAAGCAAAAAACAAGACATTTCCTGTTGCCACCAGGGGGCGCTGCGGTTTTAAGTCATCATTTATGCATAGATGTCATCAGGCGGGGACTATTGTCTTACATGTCTAGTTTGGACTTGATTGGAACATGTATGTCCGAGATACAGATGCCCGTGTTTTGATGGCGTGTAACCAATTTTTAACGCCATGCCACGGTCACACGGTGTGATAAAAAAAAAATCCCTCAATCATTTTTTATCTCCATCTTGTTGTGATGACACTCATCTGAATTTGAAGTTGATCTGATGAAAGCCCTGGGACAAGTACGTAAAAGTAAAAATGTGGGATATTGCCAAAATGGCCACTAAAAGCAAAATGGCGGACTTCCTGTTGCGTTTTTCATAATGCTCCATGAGACTTTTTTTCATGACTGGTCACGATACACCTATATCCAGATTTTGATGAAAATCCGTTATGTGGAAACCTAGGGGCTGGTTCCAGGGGGCGCTGTAGAGCCATTTTGCCACGCCCAATTCCAATTACTCCAGAATACTAAAATATCCGCAGACCTTGAATTTCCTGCAAAGTTTCATAACTTTTTGAGCATGTCTAGACCCTGAAAAAGCCCCCCAAAGGGAAATAATAATAATAATAATAATAAAAATCCTTACAGATTCAATAGGGCCTCTCACCATTCGGTGCTCGGGCCCTAATAATAATAATAAAAATCCTTACAGATTCAATAGGGCCTCTCACCATTCGGTGCTCGGGCCCTAATAATAAAAATCCTTACAGATTCAATAGGGCCTCTCACCATTCGGTGCTCGGGCCCTAATAATAATAATAATAATAATAATAATAATAATAAAAATCCTTACAGATTCAATAGGGCCTCTCACCATTCGGTGCGCGGGCCCTAACTAGGGCTACGTTGTAGCACTTGCGGGCCCGAGCACCCGCACGTTGAAGCCTGTTGCGGTCGGTGGAGAGAGCGATCGATGACCAAGCGCACATCATCGATCGAGCATGCACTTCTCCACGTTGCATGCGTTTTGCGCTCTGCGGCAGTAGGTTTGCCAGTAGGTGGCGCCATCACTATTATTACGCACAGACATATATATCTGTTCATGTAGGCGCTCTGATGTAGCGTGAGCAATTTTGTGTCAATTGGACAATGTTAACACAACTTAATTTTCACACTGATCAGTAGGTGGCGCTATGACCCTGAACTAATATTTATATGTGGAGCTGTTCAGATCAGTATTGTGATCTTAGGTCAGTAGTTTGGAGCCGGTTGGATAATGCAGAGTGGATTAACAAAGTACTTCCTGTTTCCTGGCGAATCAGTAGGTGGCGCTATGACACTGAGGAATATTGACACAAAGAGCCGTTCAGGCTTGGACTCTGACCATGTGACAGAAGTTTTGTAGTGATAGGACAATGCACAGTGGAGTTATGATAACATCGTGTCCTTTGGCGAAGGAAAATCCTTCGCCGCACATCAATGTTTACACGGTTTGAGGAAACGTCACAATTCTGACCATGATCTAATGACTTGACTGATCTGATTTGAGCTGTATATCTTAAAGCAGCCAGGAGCAGTTCATCAAAGTATAAAACATGTCACTTCCTGTTGCCACCAGGGGGCGCTGTGATTTCAAGTCATAATTTCTGTGTAGATGTCATCAGGATGGCACCCTTGTCTTACATGTCTAGTTTGGACTCGATTGGACAATGTATGACCGAGATACAGAACCTCGTGTTTTGATGGCGTTTAATCAAACTCAAGACGCCACGCCACGGTCACACGGTGTGACGAAAGGTCAATCTCTTAATCACTTTTTATCTCCATCTTGTTGTGATGGCACTGATCTTAATTTGAAGTTAATCTGATGAAAGCCCTGGGACAAGTGCATCAAGTAAAAATGTGGAATATGGAAAAAAAATGGCCACTTAATCCAAAATGGCGGCCTCCCTGTTTGGTCAAGCATACCTATCCAAGATATTTTTTTGTTTGTTATGAAACGACACATGTCCCGATAGATTTGTATAAATGTCGGCCATCGTAGTGCCGGGGTTGCCCTATAGGGGGCGCTGGTCAGTTTTTTTGCCACGCCCATTTTTTAAAACCATATGAATATCTTCAGGGGGGGGCTGTTGTTACACACATGTAGTTTGAGAGAGATAGAATCATGAACACTGAAGTTACAGCAATTTCGTGTTTCACGGCGAGTTGATGAACTTTAATGCCACGCCATTCATATGGCGTTTGACGAAAAGTCACGGTAATCTTATGTCTTCATTGTCAATGTCTTGGGACCCATTTGATACAGTTTGACATGGTTGAGGTCAGTGGATGAGGAGAAATTCATCCAAGTGTAAGACAAGCAAAAAACAAGACATTTCCTGTTGCCACCAGGGGGCGCTGCGGTTTTAAGTCATCATTTATGCATAGATGTCATCAGGCGGGGACTTTTGTCTTACATGTCTAGTTTGGACTTGATTGGAACATGTATGTCCGAGATACAGATGCCCGTGTTTTGATGGCGTGTAACCAATTTTTAACGCCATGCCACGGTCACACAGTGTGATAAAAAAAAAATCCCTCAATCATTTTTTATCTCCATCTTGTTGTGATGACACTCATCTGAATTTGAAGTTGATCTGATGAAAGCCCTGGGACAAGTACGTAAAAGTAAAAATGTGGGATATTGCCAAAATGGCCACTAAAAGCAAAATGGCGGACTTCCTGTTGCGTTTTTCATAATGCTCCATGAGACTTTTTTTCATGACTGGTCACGATACACCTATATCCAGATTTTGATGAAAATCCGTTATGTGGAAACCTAGGGGCTGGTTCCAGGGGGCGCTGTAGAGCCATTTTGCCACGCCCAATTCCAATTACTCCAGAATACTAAAATATCCGCAGACCTTGAATTTCCTGCAAAGTTTCATAACTTTTTGAGCATGTCTAGACCCTGAAAAAGCCCCCCAAAGGGAAATAATAATAATAATAATAATAATAATAATAATAAAAATCCTTACAGATTCAATAGGGCCTCTCACCATTCGGTGCTCGGGCCCTAATAATAATAATAATAATAACTAGGGCTACGTTGTAGCACTTGCGGGCCCGAGCACCCGCACGTTGAAGCCTGTTGCGGTCGGTGGAGAGAGCGATCGATGACCAAGCGCACATCATCGATCGAGCATGCACTTCTCCACGTTGCATGCGTTTTGCGCTCTGCGGCAGTAGGTTTGCCAGTAGGTGGCGCCATCACTATTATTACGCACAGACATATAGATCTGTTCAAGTAGGCGCTCTGATGTAGCGTGAGAAATTTTGTGTCAATTGGACAATGTTTCCGCAACTTAATTTTCACACTGATCAATAGGTGGCGCTATGATCCTGAACTAATATTCATATATGGAGCTGTTCTATTCAGGATTGTGATCATAGGTCAGTAGTTTGGAGCCGGTTGGATAATGCAGAGTGGATTAACAAAGTACTTCCTGTTTCCTGGCGAATCAGTAGGTGGCGCTATGACACTGAGGAAATATTGACACATAGAGCTGTTCAGGCTTGGACTCTGACCATGTGACAGAAGTTTTGTAGTGATAGGACAATGCACAGTGGAGTTATGATAACATCGTGTCCTTTGGCGAAGGAAAATCCTTCGCCGCACATCAATGTTTACACGGTTTGAGGAAACGTCACAATTCTGACCATGATCTAATGACTTGACTGATCTGATTTGAGCTGTATATTGTAAATCAGCCAGGAGCAGTTCATCAAAGTATAAAACATGTCACTTCCTGTAGCCACCAGGGGGCGCTGTAATTTCAAGTCATAATTTCTGTGTAGATGTCATCAGGATGGCACCCTTGTCTTACATGTCTAGTTTGGACTCGATTGGACAATGTATGTCCGAGATACAGAACCTCGTGTTTTGATGGCGTTTAATCAAACTCAAGACGCCACGCCACGGTCACACGGTGTGACGAAAGGTCAATCTCTTAATCACTTTTTATCTCCATCTTGTTGTGATGGCACTGATCTTAATTTGAAGTTAATCTGATGAAAGCCCTGGGACAAGTGCATCAAGTAAAAATGTGGAATATGGAAAAAAAATGGCCACTTAATCCAAAATGGCGGCCTCCCTGTTTGGTCAAGCATACCTATCCAAGATATTTTTTTGTTTGTTATGAAACGACACATGTCCCGATAGATTTGTATAAATGTCGGCCATCGTAGTGCCGGGGTTGCCCTATAGGGGGCGCTGGTCAGTTTTTTTGCCACGCCCATTTCTTAAAACCATATGAATATCTTCAGGGGGGGGCTGTTGTTACACACATGTAGTTTGAGAGAGATAGAATCATGAACACTGAAGTTACAGCAATTTCGTGTTTCACGGCGAGTTGATGAACTTTAATGCCACGCCATTCATATGGCGTTTGACGAAAAGTCACGGTAATCTTATGTCTTCATTGTCAATGTCTTGGGACCCATTTGATACAGTTTGACATGGTTGAGGTCAGTGGATGAGGAGAAATTCATCCAAGTGTAAGACAAGCAAAAAACAAGACATTTCCTGTTGCCACCAGGGGGCGCTGCGGTTTTAAGTCATCATTTATGCATAGATGTCATCAGGCGGGGACTATTGTCTTACATGTCTAGTTTGGACTTGATTGGAACATGTATGTCCGAGATACAGATGCCCGTGTTTTGATGGCGTGTAACCAATTTTTAACGCCATGCCACGGTCACACGGTGTGATAAAAAAAAAATCCCTCAATCATTTTTTATCTCCATCTTGTTGTGATGACACTCATCTGAATTTGAAGTTGATCTGATGAAAGCCCTGGGACAAGTACGTAAAAGTAAAAATGTGGGATATTGCCAAAATGGCCACTAAAAGCAAAATGGCGGACTTCCTGTTGCGTTTTTCATAATGCTCCATGAGACTTTTTTTCATGACTGGTCACGATACACCTATATCCAGATTTTGATGAAAATCCGTTATGTGGAAACCTAGGGGCTGGTTCCAGGGGGCGCTGTAGAGCCATTTTGCCACGCCCAATTCCAATTACTCCAGAATACTAAAATATCCGCAGACCTTGAATTTCCTGCAAAGTTTCATAACTTTTTGAGCATGTCTAGACCCTGAAAAAGCCCCCCAAAGGGAAATAATAATAATAATAATAATAATAATAATAATAATAATAATAACTAGGGCTACGTTGTAGCACTAACGGGCCCGAGCACAGGCAATTTCAAGTCTGTTGCGGTCGGGGAAGAGAGAACGTTCGATGACCAAGCGCTCGTCTCCACATTGCCTGCGTTTGCCCTGTGCGGCAAGGAAGATCGCTCCACTTCTTCTGGCCAGCCGCTGGTGCTGAACTAGAGGTAAGTAACCTTCAAACTATCCAACATAACCTATTGCTTTATCTATCATCATATGCTTACATGCCTCAAGTTTTTTGTAATATGTAATTGTTATAAAAGTTACCGTTTATTTATCACGTCTAATGAACAGATTGAAGCAAGATAACTCGACAGTCTTGTTTTGGTTGTGACATTATTTTTTTTAATGACTTACTATCAATACGCTACACGTGTACGTTTCATGTGATAGTAACTGTTTCACCAATATTCTGATACAGGATGGTATATCCGCCATTACTATTTTCACATTGTTTATTTAGTCTGTCATGGAGTTGTAGAGTGAATTAGACAGTAGTGATAACATTATAATGTCCACACATCAGTGTTGTAAACACTTCTCCAATTAATTATATAATTATGTTTTCACACTGAGGGAAGTGGAGAGACTTGATGTGGACTGTTATCAACAGCTCTGTGGGAGATCATCACCTTGAATATTACAGATGAGGTAGAAAGACATTTTATCTATGTGTACAATGTTGTATTTCTTTGTCACGTTTTATCAAAAGCGATTTAAAGTATGTGCATTTAACCATTAGGATACAAACCCAGACCCTAGTACATCGGTTCTAGCTGAAATAAGTAGTGCTTCATAAACAACACAAAACATTCATAACAGTACGCTTCTGCTCCTCATTAATGCAGCTCCTGATGTCCCCAGCAGCAACATGGTGGAGATCTGCAGCTTCATGCTGGTCAACTGGAAGACAACTGATTAAGATTAAAAGATTAAGATTAAAATCCATTTATTCATCCCAAACACATGCACAGACATGCAAAGGCACACTCATGCAGGTAGGGAAATTTAATCGCTGCTTTTTACCCATCTGGTGCAGGACACACAGAGCAGTGAGCGACCATGTACGGCGCTCGGGGGAGCAGATGTTGGGGGAGTGAGGTGCCTTGCTCATGGGCACTAGAGAGGGTAGGGAGACTCTTGGATTTTTGGACAGATCAATCCAGGTTCGACTTTTGTTGTCTCTCCATGGAGTCGAACCAAAGACGAACCAGAGACCTTCTCTGCCCATAGTCCAAGTTTCTGCCACTCGACCACCGCCTCTCCTCATGCATCATCAAACTAGTAATCTACACATCACTCCATGCGTTGCTCCCTTAACTACAGATGGCCTGCGAATGTCATGGAGTTTTACAGTGAATTAGACAGTTTAGGTATGATTTTAATCTCCACACATCAGTGTTGTAAACAGTTCTCAAATTAATTATAGAATTATGTTTTCACACTGAGAGAAGTGGAAAGACTTGATTTGGACTGTTATCAATAGGTCTGTGGGAGATTATCACCTTGAATAGTACTGATGAGGTAGAAAGACATTTTATGTATTTGTACAATGTTGTATTTCTTTCAGCACTTTTATCAGAAGGGACTTAAAATATGTACATTTCACCATGAGGATATAAACCAAGACCACAGTACAACAGTTCTATCTGAAATCTGTTGTGCTTTATACACAACACAAAACATTCTTTAACAGTGCGTTTTTTCTCTTCATAGATGAAGAACTGCAGCACCTGATGTCCTCAGCAGCAACATGGTGGAGATCTGATTTGATACACTTTAGATAAGAACCCAGTGTTTTATATTTCTGCTTTGCCATAAGAGACAGAACATGGTCATCACAGCTGTGTCCTTCAGGCTCGTCTGTCCCTAATAAAATGATAGGAAACATGAAAGTGATCGTCATTATTGTAGAGGAAGAGTTACATATGAACAAAGTGTGTAATCTTATTTTCTGTGGATATTCAACTGTGTATTTGAATATGCTTTTGGATTAAAACGTGCACTACCATGACAATGAATGTTTTTAATGGAGCTATTTCACATTAAAAGTATTGCATTATAATTTAATACATTATGTATTATGTGCAATACTTTGATTGTTTTTAAGTAATGAAATCAGGTCTGTACCTGGAGTCAGTGTTCAGTCTGGTTGGATTCAAGTTGTGTGTCAAGTTGGACCTTCTAGAGGAACATGAAACCAATACACAGATATGTAAAGTCATACATGTGCCAGGTTAAGTCCTTAACACACTTTAAATGGTAAAAAAGGAAGTGTATTACTTCAAAGTTAAACAGATCATAATCATTTCAGCTTAGGAAATAGTTAGTGTACATCAGCATCAAATTCTCTATTACACTGTCTGTTCTAATAAAGATACAAGGCTATAATTTATTTATATTTAACAGAACAATTCAGTGAAATCTGCCTGAGATTACAATGTAAACAGTGCAGGCAGCAGAACGTTTAGCTTTCTCTGTAAGACATCATAACAATACTCTGAATAAAGAGCTTTGGAAGTTGAATTCCCCTTTAAACATCTGCTCTTAAAATACAGATGTGACTTTAAATACGCACGTTTCAATTGATCACTGTAAGTCTGTTTCAGTAGAATAACTAACTGTGTAACATTGTCAAGTCAAATGCCTTGGCGAGTGAAACCATTTTATAGCAATAGATATCCTGATGGAGCTAATTCACCGGACACACACAGTCTCCTGTCTCAGATTTAACCTCATAAACTAACGCATGCCACTGCTGGGCGGACCTACTCATGTCGGTTCATATCGGTGTGTGTCGGTAATAGTGCCGTTCGCAGTAAACAGGAGTTAATGCCCCAGATCGGAGTTCGTATTTAGCCTCCATGCTAACGGACGTTAGCTCGAATGCATGGTACTAAAACACCCTGCGAATCACTTCTACACATCTAAATAAAATACTGAGCTTGACTTACCACAGAAACGGGAGCGCAGACGTCTTTAACGTGTCCGTCAGCAGAACAAGCAAAACATCAAACTGTGTTATTCATCCGATACTGAGTGGGAGGTTTCGAAAGTCTCGAGTTGTGTTCAATGACACAGGAAAAAGTAAGGAGAAGGGAGGGCGCAGCTCACTGTGACGTCACGTAAATTTCAAACCACTATATCGCTTATTATAGCGATATAGAGGTAGTTACGAAAAAGTTCACCCCCTCAGAGTTTTAATGAAGGAAGAACATAGCGATTGAGACTAAAACCAAAGTTTGAATAATGCTGTAAACAGGTTTAATTCTACTCTAAAATTGGGCATTTTAACATGGGATTCAATGGGACTCTCTCCGACGAGCTGATGAACTTTCAAGCCATGCCATTAATAAACCGCATGATAAAAAGTCACAATAATCTTATGGCTACATTATCAATGTCTTGAGACCCATTAAACAAAGTTTGACATGGTTTTGCATATTGGATGAGCAGGAATACATCAGAGTGTCAGCTATACATTTCCTGCTGCCACCAGGGGGCGCTGTCATTTTAAGTCACGATTTCTGTATAGATGTCTTCATATCGCAACTATTGTCTTATGTGTCTAGTTTGGACTTGATTAGACAAAATATGTCCAAGATACAGAAGCTCGTGTTTTAGTGCGTTTCACCGAAGTCTCATCAAACTTTAGCGCCACGCCACAATCACACGGTTTGACGAAAAGTCGATCTTTCAATAACTTTAGATCTTCATTTTGTTGTGATGACAGTCGTCTAAATATTAAGTTGATTTGATAAAAGCTGTACGACTAGTATATAAAAACATAAAACGTGACAAAAACAAGACTTTTCCTGCTGTCACCAGGGGGCGCTGTCACTTTAAGTCACGATTTCTGTATAGATGTCTTCATATCTCTACTCTTGTCTTATGTGTGTAGTTTGGACTCGATAGGACAAAATAAGTCTGAGATATAGAAGCCCGTGTTTTGATGGCGTTTCATCAAACTTTAACGCCACACCACGGTCAGACGGTTTTGCTAAAACGTAATCCTTCAATAACTTTAGATCTCCAATTTGTTGTGATGACGATCGTCTAAATTTGAAGTTGATCTGATGAAAGCTGTACGACAAGTACATCAAAGAAAAAATATGGAATATGACCAAAATGGCCACTAAAGTCAAACTGGCGGGCTTCCTGTTGCGTTATTCATAATGCACTGATGGACTTTTTTGTGCATCTAGTCATGATACACAATAATCTTTGTTTTTTTTGAGAATCGGTGAATGCTAAATGAGGGGCTTTTCCGTAGGTGGCGCTCTTGAGCCATTTTGCCACGCCCTTTTCAAAATACTCCAGAATACGTAATTTTACGCCGCCTTCGAATTTACTGCAAACTCCTACAACTTTTTGAGCACATTAAAGCCCTCAAAAAGCCAATTCATTTAAGCTAAGAAAAATAATAATAATAATAATAATAATCATTTCAATTTCAATAGGGCCTCCCACCGATTTCGGTGCTCGGGCCCTAATAATAATAATAAAAATCCTTACAGATTCAATAGGGCCTCTCACCATTCGGTGCTCGGGCCCTAACTAGGGCTACGTTGTAGCACTTGCGGGCCCGAGCACCCGCACGTTGAAGCCTGTTGCGGTCGGTGGAGAGAGCGATCGATGACCAAGCGCACATCATCGATCGAGCATGCACTTCTCCACGTTGCATGCGTTTTGCGCTCTGCGGCAGTAGGTTTGCCAGTAGGTGGCGCCATCACTATTATTACGCACAGACATATATATCTGTTCATGTAGGCGCTCTGATGTAGCGTGAGCAATTTTGTGTCAATTGGACAATGTTAACACAACTTAATTTTCACACTGATCAGTAGGTGGCGCTATGACCCTGAACTAATATTTATATGTGGAGCTGTTCAGATCAGTATTGTGATCATAGGTCAGTAGTTTGGAGCCGGTTGGATAATGCAGAGTGGATTAACAAAGTACTTCCTGTTTCCTGGTGAATCAGTAGGTGGCGCTATGACACTGAGGAAATATTGACACATAGAGCTGTTCAGGCTTGTACTCTTATCATGTGACAGAAGTTTGGTAGTGATAGGACAATGCACAGTGTAATTATGAAAACATCGTGTCCTTTGGCGAAGGATGATCCTTCGCCAAACATCAATGTTTACATGGTTTGAGGAAATGTCACAATTCTGACCTTGATTCAATGACTTGACTGAGTTCATTTGAGCTGTATATCTTAAATCAGCCAGGAGCAGTTCATCAAAGTATAAAACATGTCACTTCCTGTAACCACCAGGGGGCGCTGTAATTTCAAGTCATAATTTCTGTGTAGATGTCATCAGGATGGCACCCTTGTCTTACATGTCTAGTTTGGACTCGATTGGACAATGTATGTCCGAGATACAGAACCTCGTGTTTTGATGGCGTTTAATCAAACTCAAGACGCCACGCCACGGTCACACGGTGTGACGAAAGGTCAATCTCTTAATCACTTTTTATCTCCATCTTGTTGTGATGGCACTGATCTTAATTTGAAGTTAATCTGATGAAAGCCCTGGGACAAGTGCATCAAGTAAAAATGTGGAATATGGAAAAAAAATGGCCACTTAATCCAAAATGGCGGCCTCCCTGTTTGGTCAAGCATACCTATCCAAGATATTTTTTTGTTTGTTATGAAACGACACATGTCCCGATAGATTTGTATAAATGTCGGCCATCGTAGTGCCGGGGTTGCCCTATAGGGGGCGCTGGTCAGTTTTTTTGCCACGCCCATTTCTTAAAACCATATGAATATCTTCAGGGGGGGGCTGTTGTTACACACATGTAGTTTGAGAGAGATAGAATCATGAACACTGAAGTTACAGCAATTTCGTGTTTCACGGCGAGTTGATGAACTTTAATGCCACGCAATTCATATGGCGTTTGACGAAAAGTCACGGTAATCTTATGTCTTCATTGTCAATGTCTTGGGACCCATTTGATACAGTTTGACATGGTTGAGGTCAGTGGATGAGGAGAAATTCATCCAAGTGTAAGACAAGCAAAAAACAAGACATTTCCTGTTGCCACCAGGGGGCGCTGCGGTTTTAAGTCATCATTTATGCATAGATGTCATCAGGCGGGGACTATTGTCTTACATGTATAGTTTGGACTTGATTGGAACATGTATGTCCGAGATACAGATGCCCGTGTTTTGATGGCGTGTAACCAATTTTTAACGCCATGCCACGGTCACACGGTGTGATAAAAAAAAAATCCCTCAATCATTTTTTATCTCCATCTTGTTGTGATGACACTCATCTGAATTTGAAGTTGATCTGATGAAAGCCCTGGGACAAGTACGTAAAAGTAAA
This sequence comes from Platichthys flesus, assembly GCF_949316205.1. NCBI lineage: Eukaryota > Metazoa > Chordata > Actinopteri > Pleuronectiformes > Pleuronectidae > Platichthys > Platichthys flesus. The sequence goes on along the minus strand of NC_084948.1, from coordinate 1,158,703 downwards.
AATGTGGGATATTGCCAAAATGGCCACTAAAAGCAAAATGGCGGACTTCCTGTTGCGTTTTTCATAATGCTCCATGAGACTTTTTTTCATGACTGGTCACGATACACCTATATCCAGATTTTGATGAAAATCCGTTATGTGGAAACCTAGGGGCTGGTTCCAGGGGGCGCTGTAGAGCCATTTTGCCACGCCCAATTCCAATTAATCCAGAATACTAAAATATCCGCAGACCTTGAATTTCCTGCAAAGTTTCATAACTTTTTGAGCATGTCTAGACCCTGAAAAAGCCCCCCAAAGGGAAATAATAATAATAATAATAATAATAATAATAATAACTAGGGCTACGTTGTAGCACTTGCGGGCCCGAGCACCCGCACGTTGAAGCCTGTTGCGGTCGGTGGAGAGAGCGATCGATGACCAAGCGCACATCATCGATCGAGCATGCACTTCTCCACGTTGCATGCGTTTTGCGCTCTGCGGCAGTAAGTTTGCCAGTAGGTGGCGCCATCACTATTATTACGCAGAGACATATATATCTGTTCATGTAGGCGCTCTGATGTAGCGTGAGCAATTTTGTGTCAATTGGACAATGTTAACACAAATTAATTTTCACACTGATCAGTAGGTGGCGCTATGACCCTGAACTAATATTTATATGTGGAGCTGTTCAGATCAGTATTGTCATCATAGGTCAGTAGTTTGGAGCCGGTTGGATAATGCAGAGTGGATTAACAAAGTACTTCCTGTTTCCTGGCGAATCAGTAGGTGGCGCTATGACACTGAGGAAATATTGACACATAGAGCTGTTCAGGCTTGTACTCTTATCATGTGACAGAAGTTTGGTAGTGATAGGACAATGCACAGTGGAGTTATGATAACATCGTGTCCTTTGGCGAAGGAAAATCCTTCGCCGCACATCAATGTTTACACGGTTTGACGAAACGTCACAATTCTGACCATGATCTAATGACTTGACTGATCTGATTTGAGCTGTATATTGTAAATCAGCCAGGAGCAGTTCATCAAAGTATAAAACATGTCACTTCCTGTAGCCACCAGGGGGCGCTGTAATTTCAAGTCATAATTTCTGTGTAGATGTCATCAGGATGGCACCCTTGTCTTACATGTCTAGTTTGGACTCGATTGGACAATGCATGTCCGAGATACAGAACCTCGTGTTTTGATGGCGTTTAATCAAACTCAAGACGCCACGCCACGGTCACACGGTGCGACGAAAGGTCAATCTCTTAATCACTTTTTATCTCCATCTTGTTGTGATGGCACTGATCTTAATTTGAAGTTAATCTGATGAAAGCCCTGGGACAAGTGCATCGTGTAAAAATGTGGAATATGGAAAAAAAATGGCCACTTAATCCAAAATGGCGGCCTCCCTGTTTGGTCAAGCATACCTATCCAAGATATTTTTTTGTTTGTTATGAAACGACACATGTCCCGATAGATTTGTATAAATGTCGGCCATCGTAGTGCCGGGGTTGCCCTATAGGGGGCGCTGGTCAGTTTTTTTGCCACGCCCATTTCTTAAAACCATATGAATATCTTCAGGGGGGGGCTGTTGTTACACACATGTAGTTTGAGAGAGATAGAATCATGAACACTGAAGTTACAGCAATTTCGTGTTTCACAGCGAGTTGATGAACTTTAATGCCACGCCATTCATATGGCGTTTGACGAAAAGTCACGGTAATCTTATGTCTTCAATGTCAATGTCTTGGGACCCATTTGATACAGTTTGACGTGGTTGAGGTCAGTGGATGAGGAGAAATTCATCCAAGTGTAAGACAAGCAAAAAACAAGACATTTCCTGTTGCCACCAGGGGGCGCTGCGGTTTTAAGTCATCATTTATGCATAGATGTCATCAGGCGGGGACTATTGTCTTACATGTCTAGTTTGGACTTGATTGGAACATGTATGTCCGAGATACAGATGCCCGTGTTTTGATGGCGTGTAACCAATTTTTAACGCCATGCCACGGTCACACGGTGTGATAAAAAAAAAATCCCTCAATCGTTTTTTATCTCCATCTTGTTGTGATGACACTCATCTGAATTTGAAGTTGATCTGATGAAAGCCCTGGGACAAGTACGTAAAAGTAAAAATGTGGGATATTGCCAAAATGGCCACTAAAAGCAAAATGGCGGACTTCCTGTTGCGTTTTTCATAATGCTCCATGAGACTTTTTTTCATGACTGGTCACGATACACCTATATCCAGATTTTGATGAAAATCCGTTATGTGGAAACCTAGGGGCTGGTTCCAGGGGGCGCTGTAGAGCCATTTTGCAACGCCCAATTCCAATTACTCCAGAATACTAAAATATCCGCAGACCTTGAATTTCCTGCAAAGTTTTATAACTTTTTGAGCATGTCTAGACCCTGAAAAAGCCCCCCAAAGGGAAATAATAATAATAATAATAATAATAATAATAATAATAAAAATCCTTACAGATTCAATAGGGCCTCTCACCATTCGGTGCTCGGGCCCTAACTAGGGCTACGTTGTAGCACTTGCGGGCCCGAGCACCCGCACGTTGAAGCCTGTTGCGGTCGGTGGAGAGAGCGATCGATGACCAAGCGCACATCATCGATCGAGCATGCACTTCTCCACGTTGCATGCGTTTTGCGCTCTGCGGCAGTAGGTTTGCCAGTAGGTGGCGCCATCACTATTATTACGCACAGACATATAGATCTGTTCAAGTAGGCGCTCTGATGTAGCGTGAGAAATTTTGTGTCAATTGGACAATGTTTCCGCAACTTAATTTTCACACTGATCAATAGGTGGCGCTATGATCCTGAACTAATATTCATATATGGAGCTGTTCTATTCAGGATTGTGATCATAGGTCAGTAGTTTGGAGCCGGTTGGATAATGCAGAGTGGATTAACAAAGTACTTCCTGTTTCCTGGCGAATCAGTAGGTGGCGCTATGACACTGAGGAAATATTGACACATAGAGCTGTTCAGGCTTGGACTCTGACCATGTGACAGAAGTTTTGTAGTGATAGGACAATGCACAGTGGAGTTATGATAACATCGTGTCCTTTGGCGAAGGAAAATCCTTCGCCGCACATCAATGTTTACACGGTTTGAGGAAACGTCACAATTCTGACCATGATCTAATGACTTGACTGATCTGATTTGAGCTGTATATTGTAAATCAGCCAGGAGCAGTTCATCAAAGTATAAAACATGTCACTTCCTGTAGCCACCAGGGGGCGCTGTAATTTCAAGTCATAATTTCTGTGTAGATGTCATCAGGATGGCACCCTTGTCTTACATGTCTAGTTTGGACTCGATTGGACAATGTATGTCCGAGATACAGAACCTCGTGTTTTGATGGCGTTTAATCAAACTCAAGACGCCACGCCACGGTCACACGGTGTGACGAAAGGTCAATCTCTTAATCACTTTTTATCTCCATCTTGTTGTGATGGCACTGATCTTAATTTGAAGTTAATCTGATGAAAGCCCTGGGACAAGTGCATCAAGTAAAAATGTGGAATATGGAAAAAAAATGGCCACTTAATCCAAAATGGCGGCCTCCCTGTTTGGTCAAGCATACCTATCCAAGATATTTTTTTGTTTGTTATGAAACGACACATGTCCCGATAGATTTGTATAAATGTCGGCCATCGTAGTGCCGGGGTTGCCCTATAGGGGGCGCTGGTCAGTTTTTTTGCCACGCCCATTTCTTAAAACCATATGAATATCTTCAGGGGGGGGCTGTTGTTACACACATGTAGTTTGAGAGAGATAGAATCATGAACACTGAAGTTACAGCAATTTCGTGTTTCACGGCGAGTTGATGAACTTTAATGCCACGCCATTCATATGGCGTTTGACGAAAAGTCACGGTAATCTTATGTCTTCATTGTCAATGTCTTGGGACCCATTTGATACAGTTTGACATGGTTGAGGTCAGTGGATGAGGAGAAATTCATCCAAGTGTAAGACAAGCAAAAAACAAGACATTTCCTGTTGCCACCAGGGGGCGCTGCGGTTTTAAGTCATCATTTATGCATAGATGTCATCAGGCGGGGACTATTGTCTTACATGTCTAGTTTGGACTTGATTGGAACATGTATGTCCGAGATACAGATGCCCGTGTTTTGATGGCGTGTAACCAATTTTTAACGCCATGCCACGGTCACACGGTGTGATAAAAAAAAAATCCCTCAATCATTTTTTATCTCCATCTTGTTGTGATGACACTCATCTGAATTTGAAGTTGATCTGATGAAAGCCCTGGGACAAGTACGTAAAAGTAAAAATGTGGGATATTGCCAAAATGGCCACTAAAAGCAAAATGGCGGACTTCCTGTTGCGTTTTTCATAATGCTCCATGAGACTTTTTTTCATGACTGGTCACGATACACCTATATCCAGATTTTGATGAAAATCCGTTATGTGGAAACCTAGGGGCTGGTTCCAGGGGGCGCTGTAGAGCCATTTTGCCACGCCCAATTCCAATTACTCCAGAATACTAAAATATCCGCAGACCTTGAATTTCCTGCAAAGTTTCATAACTTTTTGAGCATGTCTAGACCCTGAAAAAGCCCCCCAAAGGGAAATAATAATAATAATAATAATAATAATAATAATAATAATAATAATAATAATAATAAAAATCCTTACAGATTCAATAGGGCCTCTCACCATTCGGTGCTCGGGCCCTAACTAGGGCTACGTTGTAGCACTTGCGGGCCCGAGCACCCGCACGTTGAAGCCTGTTGCGGTCGGTGGAGAGAGCGATCGATGACCAAGCGCACATCATCGATCGAGCATGCACTTCTCCACGTTGCATGCGTTTTGCGCTCTGCGGCAGTAGGTTTGCCAGTAGGTGGCGCCATCACTATTATTACGCACAGACATATATATCTGTTCATGTAGGCGCTCTGATGTAGCGTGAGCAATTTTGTGTCAATTGGACAATGTTAACACAACTTAATTTTCACACTGATCAGTAGGTGGCGCTATGACCCTGAACTAATATTTATATGTGGAGCTGTTCAGATCAGTATTGTGATCATAGGTCAGTAGTTTGGAGCCGGTTGGATAATGCAGAGTGGATTAACAAAGTACTTCCTGTTTCCTGGTGAATCAGTAGGTGGCGCTATGACACTGAGGAAATATTGACACATAGAGCTGTTCAGGCTTGTACTCTTATCATGTGACAGAAGTTTGGTAGTGATAGGACAATGCACAGTGTAATTATGAAAACATCGTGTCCTTTGGCGAAGGATGATCCTTCGCCAAACATCAATGTTTACATGGTTTGAGGAAATGTCACAATTCTGACCTTGATTCAATGACTTGACTGAGTTCATTTGAGCTGTATATCTTAAATCAGCCAGGAGCAGTTCATCAAAGTATAAAACATGTCACTTCCTGTAACCACCAGGGGGCGCTGTAATTTCAAGTCATAATTTCTGTGTAGATGTCATCAGGATGGCACCCTTGTCTTACATGTCTAGTTTGGACTCGATTGGACAATGTATGTCCGAGATACAGAACCTCGTGTTTTGATGGCGTTTAATCAAACTCAAGACGCCACGCCACGGTCACACGGTGTGACGAAAGGTCAATCTCTTAATCACTTTTTATCTCCATCTTGTTGTGATGGCACTGATCTTAATTTGAAGTTAATCTGATGAAAGCCCTGGGACAAGTGCATCAAGTAAAAATGTGGAATATGGAAAAAAAATGGCCACTTAATCCAAAATGGCGGCCTCCCTGTTTGGTCAAGCATACCTATCCAAGATATTTTTTTGTTTGTTATGAAACGACACATGTCCCGATAGATTTGTATAAATGTCGGCCATCGTAGTGCCGGGGTTGCCCTATAGGGGGCGCTGGTCAGTTTTTTTGCCACGCCCATTTCTTAAAACCATATGAATATCTTCAGGGGGGGGCTGTTGTTACACACATGTAGTTTGAGAGAGATAGAATCATGAACACTGAAGTTACAGCAATTTCGTGTTTCACGGCGAGTTGATGAACTTTAATGCCACGCAATTCATATGGCGTTTGACGAAAAGTCACGGTAATCTTATGTCTTCATTGTCAATGTCTTGGGACCCATTTGATACAGTTTGACATGGTTGAGGTCAGTGGATGAGGAGAAATTCATCCAAGTGTAAGACAAGCAAAAAACAAGACATTTCCTGTTGCCACCAGGGGGCGCTGCGGTTTTAAGTCATCATTTATGCATAGATGTCATCAGGCGGGGACTATTGTCTTACATGTATAGTTTGGACTTGATTGGAACATGTATGTCCGAGATACAGATGCCCGTGTTTTGATGGCGTGTAACCAATTTTTAACGCCATGCCACGGTCACACGGTGTGATAAAAAAAAAATCCCTCAATCATTTTTTATCTCCATCTTGTTGTGATGACACTCATCTGAATTTGAAGTTGATCTGATGAAAGCCCTGGGACAAGTACGTAAAAGTAAAAATGTGGGATATTGCCAAAATGGCCACTAAAAGCAAAATGGCGGACTTCCTGTTGCGTTTTTCATAATGCTCCATGAGACTTTTTTTCATGACTGGTCACGATACACCTATATCCAGATTTTGATGAAAATCCGTTATGTGGAAACCTAGGGGCTGGTTCCAGGGGGCGCTGTAGAGCCATTTTGCCACGCCCAATTCCAATTAATCCAGAATACTAAAATATCCGCAGACCTTGAATTTCCTGCAAAGTTTCATAACTTTTTGAGCATGTCTAGACCCTGAAAAAGCCCCCCAAAGGGAAATAATAATAATAATAATAATAATAATAATAATAACTAGGGCTACGTTGTAGCACTTGCGGGCCCGAGCACCCGCACGTTGAAGCCTGTTGCGGTCGGTGGAGAGAGCGATCGATGACCAAGCGCACATCATCGATCGAGCATGCACTTCTCCACGTTGCATGCGTTTTGCGCTCTGCGGCAGTAAGTTTGCCAGTAGGTGGCGCCATCACTATTATTACGCAGAGACATATATATCTGTTCATGTAGGCGCTCTGATGTAGCGTGAGCAATTTTGTGTCAATTGGACAATGTTAACACAAATTAATTTTCACACTGATCAGTAGGTGGCGCTATGACCCTGAACTAATATTTATATGTGGAGCTGTTCAGATCAGTATTGTCATCATAGGTCAGTAGTTTGGAGCCGGTTGGATAATGCAGAGTGGATTAACAAAGTACTTCCTGTTTCCTGGCGAATCAGTAGGTGGCGCTATGACACTGAGGAAATATTGACACATAGAGCTGTTCAGGCTTGTACTCTTATCATGTGACAGAAGTTTGGTAGTGATAGGACAATGCACAGTGGAGTTATGATAACATCGTGTCCTTTGGCGAAGGAAAATCCTTCGCCGCACATCAATGTTTACACGGTTTGACGAAACGTCACAATTCTGACCATGATCTAATGACTTGACTGATCTGATTTGAGCTGTATATTGTAAATCAGCCAGGAGCAGTTCATCAAAGTATAAAACATGTCACTTCCTGTAGCCACCAGGGGGCGCTGTAATTTCAAGTCATAATTTCTGTGTAGATGTCATCAGGATGGCACCCTTGTCTTACATGTCTAGTTTGGACTCGATTGGACAATGCATGTCCGAGATACAGAACCTCGTGTTTTGATGGCGTTTAATCAAACTCAAGACGCCACGCCACGGTCACACGGTGCGACGAAAGGTCAATCTCTTAATCACTTTTTATCTCCATCTTGTTGTGATGGCACTGATCTTAATTTGAAGTTAATCTGATGAAAGCCCTGGGACAAGTGCATCGTGTAAAAATGTGGAATATGGAAAAAAAATGGCCACTTAATCCAAAATGGCGGCCTCCCTGTTTGGTCAAGCATACCTATCCAAGATATTTTTTTGTTTGTTATGAAACGACACATGTCCCGATAGATTTGTATAAATGTCGGCCATCGTAGTGCCGGGGTTGCCCTATAGGGGGCGCTGGTCAGTTTTTTTGCCACGCCCATTTCTTAAAACCATATGAATATCTTCAGGGGGGGGCTGTTGTTACACACATGTAGTTTGAGAGAGATAGAATCATGAACACTGAAGTTACAGCAATTTCGTGTTTCACAGCGAGTTGATGAACTTTAATGCCACGCCATTCATATGGCGTTTGACGAAAAGTCACGGTAATCTTATGTCTTCAATGTCAATGTCTTGGGACCCATTTGATACAGTTTGACGTGGTTGAGGTCAGTGGATGAGGAGAAATTCATCCAAGTGTAAGACAAGCAAAAAACAAGACATTTCCTGTTGCCACCAGGGGGCGCTGCGGTTTTAAGTCATCATTTATGCATAGATGTCATCAGGCGGGGACTATTGTCTTACATGTCTAGTTTGGACTTGATTGGAACATGTATGTCCGAGATACAGATGCCCGTGTTTTGATGGCGTGTAACCAATTTTTAACGCCATGCCACGGTCACACGGTGTGATAAAAAAAAAATCCCTCAATCGTTTTTTATCTCCATCTTGTTGTGATGACACTCATCTGAATTTGAAGTTGATCTGATGAAAGCCCTGGGACAAGTACGTAAAAGTAAAAATGTGGGATATTGCCAAAATGGCCACTAAAAGCAAAATGGCGGACTTCCTGTTGCGTTTTTCATAATGCTCCATGAGACTTTTTTTCATGACTGGTCACGATACACCTATATCCAGATTTTGATGAAAATCCGTTATGTGGAAACCTAGGGGCTGGTTCCAGGGGGCGCTGTAGAGCCATTTTGCAACGCCCAATTCCAATTACTCCAGAATACTAAAATATCCGCAGACCTTGAATTTCCTGCAAAGTTTTATAACTTTTTGAGCATGTCTAGACCCTGAAAAAGCCCCCCAAAGGGAAATAATAATAATAATAATAATAATAATAATAATAATAAAAATCCTTACAGATTCAATAGGGCCTCTCACCATTCGGTGCTCGGGCCCTAACTAGGGCTACGTTGTAGCACTTGCGGGCCCGAGCACCCGCACGTTGAAGCCTGTTGCGGTCGGTGGAGAGAGCGATCGATGACCAAGCGCACATCATCGATCGAGCATGCACTTCTCCACGTTGCATGCGTTTTGCGCTCTGCGGCAGTAGGTTTGCCAGTAGGTGGCGCCATCACTATTATTACGCACAGACATATAGATCTGTTCAAGTAGGCGCTCTGATGTAGCGTGAGAAATTTTGTGTCAATTGGACAATGTTTCCGCAACTTAATTTTCACACTGATCAATAGGTGGCGCTATGATCCTGAACTAATATTCATATATGGAGCTGTTCTATTCAGGATTGTGATCATAGGTCAGTAGTTTGGAGCCGGTTGGATAATGCAGAGTGGATTAACAAAGTACTTCCTGATTCCTGGCGAATCAGTAGGTGGCGCTATGACACTGAGGAAATATTGACACATAGAGCTGTTCAGGCTTGGACTCTGACCATGTGACAGAAGTTTTGTAGTGATAGGACAATGCACAGTGGAGTTATGATAACATCGTGTCCTTTGGCGAAGGAAAATCCTTCGCCGCACATCAATGTTTACACGGTTTGAGGAAACGTCACAATTCTGACCATGATCTAATGACTTGACTGATCTGATTTGAGCTGTATATTGTAAATCAGCCAGGAGCAGTTCATCAAAGTATAAAACATGTCACTTCCTGTAGCCACCAGGGGGCGCTGTAATTTCAAGTCATAATTTCTGTGTAGATGTCATCAGGATGGCACCCTTGTCTTACATGTCTAGTTTGGACTCGATTGGACAATGTATGTCCGGGATACAGAACCTCGTGTTTTGATGGCGTTTAATCAAACTCAAGACGCCACGCCACGGTCACACGGTGTGACGAAAGGTCAATCTCTTAATCACTTTTTATCTCCATCTTGTTGTGATGGCACTGATCTTAATTTGAAGTTAATCTGATGAAAGCCCTGGGACAAGTGCTTCAAGTAAAAATGTGGAATATGGAAAAAAAATGGCCACTCAATCCAAAACGGCGGCCTCCCTGTTTGGTCAAGCATACCTATCCAAGATATTTTTTTGTTTGTTATGAAACGACACATGTCCCGATAGATTTGTATAAATGTCGGCCATCGTAGTGGCGGGGTTGCCCTATAGGGGGCGCTGGTCAGTTTTTTTGCCACGCCCATTTCTTAAAACCATATGAATATCTTCAGGGGAGGGCTGTTGTTACACAGATGTAGTTTGAGAGAGATAGAATCATGAACACTGAAGTTACAGCAATTTCGTGTTTCACGGCGAGTTGATGAACTTTAATGCCACGCCATTCATATGGCGTTTGACGAAAAGTCACGGTAATCTTATGTCTTCATTGTCAATGTCTTGGGACCCATTTGATACAGTTTGACATGGTTGAGGTCAGTGGATGAGGAGAAATTCATCCAAGTGTAAGACAAGCAAAAAACAAGACATTTCCTGTTGCCACCAGGGGGCGCTGCGGTTTTAAGTCATCATTTATGCATAGATGTCATCAGGCGGGGACTATTGTCTTACATGTCTAGTTTGGACTTGATTGGAACATGTATGTCCGAGATACAGATGCCCGTGTTTTGATGGCGTGTAACCAATTTTTAACGCCATGCCACGGTCACACGGTGTGATAAAATAAAAATCCCTCAATCATTTTTTATCTCCATCTTGTTGTGATGACACTCATCTGAATTTGAAGTTGATCTGATGAAAGCCCTGGGACAAGTACGTAAAAGTAAAAATGTGGGATATTGCCAAAATGGCCACTAAAAGCAAAATGGCGGACTTCCTGTTGCGTTTTTCATAATGCTCCATGAGACTTTTTTTCATGACTGGTCACGATACACCTATATCCAGATTTTGATGAAAATCCGTTATGTGGAAACCTAGGGGCTGGTTCCAGGGGGCGCTGTAGAGCCATTTTGCCACGCCCAATTCCAATTACTCCAGAATACTAAAATATCCGCAGACCTTGAATTTCCTGCAAAGTTTCATAACTTTTTGAGCATGTCTAGACCCTGAAAAAGCCCCCCAAAGGGAAATAATAATAATAATAATAATAATAATAATAATAATAATAATAATAATAATAATAAAAATCCTTACAGATTCAATAGGGCCTCTCACCATTCGGTGCTCGGGCCCTAACTAGGGCTACGTTGTAGCACTTGCGGGCCCGAGCACCCGCACGTTGAAGCCTGTTGCGGTCGGTGGAGAGAGCGATCGATGACCAAGCGCACATCATCGATCGAGCATGCACTTCTCCACGTTGCATGCGTTTTGCGCTCTGCGGCAGTAGGTTTGCCAGTAGGTGGCGCCATCACTATTATTACGCACAGACATATAGATCTGTTCATGTAGGCGCTCTGATGTAGCGTGAGCAATTTTGTGTCAATTGGACAATGTTAACACAACTTAATTTTCACACTGATCAGTAGGTGGCGCTATGACCCTGAACTAATATTTATATGTGGAGCTGTTCAGATCAGTATTGTGATCATAGGTCAGTAGTTTGGAGCCGGTTGGATAATGCAGAGTGGATTAACAAAGTACTTCCTGTTTCCTGGCGAATCAGTAGGTGGCGCTATGACACTGAGGAAATATTGACACATAGAGCTGTTCAGGCTTGGACTCTGACCATGTGACAGAAGTTTTGTAGTGATAGGACAATGCACAGTGGAGTTATGATAACATCTTGTCCTTTGGCGAAGGAAAATCCTTCGCCGCACATCAATGTTTACACGGTTTGAGGAAACGTCACAATTCTGACCATGATCTAATGACTTGACTGATCTGATTTGAGCTGTATATTGTAAATCAGCCAGGAGCAGTTCATCAAAGTATAAAACATGTCACTTCCTGTAGCCACCAGGGGGCGCTGTGATTTCAAGTCATAATTTCTGTGTAGATGTCATCAGGATGGCACCCTTGTCTTACATGTCTAGTTTGGACTCGATTGGACAAAGTATGTCCGAGATACAGAACCTCGTGTTTTGATGGCGTTTAATCAAACTCAAGACGCCACGCCACGGTCACACGGTGTGACGAAAGGTCAATCTCTTAATCACTTGTTATCTCCATCTTGTTGTGATGGCACTGATCTTAATTCGAAGTTAATCTGATGAAAGCCCTGGGACAAGTGCATCAAGTAAAAATGTGGAATATGGAAAAAAAATGGCCACTTAATCCAAAATGGCGGCCTCCCTGTTTGGTCAAGCATACCTATCCAAGATATTTTTTTGTTTGTTATGAAACGACACATGTCCCGATAGATTTGTATAAATGTCGGCCATCGTAGTGCCGGGGTTGCCCTATAGGGGGCGCTGGTCAGTTTTTTTGCCACGCCCATTTCTTAAAACCATATGAATATCTTCAGGGGGGGGCTGTTGTTACACACATGTAGTTTGAGAGAGATAGAATCATGAACACTGAAGTTACAGCAATTTCGTGTTTCACGGCGAGTTGATGAACTTTAATGCCACGCCATTCATATGGCGTTTGACGAAAAGTCACGGTAATCTTATGTCTTCATTGTCAATGTCTTGGGACCCATTTGATACAGTTTGACATGGTTGAGGTCAGTGGATGAGGAGAAATTCATCCAAGTGTAAGACAAGCAAAAAACAAGACATTTCCTGTTGCCACCAGGGGGCGCTGCGGTTTTAAGTCATCATTTATGCATAGATGTCATCAGGCGGGGACTTTTGTCTTACATGTCTAGTTTGGACTTGATTGGAACATGTATGTCCGAGATACAGATGCCCGTGTTTTGATGGCGTGTAACCAAACTTTAACGCCATGCCACGGTCACACGGTGTGATAAAAAAAAAATCCCTCAATCATTTTTTATCTCCATCTTGTTGTGATGACACTCATCTGAATTTGAAGTTGATCTGATGAAAGCCCTGGGACAAGTACGTAAAAGTAAAAATGTGGGATATTGCCAAAATGGCCACTAAAAGCAAAATGGCGGACTTCCTGTTGCGTTTTTCATAATGCTCCATGAGACTTTTTTTCATGACTGGTCACGATACACCTATATCCAGATTTTGATGAAAATCCGTTATGTGGAAACCTAGGGGCTGGTTCCAGGGGGCGCTGTAGAGCCATTTTGCCACGCCCAATTCCAATTACTCCAGAATACTAAAATATCCGCAGACCTTGAATTTCCTGCAAAGTTTCATAACTTTTTGAGCATGTCTAGACCCTGAAAAAGCCCCCCAAAGGGAAATAATAATAATAATAATAATAATAATAATAATAATAATAATAATAATAATAATAATAAAAATCCTTACAGATTCAATAGGGCCTCTCACCATTCGGTGCTCGGGCCCTAATAATAAAAATCCTTACAGATTCAATAGGGCCTCTCACCATTCGGTGCTCGGGCCCTAATAATAATAATAATAAAAATCCTTACAGATTCAATAGGGCCTCTCACCATTCGGTGCTCGGGCCCTAATAAAAATCCTTACAGATTCAATAGGGCCTCTCACCATTCGGTGCTCGGGCCCTAATAATAACTAGGGCTACGTTGTAGCACTTGCGGGCCCGAGCACCCGCACGTTGAAGCCTGTTGCGGTCGGTGGAGAGAGCGATCGATGACCAAGCGCACATCATCGATCGAGCATGCACTTCTCCACGTTGCATGCGTTTTGCGCTCTGCGGCAGTAGGCTTGCCAGTAGGTGGCGCCATCACTATTATTACGCACAGACATATATATCTGTTCATGTAGGCGCTCTGATGTAGCGTGAGCAATTTTGTGTCAATTGGACAATGTTAACACAACTTAATTTTCACACTGATCAGTAGGTGGCGCTATGACCCTGAACTAATATTTATATGTGGAGCTGTTCAGATCAGTATTGTGATCATAGGTCAGCAGTTTGGAGCCGGTTGGATAATGCAGAGTGGATTAACAAAGTACTTCCTGTTTCCTGGCGAATCAGTAGGTGGCGCTATGACACTGAGGAAATATTGACACATAGAGCTGTTCAGGCTTGTACTCTTATCATGTGACAGAAGTTTGGTAGTGATAGGACAATGCACAGTGGAGTTATGATAACATCGTGTCCTTTGGCGAAGGAAAATCCTTCGCCGCACATCAATGTTTACACGGTTTGAGGAAACGTCACAATTCTGACCATGATCTAATGACTTGACTGATCTGATTTGAGCTGTATATTGTAAATCAGCCAGGAGCAGTTCATCAAAGTATAAAACATGTCACTTCCTGTAGCCACCAGGGGGCGCTGTAATTTCAAGTCATAATTTCTGTGTAGATGTCATCAGGATGGCACCCTTGTCTTACATGTCTAGTTTGGACTCGATTGGACAATGTATGTCCGAGATACAGAACCTCGTGTTTTGATGGCGTTTAATCAAACTCAAGACGCCACGCCACGGTCACACGGTGTGACGAAAGGTCAATCTCTTAATCACTTTTTATCTCCATCTTGTTGTGATGGCACTGATCTTAATTTGAAGTTAATCTGATGAAAGCCCTGGGACAAGTGCATCAAGTAAAAATGTGGAATATGGAAAAAAAATGGCCACTTAATTCAAAATGGCGGCCTCCCTGTTTGGTCAAGCATACCTATCCAAGATATTTTTTTGTTTGTTATGAAACGACACATGTCCCGATAGATTTGTATAAATGTCGGCCATCGTAGTGCCGGGGTTGCCCTATAGGGGGCGCTGGTCAGTTTTTTTGCCACGCCCATTTCTTAAAACCATATGAATATCTTCAGGGGGGGGCTTTTGTTACACACATGTAGTTTGAGAGAGATAGAATCATGAACACTGAAGTTACAGCAATTTCGTGTTTCACGGCGAGTTGATGAACTTTAATGCCACGCCATTCATATGGCGTTTGACGAAAAGTCACGGTAATCTTATGTCTTCATTGTCAATGTCTTGGGACCCATTTGATACAGTTTGACATGGTTGAGGTCAGTGGATGAGGAGAAATTCATCCAAGTGTAAGACAAGCAAAAAACAAGACATTTCCTGTTGCCACCAGGGGGCGCTGCGGTTTTAAGTCATCATTTATGCATAGATGTCATCAGGCGGGGACTATTGTCTTACATGTCTAGTTTGGACTTGATTGGAACATGTATGTCCGAGATACAGATGCCCGTGTATTGATGGCGTGTAACCAATTTTTAACGCCATGCCACGGTCACACGGTGTGATAAAAAAAAAATCCCTCAATCATTTTTTATCTCCATCTTGTTGTGATGACACTCATCTGAATTTGAAGTTGATCTGATGAAAGCCCTGGGACAAGTACGTAAAAGTAAAAATGTGGGATATTGCCAAAATGGCCACTAAAAGCAAAATGGCGGACTTCCTGTTGCGTTTTTCATAATGCTCCATGAGACTTTTTTTCATGACTGGTCACGATACACCTATATCCAGATTTTGATGAAAATCCGTTATGTGGAAACCTAGGGGCTGGTTCCAGGGGGCGCTGTAGAGCCATTTTGCCACGCCCAATTCCAATTACTCCAGAATACTAAAATATCCGCAGACCTTGAATTTCCTGCAAAGTTTCATAACTTTTTGAGCATGTCTAGACCCTGAAAAAGCCCCCCAAAGGGAAATAATAATAATAATAATAATAAAAATCCTTACAGATTCAATAGGGCCTCTCACCATTCGGTGCTCGGGCCCTAATAACTAGGGCTACGTTGTAGCACTTGCGGGCCCGAGCACCCGCACGTTGAAGCCTGTTGCGGTCGGTGGAGAGAGCGATCGATGACCAAGCGCACATCATCGATCGAGCATGCACTTCTCCACGTTGCATGCGTTTTGCGCTCTGCGGCAGTAGGTTTGCCAGTAGGTGGCGCCATCACTATTATTACGCACAGACATATATATCTGTTCATGTAGGCGCTCTGATGTAGCGTGAGCAATTCTGTGTCAATTGGACAATGTTTCCGCAACTTAATTTTCACACTGATCAGTAGGTGGCGCTATGACCCTGAACTAATATTTATATGTGGAGCTGTTCAGATCAGTATTGTGATCATAGGTCAGTAGTTTGGAGCCTGTTGGATAATGCAGAGTGGATTAACAAAGTACTTCCTGTTTCCTGGTGAATCAGTAGGTGGCGCTATGACACTGAGGAAATATTGACACATAGAGCTGTTCAGGCTTGTACTCTTATCATGTGACAGAAGTTTGGTAGTGATAGGACAATGCACAGTGTAATTATGAAAACATCGTGTCCTTTGGCGAAGGATGATCCTTCGCCAAACATCAATGTTTACATGGTTTGAGGAAATGTCACAATTCTGACCATGATCTAATGACTTGACTGATCTGATTTGAGCTGTATATTGTAAATCATCCAGGAGCAGTTCATCAAAGTATAAAACATGTCACTTCCTGTAGCCACCAGGGGGCGCTGTAATTTCAAGTCATAATTTCTGTGTAGATGTCATCAGGATGGCACCCTTGTCTTACATGTCTAGTTTGGACTCGATTGGACAATGTATGTCCGAGATACAGAACCTCGTGTTTTGATGGCGTTTAATCAAACTCAAGACGCCACGCCACGGTCACACGGTGTGACGAAAGGTCAATCTCTTAATCACTTTTTATCTCCATCTTGTTGTGATGGCACTGATCTTAATGTGAAGTTAATCTGATGAAAGCCCTGGGACAAGTGCATCAAGTAAAAATGTGGAATATGGAAAAAAAATGGCCACTTAATCCAAAATGGCGGCCTCCCTGTTTGGTCAAGCATACCTATCCAAGATATTTTTTTGTTTGTTATGAAACGACACATGTCCCGATAGATTTGTATAAATGTCGGCCATCGTAGTGCCGGGGTTGCCCTATAGGGGGCGCTGGTCAGTTTTTTTGCCACGCCCATTTCTTAAAACCATATGAATATCTTCAGGGGGGGGCTGTTGTTACACACATGTAGTTTGAGAGAGATAGAATCATGAACACTGAAGTTACAGCAATTTCGTGTTTCACGGCGAGTTGATGAACTTTAATGCCACGCCATTCATATGGCGTTTGACGAAAAGTCACGGTAATCTTAAGTCTTCATTGTCAATGTCTTGGGACCCATTTGATACAGTTTGACATGGTTGAGGTCAGTGGATGAGGAGAAATTCATCCAAGTGTAAGACAAGCAAAAAACAAGACATTTCCTGTTGCCACCAGGGGGCGCTGCGGTTTTAAGTCATCATTTATGCATAGATGTCATCAGGCGGGGACTATTGTCTTACATGTCTAGTTTGGACTTGATTGGAACATGTATGTCCGAGATACAGATGCCCGTGTTTTGATGGCGTGTAACCAATTTTTAACGCCATGCCACGGTCACACGGTGTGATAAAAAAAAAATCCCTCAATCATTTTTTATCTCCATCTTGTTGTGATGACACTCATCTGAATTTGAAGTTGATCTGATGAAAGCCCTGGGACAAGTACGTAAAAGTAAAAATGTGGGATATTGCCAAAATGGCCACTAAAAGCAAAATGGCGGACTTCCTGTTGCGTTTTTCAAAATGCTCCATGAGACTTTTTTTCATGACTGGTCACGATACACCTATATCCAGATTTTGATGAAAATCCGTTATGTGGAAACCTAGGGGCTGGTTCCAGGGGGCGCTGTAGAGCCATTTTGCCACGCCCAATTCCAATTACTCCAGAATACTAAAATATCCGCAGACCTTGAATTTCCTGCAAAGTTTCATAACTTTTTGAGCATGTCTAGACCCTGAAAAAGCCCCCCAAAGGGAAATAATAATAATAATAATAATAATAATAATAATAATAATAATAATAAAAATCCTTACAGATTCAATAGGGCCTCTCACCGTTCGGTGCTCGGGCCCTAATAATAAAAATCCTTACAGATTCAATAGGGCCTCTCACCATTCGGTGCTCGGGCCCTAATAATAAAAATCCTTACAGATTCAATAGGGCCTCTCACCATTCGGTGCTCGGGCCCTAAAAATCCTTACAGATTCAATAGGGCCTCTCACCATTCGGTGCTCGGGCCCTAATAATAATAATAATAATAATAATAATAATAATAATAATAAAAATCCTTACAGATTCAATAGGGCCTCTCACCATTCGGTGCTCGGGCCCTAATAATAATAATCATTTCAATTTCAATAGGGCCTCCCACCGATTTCGGTGCTCGGGCCCTAATAATCATTTCAATTTCAATAGGGCCTCCCACCGATTTCGGTGCTCGGGCCCTAATAATAATAATCATTTCAATTTCAATAGGACCTCCCACCGATTTCGGTGCTCGGGCCCTAATAATAATAATCATTTCAATTTCAATAGGTCCTCTCACCGATTTCGGTGCTCGGGCCCTAATAATAATCTTTTCAATTTCAATAGGTCCTCTCACCGATTTCGGTGCTCGGGCCCTAATAATAATCATTTCAATTTCAATAGGGCCTCCCACCGTTTTCGGTGCTCGGGCCCTAATAATCATAATCATTTCAATTTCAATAGGGCCTCCTACCGATTTCGGTGCTCGGGCCCTAATAATAATCATTTCAATTTCAATAGGGCTTCCAACCGATTTCGGTGCTCGGGCCCTAATAATCATTTCAATTTCAATAGGGCCTCCCACCGATTTCGGAGCTCGGGCCCTAATAATAATCATTTCAATTTCAATAGGGCCTCCCACCGATTTCGGTGCTCGGGCCCTAATAATAATCTTTTCAATTTCAATAGGGTCTCCCACCGATTTCGGTGCTCGGGCCCTAATAATCATTTCAATTTCAATACGGCCTCCCACCGGTTTCGGTGCTCGGGCCCTAATAATAAATCCTGTAGCCAGGATTTGAAAGAAGGTGGCTGGGAAGATTTCCATAAGAGAAGAATTTTTCTACGTACAATCAAGGACGCAAAAGCTTTGACATTTTCCTGCAGTGATGTGGTTACAAGTTCATCAGGAGGCACCCCAAAAATAGCTATCTGTAGTGAAGGACCAACAGGTATACCTAGGATGTCAGAGATAGATTTAAAAATTGATTGCCAGCAATTAAACAACTTGGAGCATGTCCAGAACATATGTGTCAGATTGCATGGCGTCCGAGAGCATCTGTCACAAGTTTCAGATGTCTTGTCTGGGTAGAGTTTGAAGAGTTTGTCTTTGCTATAGTGCAGCCTAAAAAGTACTTTAAATTGGATAACAGAAAGTCTGGCACAGCTAGAAGAGGAGTTAACAGCTTTCAACGCCTTTTTCCAAAGAGCATCGGAAATGCTTATCTGGAGTTCAGTTTCCCAGCCGGCCCTGCTCTTATTCACAGATGAATCGTTTGTCGGTGATAAGAGATTATAGAGATATGACACATGGCCCTTAGGCAACGACTTAGCCTGGAGTAGAGATCCATGCCGCTGAGGGGTGGGGCTTGTGGAAACTGAGAAGAGTAGGTTCGAGCAAAATCGCGAAGTTGGAAGAAACAAAAGAAGTCTGTATTACCTAGTCCGAAGGTTAAACATAGTTGATTAAAACTGGCAAAAAGTCCGTTAATGTACAAGTCTCCCAGGCATCTCAGGCCTTTATTTTCTAGAGTTGCAAAGCGTGAGTCAATCTTGGCTGGTATAAATAAGTGGTTATTACGAAGAGGTGTAGTCTGAGGGAGGGAGAGCCATCCAAACCGTTTTCTGATTTAAGTCCAAATTTTTAATGTATTAATTAGGGCCCGAGCACCTCTGGTGAGAGGCCCTATTGAAATTGAA
This sequence comes from Platichthys flesus, assembly GCF_949316205.1. Taxonomy (NCBI): domain Eukaryota; kingdom Metazoa; phylum Chordata; class Actinopteri; order Pleuronectiformes; family Pleuronectidae; genus Platichthys; species Platichthys flesus. The sequence goes on along the minus strand of NC_084948.1, from coordinate 1,138,945 downwards.
AGGATTATTCTGAGAATTTTTTAAACATGCTCAAAAAGTTGTAAAAGTTTGCAGTAAATTAGAAAGTGGTGTAAATTTAAGTATTCTGGAGTATTTGGAAATGGGCGTGGCCAAATGGCTCAACAGCGCCACCTACGGAAAACCCCCTCATTTAGCATTCACTGATCCTCACGGAAATAAGGATAGTTGTGTATCATGACAAGATGCACAAAAAAGCCTCATAGACTATTATGAAAAAATTAACAGGAAGCCTGCCATTTTGGATTAAGTGGCCATTTTGGTCATATTCCATATTTTTACTTTGATGTACTTCTCGTAGAGTTTTCACCATATCAACTTAAAATTTAGATGAGTGTCATCACAACAAAATGGAGATCAAAACTTATTGAAAGATAAACTTTTCATCACACCGTCTGACCGTGGCGTGGCGTCAAAGTTTGATGAAACGCCATCAAAACACGAGCTCTCTATCTCAGACATATTTGGTCCAATCGACTCCAAACTACACATGTAAGACAAGAGTCGCGACCTGAAGACATCTACAATATATCGTGACTTAAAATCACAGTGTCTCCTGGTGGCATCAGGAAATGTCTTGTTTTTGGTACATTTTACAATTGGATGTATCTCTCCTCATCCACTTTGTGAAACCATGTCAAACTGTGTCAAATGGGTCTCAAGACATTGATAATGTAGGCTTACGATTACTGTGACTTTTTATTATGCGGATTATTAATGGGGTGTCATCAAAGTTCAACTCGCCTTGACACACGAAATTGCTGTAACTTCCGTGTTCATGGGTCCAGCTCCCTCAAACTACATGTGTGTATCAACAGCCCACCCCTGAAGATATTCAGATGGTTTTAAGGAATGGGCGTGTTAAAATAACTGACTAGCGGCCCCTAAAGGGCAGCCCCTGCACTACGATTAGTCTACATCTACAAAAATCGATAGTGACATGTGTCTTTTGATGACAAAGAAATAAGTCTCTCGGACAGATATGCTAAACCACACAGGAAGCCCGCCATTTTGGATTTGGTAGCCATTTTGGCCATATTCCACACTTTTACTTTGATGTACTTGTTCTAGAGCTTTCAACAGATCAACGTGAAATTTAGTTGAGTGTCATCGCAACAAGATGGAGATGAAAAGTTATTAAAAGATTGATTTCTTGTCTCATGGTGTGACCACGGCGTGACGTCAAAGTTTGATTACACGCCATTAAAACATGGGCTTCTGTATTTTGGACATATTTGGTCCAATCCAGTCCAAGCCAGACTTGTAAGACAAGAGTCGCGACCTTATGACATCTACAAAGACACCATGATTTAAAACGATAGCACCACCTGTTGGCTACAGATAGTTAGGTGTTTATCTTTGCTGCAGTGCCCAAACGCATGTAACAAGGAGACGAGCGCTTGGTCATTGAACGCTCTTTCTTCACCGACCGCAACAGACTTGAAATCGCCTGTACTCGGGTCCGTTAGTGCTACAACGTAGCCCTAGTTACAATTGGATTGGATGTGAAATTTGTGAGAGAGAGGGGGAGGTTACTACATACTAGTGCTTGAAGGGAAGTGGAACATGAGTTCTCTTCCAATTGGCACCAGCCCTGTTGAGGAGAGGTGAACCAAAGTAAAATATTTTGTGCGTTAGCCGCCCAATAGTACCCAAGGAGATTGGGCAGTCCTAGGCCACCTTCTGATCTGCTCCTCTGGAGCAACGATTTATTGGCTCTGGCTCGTTTACCTGCCCAAATGAACGTGGATATGATGCTATTGATACGGTTAAAAAATGAAAAGGGGAGGTAGATTGGTAAGCATTGAAAAAGGTAAAGGTACCTTGGTAAGATGTTCATTGTACTGTTTGCACTCTGCCTGCTAGAGATAGTAGCAAAGGCTCCATTTCTGAAGATCCTGCTTGACTGCATCAGTCAGTGCCGAAAAGTTTTGTTCTTTCAGCGTGCGCATTGATCGTGTGATCATTATTCCTAGATATTTTATGCCAACTGTGGCAGTCTTAAATGGTATGAGATGAGTTGGAATTTCTGTAGCTAGTTGGTTTATTGGGAACCACTCACTCTTGGAGATGTTGAGTTTATATCCGGAGAATATGCTAATAGAGTCCAGGATTGAGAGAATAGATGGAAGGCTTGACAGGGGATCGCTTACATACAGGAGTAGGTCATCAGCATACAATGAGACCCGATGTTCCTCTGCATGTCTCCTTATTCCTTTAAATCCCCCTTCTGATTTCAATGCTATGGACAGCGGCTCAATAGCAAGCGCGAACAGCAGTGGAGAGAGGGGGCACCCTTGGCGAGTGCCACGAAAGAGGGTGAAAGGATTGGAGCACTGTGTGTTCGTGCATACTAATGCCTGAGGAGATGAGTACAGTAATTTGATCCAGGACACAAAACGTGAGCTAAACCCAAACCGCTGCAAGGAAAAGAAAAGGTAAGGCCACTCTACTCTATCGAAGGCCTTCTCGGCATCAAGTGAAATAACCATCTCCGGATCTGTAGGGGAGGATGGAGTATGAATGATGTCGAGAAGTCTCCTGACATTAGAAAAGGAGTGCCTCCCACTGATGAACCCCGCCTGGTCCTCCGAGATGATTAAAAGCATAAGTATTTTCACATCTACAGGTAGTAGTGAAATTGGCCTATATGATGCACAGTTTAGAGGGTCCTTATCCTTTTTGTAAATGAGTGAAATGAAAGCTTGCGTTAGGGTGGGTGGCAGAGAACCCTGGCTGTATGAGTAGTTAAACATCTCCAAAAGTAGAGGGGCTAGCTGGTTAGAAAACCGTTTATGAAACTCAACGGGATATCCGTCAGGGCCCGGTGATTTGCCACTATTCATTGAGCTTATTGCTTCTTTTATCTCAGAGAGTGTTAAAGGAGCGTCTAGCGCCTGATTATCATTAGGCGAAACTTTTGGTACATCTAGATTTTGAAAGAAAGCGTCCATATGGGTTTCATCATCGGGGGATTCAGATTTATACAGTTGTTGATAGATTAAACTGAATGAGGTATTAATTTAAATAGAGTCGGTCACTACCATGCCCGATTCATCTCTTATCTGGATGATTTGGTTGGATGCTTGTTTGGCCTTTAGCTGGTGAGCAAGGAGACGCCCAGCCTTGTCGCCGTGTTCATATAGTGATCCATAGGAACGGAGAAGTAGTCATTCAGCTTCTGTTGTAAGGAGCAAGTCAAGTTCTGTCTTAAATCCAAGTCTTTCTTTATATAAGTCCGGAGTATTTGTTACTGCTAACGATCTGTCCAAATCTGCGATTAATCTTTCTAGTTCTTCCCTACGCATTCTGCGTTGTTTATTTGCATAGGAAACATATGAAATTATCTTGCCTCTAAGAAAAGCCTTCAAAGTGTCCCATAGCAATGATGGAGAGGTTTCCTCATTTTTGTTAGTGTCTCAGAAGACTGAGATTGAGTCAGAAATATGGTTACAACATTTTTCTTCTCTAAGTAAAAGAGGGTCGAGACGCCAGGATCTAAAATTTTTGGGTTTTAAGTCAAAACAGAGATCTAGTACCAAGGCTGAGTGATCTGAAACCGTTATGGGTAAGTATTGTACATGAATAAGAGAAGAAATAAGAGTTTTATCCACTAGGAAGTAATCTATACAGGAGAAAGAACGATGGGCGTGCGAGAAAAAGGAATATTGACGAGAAGATGGGTTCGTGAATCTCCAGGGATCGACGTAGCCAAACTGGTCCATGATGGCGGACAGGGTTTGTGACATCTTCAAGGGCGGAATAGTTCTGTGGCTCGATCTGTCAAGGACTGGGTCGATAACACAATTCAAATCCCCTCCAAAAATCAAAGTATGAGAGTCCAGATTAGGAATTAGAGAAAACACTGAATTGAAGAAGCTTTGGTCATCCCAATTAGGGGCGTAGATTGATGCCAAGATTACAGGCTTTTGATATAACATACCAGAGATAATTGTATAACGTCCTTCTGGTTCTGTGATAATATTACTGGAGGTAAATTTAAATTTTTTTCTGGTTAGTATGGCTGTCCCTCTTGTCTTGCAGTTAAATTGAGAGTGAAAAATTTGTCCTATCCATGGTCGGTTCAACTTTCTATGATCAGTTTTTAGCAGGTGCGTCTCTTGAAGTAGAATCACATCAGCATTCAGATTTTTGATATATGTCATTATCTTAGTCCGTTTTAAGGCGGCATTCAAGCCTCCCGTGTTGAAAGAGGTGAACCTTACCACTTGCCCACCGGTGGTCCCTCCATCTAGTGAGCCAATCATATTACAGCAAAAGGTAAAGAGGGTACCAGGTCAATTCTAAGACGCAGACAGCAAGGGATGAGTGAAAAAATCACAAATAATGTCAAAAACTTAATAAACCACAAAACAATGAAACTTGTAAATACTGGACACACAAAAAAGGTCTCTTTACCCACACTTCCCCCAACCCTCCCACCCCATGTGTGAGGAGACCTAGTCTCCTGCCCTAGCTCCCTCTCATGCCCCCCCTGCCCCTAGGAATGTCATCCACTCCTAAACTGACTTGCTCATACTTCCCTTTCTGAAGCATATCACCTCGAAGAATCATCTCAGAACCCATAACAGAACAAGTATTATAATTTATTACATAACCCTTTGAACCTTTAACAAAATACTTCAAAGTACCCCTCCAACATGAGGTGGATATCATATAAAAATAAAACATTCTGTGTAATGTGGAATATTACATAGTGAACTATGACCCATGTAGAGTGTTGAATATAATTATTTACCCTTACCATATTGAGTCAGCCTTCAAAACCAAGCAGAACAGGCCAATTCCTGTGTTTAGTTAAGCTCAACCTTATTCAAAACTTACAATTATTGTGCTTTTCGTCATCTAAATAAAGACTACTGGCTCTGTAGAAATTGCAGCTTTAAGTAAATAAAGATAAAATAATGCAGTATACTTCTAAACATTTAGTTATCTCATACAACCGCCTGGATGCCAGATGAACTTAGCCCCGCCCCACAACATTTGAGGTCGGGAAGTTCGGTCTGGAGTCGCTCTGTTGGGGAGAAATTATGCCCGGTTCGAAATCATCCGGACCAATCAGATTGTCAGGGCGGGCTTTATACGATGATGGACAGATGATCAACTGTAACGTAATCAACTACGTCATCAAAGTGCACTTCGGTTGACGTTGTTTTCCACAAACATGCCTGCTGCTGGAGAGCTGAGATGTGTAGATGCTGCCATTGAGTCTGTTTTAGGAGACATCGACAGCGCATTCATTTCGAAAGAGGAACAGAGAAACGCGATCAAGGCATTTGTAGATCGAAAAGATGTTTTTGCCATCCTTCCTACGGGATTTGGAAAAAGTTTAATCTATCAGCTGGCCCCGATGGTCGCGAAGAAGATGGGACACGGGAATGTCGCGTTCCAACCGTGTGATTAAGTTCTTACAGGACCGGCAAATGTGATACGATTTATTTGATGTGTTGTGGAGCTGTAATCCTAAACGGAGAACTTGTTCGTACGTGCAATCACCTTTACTGTAATTGACTGCTACACCTGTCACTTTATGCATACTGTTTTATTCTGTTATTTTGTGTTGGGCTTATTTAGTTTTACACGTAGCGACTCCCCTCGCATAAATACCTGCAGTTTAAGGAGCGGACCATTTTAATAGACGCACCAGATCCCTCGCTTGTGGATCAGTGCAATAAGATACCTGCCGTACAGTGCCAGTGTTCCAGTTTAACTGGCGGGCATGGCTTCTGGCGACATTCCAGATGTTGAGGCTGTTTTTCAGAGCCGGTGGCAGATTCGTCATTTTCACAAAGCGCCTGTGTGTGAAGTGCGGTGATCTACTGAAGGTCTTGCTGAAATAAAAATCCTACAAAAACCCTTCACAAGTGCATGTGTCCGTGTCAGCATCACGTTGAGACCGCAATATATATTTAAATGGTAAAAAAAAAAAGTTGGCACTAACCAGTTTTATTTTACTTCACGCACTGAGTGTCTGACACATTCTAGGTAGTAGTGGTATAAAAAATATTACAAATTAAGCTACACACAAACACACACACACACTCCCCATCTCTCTCTCTGTCTCTCTCTCACTCATACGCACACTCACACACACTCCCGGGTTAAATCACACCCACTTCCGGGTTGGGCCCCGCCCACTCCAAGTACGGATACAGATACAGATAATTCATATGGTTAACAGATACAGATACAGATACAGATACAGATAATGCTGTACTCGCTCATCCCTAGCTGGAACCATAAGTTCCTGCTTGCCCATGTGTCTGAGATTCGTAACACTGAAGGATCAAACCCAAACGCATTCCATTTGGTGTCTCTCCTTTGTAATGTGTGGTATTGATCAATCATTTGTTGTGGTCGCCGATCAGAGTCAAATAAGTCATTATCTATGTCTGAAATAGTCTTCTGAGCTGTCACAGATGAATCTGCAACTCCAACAGGACGCAAATCTTTTACCATGAGTGTCACTATATGAACTCTAAATCCCAATTCGGACCGCTCACTCCCAGAAAGTTGACTATAAAAAGAGCACCTATAATCACCTTGATCTTCCTGTTGAGGCCTATATATATGAAGACTACAATCTCCCTCAACCTTCAGTATCCTTCTGTCATTAATTAACGTATATTTCCTTATTGGTAATGTCCCTGACAGAGATAGGACCTTATCATGGTTATCTTTCCACTCAACTCTAGGTTTCCCTTCACCACTATTTTCTCTTGTACACTGACATGGAAGCTGTACTGACTTTCCGGTTACTTCAACCCTGGATCTAGTAATAGTCTGGTTTAACTCTTTTCCTAACTGGTCTTGGGCTCCTTTGTCTAACTGGATCCCTGAGTTGTCCTGCATTGGGGTCACAGCCCTGTGATGTCTCCGGTGCTTTTTAGGCAACTGAAATAGGTTCTGCGGTTTCTGGGACATGTTGAAAGACAATGTCACTAAATCTTCCTTCCTGTCCATTAACTGCAGAGTCATTCCTGGCATTATCAGAAATATGCACAGAATCATCAACATTGTCCACAGCTTGGACAATCTCTCCTTCTGAGTTCTGACTCTGGGGATCTTCATGCATCTCCCTATCTGGTGTAGGTTCTTCCACATTGTCTCTTGGCTCTCTTGAGCATTCAACATCTTGGTTCTGTAAGTGTAGTACCTCTTCACTTGGTGCTTTAACACAATGTGATAAATGATACCACGTTGGAGATCCTTTAACTTGGACCGCAGTTCCAGTACTACGAACCACTTCAAACGGTCCTTCACGGCGTTCGTTATACCACTTCCTTCTAAACACCTTCACGAATACCTTGTCTCCAGGTTGCACTGTGATCCTTTTTTGCTCATTGAGCTTCTCCTGCACCTCCTCTTTTCTTTGCCTGTCAGAAACATATGTGGATATTCTTTTATGCAGATTAACCATATATGTTACATACGCCCGCATTTCATCTTCCAAAAGGGCCAGGCTTGGACCCTTTCCACTTGTACGTAAACAAGGCGTTGGCAACAGTCTTCCCGTAATCAACTCATGAGGTGTCATATGCAAATCACGTAGCTCACTAAAGCGGCATACCATTAGCGTCAGTGGAAGCGCTGCTATCCAGTTCAAACCTGTGTGCTGACATATTTTAACAATACGATTTTTCAAAACACCATTCATTCTTTCGCACATCCCTTGACTTTGCGGATGATAGACTGCTCCAAGACGCTGCTTTATTCCTAGTTTTTGCAGAATTAATTTAACCGTCTTATCCACAAACTCTTTCCCATTGTCTGAGGATATTCGATCTGGAAGTCCCCACCTGCTTATGACATCTTTGCATAAAAACTTGGCAACTGACTGAGCATCCTTTCGCTTGGTTGGACAACCCTCAGGCCATCGTGAAAATCTGTCCACAACGACTAGCATGTACCTCTTACCTTCAAACATGGTGCCCAAAATCCATACTTTTTCTCCTAACTTCCCCCCTTGCAACGTGAGCTAGCCCATGCGCCTCCTGAATCATTAGACCCAACAGGTCTGGAGGTGATATTATCAGCCCCTCATGATTTCTCCAAAGTTCAGTAGAGTCTCAGGTGGCACCTCGGTCTAGCCACAACTGTTTATCCATTTCAGGAGCAGCTTCTTGCATCAAAATCACATCCTTAAGTGTAACTTTGTCTTCCAAGTTCACTTCATGAGTGACCAGAAGAACTTTTCCCAATTTATCTGCTCCTGTGACTGCTTTTGCAGCTTCATCAGCCGCTTTATTCCCTTGTGAAACCTTTGATGCATCCATCTTGTGTGCCGCGCATTTAGCTATTGCTATCTCTTTAGGTTAGTTACATGCTTCATCATAGCATGTAACTATTTCATCATCTGAGCTTGATGCTGTATTGGAGAACCATCTGTTTTCTTAAACCCTCGGTTTTTCCACACCGATCCAAACAAGTGGCACACATTATGTGCATATGCAGAGTCGGTATATATTGTCACTCGCTTACCTTCTGCCAACAAACACGCTTCAGTTAGCCCCACAAGCTCAGCAAGCTGTGCAGACGCAGGCTGTGGAATCACTGCAGCCTTCTCAACAACAAATCCGGTTCCCTGAGCTTTCACTACTGCATAACCAGCACTCAACTTATCACCCACACGATAACAAGACCCATCAGTCCAATACTCCAGGTCCTCCTCATGCAAGGGGAGGGCTTGTAAATCTGATCTAAGCCTAGAGTATTTCTCTGCCTCTTGAACACAATCGTGTGGCTCACCATCTTCTGGAGTTGGTAAATTCTCAGCTGGATTTACCGTAGCACACAGGAATACCCTGCGATACCAAGAAATGTCATCATCTCTCGGACCGTTCTGGGTTTCGGAGCCTTACGAATAGCCTCCAAGTGGCTATCAGATATGCTTCTGTGTCCCTTCGTTATTATCTGACCCAAATAAGCTACCTTCTCCTGACAATACTGCAGCTTTTTCTGAGAGGCCTTATGCCCCTTTTCTGCCAGTATTTGTAGCAATTTAATGGAGTCCTTATGACATGTCTCCTCATCTGGTGTACAAATGATAATGTCATCCACATATTGAACCACAGTGCTTTTTAATATCTGATCTATTCCTACCAGATCATCCTTCAATATTTTATTGAAGATGTGAGGACTATGTTTGAACCCTTGTGGCAATCTCTCATACTCATAAAACTGTCCAGTATGTGGATCTGGCACTTCTGCTGGAAAGTCAGCTACCACTTCATTCACTGCTCTCAAATCATGAACTAGGCGATATGAATCATCTGGCTTCTTTACGGGCAACAAAGGTGTGTTACTCTGGGGATTCTGTGTTATCTTCAAAACACCAGCTTTCAAAAGTCCTTCAATCTGTGGTTCAATTCCTCGAATTGCCTCTTCCTTTAGTGGATATTGGTTCTTCCAAGGAGGTTTGACTCCTGGTCGGAGTTCAGCTTTCACTGGTTGGGCTGACTTCACAAGTCCAATATCAGTACTATGTCAAGACCACAAACATTCTGGAACTTGTTGCAGCATTTCTTCTCTCATTGAGTCTGAATCCATCTTAGCACTGCAAATTGTCTCATGTGTCATTCGCACAGTTTGTGGCTTTCCTTGCCCTTGAGCAGAAATCATAATCTTAACAAATTTCTGATCCTCACTCCTCCAGATGGCAAGGTTCTCTTTTAATGGTATGAAAACAGCTTCTTCTGCTTCTGCCATCATTTCTCCTATATGCTTCTGCGCATATTCTTCACACACCAACAAGGTCACATGTGGCACACTCTTCTTGATATCAAACTCTTTATCCAAATAGTCATCTCTGTGTATCTTCATAGCTGCTCCTTGTGGTCCCAGAATTATACAGCCTGAATTGAGTTGGACTTGCTTTGGTTGATAATTCAACCATTCCTCTGAGTTTGGTTGAGCATCATTATTGAAGTACTTGAGCGTGCAGTGAAACAGATATTCTGGAGGTTTTGCATCAGGCATGTTTGCGATGATGAACTTCTCCCACAATTTAACTGGCTTCAAAAGATCTGAATTAAGATTTCCAATCCAAAATACTGAAGAAGCTTCAGTTTCCACCGTCATCAATGATTGGTGAAAAATTTCGTTTGGTATCTCCACCAAACAGCCGCCTGGTGCCCACTTTATTGTACACTCCAATCTACACAAAGCATCTCTTCCCAAAAGTGCAATAGATGTATGTTCTGATACCAATATGGGTATTTTAATTTTCCGATTTTTGTAGCAGAGCTCAATTGGTATTATTAAAATTTCCTTGGTCCCTTCCTCTCCAGTTCTGTGCTTGATCGAAACCTTGCTGTGGGTAGGAAATAACTGGAGCCTACGATGATGGCTGGAACGATGGAGCTGAGCCTGGTTCGGTTGATCTAGTGGAGCTTTATTCTGTATAACCAGAGCTTGCTTCTTCTCCATCTTCTTATTATCCACCAGTTGTATTTGAGTAAGTTTTCTAAGGGTCTCTTGGTCTTGTTCTTTTTTATCTTGCTCCTTCTTTCTATACAGCCCCACCTGATGGGCCAGTTTGCTCCTCACTGGTAGGGGCAACCCCTTCTGTATTTTGGCTCTCAAAATTGACTCCTCCATTTGATTCAGATCTGGGTCATTTCCTGTGACATTTCTCCACACTTGATGAGTTCTTGACACATAGGCTCTTGGGTTCTCTTCCTGACCCAGTGGTTCAACAAAATATTGTCGGGATGTACATTTGTCGGATTTGTCGGTTTGTGATATTACAAGGCTCATATTTTAGCAGTCCTTTCATATGTTTATTCAGTTGTGCTGATTTAATTCTGGCACACACATCCAAAAACACTGCAAATTCAACTCACAAACACAACAGCACTCATCCTAAACTCCCAAAAACAAGTCATTCATATCACAGTCACACAGCATGCCTCTCGCTGCTTTTTCGCTGTATATCTCTTTAAAAATTTATGCTGCCTTCATAAGATGTAGATATTATTCAATGAGGGGCGTCATCCGACACTTGTTCGTCAACAAATGTTTAGAATAGAGACATACAATCAAAGTTTTTTTCTATAATCTTGTGTTATTAAACTGACCTTTGTTGAGGCTTTTCAGGGCCCATACTATCAGCTCCTTCACTGAGGGCTTCCACTATCCAAATTTGCGGCTCTTCCTATGATAATTTCCTTACTCTTATTTATCTCATTTATTACTCTGTCTCTTATCACTTTACATTTATTTATTTATTCAAATTCCCTGGATCCAGGTTTATCCAGATTTTCTCTTTAAATCAAATACTGTCTATGTCTTAGCCACTGCAACGCCGTGGTTAATACACACGTCTTACTGTTTAGAAAGTTGAGGGCCCGTCTTTCCAAACTTGCACAATGTCATTTAACCACTTTATCGTTACAATGAAACTATATTAAACTATTTCCTGTACTTTTAGCACTTTTCTTCACCTTATATCATTTATCCCCCCTGTTTGCATCATTCATTACGCAAACAAAACCAAATGTAGCACGGATCTTTACTTCACATCAAACAACACAACACGCCCATAAAAACAGGTCAGTTAACGGTGTAGACGCACAGACACAAACAACAGCCACAATGAACTACCAGCGTTCAATCAAAATGAGAAATCCTCACCGTTGTAAAGCTGTTGTAGGTGCAGTATTTGCTGTATCTTACAAGCAGCAGGGTGTTTTCGAAGTTGTTGATGATGAAGGAAGGACGCCGAGGACCAAGTAGTTTCAGTGTAACAAAGTTTATTACAAGAAATTACAGGTCAGGACGAGCTCTAGAGACTCGGAGACATCACACAGCCAAATGGTGAAAATCTGAAGTGCGGCGGCCTTACACACATTTACAGTTGCAATCAGAAATATTCAACCCCCTCACCTCAATAGACATTGTAGTGATGTGGATGACAGATAATGACAATAAATGACAAAAAAATCTCATCAAACAACAAAAGATATTTATTGATGCGTATTTTAGTTATTATGACAACAGAAGTTGACTTAACTTTGAAGTTCAAATGAAAAATGTAACTCTTTCAACACATGTGCATGTGCAGTATTATTCAACCCCCCCAGCTTCAGTACTTTGTGGCGCATCCTCTAGCTTTTATAACTTCTAAAAAATGTATTCGGTAAGTGCGGACAAGCTTCTTACACCTCTCGATTGGAATCTTTGCCCATTTTTCAAGTGCAAAAGCCTCTAGATCAGTGATGTTTGATGGCTTCCATGCTGCAACTGCCTTCTTTAAATCCCACCAAAAATTTTCAATTAAATTTGAATCTGGTGACTGTGAATGCCACTCCAGGAAGTTCCAGGATCTTTTTCTCAACCAAGCTTTGGTGGACTTGGAGATTTTGCTTTGGATCATTGTCTTGCTGGAAAGTCCAATGATCACCAAGATTTAATTTGTCAACAGAAGGAATCACATTCCTCTTTAAAATGGCCTGGTATTTCTGTGAATCCATGATGCCATGTACACAATAAAGATTGCTAGTTCCTGCCGCAGAAAAACCGCCCAACATCATCTTTGACCAACCTCCATGCTGGACTGTGGGGATGGTATTCTTCTGGTCATAAGCCTGTCCTTTCACACGCCAGACATACCGCTGGTCCATACGTCCAAACAGTTCCAGTTTGGTTTCATCAGTCCATAGAACTGTCACCCAAAACTCTGTAGGCTTATCCAAATTCCTCCTGGCATATTCTAGTCGACTTTTGATGTTGCTTGTGGTCAAGAGCTGAGTGCATCTTGGAGCCGGCCATTAAGTCCTTTATTATTCAGATCAAGTCTTATAGTTGCCACTGCAGCACTTGTACCAGCCTTCATCAGGTCATCCTGTAGGTGTCTTGCAGTCCCACAGGGATTAATCTGAGTTGTTCTGACTAAGTTGCTGAGGGTCCTTGATGAAATGCTGGGCTTCTTCCACGGCCAGGCATGTTTAAAGCTGCTCCATCAGTTGTAAACTTCCTTATAATGTTCCCAATTGTGTCTCTTGGAATATCATTTTTTGGGGAATTCTTCTTCTACCCAAGGCCTTTCAGGTGTGATTATTTCTCCTCTCTCAGCTTTTGTGAAAGCTCCTTTGTCTTTCCCATGATTGCAACTCACCTTGAATACCTTAATGGGTGGGGTTTATATATGCATCACAGCTGAAGCAAATGAAGGATCAGTATAGAGTTCCCAAAGGCTTAATAATGTTTCAACTCAATTTTAAGACAAAAAAAACTGTCAGACAGCTTTAAAAACAACAATATTATATAGGGGTTGAATAATTGTGACATGGCTATCTTAACAAAATATACTGCTACACACAAATACTACATCATGCATTTTCCGTGTTGATTTTCTTTATCATTCAACTCATAAAGAAGGCATCCGAAGCAGAATCTTGAACAAAGAATAAGATTCTGTCTACTTTAATTGATAAATGCTTAAAATCTTTGGGGGGTTGAATTTTCTGATTGCAACTGTATATAGGGACGTTGGTTCCGCCTTTGACTTCAAGTAAATGACGTCCCCTATGAAATGTTTAACTAAAAGGGCACGTTTTTATGTCCGAACATGTAGACACATTGGTGAAGAAAATCCCATCCACCAACTGGTCAAGACAACTCCCTAGGTCAAAGATCATCCCAAAAAGATAGAGAGCAAACAAAATAAACATCTGGAGGGCTCTCCGAAAAATGTTTAAGAGTCCAGAGGGCAGGCATCATAAATATCCTGTCGCTGTGATAATGGCAAGTACCAACATGAACTACTCTAACGAATATACACAACACCATTTAAATGTATATTGCGGTCTCAACGTGATGCTGACACGGACACATGAACTCGTGAAGGGTTTTTGTAGGATTTTTATTTCAGCAAGACCTTCAGTAGATCACCGCACTTCACACACAGGCGCTTTGTGAAAATGACGAATCTGCCACCGGCTCTGAAAAACAGCCTCAACATCTGGAATGTCGCCAGAAGCCATGCCGGCAAGTTAAACTGGAACACCGGCACTCTACGGCAGGTATCTTATTGCACTGGTCCGCAAGCGAGGGATCTGGTGCGTCTATTAAAATGGTCCGCTCCTTAAACTGCAGGTATTTATGCGAGGGGAGTCGCTACGTGTAAACCTAAATAAGCCCAACACAAAATAACAGAATAAAACAGTATGCATAAAGTGGCAGGTGTAGCAGTCAGTTACAGTAAAGGTGATTGCACATACGAACAAGTTCTCTGTTTAGGATTACAGCTCCACAACACATCAAACAAATCGTATCACATTTGTCGGTCCAGTAAGAACTTAATCACACGGTTGGAACGCGACATTCCCGTGTCCCATCTTCTTCGCGACCATCGGGGCCAGCTGATAGATTCAACTTTTTCCAAATCCCGTAGGAAGGATGGCAAAAACATCTTTTCGATCTACAAATGCCTTGATCGCGTTTCTCTGTTCCTCTTTTTCGAAATTAATGCGCTGTCGATGTCTCCTAAAACAGACTCAATGGCAGCATCTACACATCTCAGCTCTCCAGCGGCAGGCATGTTTGTGGAAAACAACGTCAACCGAAGTTCACTTTGATGACGTAGTTGATTACGTTACCGTTGATCATCTGTCCATCGTCGTATAAATCCGCCCTGACAATCTGATTGGTCCGGATGAATTCGAACCGGGCATAATTTCTCCCCAACGGAGCGACTCCAGACCGAACTTCCCGACCTCAAATGTTGTGGGCGGGGCTAAGTTCGTCTGGCATCCAGGCTATAAAAATACATCAAGGAAAGAAAAAGTCCTTGATCAAAAGAGAGCAGGGATCTCACATTAATCAGTGCTTTTTAAGAAGTCAATCAAGTCAGTCGCATGAAGTCTAGCGAATGGACTCAACCCAAAGTTCGCATGACATTATGCTACAAAGTGTTAATTCTATCAATGCTGCAAATACCCTTATCTTTCTGATGATCACCATTACACGTGGCATCGATTACAATTCTGTCCGTCCTGTGAGAGGGATCCCTAAAATTATTTAGTTTTCGTTATTGTTTACTCTTGTTGAGGGTTAATGGCAGAGGATGTCCCACCTTGTTAAAGCCTTATGAGACAAATTGTGATTTGTGAATATGGGCTATACAATTTTTTTTTTTGATTGAATGATTGACATTAGCCCCCAGAATCTGAGGAAGTTAACTCAAGCACAGAAGCAGTAGAAGAAGAGGGTATGAAGACCATTCACCCAGGGAAACCAACAAGAGAGAAGAACCCTTTACAAATCATACCAAAGGTGAACTGGCCATCAATGCAGACCTAAGCTTATCCTTGAAAAGACGAGACGATTTTATTAACTTTGGGGGTGACTTTAACTGTGTTCTTTGCCTCAGTCTTAATCGGTCTTCTACCAGACATGCAACACGGTCTAAACTGGCCACAGCTGTTGGTACCTTTATTGAGTGGTCTAGATGGTTGCTGAGCATGGACTGTGCTTCATCAATGCTGCTAGAGACTTTGATTATTGATGATGTTCTCCTGCACGTGGCATCTATTGCACTTCTGTCCGTCCTGGGAGAGGGATCCCTCACATGTGGCTCTCTCTGAGGTTTCTACATATTTTTACCCTGTTAAAAGGGTTTTTTGTAGTTTTTCCTTACTCTTGCTGAGGGTTAAGGACAGAGGATGTCACACCCTGTTAAAGCCCTATGAGATGAATTGTAATTTGTGAATATGGGCTATACAAATAAAATTTGATTGATTGATTGAGCAGTATGGAATGGTTGACTACTGGTGTTTTCACTTCCCTACAGGAAATGCGTTTTCTTTCTTTTCACCAGTTTACCATACATTTTCTAGGATTGATTATTTTATTCTAGATGCACAACTTATACCATTTTCTAGCCCTACCACTTATCATAGTATAGTTATATCTGACCACGCCCCCCCCTATCCTTTGAACAAACAGTGGCGCCTGAACTCTCTTCTACTGTCTGACAGCACTTTTGTCAAATTCATCCAAACCCAAATAAAATTATTTATTGAGATCAATGCATCACCGGAGGTATCATAGCACCATATGGGACGCGCTGAAAGCATACTTGTGAGGCCAAGTCATTGGCTAAGCCTCAAATACCAAAAAGGCAAGGATGTCTAAATTGAAAGAGCTTTCTGTAAAAATTTCACAGCTGGAAAATCAGTATGCCTTGGCGCTTACTCCAGAGCTTTATCAAAAATGGATTCCCTACAGACTGAGTTTGATATAGCCTCTACCCAGTGGCGCTTCTATATGGAATTGCGCACCGGGCGAGAACCCCTTCGAGCGCCCCCCCCCCGAAAAAAAAAAAATCAATGCACACAATTCTGCACAGCACAGAATAAGTTACAAATGCCAAAAAAAGTAAAAGTGATTGCAATATGCTTCCGTATTCTTCCATCACTTCTCAAAATAACATCATGACTTTAAGGCTGTTTCTAGACCCATATACATGAAGCGATTTTGTCCTGTATTGTTAAATGTTAGAATATCAAATTTAATCAAAAGGCTGTTATGTGGAGTGGAACTTCTAGCTCTCGGTCCAACCCTCCTTCTTTGATGTGCGCCGCAGGATAATGTGCAGCACACGATGATGTGCCCGGCAGGATGAAGTGCGCTGCACGACAATGTGCGGCGCAGGACAATGTGAGACGCATGATGATTGAGGCAGCAAGACAATGTTCACCGATGTGCGCCACAGGATGATGTGTGCTGCAGGATGACGAGCGCCGCAGGATGATGTGCGCTGCACGATAATGTGCGCAGCACGATGATGGGCGCAGCAAGATGATGGGCGCAGCAAGATGATGTGCTCCACACTATGATGTGCACCAGGATGAAGTGTGCCGCACGATGATGTGCGCAGCAGGACGATGTGTGCCGATTTGATCCACAAGATGATGTGCGCCACAGGATGATGTGCGCTGCAGGATGATGTGCGCCACAGGATGATGTGGCCGGACGATGATGTGCGGTGATGATGATATGCAACGCACGATGATGTGCGCTGCAGGATGATGTGCGTTGATGATGATATGCTCCGCAGAATGATGCGCGCTGCAAGATGAAATGCGCCGCAAGATGATGTGCGCCGCAGGACGATGTGCACTGCAAGACGATGTGCGCCGATGTGCGCCCCATGATGATGTGCGGCGCTGCAGGACGATGTGCGCCCACAGGATGATGTGTGCTGCAGGACGAATGTGCGCCGATGTGCGGCCCAGGATAATGTGCTTGCGCTGCAGGATGATGTGCACCGCAGGATGATGTGCAGTGATGATGATATGCGTGGCAGGATGATGTGCACGGCAAGATGATGTGAGGGGCAGGATGATGTGCGGTGATGATGTGCCCCCAGGATGATGTGCGACGCGATGATGTGCGCTGCAGGATCAAGTGCGCCACAGGACGATGTGCGCCGCAGGAGGATGTGCGCCAAAGGATGATGTGCGCTGATGTGCAACGCAGGATGATGTGCGCTGCAGGACGATGTGCACCGATGTGTGCCCCAGGATGATGTGCGCCCCAGGATGATGTGCGCTGCAGGATGATGTGCGCCGCAGAATGATGTGCACCGCTGGAAGATGTGTCTGCAGTGAGATGGCTCTCACTTTCCTTCGACCGTTGTAAAGTAAAATCCCCCAAATCTATAAAAAATGATAGATATATTATAACAGTTTTAAGAAAATACTCAGACCCTGTCCCTTTTTCATATTATTTTATTACAGCCTTTATCCTTTTTGCTAAGGAAAAACAATCCCTCATCAATCCTTAGCTTCGAGGCCAGATGTTGTTACAAAATTTATAGCATTTAAATAATCATCAAGGCCATTGGGATTCTTGTCAATATTGTGGTTCAACTCAGTCCCGTCTCTGAGCTCTGCAGGCAGCTCCTTCAACCTCAGGTCTAGTCTTTTTGCCCTGATGCATAGTTATGTAACAGTGTTGCTCAAGTCTCAGTGATAACTGATAGAAATCTGAGGAACCAGAGTGTTTTCAAAACAGAGCTGCAGATTATCACTTCAAATGGTATAATTAGAATTTGATGATGGTATTCTTCAGCTTTATAGAACTAAAGCAGATCAGTACCAGTTGATTATGTCCAGGTTGTAACGCAGAATTGTATAATGATGATCTCAGGTTGTAAGTGCTTGCTCGAAGTCTGGACTCTCATTTTATTTTGAATTAATTACATAGCCTGGTCCATGGGCCATATTTTTCTCGCATTCAGCATAAGAGCAAGGACCACTGGGTTGATGACTGCACTGACAACACGAGTCTGGAATCACTAGCTATTTAAATTATGATATTACGGTAGCAACCTTAGTTAAAACAATTTCTTTTAGCAAGAAACTTACAGGTGGCGCTCCTCTCCTCCTCAACACAATGCCCTCTGAAAGTAAAGCCTTGCCAGTCTCCTCAAAAAGAGCAGACTCTTCCAGCTCGCGGAGGCTCTGTAACTCTGTGTATTTGTCTACAAATCTGCCGCATCCAAGTGAGAGAAAAACACAGGCAGCAATATTAGCATGGAAATAATGTATTCATTTCAAGATATTGATATTCATTTATAATTTCCCCCACTGTACATTTGATGTGCACTTGATAACACTTTACATTACAAGAACCATACATTCAACCACATCGATTGTTTGATTGCTTTATGATTTTATGCATACATTGCAATCCATACCTCTGACACGTAGAAACAAAGGTTGATTTGGTGAGGTCAAGAGCCCGAGGACCTACCCCATACTGCTCATAGAACTTCCTGAAAGGGAGAAAGTTGTTGAAACGCATGCAAGTGGTAATTCCATCAAAACTGTTTTAAGAAATCCTGATGAGAGAAAGAAAAATGGCAAATTTCATTCGAATCTCATAAATTAAGTTTTTCAGCTTTGCAATTTGGTTACCGTTTAATGTGTATTCCAAATTATAATTTGTTTTATTAAATCTAAAAATAAGCATTTGGAAAAACCTGTGACAAGTAGTCTGTGACAATAATGAAATAACCAAATGATCTAGTGATGAACCTGAAGTTGTTGGGGGGTTGACAGTGTTGTCTAGACAGGGAGAAGTGGGACAGATAGTGTAGGGGGTGGCTCTGGCTTAGGAGGTAGACCGGGTTTTCCACTAACGAGAGGGTTGGTAGTTTCATCTTGAATGGTTCCTCCAGTCTGCATTCCTAAGTATCCTTCGGTACGATTCAGATTCAGTGTCATAATATATTTCAGCACCATGACACATTCTCAACTTAAGAAGAGGACGATGTGGAGCTGTTACTGAATGCTCTGTGTTGACTGCTGGTAGTTGTGTTGTGACTGATGATAATAACTCAGGATAATATGGGCATCTGTCTCAGTTTCTGTCCTTCCAGAGTAAATCGCAGCAGCTAAACTAAATTACTTAAACTAAAAGCAGCATTTACAAAGTCTTTGTTTAAATACCGTGAGAACTCCAGTGTAGTAATGGTAAATGGTTTTGTATTTATATAGCCCTTTTCTAGTCTTGATGACCACTCAAAGCGCTTTACAGTACAGTTTTACGTTCACCCATTCACACACACATTCATACAGTGCATCTATTCACAGCACTTTGTTATTCTATGGGGGGCTATTCAGGGTTCAGCATCTTGCCCAAGGACACTTCAGCATGCAGATGGGTCAGACTGGGGATCGAATTGCCGACCTTCAGGTTGGAGGACGACCACTCTCCCCCTCAGCCACAGCCCCCACGAGTAGTGTGTGTGCACATCAACAGTGATGCGTTTTAAAGCTAAAATTAGTTAGTGGTGACATAGCCTCAGTTAAACACATAACGAGGGGTTTAACGGTACACAAAATTCAAGGTTCGGTATGTATCTCAGTTTTGAGGCCATGGTTCGGAACGTTTTCGGTGCAGTAGAAACAGAAAAAAAAAAATATTTCAATTAATTAACCTTGGTTAACCAGGGTTGAATAATTGAAATAAACAAATCAGATCAGAGAAAAAATAATCCTTTTCAAAAAGGGAAAAAACCTTTTTGCCTTTAAAGTAATTTCGAATAAAAGTAAAATAACTAGGGCTGTCAAACGATTACAATTTGTAATCAGATTAATCACAGTAGTCACCATTATATTTATATGGCTGTGGGAACGGAAAGATAAATGACAGAAGGCGGATATATATAATTCATGCAGATGCAGACTTATCCACATTCATAGTTAATTTTGTATTGGGATGATTTAGGTGACAAACGTACGATAATGTGTTTGGTTGTGAAAAGATGTGTCGGATCATATCTGCGTGTCGCCCCTGTCATTTTAACACTGAGTACTGAACCAGAGAATCACGTGTTGTGTTGTACAGAGCACAAATTGATGACGAGACATTTTCATGATATTTAAATGCAGCCTCAAACTCTAGAGCGAATCAAACAGACACCAAGTGACTTCATGTACTGATCAGGTCCTGATAACTAGTGATAAGTGTTTATTAGGTCAAGTGATAGCAGAGTAGAGGAGGACACAGAAACTCCCCCGGCTGATTACCGGCTGCTTAACATGAACAAGCTCTGATCTCACTGCGTGTCGCTCTGAGCGAGTAAGGGGGGGCAGGTATGGATACATGTTGGAGTTTGCATGTCTCCTGCCATTAAAAAACACAGATGATGCTTGTTATTGCTTTGACAAGGTAGGAATTATTTTCAAGCGGCAGATTGGGTGTTGGGTTTGCACGGAACTCATTTTTTCCACTTGTTTGTCTGCCGTCGCCATGACCACAAGCCTACAGCACATCCGGCCCTTCACTAAAGTTTTGCCTCAGAATATGATACCCGTACGAACACAAATAAGTTTTGCACGAGGAGTTTTTTGGTGCGGATACATGAACGTTACACCCCAAATAACAAAACACCTCATCATGTCTTTCACAAAGTATTTACTCTTCTGTTAATACTGCTGTGAATAGTTGACTTACGCTCTGATTGCTTCCTCTCTGTAGAAGATATCAGGCACAGTTTCCTGTTTCTTGGAGCCGGCTCTGGTGCGTGGCTTCACGTGAAGTGGGTCCCTCCTTGGTGGAGAAGGACGATGTGCGCCCCAGGATGTTGTGCGCCGCAGGATGAAGTGCACTGCAGGATGAAGTGCACTGCAGGATGATGTGCCCCGCAGGATGATTTGCGCTGCAGGACGATGTGCGGCGATGTGCGCCCCAGGATAAGGTGCGCCGCAGGATGATGTGCTCCACAGGATGATGTGCGCCGCAGGACGAATGTGCGCCGATGTTTGCCCCAGGATGATGTGCGCTGCTGGATGATGTGCGCTGCAGGATGATGATGTGCGCTGCAGGATGATGTGTGCAGCAAACTGATGTGCGCCACACTATGATGTGCACCAGGATGAAGTGCGCTGCACCATGATGTCTGCCGCACTAGGACGATGTGCGCAGATGTGTGCCCGAGGATGATGTGTGCCCCAGGATGATGTGCGCTGCAGGATGATGTGCGCTGCAGGCCAATGTGCGCCGCAGGATGATGTGTCCTGCAGGATGATGATGTGCGCTGCACGATGATGTGCCCCGCAGGACGATGTGCGCCGATGTGTGCCCCAGGATGATGTGCGCTTCAGGACGATGTGCGCCACAGGACAATGTGCGCTGCTGGACGAATGTGCACCCATGTGTGCCCCAGGATGATGTGCGCCAGGATGATGTGCGCTGCAGGACGATGTGCACCACATGGACAATGTGCGCTGCTGGACGAATGTGCACCCATGTGTGCCCCAGGACGATGTGCGCCAGGATGATGTGCGCCGCTGGATGATGTGCGCTGAAGGATGATTTGTGCCGCAGGATGATGTGAGCTGCAGGATGATGATGTGCACCGCACGATGATGTGTGCAGCAAACTGATGTGCGCCACACTATGATGTGCGCCAGGATGAAGAGCGCTGCACCAAGATGTCTGCCGCACCAAGACTCGCCGATGTGTGCCCCAGGATGATGTGTGCCCCAGGATGATGTCATTGCAGGCCAATGTGTGCCGCAGGATGATGTGAGCTGCACGATGATGTGCGCCAGGATGAAGTGCGCTGCAGGACGATGTGCGCCGATGTGTGCCCCAGGATGATGTGCCCTTCAGGACGATGTGCGCACCAGGACAATGTGCGCTGCTGGACGAATGTGCGGCGATGTGTGCCCCAGGATGATGTGCGCCAGGATGACGTGCGCCGCTGGATGATGTGCGCTGCAGGATGATGTGCGCCGCAGGACGATGTGCGCTACAGGACGATGTGCGCCGCAGGATGATGTGCTCTGCACGATCATGTGCGCTGCAGGACGATGTGCGCCACAGGATGATGTGCGCTGCAGGACAAATGTGCACCGCAGGATGATGTGCAGTGATGATGATATGTGCCAGGATGATGTGCACGGCAGGATGATGTGTGCTGCAGGATGATGTGCGTTGACGACGATGTGCCCCCAGGATGATGTGCAATGCAAGATAATGTGCGCTGCAGGATGAAGGTGCGCCACAGGAAGATGTACGCGACAGGACGATGTGCGCTGCAGGATGATGTGCGCCGATGTGCGACGCAGAATGATGTGTGCTGCAGGATGATATGCGATGCAGGATGATTTGAGCAGCAGGATGATGTGCACCACACAATGATGTGCGCAGCAAGATGATGTGCGCCACACTATGATGTGCGCCAGGATGAAGTGCGCCTAACGATGATGTGGGCGCAGCAGAATGAAGTGTCCTGAAGGATGATGTGCGGTGATGATGATATGGGCCGCAGGATGATGTGCGTCTCAAGGTGATGTGCGCCACAGAATAAAGTGCGCTGCAGGACGATGTGCACCGTAGGACGATGTGCGCCGATGTGAGCCCCAGGATCATGTGCCGCAGGATGAAGTGCACTGCAGGATTATGTGTGCGCTGCAGGACGATGTGTGCTGAAGGACGATGTGCCCTGATGTGTGCCTCAGGATGAGGTGCGCCACAGGATGATGTGCGCTGCAGGACGAATGTGCGCCGATGTGCGCCCCAGGATGATGTGCGTGTGCTGCAGGATGATGTGCACAGCACGATGATGTACTTAGCAAGATGATGTGCGTCATGTGCGGCACACTATGATGTGAGCCAGGATGAAGTGCGCTGCACGATGATGTGCGCCACAAGACGATGTGCGCCGATGTGTGCCCCACGATGATGTGCGCCGATTTGTGCCCCAGGATGATGTGTGCCCCAGGATGATGTGCGGTGATGATGATGTGCGCCCCAGGATGATGTGCGCTGCAGGATGAAGTGCGCCACAGGACGATGTGCCCCGCAGGGACGATGTGCGCCGCAGGACGATGTGCACTGGATACCGTTATGGCACACACCATTGTACTCTTTATAACAAGGTTGGCTGGCCAGCCCTGTTAAAAAAAGGGATGCTCATTGGCAGATCTATATTTACAAAACAATCATTGGGCTACTGCAATTATATCTCTCCTCTCTCATCAGCTGGAATTGTAATAACCTCAATACCCGCTCCCAGAGCTGGCTTTCATTATATCTGGCTCGTGTTAACACTAACTTGGGGAAGACAGCCCTCGGTTTTAAGGCACCCTACATCTGGAATGAGGTCCAAAAATCGTTAATGTTTTTCATTAAGGGAATTCTCGAGTCTTGTTTCATGTACAGTGATTGTAACTGTTAGTTGGGTTAGGCTTAACCATAGTATTTTATTGAATCGTCAGGATTGATTGTTTGTGACCTTTTGCCATGTGATGTTTTATGTATATATGCATTATTTCATTCTTCTTCATTTATTTTCTCAATGTATTAAGTCTTCATTGTACCATTGTAAATGAGGGTCTTATTCCTCAATGTGTTTTCCAAGGCTTAAATAAAATAATCAATCAATTGACGATTTAAAGATTTTCTGACTCTATCCTTTGCTGAAATATAGACACTTTAATGACAACAGTATGTTATTTGATGCTGAAATAATTCAAATCTAAATGGCATCAACCGAGGAAACAAGGAGGTTGCATTCAGCCAGTTAGGACAGCAGTTCCAGAGAGAGCAATTTCCGACTTTGGTTGAGATCCGTGACAAGTGGTGGTTGTAACAAATGTCCAACACTTCCATAAGAGGAGAATAAACAGAACCACAGCTTCTCAAGTCACTCTCACATCATTTCTTTGTGTGGGAGAATTTGCAGCTCAACTAATGGTGTTTGAGTTGCTGGGGTCTATGAGCTTTGTTTGAGTTGGGTCTTCCATTGTCTCCTTGTTGTGCGAACCTACTGACTGCTGCTCAGCCAACATGTCTGTTAGCTTCAGCTTAAGCACAGGATCCTTGGACTCTGCTGACACCTGTAGGATAAAAGCAGCACTGTATTGATTTGTACAAACAGCAGTAAAGGCCAATTGTAGTCATTATACAAGCTGTAAAGTCAACGATATCAATATAGCCAATTAAAAAGTTAACATTTTCCTCACAGGGCTGAACAATCCATACAGAGTATGGCCCTCACTTTCCTTCGACCGTTGTAAAGGAAAATCCCCCAAATCTATAACATTTTTTAGATATATTATAACAGTTTTAAGAAAATACTCAGACCCTGTCCCTTCAGCCTTTATCCTTTTTGCTAAGGAAAAACAATCCCTCATCAATCCTTAGCTTCGAGGCCAGATGTTGTTACAAAATGTATAACATTTAAATAATCATCAAGGCCATTGGGATTCTTGTCAATATTCCACGTAGCAGAAATATTTTTGTAGCCTTCCTCAAATCTGTGGTTCAACTCAGTCCTGTCTCTGAGCTCTGCAGGCAGCTCCTTCAACCTCAGGTCTTGTCTTTTTGCCCTGATGCATAGTTATGTAACAGTGTTGCTCAAGTCACAGTGATAACTGATAGAAATCTGAGGAACCAGAGTGTTTTCAAAACAGAGCTGCAGATTATCACTTCAAATGGTATAATTAGAATTTGATGATGGTATTCTTCAGCTTTATAGAACTAAAGCAGATCAGTACCAGTTGATTATGTCCAGGTTGTAACGCAGAATTGTATAATGATGATCTCAGGTTGTAAGTGCTTGCTTGAAGTCTGGACTCTCATTTAATTTTTTATTAATTACATAGCCTTGACCATGGGCCATATTTTTCTCACATTCAACATAAGAGCAAGGACCACTGGGTTGATGACTGCACTGACAACATGAGTCTGGAATCACTAGCTATTTAAATGATGATATTAAAGGTAGCAACCTTAGTTAAAACATTTTCTTTTAGCAAGAAACTTACAGGTGGCGCTCCTCTCCTCCTCAACACAATGCCCTCTGAGAGTAAAGCCTTGCCAGTCTCCTCAAACAGAGCAGACTCTTCCAGCTCGCGGTGGCTCTGTAACTCTGTGTATTTGTCTACAAATCTGCCGCATCCAAGTGAGAGAAAAACACACAGGCAGCAATATTAGCATGGAAATAATGTATTCATTTCAAGATATTGATATTCATTTATAATTTCCCCCACTGTACATTTGATGTGCACTTGATAACACTTTACATTACAAGAACCATCCATTCAACCACATCGATTTTTTGATTGCTTTATGATTTAATGCATACATTGCAATCCATACCTCTGACATGTAGAAACAAAGGTTGATTTGGTGAGGTCAAGAGCCCGAGGACCTACCCCATACTGCTCATAGAACTTCCTGAAAGGGAGAAAGTTGTTGAAACGCATGCAAGTGGTAATTCCATCAAAACTGTTTTAAGAAATCCTGATGAGAGAAAGAAAAATGGCAAATTTCATTCGAATCTCATAAATTAAGTTTTTCAGCTTTGCAATTTGGTTACCGTTTAATGTGTATTCCAAATTATAATTTGTTTTATTAAATCTAAAAATAAGCATTTGGAAAAACCTGTGACAAGTAGTCTGTGACAATAATGAAATAACCAAATGATCTAGTGATGAACCTGAAGTTGTTGGGGGGTTGACAGTGTTGTCTAGACAGGGAGAAGTGGGACAGATAGTGTAGGGGGTGGCTCTGGCTTAGGAGGTAGACCGGGTTTTCCACTAACGAGAGGGTTGGTAGTTTCATCTTGAATGGTTCCTCCAGTCTGCATTCCTAAGTATCCTTCGGTACGATTCAGATTCAGTGTCATAATATATTTCAGCACCATGACACATTCTCAACTTAAGACGAGAACGATGTGGAGCTGTTACTGAATGCTCTGTGTTGACTGCTGGTAGTTGTGTTGTGACTGATGATAATTACTAATATGGGCATCTGTCTCAGTTTCTGTCCTTCCAGAGTAAATCGCAGCAGCTAAACTAAATTACTTAAACTAAAAGCAGCATTTACAAAGTCTTTGTTTAAATACCTTGAAAACTCCAGTGTAGTAATGGTAAATGGTTTTGTATTTATATAGCCCTTTTCTAGTCTTGATGACCACTCAAAGCGCTTTACAGTACAGTTATACATTCACCCATTCACACACACATTCATACAGTGCATCTATTCACAGCACTTTGTTATTCTATGGGGGGCTATTCAGGGTTCAGCATCTTGCCCAAGGACACTTCAGCATGCAGATGGGTCAGACTGGGGATCGAATTGCCGACCTTCAGGTTGGAGGACGACCACTCTCCCCCTCAGCCACAGCCCCCACGAGTAGTGTGTGTGCACATCAACAGTGATGCGTTTTAAAGCTAAAATTAGTTAGTGGTGACATAGCCTCAGTTAAACACATAACGAGGGGTTTAACGGTACACAAAATTCAAGGTTCGGTATGTATCTCAGTTTTGAGGCCATGGTTCGGAACGTTTTCGGTGCAGTAGAAACAGAAAAAAAAAAAAATTTCAATTAATTAACCTTGGTTAACCAGGGATTGAAATAAAAAAATCAGAGAGAAAAAATAATCCTTTTCAAAAAGGGAAAAAACCTTTTTGCCTTTAAAGTAATTTCGAATAAAAGTAAAATAACTACGGCTGTCAAACGATTAACATTTTTAATCAGATTAATCACAGTAGTAACCATTATATGTATATGGCTGTGGGAACGGAAAGATAAATGACAGAGGGCGGATATATATATAATTCATGCAGATGCAGACTTATCCACATTCATAGTTCATTTTTTATTGGGATGATTTAGGTGACAAACGTACGGTAATGTGTTTGGTTGTGAAAAGATGTCGGATCATATCTTCGTGTCGCCCCTGTCATTTTAACACTGAGTCCTGTCCCAGAGAATCACGTGTTGTGTTGTACAGAGCACAAAATGATGACGAGACATTTTCATGTTATTTTAAATGCAGCCTCAAACTCTAGAGTGAATCAAACAGACACCAAGTGACTTCATGTATTGATCAGGTCCTGATAACTAGTGATAAGTGTTTATTAGCTCAAGTGATAGCAGAGTAGAGGAGGACACAGAAACTCCCCCGGCTGATTACCGGCTGCTTAACATGAACAAGCTCTGATCTCACTGCGTGTCGCTCTGAGCGAGTGAGGGGGGGCAGGTATGGATACATGTTGGAGTTTGCATGTCTCCTGCCATTAAAAAACACAGATGATGCTTGTTATTGCTTTGACAAGGTAGGAATTATTTTCAAGCGGCAGATTGGGTGTTGGGTTTGCACGGAACTCATTTTTTCCACTTGTTTGCTGCGGTCGCCATGACCACAAGCCTACAGCACTTCCGGCCCTTCACTAAAGTTTTGCCTCAGAATATGATACCCGTACGAACACAAATAAGTTCCGCACGAGGAGTTTTTTGGTGCGGATACATGAACCGTTACACCCCAAATAACAAAACACCTCATCAATGTCTTTCACAAAGTATTTACTCTTCTGTTAATACTGCTGTGAATAGTTGACTTACGCTCTGATTGCATCCTCTCTGTAGAAGATATCAGGCATAGTTTCCTGTTTCTTGGAGCTGGCTCTGGTGCGTGGCTTCACGTGAAGTGGGTCCCTCCTTGGTGGAAAAGCCTGGAATACATCATACCAGATGGGTTTCTCTGCCGGCTGAATGACTCCAGAGCGCATCAGATCTCGAACCCTGCCATGAGAAGGCATCATATAATGATGAATAAATGCCATGGGACAGCAGTGTCATTTACTACAGAAGATGTGTACACAGAGAAACAAAAAAAGTAATTTCCAACTCCAAATTAGAGATGTTCTTGGGCTCAAGTGGAGGTCTTCAGGGGTAAGGAGCCAGGGGCACAGATCCAATGAGCCATGTTTAGCTCCACTAAGTCTGCTTACAGTGTTCATTTTGGGTCTGATCCTACATTGGACAGTAAATAAGTTATGTTTTCCAGTCTTTACCAGCTGTATCAGTAATTCACTGCTCCTGTCTATGTCTCTGTCATTCATCAGTGCCAAACGAATCAAGCCAAACCGAGTGTGCCCCGTCATCTCCTCTCCTTGTTTTTACCCAGTCTGAGTTTACACGTGTCTGATCCGTGTGTGTGTGTGAAAGCAGAGATAAAAGCAGAGTAAATTGAAAAGAACTAAAGCCTGAAACATGCTTCTGCGTTTTCACGGGCCCGTAAGCGCAAGAGCCCTTCCGGGTCCCTTACGTGCTTATGTATCCCTCCTTACGTGCTGACGGGTGTCGACCCCCTTTTCTAAAATTTACGGCAAAGCTCCGCAAGCTCACTCAGCCCGCAAGGCTGTGATTGGTCTGCTCTACATCCCTTCTGGAGCTGCATTTCCGGTTTCATGCCTCATAATATCGGCAGAAATCACGGAAGATTTAGAAGAACGAATATGGACCAAATAGAAGAGCACTTGGCAGAAGATATCCGATAGTATGATCACTTGTATAACCCGTCACTGACTGGCGGATTTGTCCGCCAGAAAAAGGCTACGAGGAGCCGCAGTGGCTATGTAAATAAACAATCAACGAAGAAGAAAGAAGGCGTCTCGACAAAAAGCATTACTCCGCCTAGTGTTCTGGCGCGGGATTGCTTTGTAAGACGCGCAACGGTTGGGGAAGCATGAATGAAAACGAGTCTTGCGCCACAGCGGCGTGAAAAGACGCAGACGCAGTCGCAGAAGCATGTTTCAGGCTTAAGAGGTGCAGCAGACCTGCAGGTGTCTGGGAGCTTGTTCTACAAATGTAGGGGTAATATTTCTGACTTAATTTAGTATGTGCTGTTCTGATGTGATCGGATGATTTAGAGACTCAGTTGGAGTCGGTTCAGTCCTGCTGATTACTGGTTTCTTAACTGCATTGCTGTGACACGTTTTAGAAAGCCCTGGAATGTTAGACTCGTCCCCAGAGTTTTTCTTGACCGAAATCATTAATTACAATTATTTACTATGTGTGGAGATATCAGCGCTGCATGGGAATCAATCAGATTTACGCTGCAAAACTGCCGTACCGTCAGCTAATGACTAAGATTAAGATTAAGATGCATTTATTCGTCCCAAACACATGCAAATGCACACTCATGCAGGTAGGGAAATTTAACCTTTGCTTTTGACCCATCTGGTGCAGGACACACAGGGCAGTGAGCGACCATGTACGGCGCTCGGGAGCAGATGTTGGGGGAGTAAGGTGCCTTGCTCAGGGGCACTAGACAGGGTAGGGAGACTCTTGGATTTTTGGACAGATCAATCCAGGTTCGTCTTTTGATGTCTCTCCGTGGAGTCGAACCAGAGACCTTCTCTGCCCATAGTCCAAGTTTCTGCCACTAGACCACCGCCTCTCCATACGACGATAATGTTAGAATTGCAGCTACAGCAGAGTTTAGGACATCAACTTTCACAGGTTTCAGACAGAAGAAGAGTGCGGTGTGTGTTCCAGCTGTCAGACACGGTGCTAACCAGCCTGCACAGTGCGTGGTCACATGTGTTTCAGTCAGACAGAGGTTAACGTGATGCCCTTCATTGATACAGTCACGTTAGCATCCACTGTTAGCTGTTAGGCTAGTAAAGGAGCACAAACAGCGGTAATATGCTCTGCTGCTCTTACCGGGTGAAAACAGTTCCAAACTTCTCCAATCTGCTGCCCGCCATTCCGCTATGTGTCAGGGTAGGGCCAGAGGTCAGCAACAAACACACACAAGTGTAACTTATGGGACGTTGCTCAACCTACGTGTATGCGATTTCCGGTTATATATTAGGGCTTCGTTTTGTTTTTTCAGAATAAAAGTCTGAGTTTCCGGTTTTTCCATCGTTGCACAAACCGGTGGGTAAATCCCTTGCACTGGTATTAAATGACATTTTTATAATGTACATATGACTGATTCCTGGGCCTGGTGTCTATCCTGGCAGGCTTTCTAATGTGCTCAAACTTTATTAATTGAAATATTCCACACTGGTGAACTACTTGTGAAAAAATAATAACAATGTTGTGGCACTCCACGTTCAAATCGATATCTTGTTTAGTGATTTGATGATCTAAGTAAGAATGTATTAATTTCCTCCATGCGTGATGGTTACTTAGACTAGAAGCATTTGCACCATTTGCACCCGGGCGGGTGTGGATGAGGGGGAGAGTGGTCATCCTCCAACCTGAAGGTCGGCGATTCGATCCCCAGTCTGAACAATCTGCATGCCGAAGTGTCCTTGGGCAAGATGCTGAACCCTGAATGTCACCCATATAATAACAAAGTGCTGGGATAGATGCACTGTATGAATGTGTGTGTGATTGGGTGAATGTGAAACTGTAGTGTAAAGCGCTTTGAGTGGTCATCAAGACTAGAAAAGCGCTATATAAATACAAATCCATTTACCATTGCATCTTAAAGAGTAAGATGAGGTGTTTGCACATCTGATAATGACTGATGCCTTCATTTGAAGGTTGTTTTAGGAAGGAGAGCAAGGAGTGGACCCAAAACCCACTGCATAGATTATGTATTTGGCAATCAGCCCCCAGGTAAGTTGCGAATATATATACTGGAATGAAAAAGGGGGGAACTGTGGGTTAAGACCTAACCCATTTATATGGCATGCATGGGAAACATTTATTCGATAAGTACTTTGACTCTTGGGTTTGGTCCATGTCCCAGCTGCTTACATGGAAGAGGAGAGGTTTATGAAGCCTTCCACCAGGGGGCAATCAATATGATTTGGCTTCAGATTTGTGAGCCGTCCTGAAACTTTATATGCAGTCAATCGTTTTACTAATGGTTTTATAATAATATAGCTAAACTACTGCATCCTAAAACGGTGCATACAAAAATACATATCATAAAATAGAAGGTAATCCAACAAATTAAAGTGAAGCATTGTTTTTGTCACATTAATCCTTCTTGGACAGAACCAAACATTTAATTTGACAACAAGGAAAGATAATCCATTTTAGGGTTAGAAAACAGTTTTGTTGCATTTGATTTCAGAATTCAGCATTGAAAGGCAACACAGGCAGGCTTACTGCTGTGTGGAGAAAATAGCAAGTGAACTTTAAACCTCTGTGTCAGCTGACTAGAGATAAAATACTGTATGGGGCCCTGCCTTAACAGCAGCAGAAACATTACAAGTATTACTTCACACACAAGAACAAAGAACACATAATAAAACAATAAAAAAATAGACAGCATCTCCAAAATACAAGTTGTATCCTGAATTATAACCCTTTACCTGAATCAGAGAGAAGAAGCAATTAGAATGAAACTATGAGACACATTTTCTGGAGTGATCTCTGAATAGAGAGAAAAGTGACCAGACTGCTGTCTGTCATTGGGTGGCTTTTCAGGTTCCACCACAGTGTTTTAGAGCAGAGGGAAAGGCAGGCTGGTAAGGCCAGGTTGTATTCAGGAATGTCAGCACGTAACAGGTTGGTGTAGAGAGAGAGGGACGGAGGGAGTGAGCCAAACAGAGGAGGGACAAAGAGCAAGAGAGGGAGAGAGTCATAAATACAATAATTACAGCTGTGGCAGAAATAAACGACGCACTCTCCTCGTTCCGGAGACTGCCTGCGTAGCTAACAACACTACTTTCCCACTGACAGAAGGGAGAGAGAGCACAATAACCACCTGCTCTCTGAGGTTGTTGTTGGTACTATATTGTACTGGGATTTATTTTTCAACAAATTGTTTCTATTTCAAAGCATGGATTTGCTCCTGGATTTTGGCTAATTATGACAGATTTCCTTCTCCTAGTTTTCTCAAAGCCAAACCGGGGTTTGTCTTGACTCATTTCACTTTTGAGACAACTTAGTGGGAATCTTTTACCATGTCTGTGACTGCCCTGTTTAGGGGCAAGTGGGGCCAGAAGACACAGGAAACCCCAGTGAAGCCTCCAACTGCTGCGGTTCAACCCCGGCACGAGGAAGACGTTGACGAGGATGATACCAAAGCTGGTTTCAGCAGAGAGACTATTCGCAGGAACTCACGCTTTTACCGGTCAATGAGGAAAAAGAGGCTGGTCTCATCTGAGCGGTCTGAAAGTAAGAGAACATTTGGCTTCTGCTGTGCTCTGAGTACAACTTTGTGTTGCTACTGTATAACTCAGACCATTTTGCACTTACTAAAACGTATGTATTAAAAGCCTTCATTAAGGGTCTAGGGATTGGCAATGGAGGTACATGGGATACTGTATACTGCTGCTCTATATTATTGTCCTATTTATGCAGTTGATGCTGCTGTTATTGGAAGTGGAACAAAGGCTTGGTAGTCCTATGCTCCAGTAAAAATATACATGAATACAACTTGAGAAACTGGTTCTGTTTTAAGAGCACAATACTCTGAGTAATACATTTCCCTCCCACAGTCGACTTCTCCCCCTGAGGATTTGAAGTAAAAATTGCCTGAAGTCAAACAACACAAACAAATACAGCCAAGCAGCAAAGTTCTCCAAATACGGCAACATTATTCTATTTGGAGTTTAATTTGACAACTTACTTTGGACTTCAACATCAATAATCAACTATTTCTCACAATAATAGAAAGTGAGTGATAGAATAATAGTGATAAATAATTTTACTAAATATTTTCCATACTGTACATTAGTCAGTACTTTCTTCAACAAAGTATCCTTTTCAGAAAGCCACACCAAATACAACAATAAAGTCTTGTAACTTAGACTTTGCCCAGCATATCAGATAGATTTCCGAGGGAGGGATCTTACAAATGATTAATACATAACTACCTGAACGCTAGTTGTGTGTTTTCAGAGGTAGTTTTCTGATTGGGACATCAGAGATCACGTGAAATTATGATAACTTATGATTATTTATTATAAGATATTGTTATCTTACACCATCAGGTACCTACAATGATTATTTAGACTGATAGCTTTGTTTTTTGCATTTCAATAAGGATAAAGTATGTTCATGCTTTGATTGCATGTCCGATTATATACAGCAGATGTACACGAATGAAGATTTAACTGTACTCACGATGTTAAATGTATCCACTATGTAACACATAGTACAATTTAAAGCAATTATGTTATCTAAGAATGCCCATAAAATCGTACAATCCTATATATGACATGTTTTATCTCTTATCTGGAATAATAGAAGATGAGAAGATCAGATTTGTGAATAAAGGCTATACAAATAAATTTGATTAATTGATTGATTAAACTACAATTCAGGAAAGTGCTGCAACAATTAAAAATCTCTTCAAAACGCGAGAAACAAGTTTCTCTTATAGGCTATATTATAACAGTAATGAACTCCTTCCATGTTCCTCAAAGAATAAAACCGCTGATTTGAAATGAAAAAATAACGTGTCATGCATAAAAGCAGCAAATCACAGTATTAACATATAATAAGTGACGAATGGGTCATATCTTAGCCTTTTATAGTACATTGAAGAAGCATCCGACAAAACGAAATGAGAAGTATTCCTGAATAATACTATCTAATCATTATCTATACCGCTTATCCTTTGAGAGAGCTGGAGCTAATTTCTGCGAGAAGTGGGATACATTCTGGACAGGTTGCAGTCCATCACAGAGCTGACATATAAACAATCATTCACTCTAACATTCACACTTGCAGGCAATGTTATATAATCTCCAGTTAATCTGCTTGTCTTTGGACTGTGGGAGGAATCTGACTTAAATAAGACCTGTTAGATGTATATTCATCATAATACTTAACCCTCTAAATCAGGGGTCTTCAACGTTTGTCAGGCCAGGGACCCCCAAAATGATGTAGAGATAGAGCAGGGACCCCCTACTATATATATTGTATTAAATTGTGTTTTATATTGAACTGGGGCTAGTGCCATGTATAAACATAGCTGCCCTGTTATTGTGCATTCACTACTAAGCTATTCAAATAATACACAGGTTCATATATTCATGTTTTTATTATTGTGTGTCGCTGAAAGTGTGCATTGCTGACTGAAGGATAACGTCTTCGTTCGCTACATTATGTTGGATTCATGTTAATTTGTATTTAAAGACTTTTAAATTTGTGGGGTGAAAAGAATAAATTTAAAAAATATAAAAATTTGTCTCATCAACCAAACATTTCGCGACCCCCCTTGCAGTACCTCAACCCCTGTTGAAGACCTCTGCTCTAAGTCATGAACTTTTTTGTAGCATATGACTTGAAGATGTTCTTGAACTGCATTCAAAGTTTCTGTAAAAAAAAGTATCTGAGCATGGAATGTGTGTGCGTGTGAGTAGGTTTGTCTATTTGCTCTGGGAAATGATAGTAGAAAGGAAAGCAGAAATATTTGAGATAAACATTTGAAAATTGACTGTGGTATTTTAGTCTCCAACCCTGTATCTAGAAATCTGCATGTCGCCCAAAATTGAGAAATTAAGCATTACGCAAAGTCAGATTCTGTGATGGTTACCTGCCTGCCATCTTGCTTTGTCATGTCGTCCCTATTTGCTGAGCACGATCAGTGTAGCTCGCTGTGGCTAATGTTGTGGTTACATGTAATTTAATTCAACTTCTTCCTGTTTAACACATGTAAGCCTAAATAATTATTGACTTATTTAATACTTAATTTGCTGAAAGAGTAGATTAGAGTGGCTAAAAGCTTCTAGTCTCTAACAGTAAGCTACAGGTATTACAGGTATAGAATGGCAAACAAACAAGAACAACACCCTTTATGAGACATATTGATTAGATTGATCACTCATGAATATCAATTATAGATTTTTTAAATGCATTTACATGTATTGGTTAGAGATCAGGTCAAAAGAAACCTGTTGTGTATTTTGGGAAAAAAACGATTTTTGATTTACTCATTCATCCATGTGCATAGTTTAAGTGAAAGGATTTGTATTCAAGTGTGTGTGACCAAACATGTTCACATTCAAGTGAAAAAGTCCTGTAGTAGCTGTAGGATTTGGTGCTGTTTTCCATTCTCATTCCCTGCTGAATGCCAGAATTTCCAATTTGAATTTTCAAACCTCCGAACGTTCCAGTTGCACAACTTCACAAGTGGCTGTTTTGCTCTTTTCCAGCCCCTGTGTCAAAGTTCTTTGTGGCTCCATTTTAAAATGTCTCTTAGCATCTTAAAAAGTTCTATATTGACTTTTATTTTAACCGCATTTACTTTTTACTTCCTAACCGCACTGACGCGTCATCTGTTTATCGCACAATCTGAACTGAGGTCTTGGGTGTGTTCTTTCGCTTGTAGTCTTGTGACCAGTGACTATTCAGATGACAGAAAGACAACGGCGTCTAAACATAGCATGTATATAATATTTAGCATTGTAGGATATACATTTTTAAACGATTGGACAATATATGTTCATAATCTCTCTCTCACTCTAGGTTCTACCAGACCTGGACCAGACCACAGTCCATCCAACAGAGCAGGAGTTCCCCACTCTAGTTCTCCTTTGCCCCTCAAATCACCTTTGTTGCCCAGGGCTGGACGGTGAGTCTTCAGTACATGCCTTCACTACCCAACCCAACAACTTAACTAAAACACGCCCGGTAAATAACCAATAACGCACAGTGCTTAACACTGCCATACACCATTTTTAAACTTCATGCATGGTGTACTCAATGTCTTATCATTTCTTTAATAAGCACAGAGGTCTATCAAACCACAGCTACCCATTGGCCTCCTGTAGGAGACTGCACTTGCTACTGGTCACCAATCAAAGGGTCAATGTGCTGTGAAATACCATTTCCTGCCAGTTGTCAGGTACAATTAATCCATTATTTATTGAAGATATGAATGGCTCAATTCAACAGTACCACAAACTACATCTTACAAATTACCATAAGTAAATTTAAATTAAATTTAAATTAAATCCTTTCATATTGTTTCAAACATATATTATCTCATGGCACTTTAGTTGGTTGATACCATACAATGATAAAAATAAGCCCAACATAAAGCACTTGGCAACTGTAGAGAGAAAAACTACCTTTTACCAGGAGGAAACCTCCAACAGAACCAGAGTCAATGTCGGCGGCCGTCTGCCTTGATCGGTCAGGATGATCACTTTGGGATCAAAATGAGCCATTGCATCTGTCAACATGTTGCATGTTGGACCACACCTGTTTCGGAACTGAGCTAGCTTTTGATCTACACTACACACCTGTCAGGTTTTGTGACTTTGTCTTGCAGGTTCGTGACGTTATTGTGGTGACATATCTGTCCACAGTCAAACAGACGTCCTTACAATAGGTGTGGCAGATCAGGAAATGGTTTTAGAAGTAGTAACTAATAATTATGTTGTAGGACTTTGTAGAAACTGCAAAAGTCCTATAAGTATTCAATGTTGACGACAGTATCTGTCATAGTGTAAATTCAGTGGTTAAAATACCACAGTACCTATAATACAGATGGTAATGTTGGCAAAATGACTACTATAGCAGGGTAATGCTAATGCTATACAGTGAATATACTGTATATTGTGTATATAGTATATACTCTGTATATTGCCGATTTAATATTTCTCTGTATTAGCCTGCTTAACAACAATCCAATTTCTACCAAGAAGCTAGGCTTAAAACAAGGTGCATAGTGATGAGTAAATAATGAGTGAATTATAATTTTTTGTGATTTATACCTTGAAGTCCTATTCTCAAACCAGTTTTTCAGGATACCTGAAGGCTATACTATGAAGTTTTAAACTTTTAAAAACGGTGACAAAAAAATCTAAGCTCAAAACTAAGTAGTTTTATTTTTTATGTCATAAACATTGTAGAAAAGCCATAATGACAAGAAACTACACCAGGAAGACAACCTGGGGCCAAACACCCCTCACAGAGATGGATAGTGCAGCCGCTGAGCTCATGCAAGGAAAGAAGTGCTTAAGAAAAGCTGGAATGGATAGAAATATTGATAAGACAACCCTCAAAAGATTCATAAAGAAAAAAGAGAAAGGGATAGTAAAATCAATAGCCTGGGGTGCAGTAGCTGAGGTAAAGAGAATATTCACAGATAAGATGGAGGAGGAGCTTGCCAAACACTTGAAACAACTAGCTGACCAGTTCAATGGCGTTGCTCCAGTTAAGTGCCGTGAACTGGCATTTGAATACGCAGATAAAAACAGTATCCCTGTCCCTGCCAATTGGACAGAGAAACAATGTGCAGGTAAGCTAGGGTGTGCAAGAGATCACATGAATCATAATAATCATAAATGTACTTAATTGACCAATCCCCATGATTCTGTTACTAGTCCGATATTAGTTTTGGAATGTGTGTTTGTCAATCTAGCTGTCAGGATTTTAACTATTACTATGTGTTGTTATGATAGTTTTAAAGTGGAAAAATTAAGTGAATCACTTTACCCCCTTGATTTCTCTGGTCTCAGGGATTTTGCGCTACACCTTTAATTCTCAAGGGATCAATAATCTTAGTTTTGCCATGAAGTCTTTTTCATTATGATGTTTGGTAATGATAACATGGATATCATAACAATGATAGATGATGTATACATGTGATATGTTAAGCCACAGCAGTGAGTGATGACAGCTGCTCTGCTGTTTCTGCAGAACTAAACTGCACATGTTATTTCACTGTGACAGGTCTAATAAGCAGTGGAGCAGACACAAGTATGGACTTGAAAACTACAGTAGTTAATTTATGGGGAAACTGGGGCTTGTGAATGTGTGCCCAAGTTTTCACTGAGACAAAACCAGGTGTGAGCACAGCTTCATAAATCTGAGGAATAGAATGCAAATGCATATTTCTGTTTTGTGAGTTTTAGTAGAATAATCTAGTTTTAAACATATGGCCCAGGGTCAATGACCCTATCCTCCTCCCATGATGTAATTTTGGTCTGGTGTTTACCACATATGTTTAGGCCCTCAGGAAATGTACAGTTTTTTGCTGTACAGAGGATCCAGCCACTGGTTAAGGACACAGCAAGTCTAATGGAAGCTGTTTGTGAACAAAAGCCCAGAATGCACTCAAACAAATACAAATACTGTGAAAATCAAATATAGTAACAAATATCCAAGGGTCTGTGTACATGACAATTAACAATGTGGAGAAAATCTACCTCTCTCTTTTGAGGAATTTCAGTTCAGTG
The DNA here is from genome assembly GCF_949316205.1 of Platichthys flesus. NCBI lineage: Eukaryota > Metazoa > Chordata > Actinopteri > Pleuronectiformes > Pleuronectidae > Platichthys > Platichthys flesus. The sequence continues at coordinate 1,100,486 of NC_084948.1, read as the reverse complement.
AAGATGGCTTCAATGGATGTGATTCTAAAGATGATTTTTTTGCTGTTGAATATAGCCTTCCGCCATCACCAAAGCTCCATGATTCCAGAACTGTGTTGCCAAGCAATGGTGAGGCCAGCAGCAGACATGCTCTGTACAACAAGGATGCTCTGGATAAGAGAAGAGGAGATGTGGGTGGAGGGAGTGTGGACACATCGGCTGCCTTCAATAGCCAGCAAAGAGACTTTGCAGATGACAGGATCACATACCGGACTCACGGCATTCATAGTGGAGATATAAAAAAACTGTCGGAGCAAACGGCTGCAGCCTGCACTGTACAGGAGGTCAGAGAGATAGCCATGAGCGCACAACAGCCCAGTTCTGACGGAGCAGAACGGGATCACTTCAGCCGCAGGTCAGACCAAATGACTCTGAGAACACAAAAATGTAATGGACAGAAGTGAGAACAGATCATTTTTATGAGGCTTAAACTGTGCTTGTAAATATTTTTTGCGGTAAACAGCAGATATAAGACAAACATTTTTTGAATTATGTTTGAGAAGGAGTAGATTGACAAATACATTTTGAATAATGTGATGGAGAGATTGGAATAATTGAGTATTGACTCACTGTGGGGCTAGAGAGTGAATGGTAATAGGCACAGTTTTTATATTTCCATCAGTATTTTAATGAAAGCTTAAATCTAGTGCTGCAGTTCAGGCTGTTGTTGTTGGAGAAGACAGAGCGGAGATTCATCATTGTGTAGACTATCTGTGGGCTTGAAGGCAGCAACAGCACTGCTGCATGATTTTTCAACAGAAATATAGAAGCATAGAGGGAATTCATCCATCCATCTGCCCAAACATGGATTTCCGTTGTTCTTTCTTTTCAGGTTGCTGAACAATGGAGAAAGCTCGCAGACAATCTGCCACAGCATCAATATCATCAAAAACATACGTGAGGAAAGACTTGTCAAATTGGGGGTGGTAGCACACATATTCCACCCACTTTCTACTACCTCCAGCAATTAAGAGCTGCAAAGTCAGCTCTTAATTACAAAGAGTTTATATGACTAACACTGAATAACAGAGATTTATCATTAACAATCTCTATACTTTCAATACGCTGGCTTCAGCACTGCCACTGGGTTGTACCTGTTACTACATATCTCTTTTGAAAGTCTGCTCACCATTGTGTAGTTCAGTGTGTACACTCGAAAATTGTTATTTGCAGGAATTAGTCCAAATTTACTTAAAGGGGACATATTATGAAAATTCCACTTTTTTAGTGCTTCTAGTTGTTAATTTTGGTATCCGTCATTTCTACCGACCCAAAAACTCTGGAAAAAAACGGTTCCTCTAAGTCAGAGACGTCTAGCTTGAGTGACTGCGAATGAGCTTCCGTATCCTTCTCTCGTCACAAGGGAAATGGGAGTCTCTCTTACATGGCCTTGCCCCCCCCACACACACCTATTATAGATATGACATTTGCCGTAGCACTTCACTTCGTTTTTGCAAACCTCAGATACACCTGGAATAGCTAGCTAGCAGCATGAAACAAATTAAGCACTCAAGATGTGCTGTGGTCGGCTGCACAGATCCGCACAGATCTACAGCCGACAAGATGCAGTAGGTTAAAGCTCGGGTCCTGCGGAAAGCGTTTAGAGGTGTGTGTGTGTGTGTGTGTGTGTGTGTGTGTGTTTGTGTGTGTGTGTGTGCGCATGCGTTTGTGTGTGTAAGTGTACTAATGTAATTCTCAGTCCAGTTCAACGCCCACTAAAGCAATCTGCAATATATGACTGAGGGAGATTATGCGACAGACCGGTTGTTCAAAGTCACCTTCCCTCTTCACATACATGGGGCCAGTGCTCCCAGTACAGACCATCTGTTCTTATCAGCTAAGTTTCAACCCACCTGAAACCTGGTGAGCGAGACAGTATCTCTGTGGCTCTCCAACCTCCGCACTGACTGCAGTGCAGAACACAGTTGAAGTCCTACCCACCTCTAGAAAAAAATGGTAAATTGTATATGAACAAAACCCTCTGTAAATACCTTCAGCATAACAGGCTGATATTTGCTTTATTGGTCTGACAACTTGATGGTTGTTCATGAATAATATTTGGAATATTGTATAAATACATATTGTAAGCAATGTATGCTTTGGTTATAATATGATATAAAACACAGATACCAAAACAGTGTTGTGGGCCGCCTTATGAAGACCGCCTGATAGATGTGATGAGCAGGAAAACTGCCCAATTTATCACCTGTATGTGAGCAGCAGCGGATGTTTGACAGATGGCTGTTTGAGAAAGTCTCTGATTCTCTTCAGCACTGTTGATCACAGGGCATTTGATTACAAAACAGGACACATATATTTTTGTATATATATAAAAATATGTGCACATATATTAATAAAAATGTAGGAGGAAGAAGTAGATTATACACATTCCAATGTTCTCATGTAGACAGGATATCAGATTCTTCTTTTTGTTTAAAACACTTTAGATTAATATTTTACATAGACTACTGGAATAGAAGCTAGCCCAGGAGTGTAGACCTATCTTAATATTATCTCAGTAATGTCACACTGGTAACTAAGGCCTTTCCAAAAAGCAAAAAGAAATTCCCTCATTTGCTTGTTGCCTGACTCATGTATTTCTTACCCTCCAGCCTTCTTGTACCAGGAGTACCGGGATACATCAAAGCAGCAGGAGATTGAGCAGCGGCGGCAGCGCGACAACCTCTCCCCTGGGGTCTCGACAGGGACTATGGTGGCAGAGCCCGGTGTCGTGTCCCCCCCCGCGTTACATCTGCAGCTGAGAAACAGTGATCGCTCACTGAGCTTGTGGCAGAATCTGGAAGGTGTGCAGGCCAGTGGGCTGCTCACCCAGTTACAGCCGAAAGAAATCATAATGCAAGAGGTTAGTTATGTGACAGTGAACAGGTCAGTGTGACCAAGAGGTTTCACCATGCCAGGCAACTTAGAAATTACTTTTCTTTGTAATGTGTACAGAAATAATAGGGATGAGTAATGTGTTCATGTGGTTTTGAATGGCACTATCAACACTAATATGCAGTTTATTTGATGCATCTGGTTAAAACTATTGTTGTCCAGTAAAACATCCCTATAATATTTCAGAGAAGGACCTCACTGCAGACTAGATGGGAACATCAACCACCTTGACTTTTAACATACACAATGTTGTGTAACAGCATGACTGCATTAAAAAAGCCTTGCTGCCCAAAAGTTTGGATACACTTTCTATTATCGGCTATAATTCCATGTTGATATTTTTTTAACTTTCCCAGAGCCTGGGAAAAAATAAAAACTATAAAACAGTAGACAGGAAAACTTTAACATAAAGTTTAGTTACATTTTTTATTACCGGCTAAAATTCCAAGTTTGATATTTTTTAAACTTTCACAGAAGGTTGCAAACAAGTCCTAAAGATTTATCCTGCAACTGTCAGAGGAAATGGAAATGCATTTTTGTTTAGTATAGACAAAAATTCCTATTGTGATCTTTTGCACAAAGAATTGTCTGACTTAACATGTGCTTGCTCAGGGACACAATCACATCATTTAAGAGCCATTTCTTATAATACGTCCATTGACAACAGATGGAAGTGCTTTTCTGGGATATTTTGGTTTGACAGTGTTTTTGTTTGTGTAAGTCTGCTGCCTCTTAAACAAGACGAAATAGAAGCACATGCTTGAGTGTCTGCTTACTCCATGCCTACAAGTAAATAGACATTATAACAGGTAAATGCAAAGTTTAAAAAAATATTACTAATGTTACTAAACTATAGGGTGAGTCAAAAGTTAATAGTTAATCAAACTATTCATGCTATTCATGTAGACTAAGTTAGGTGGGGATAACAAAGGTTTTAATTGTCAGCTACAGCTAATGAATCTCACACTAACTGTAACTTTGTGCATAATTAATGTGAGTGGGGTCAACATTGAATCACATACATTTTAAAAGATGGTAAATGGTCTGTATTTATATTTTGATGACCACTCAAGGGACAGCTGGGGGTAGAGCGGGTTGAGTCTGATGTCTTGCTATACTGATATAACTATTACGGTTGGCGTCCACATTCTTGTCAACAGACAGATTCTCCTTCCTTTATCAAGGTTAAGACACTCAAAACCAGAGGTGTTAATTCAACTCTGTGGCCACGTGATGGCTGTAGAACTGTTTGACCTGTGTTGTGTTTTAAAGACAGGGGTTTCTAATAATGTGATGGACAAACTAAAGTTGAATCCATTCACTCCAAAAACCATGAAGATAATTAAATCTCTGAAGGTAGAATTGTTTGCATGGCTCCTGCTTAAGACTTTAATGGTTTTAACAAGATATATCAAATAAACTGGAATGAGTCTATATTGAGATTTTCCCAAATATTAAATTTTATGGAAAAATAATCTGATAAACAATGAATACACTAACAAAACAGAGCATATCAAGGATTTTAGGATTTAGATGCTGTTTATGTACGATACATAAGGGTCAACCACAGAACGGGTTAGGGTTAGGATTGATGACCTTGGACCTTTCATTCTGAGCAGTTTTAGTGTTGTTTCCTGTATTTATCCAGACTTTAATGTTTACAGTCTATCCACTTATATGAATGAAGTTACACACCTGGCTCATACGTTGATACCCGAGCACACACACACAAACACACACACACACACACACATACATTAGCATATGAATTATAATAATAATACACTTTATTTGTATGACTCCTTTCATTCAGGAAATGTGCTTTACATACAATATAGATACAAAATTATAGTAAATACTTATCATAATGACAATAAATTTTAATTAATGTTTTAAAAAAACAGAAATAAAACCGATTAACAGAAAGTGATAAAACAAATTCCTAGACTCAGTGGAGCATTGAAGTTCTGCGGCATAATTTCTCTCAGGTGCATTGAGTGTCCACTGCAGTCAACTCTGCCAGCAGGACATCACTCATCATATCAAATGCTCAGTGTATGCAGGGAACCACAGTCAGCATTAATGTGCCTTTTGATTTGCTTTTCTGTCAATAGGCTATGTTTGAGCTTATCACCTCAGAGGCATCCTACTACAAGAGTTTGGAGATTTTAGAGGCTCACTTCCTACGTAACCCTGTTTTATTCAACACTCTCAGCCAATCCGACATGCATTTTCTCTTCTCCAACATTGAGGAGGTCATGAAAGCCAGTGAAAGGTAGGACAAGGACTTTTTTTAACAGATTCATTATCCGTTTGTAATTGATGCCTGACCGTACAAAGTTCCAGTCCATCCCTAAGTCATGGTCCAATAATATTTTTAGGTTCCTCATGGATCTTGAGCATCGAATCGAGAAGTCCATTTTCATATCAGATGTGTGCGACATTGTTTACTACCATGCTGTGGAACACTTCAGTGTCTTCATCAAATACGTTATCAACCAGGTATACCAGGAGAAGAACTACAGACGTATCTTGTGAGTAGCTGTTTTTTGTAAACATCTGTTACCATGTGCTGTCTTCATATACTAGCAGTTGTCTATGGATTGGTACATGTTAATTTCTAGTTGAAGCAATTGGTGGCGATTTGGTGTGATGTTTGACTTTGGACAGTACCTTTTTGAAAGGCGTAACAAACATGAGACCTGTACAGAACAGTGCGGTCGGCTGCTTGACTTTTTATTATGATAACATGCTTGGAGAGAGAGGACCTATGGGTACATAGGCGTAAACCGTCATGCATTTATGTCAGTGTTAATTTTGGCAACTATTTTTGATTTAGTCTTAGTCTTTTGACGAAAATGCATATTAGTTTAAGTCACATTTAGTCATTTTTATCCTTCTTAGTTTTAGTCTAGTTTTAGTCGACTAAAACAAATTACATTTTAGTCTAGTTTTAGTCAACGAAAACGAATTCCATTTTAGTCTAGTTTTAGTCACATTTAGTCATTTTTATCCTTCTTAGTTTTAGTCTAGTTTTAGTCACATTTAATAGCCACATTAAACTCCTTTTTTATAAAAACATATAGCTGCAGCCTAATAGCTTAAAAATATATATTTAGTTTTAAATATGAAAACAAAAAGGGAGAGCAGGTCAGACTGGAGCCGGACACAGAAACTGAACATCGGTACAAACCAACTGCAGCTTCTGCTCTGATCAAGAAGATGCAGCGCTGATCTCTGAGCAGCTGAGACCAGAGAAACTCTGTGTTTTCACTGTTTCCATAGTTAAGAAGCAGTGAGTCACTGAGAGGCTACTCAAAGAGAACGAGCTCTGCTTTCACTGTGTCTCTCTGAGCGAGTGCGCGGGGCGGGGGGCGGAGCTACGGACCGGAGCGCTATCTGGGGCGGACACAGACACACTCACTCGCCCGCTCCTGATACTTCATGACGGCCTGATACGAGGATGTTTTAAAACTTATTGTGACTTAGTCATCGACCAACATTTTCGTCTCGTCTCGTCTCGTCAAAGAAAATTTAAATAGATTTCGTCATAGTTTTTATTTTCAACGATTCGTTTTCGTTACGTCTTCGTCTCGTCTTCGTCATGGAAAAAGGGTCGTTAACGAATATATTTCGTCATCGTCTTCGTCAACGAAATTAACACTGATTTATGTTGAGAAACAGGTTTGTTGAAGTCATGACGAATGTGATCTGCGGGGTGTGGTTGGGTACGAATATAATACATGTGTCCCTCTTAATCAACCACACATACCTGATTGAGAGTCTGATTTTCCAATGCACTGCAGAGGACCGGTACCTCATGATAACAGCTACTAAAAAAACCTTGTATGTTCGGAGAATATTGGTGGTTAGTTTATGAAGCAGCATTTTGGGAACGATTCACTGATGAAGTCCATGAGATGTCTTGTCGGGTAGCAGGAGCCAGGCCTAAATACTTGTAACATAGAATCACATCCGCATATGAGCTGCAATGTAGAAATGTTAGTTCTATCAGTTGAGGGAAGCATGTGACAAAAGTGATGACTAATGACTAATGATTGTGATAGTTGGGAGGAGGAGAGCTGTTTTCTTTCTCAGCTGTGAAGAGTTTTTCTTCCTCATGCAGCCTGGTTGCTTCTTAAGAGCTTTTCACTGCCATCATTCCAAGACAGATTATTTCCAGGCTGCATATAATAAAGCAAAGGCGATTTGCTCCCTCTCTTCACATTCATTAACAGGGTTTTCTACAGAGACTTTTCCCATAAGACTTAAGTGCATGATTCATTGCACATATTTAAGTCAAATTAACCTAAATAATATAAGGCAATGTGTTATACAATGGAAATTCCAGGCAATATCTACATCCTGTGGAAGGCTTCACTGCTAGATCTTATTTTTAAAGGATAAAACTGGTTTTATATTTTTCCTATTGTTAAACAGGTCCCATAAAAAGACCAAATACAACCATGAAATTATCTATAAATTCCTCCTGTGTAGCTAAAGTCATTGCAATAGACTTTCATTTTTGTTCATTAACAATTAGAGGTAAGAGCCATTATCTCTAATCTCATCATGATTTTAATCATCTTTATTTCCTGGTTCAGTCACTGGGTGTTCAAACCCTTTGGCAGTAACATGGTCCAAACAGAATGTCGCTGGGCGTTAACTCTGATGAATGATTGACAGTCACTACTGAAAGACATGTTATGTCAACACGAAGCATTACAGGTGAAACACAATATAATTTTTTTCCATAAACTCACTATAACAAAGATGAGGGTCAGTGATGAGCTGAACCAACTGGTTAACAACTGGTTAACAACTGGTAAATACTGGTAAACAGTTGGTAAACACAATTTTCTCGCTTGTTTGCTTGACTGTAGTGAAGCTGCTTCCTTTTATTTATGGTTCAGGTTGTTTAAATCATTTAATCTGGCTAAAACATAGTATAGTATATGCCTGAAGTCCTCTGCAACATTTTGACTGTACTTCCACACACTTCCATAGCCACCTTGTAGCAGAAAGGAGAAGACTAAAAGGACATAATGACCCTTTACTCCTCAACAGGAAAAGGAGGGGCAAGGGAGATAATAAAGGTGACAGATAAGATAAACTAGTTTCTGGAAAGTTGATCCAAGAACCGGCTGGATATATCGCACAATCGTCCTGGATCATGAGGAAAAAAAGCTGATCCCTGGAGCCTGAGATGGATGTTAAAACCCTATCTAACCTGCTTGGATTGGAATGTGATTCCCTCTGTCCTGGATGAACAAAAGAATCCCTGTCTAGCGCCCAACTCTTTTATTTTTTCAATTTAGAAATCCTACGCTACAACCTGTGTCCTGTTGTTCCTGCTGTCTACTTGATTTGTATCACATACTTTGCACAGAACACCCCGATTGACTACTGCACACATTTAAATGGAAGAATTCAGGTCTCTTGTGACGTTTTTGGACATATCACTGATGCATTAGAATGCAACATTAACATTTATTATTTAGACCTCAATAAATGAATAATTTCCTCCCATTTCAGTTTGTTTGAACTTAACAAACAAAATGTGTAAAACAAATGCCCTGCGATTGTTTGAAAAACACAGTTTGGTACTCTATATCTCCTTTAATGTATTTTGGGTACAGTGCTGAAAGTGGCAAAAATGGAATTGCTAAAACTGAGAGTTAACACTGCATATACCCAGTGGAACGCTATATTATGATTCCTGTGTCCTTGGGCAAGATGCTGAACCCACAAAACTGCCCCATCTCATAGAGAGAAAACTGCTGCACACAGATGCACTGTATGAATGGGTTTGTTGGAGAGGTAGCTGGGAGAGCACCTTCACTTGTACCAGAGGATCCATCAGTGCAGGTGAGAGCTCTGAGCTGATTGATCCTCAGGTTTAAAGGCAGCGGCTGAGCTGCAGAAACTGCTGGACTCTTTGAGTTTTGATCCTGTTAATAAAATGGAAAAGCCCCTGCTCCGGGCCCCTCATCGGCGGAGATCTTAACTGCAGGCCTCAGGTCCTGGAGACATGCAGGTCCTGGAGAGAGGGCAGGTTGCAGCTGATCACTTTCTCAGGGGAGAGAATGATGCGCTGCAGTCTGGCCCAGTCCTTGGCTGTAGCAGCAGCGTGCCATAAGGTGATGGAGGAGGTGAGGATGGACTCTATGATTGCAACGTAGAATTTCACCATCATCAGCTTTGGAAGGTTAAACATTTTCAGCTGCCGCAGGAACTACGTTCACTGCTGGGATATTTTGGGGAGGGCGCCAATGTTCAGCTCCCACTTCAGGTCCTGGGTGATGAAGGTGCCCAGGAAGCGGATTGACTCCACTGTGTCCACTGGGGAGTCACACAGGGTGAGGACTTGGCTCTTTCTGAGGTCCACAGTCATCTCCACCTTTTGAGAGCATTGAGCTCCAATTTGTATTCACTGTACCAGGTCAAAAGGTGGTCAAGCTTGACGGACTGGTGACTGGAGGTGCAGCTGTTATAGTGTATAGGGGGAAGAGCAGAGGAGAAAGAACGCAGCCAAAACACAAATGCTGTGTATTACTCTCAAACCTCTAGATGAAGTTCATAATTATGATTAATTCATAACTGAGAATAGCTTCAGGAATAATTGGTTCACATTCATAAACAATGAGATTAGATTAAGTGTAATGCTCCACATCAGTGGAACAACATGCAGGAACAAGTGAAATTAGATGAGCTCATTCTACCTATTATTTTTTATTTATTTTTGCCGACTCAGGCCAGCTGAGATTTTGATATTGTTCATATACTGCTTTTATTTACCAATTATATTGTTTGTTTATTGTATCTGTCTATAATATTTTTTTGAATTGTGGATTATTCTTTCTGTATAGTTGTAATTAGGGTGTGCCAAAAAAAGAGATCTTGCTCTTTCCTGTTATAAATAAATGTTTGACTTAAGTGTTTGATAAGAATATTTTGAATTTGCAGACCACACTGTGCTTTATGGTGATTCATGCGGCTTTTGACAAACATGTTTAGTTTGTTGCTCAGTTTTAGCAGTTAGTTTTTGTCTTTCATGTTGACAAAGGAAAAAGTAGTCACAAGCCCTATTCTTTAAGTCTACTACAAGGATGGTGTGTGGGTGTGTGTGTGTGTGTGTGTGTGTGGATGGCAGAGCTGTGTGTTCACTGTGTTCTTATGATTGTGGTTCCAGAGAGGTAAACCAGGCTTTTCGGGAGACCATGGCTGCACTGGAGAATCATTCTTGTGTCAGAGGCCTGTCCTTTACATCATTCCTCATCCTTCCATTCCAGAGGATCACAAGGCTCAAGCTGCTTGTTCAGGTGAGTGTACCAACATGAATATAAGACATTAAAGTAAATTGGCAAGATTCAGCCATAAGTTTTGATACATGTCAAAGTTGCAGCCATAAACAATGTTTGGTTCTATCGTTGAATAATTTGGTTTATTTTCACAAGACTCTTTTTCTCTTCACAGAATATCCTGAAGAAAGCTGAGGAAAACTCAGAGAGGGAATTCAATGCTATAAAAGCACATAAGCAGCTGGAGCAGGTCAGTCAGGGAGCTGGGCCCGCTGAGGTCGCTGTGAGGATGGTATCAACGTAATGATATGACTGTTTACGTTGGTTTTATTTACGTACTGTGCTGGCTGAGCACACACATTCATACAAGCACGCGTTCCAGGTTTGTTACGATGTACATAACTGGTGTTATATAGGGTTCACAAAGAGATAAGAGACAAAACAATGCCCCTTGGATAAGTGTGCAGTGTTCCTTCTATCTGACAACGTCCTGTTGGATATCATCCCCTGCAGGGCTTATTTCAGTCTAAAGACTAAATAATTTCCCTTTTTACGTGGTTTTATTTTTCAAAGAGTTTGAAAGTTAGATTTAAAAGTCCACTGTTAAGAGGCCAGTGTTCCTGTATCCATTGAATCGAAATTAACAATTAGTAGATTTCAGCATTGGGATTTCCATATGATTTAATCAGACATTTGTCCAAACAAACATACACCCACTCTTTCAACAGTCAAATGGCATAGACATGCAGGTTATTAGAGACAAAATTGTCTGTTGGATTGAATGTGAGTTTGAATGGTTGTTTGTATACAACAGCCTGTGATGGATGGGCGACCTGTCCGGGGTGAGCGCTGCATTCGCCCAATGTCAGCTGGAACTGACTCCAGCTGACAAAGAAGATTAAGATTATTAAGAAAAAGATAAAGATGAGAAAACAACGTGTGTGGAGTTTTAATGTAATGGACTAATGGTGAATATCCTTGTCTTTCTCAGATTGTGAAAGAGTGTAACGAGGGAGTCAGAAAAATGAGTCGTACTGAGGAGCTTATTAGGATAGAGAAAACACTGGAGTTTAAATCCAAGGTAAATAAAGTCTTATTGTCTTGTATTTTCCACTGTAATGAAATCACACATGATGGCAGATTCGATGGACTTTAGGTCTGTTGATGTGAGACCTTTGTCTCTGCCTAGTTCATAATATGAGCCCTTGCTCACATGGTTATCACAAAGTGGGGAATAGGTCAACACAATGTTTTGGTACAATGCCATAATGCTGCTAAGGATTAAGGGGATTTGTTAAGACTATAGCTCTGTCCCAATTTAGACAATTCCCTTTTCAAGTCTGGATCAAGACTGACTGCCTCAAATATGTAAATCAGTCTGTCATTTTAAAGGCCCTGGGGATTCATTTATAACTGTTGCGTAGTGTTACGCATCTTCAGAGCCCATTTTGTGAGTATGCCACTTCTCACCCAAAAGTTGGGATCTATAAAGTCTATAAGTGCACACTTTTACACTCACTCTGACCCATGCATTGAACATTTCGCAGAGAGAACTCATTTTCACTTAAACACAACAAAAAACACTACAATTCTTAGTTTTATGTGATTATTCACTAATGAAAACATAATTATTAATAGTATATTCCATTTCTGCCTTAATCACATACTGGTCCTTTAATGTCAACAGTGATTTGATGCAAACTAAAGCATCATTCAGAAGGGCAGGAACTATAAAGGGCAGTTTTGTGTACTAGTATGGACCTGACTTTATACTCATATCTTTGACTTCTTTTGACCCCTTGTAGTCTGTGCCCATCATTTCTCACTCACGCTGGTTGCTAAAGAAGGGTGAAGTACAGCTAATGTCTGGACCAAAGAGCACTCGGACCATGCGGAGTCGTAAACTCTACCAACCGGTCTACTTATTTCTTTTTAACAATCTGCTGCTGGTAACCAAGCGCAGCTCCAGGTAAAAATTAAGTATTTACTCTTGTCTTTGTCTCTTTTCTGTCAGATTATCAGCAACACCTATACCTAAAACAAATGCAGTGCTGCAATCATGAATGTTCTGATGTTTGTCTTACTATTTTAAAAAGGAGCATGTATTCTGACTGCTGTGTAATTGTACTGCATTATACAGACATATAGTTGTTGTTTAGCACTCATGCTGACAGATATAAATTGAATCAACAAAATAATAAAATTGCCAGTCAGTACAACACACTACAATTTAACCGCATCATTACACCCACATATGTAGATAGATTTATGTATCTGACTGATACATATATCGATCTACATATATATATATGTGTAATGATGCAGTTGAGGACTGAAAATATATATGTAACTGACTGACTTGTATCAGTCAGTTGTTGCCCTGAAGGGATTAAGGAATGTTAACTAAGCCATCTCGTTGTCAGTGGGGACAAGTTCCAGGTTCTCGACTCGTGCACAAGGGCCATGTTGAGGACTGAGGATCTTGAAGACCAGGGCCAGCTGCTGGCCAGTGTCTTTAATCTTAAACTACTGGAGAACCAAGAGGATCGTCCAGTCAACTTCATGCTGAAGACGGCCAGTATGTAAGTATCTGTGGCGGATCAGATGAGCCGCAGTAAATGAGATGTACATGTAGGTTAACGTAGATGTGGAATAGGTGTACTTTAACAGAGCTGCTTGTACTTTTGGTCCATGTACTAAAGCTTTTGTGACAGGTAGAACAAGGTGGAGCAAGTGTTTTTGTAGGTCAGGGGTCAGATGTGCATGAACAGTTCTCCATATCTGAAGAGCAGGAGTAAAACTTGTGCAAGTGGAGTTTATAAACATCTGACTGCACATGTTTTTATGTGTTTATTGTAAAAACTAGATAGGATGATTTGAATTGAGCGGATAGACTGGTAATGAAACAGGACTCCAGGATTACAGAGCTGGGCAGGCAGGTGAGAGTTCTGTACACCATTCTGATACATAGTTTCAGATGCTGAGAAGGCTTGATATACTTGATAAAATGTTGGCAGGGTTGTCCTGGTAAATGTTAGCAAAGTAAAAGATGAACTGAAAACTGGCAAACAAGGTACTTCCACAAAATTGTTATACAAACAGGAGTGCCTGGAAAATCAAAACTATGACAACCTGCACACACAAAGGCAGGGAAAAACAAACACAATTAAAGAGGAAACAAAGAAATAAACTCTAATATGTTTGTATGGAAATATTAATGATAGCAGATACAGGGGGCCCAACACAAACAAATCTGAGACCTGGGTCCTCATTTATAACCGTTGCATAAAACAGGGTGTAAAAAAAAGATGCATGCGCCACTTCTAGTGTTAAAGTTCCTGTACGCTAACTCTAACCAATGCATTCAAATAGTTTAGCTATGGAAACTTGCGATGCAGACGTGAGGTTGTGAATTAAAAACAGATTATAGATCCACTTTATCATAAACATGAAACCTGCAGTGTTATTTGCGCAATAGGAAACTTCGTAGCTAAAATAAATCAATAATTTCCAAGCAATTTACACTTAGATACCATAAATTAACATGGTTGTGCTGTCAGGTGGACAAAGTAAAAAATACATAAACTGTGTTCACCTGTCAAACTGCCATTTCCAAATAATGTCCCAGACTAGAGGTTAGGATACCACTGATTGTTGTGATCAATTCGTTAAGGTATGAAGTAATCAGTACACGATTGACAATTGTGTGTAGTACTGCATTTTGGATGCACTTGTTCTGCCAGAGGAGTAAGCCAATGGAAGGTTAAGGAGGAAACAAGTATTCAGTGAATGATAATGACTGAATCATCAGCTGATATACAGTGCTATGAAAAGTATTTGCCCCCTTCCTGATTTTTTTATTTTTTGCATATTTGTCACACTTAAATGATTCAGATCATTAAACAAATTGTAATATTATACAAAGATAACCCAAGTAAATACAAAATGCAGTTTTTAATTTCATTTATTAAGGGAAAAAAGCTATCCAAACCTACTTGGCCCTATGAGAAAAAGTAATTGCCCCCTAAACCTAATAACTCGTTGTGCCACCCTTGGCGGCAACAACTGCAATCAAGCGTTTGCATCGTTGCATTGGCATTGAGTCTTTCACATCGCTGTGGAGGAATTTTGGCCCACTCTTCTTTGCAGAATTCTTTTAATTATGCCACATTGTAGGTTTTTTTAGTATAAACGGCTTGTTTAAGGTCATGCCACAGCATCTCAATCGGATTTAAGTCTGGACTTTGACTAGGCCACTCCAAAACCTTCATTTGGTTTTTGTTTAGCCATTCAGGGGTGGACATGCTGGTCTGTTTCGGATCTTTGTCCTGCTGCACAACGCAAGTGTGCTTGAGCTTGAGGTCACAAACTGATGGCCTGACATTCTCCTTCAGGATTTTCTGGTAGAGAGCAGAATTCATGAAGCGGCAAGCCAGCCCCAGAACATCACACTACCACCACCATGTTTGACTGTTGGTATGATAAACTTTTGTTCCATAAGTCCACAGAATATTTGCCCAAAAGTTTTGGGGATCATCAAGAGGTTTTTAGTAAATGTGAGACAAGCCTTAGTGTTCGTTTTGGTCAGCAATGGCTTTCGCCTTGGAACTCTCCCATGGATGCCATTTTTGCCAAGTATCTTTCTTATCGTTGAATCATGAACACTGACTTTAACTGAGGCAAGTGAGGCCTGGAGTTCCTTAGATGTTGTTCTGTTTTTTTTTATGATCTCCTGGATGAGTCGTCGATGCGCTCTTGGAGTAATTTTGGTAGGCCGGCCACTTCTGGGAAGGAGTGGCCAGCCCACTCCATTTGTGGATAGTCTTCTCCATTTGTGGAGAAGACTCCATTTGTGGAGAAGACTGGATAATAAGTTAGGGATACTGTCTGTAGCCCTAACCCTAAATAATGTAGATCTACTCTACATTCTACTAGAATGTAAAGTAGATCGGATGGATTTGTAAACAGTTTGTTGGTCCAGATGTTATCCTGTTGTACTGTTTTCTAATTAATTAAATTCTGTGGACAGGAGTGACAAGCTGCGATGGATTTGCGCTCTCACTCCAAACCGGCGCACACGCTTTATGTCTACCAACGCCCACCAACCAGGTGAGACAGAATATCACACCAACAGATTGCAGTCCTCAACATCCAGATATGAAGACATGAACTCAAAGTGTGTGTGATCTTTAGACACTCCACAGGTGCAGTGTATTCAGTCATACTCATCTCAGGAGCCAGATGAACTCTCTATTGAGATGGCAGATGTTTTGAACCTCCTAGAGAGAACAGATGATGGTTTGTAGTTGCACAACTCTGCTCCTATATCTCCTTTGAAGCTGTTGTTTGTTAAATATCTCAAGAAAATCTATTTGTATTAGTTTGTTTTCAGTAATTTTCTCTGTATCTATCTTTATGCCACCCCCTGACTTTTTGTGTCATATGTATAACAGGCTGGATGTTGGGTGAAAGGCTCCATGATGGTGAAAGGGGCTGGTTCCCTAGCCGATTAGTAGAGGAGATCCAGAGCAAGGAGGTCCGAGCTCAGAACCTAAGAGAGGCCTTTAGGATCCAACAAGCCCAAGAAGGTGGAGGAGGACAGCAAACTGGAGCCAGGGTTGGTGTGAGAGCAGGGAGACGCACCCATAAGGTGTCTAGCTTCTCCATTCCTCTGATTGATCAAATGGGGGAAAGCAGTGAAGTAAAGCATTGAATCAGTAACAGCGATGAATGTCACCATTCAGGACCATATGCATGAAAAGTTAAATTATCAGGAGACATTTGACTTAATTTCAACACAATGACACCTTGTCCTTTGATCTTCATTGAGCAGTAGATGGAGAAATCCAGAGATGATTAAAGTGCTTGAGTCAGCAACTTGAACATGTGATGCTGCATGTTTCACATAAATGTGTAATAAATATGTATTGTACGCCCACACACCATGGTGTGTATTGCATGGCACAAAGCTATATGTATGGTAGAGAGCTTTGTCAGGGAAATGAACCCTAACAGTCTAAAGGTACTGCTGCATGGAAAATTTTCGAAACTTTTAGTGTTCATTAAATTGTAAAATACCCACAGACACAACATACACATGACCTGATAGCTCAATGCTCTGCAATTTAAGACAGCATATGCAGTGAATTAAAGCAAAGGACCTTCATCAATTGCCAAACATGTGCAGCTTTCATGTGGATCTTCTGCTCTTAAAACCAGAAGTTAACTTACTACTCTGACTAGTCACTCGATACTCACACTTTTGGTATCATCTACAGACATTGCTGATAAAACGTTTTTTTAAAGAAATGTCAAACCAGATAAAATTACACATTTTCAAATCCGTCTTTAATTTCAACTTGACAGAAATGCTTATTCATCTCAATTGACTGAAGCGCTTGTAACTGAACTTTCTCAAAGCTTTGCTAATCAAAATACCACATGATGTGATTTTTTTAAGCATTTTATAACCAACATTTTGAATGTTGCAAGTATTTTGAGTTTAAACATAGAAAACATATCCCAGTTTTGTACATTTAATTGAATGTCATCCGAAAATGTCTCCATACACATGATTTACATCTTCTCTGGGGTCACAAAGTCCCAACTTACTGACAAGCTGCTTGAATGTGATTATTGCCATGATTATCATTTGCTGGTGTTTTGACTATTTGCCTGAATGTCAGGGTCACCATACAAATATCAAACAAAATTAAGACAAAGATTAATGTTGCATCCAAATCACTGATGATGATCTAAAGTGTCTATAAATATTAATGTAATGAGTCAGAGTGGCACTCCATCCAAAATGTATCTTGAGTATGAAACACTGACTACAACCAGCCTTCAGAGCTGGCTGTAACAGAAGCCGAGTGATCAGCTTTTCTTCAGAACAGTGTCAAGTCCTCCATGAAAAGACACGCACACACACAAATTAAACACAAATTATATTTCTACATTTTTAGAAAATTGCAATGTTGGCTGCAACCTAAGTCACACAACAAGAGGTAAGGTTGACTCATGTTTCTCATTTTACTATCAGATCTCTGACTTCATCAAATAGTAGATATATAAAAGAAAAAAGGAAGTGGTCTCATAATCTAAATGATTTATTTGACAACTCATTAAGAGAAAGTGGAAACTCCTGGATTCCCCCAATAAATTTGCATCCACACCAAAATGTAATGGTTTCCTCCCAGGCCAAGGGCCCATCCATCCACCAACATTGGCAGAAATTGGTTTAGTAGTTTTTCACTAATTCTGCTAATGAAATACTCTACCAAGCAATCAAACAAATCCTACAGACAGACACAGGTGGAGACTTCAACTCATGGCAGAGGTAATAACTGCCATATGATGAAAGAGACTATAGACACATTGGACAACAGTATTTCCCAGTTATTGTTCCTTCAAGACAATCTGAAGCTCTAATGCTAAGAGCAACAGTCGTCTTCTCAGCCTACAGTGTTTGATACTCAAGAGAGATGAAATCACTTTGAAATGATCAGTTAACAGAAGCACACACACGTAAACACTCACACAGACACACACACACACAGGCACACACGTGCACAAACGCAGACACACACACACACACACACACACACATAATTGCAATTTAATGCCAAATAACTGCAATATGTCACAAATGCATTGAATGTATTAACACTAACAACTATGGAACATTGCAATTGTAAAGCCTGTGTGTCTTTAAATAACCTGTGTACAGTACTGCAAAAATTTAATGTTTTAAGTAATAATTACTAAATAATTATTTCATTTTGTAAGATGTAAATTATTGGTCATAAAAAAGCACTGATCAGAGATATGTATGACTTACTGATTTTTATATTACTTTCATGATTTAAGTATTTTCTTTTAGAATGAGAGAAACACATTAACATGCATATATTTATTTTGACTCCTAACTGTACATACAGTTCTGTCACACATACCAGCAAGGAACTTCAAAGGGAAGTTTAGAAAACGTGGGACTGATGATTATTATTCATGTGTGTGTGTTGAGGGCGTTTAGGGGAGCTGCAATTAAGTGTAGGATATACACCTTCAAATTCTGATATAACCCTCCCACCCAGATGATTTAGAAAATACAATGGAGAAGTGTGACGGAGCAGCTCCAGGGGCTTAACTTCCTCGCCATTTAAAAAGGTTCCTGTTGTGTTTTTTATTCCATAATATTTCGTTAGAATTCTATTCTTTATATCGTATGCCTCTTTTTCAAACAGGACAAGAAGAGCCATGAGTTTAAAGATGTATTAATGAATAAGAGTTTTAGGAAATTTTAATTATTGTTATTGTTTATATACCCAGGATACACCCCAAGTAGTAACCTCATTTTATCATTAAGTTTTTTATACCATATGTTGACAATTGGTTAAGGACACTTTGGCATGCAGATGGGATAGAGTGGGATTCGAACCTTCTTGTTACAGAGCACCCGCTCTATCCCTAGGCCACGCTCTCCCACCTACAGTTGCAATCAGAAATATTCAACCCCCCCAAGGATTTTAAGGATTTATCAATTAAAGTAGACAGAATCTTGTTCTTTGATCAAGATTCTGCTTCGGATGCCTTCTTTATGAGTTGAATGATAAAGAAAATCAACACGGAAAATACATGATGTAGTATTTGTGTGTAGCAGTATATTTTGTTAAGATAGCCATGTCACAATTATTCAACCCCAATATAATATTGTTGTTTTTAAAGCTGTTTTTTTTGTCCTAAAGTTGAGTTGAAACATTATTAAGCCTTTGGGAACTCTATACTGATCCTTCATTTGCTTCAGCTGTGATGCATATATAAACCCCACCCATGAAGGTATTCAAGGTGAGTTGCAATCATGGGAAAGACATAGGAGCTTACACAAAAGCTGAGAGAGGAGATTATTTCATCACACCTGAAAGGCCTTGGGTAGAAGAAGAATTCCCCAAAAAATTATATTCCAAGAGACACAATTGGGAACATTATAAGGAAGTTTACAACTGATGGAGCAGCTTCAAACATGCCTGGCCGTGGAAGAAAGCCCAGCATTTCATCAAGGACCCTCAGCAACTTAGTCAGAACAACTCAGATAAATCCCTGTGTGAATGCAAGACACCTACAGGATGACCTGATGAAGGCTGGTACAAGTGCTGCAGTGGCAACTATAAGACGTGCACTGAATAATAAAGGACTTAATGGCCGGCTCCAAGACGCACTCAGCTCTTGACCACAAGCAACATCAAAAGTCGACTAGAATATGCCAGGAGGAATTTGGATAAGCCTACAGAGTTTTGGGTGACAGTTCTATGGACTGATGAAAACAAACTGGAACTGTTTGGACATATGGACCAGCGGTATGTCTGGCATGTGAAAGGACAGGCTTATGACCAGAAGAATACCATCCCCACAGTCCAGCATGGAGGTTGGTCAAAGATGATGTTGGGCTGTTTTTCTGCGGCAGGAACTAGCAATCTTTATTGTGTACATGGCATCATGGATTCACAGAAATACCAGGCCATTTTAAAGAGGAATGTGATTCCTTCTGTTGACAAATTAAACCTTGGTGATCATTGGACTTTCTGGAAAGGCAATGATCCAAAGCAAAATCTCAAAGTCCACCAAAGCTTGGTTGAGAAAAAGATCCTGGAACGTCGTGGAGTGGCATTCACAGTCACCAGATTCAAATTTGATTGAAAATCTTTGGTGGGATTTAAAGAAGGCAGTTGCAGCATGGAAGCCATCAAACATCACTGATCTAGAGGCTTTTGCACTTGAAAAATGGGCAAAGATTCCAATCGAGAGGTGTAAGAAGCTTGTCCGCACTTACCAAAAACATTTTTTAGAAGTTATAAAAGCTAGAGGATGCGCCACAAAGTACTGAAGCTGGGGGGTTGAATAATACTGCACATGCACATGTGTTGAAAGACTTACATTTTTCATTAGAACTTCAAAGTTAAGTCAACTTCTGTTGTCAAAATAACTAAAATACCCATCAATAAATATCTTTTGTTGTTTGATGAGGTTTTTTTGTCATTTATTGTCATTATCTGTCATCCACATCACTATAATGTCTATTGAGGTGAACTGTATCATAAGATCATTAATTACTTTTCAATCTCAGCTTTAATTGATGTAAATAGTCTGATGGTGTTTTTCACACCATCATTGTTATAGCCAATATTTATTAATAATTGAAGTCAATGGGGGGGACTGTGGCCTAGGGGATAGAGCAGGTGCTCTGCAACAAGAAGATTGCCGGTTCGAAACCCACTCTTTCCCATCTGCATGCCTAAGTTTCCTTGGCAAGATACTGGGCCCCTAAAATGGCCCCTCATGAATGCTGAGTGTTCTAAAAAAAAAGTCGCTTTGGACAAAAGCGTCAGCTAAATGACATGTAGTAAAATGCAGAGGTATCCATTCGGACTCACACTCCTTCCCAGACGGTGGCGGTAATGCGCCGATAAGTTATTTTGAAACTCCCATTAAGCACCAGGAGAGGAAGAAGGTGTTGTTATGACCGGTTACGACGGAGAGCACGTCCTTCACTGCACTGCACAGATACAGTAAGTTTGAACTCAGAGCTGGTTAGATGGTGACTGACCTGCTCTGCCATTGACCAGCTGCCCTGGCCCTGAAAGCATATGTGGCGAGAGGAGCTGGCTTGTGTTGATTGGCAATCAGATCTATCTATCAACGCCTGAAGGGATGATTGCTGATGTTATTTAGCTACATTCAGTCATATCGAATCTGGTGGAGCAGCATGTCCGCCCTTTCAGCATAAGTTGCAAAGGAGTTAGTCTCTTTTCCATGAATCGGCCTCACGTGTCTGTTCTCCATAGGCCTGTCCACCTAACTACTCTTGTGTAAGCTCCTAATTTACGAATACACATCAAACATCAACACTATCTTTCCAAAGGGTTTATCAGTCATCCCTAATTAATGTCAATCTGACTCTTTGATCTAACTTACCTGGAATATCCCTCAGCCTTATCACTGCACGTTATGTAACATTACACACGTGTATGTCCCCATGCTCAATAAGAGTAGTTAACATTCGGGATATGACACTGTGAAATGTCTGCACAAGTACAAGTGGACTTTATAACGGAACAGAGATGATACCTTTTATTAGAAGTATCATGTATGTACAAATGTATATGTTTATACTGCTGTTTTTTAGATATCGTTTTAGTGTTATTACATGTTAAATTAAAACTGAACGCTTTAAGTTCAAGGGCTGTCGCTTTTTCTAAAATTCAGGTTCGGATGAATTTGATATGGTGCATAATTCCTTCAAATATATTGCAAAGCTAACAGGTGAGCCCACAGAAACCACGGTACAGAGTCGACAAACCTATGTTTGTCACTTTGAAATCTGGACTCAATACTACCACATGCTGCTTCTCAGATGCTTTCTTTTAAATATTTTCTGCTCAGCAAGGCTTTGCTTAGTGGCATCCTCTATTTTCAATGCAAACATGGTTACATTCCTGGCTTCCTTACATGATGAAGGGCAGGCAATAGGTCAAGCTGATAGTGTGGCAGAATTGTGGCATGAAATAAAGGTACCGTGAAATAAATAAATATCTTTTGAAAAACATAATTTTGAAATTAGTAATTGTATTTATTTATTTAAGTAAACGGATTCAGTTATATATTTCTCTTATGCTATATTTATATATTTATTGCCATGTTTTTAATTTCATGGTTCATTTCATAGCCTTATTTATTTATTTATTTACCTACCTATTTATTTAATTTAGAGTCAAACGGTATTCAATAGGGGACAACATTAAACTGATATTTACATAAACAGTTTACCCCCAAGGAGGAAGGAATGGGACCTTCAGGTGTAGCAGTGTTGATCCAGACACCAGTGCAGCTCTATCGATATCTCCTCAGATGTTGCAGACAGTTGCCGACCACAGTGATGCAGCAGCACTATAAACACGCCATAAGACAGGTGAGCAAGCTAAATGTTTTCCTTGTGATCTTATACAATGGAACATTTTGCACACAGACAAGTCATTTCCAAACCGTCAAACCTGAACTGGTAATTATACATATCGATATCTAATATCTTCCTACAGTCAGCAACTTGATGGACTAGTGAAAGTTAAATAATAAATAAACAGATTATTTTCAGGTAGCTGTCATAGATTCTCATGGACATTTTATTTACAGTATAAGCTACCAATAATTGTGTTTATAACACACAATTGAAGGCAGGTGATCTCCTGCTTCTGCAGTGTTTCCAAAGGCATTTTCAGAAATAAACTCCAGAGAATGTCTACACAATGTTTTTTGTTAGAAGGATAATCAACATGCTCACTTACTCGCTATGAACTCTGTGAGCTCATTCGGACATTCTCAAAGATTTAACTTGTGGGCTGGCCGGAGAAAGTCCTGAGGATCTCACTCTGACATTTGCGTTTCCGCACATAGCCCCTCGGAATAATGTCAGGAGATTATCCAGGGTTCAGTCCTTGTCTGAAAGCAGCTCAAGTTTCGAGAGGCAGGACATTGAACCTCTCTGTGCTCCCGATGCTGCGTCATCAGTGGGTGAATGAGACATTTTGAGTGGTCAGCAGACTTGAAAGATGCTATACATCTTGTGTTCACTTACCATAAATCTCAATAACTTCATCTCAGCAAAGAACTTTGATTTTATTATTACTATTGTGTAAGATTAAAACAACAAGATAATCTAATATTTGAGGCTGAAACTACAGGTTATTAATTATTCTGGTGTAGAGTTTATGCACTTTTCATAAAAATAAAATTAGTTTGTCATTTGTATTTTCTACATTTATAAATACACGTTACAAGCTCTTTTCTCAAATTAAACAAAGATTCTTGTAATTGGTACTGATGATCAGAGACAAAACATTATCAGCAAACTTTGAAGTCTGGTGCATCACAACAAATCAAAAGTATAGAACCTGCGACTTGTTACACTTGACTCAGAACTAGATTTTAATTCAACCATAACCAATTTCACAAAGATGTCCTATTATCATTCATCAAAAGGGTGAATCACGCTTTAATACTTTCTCGTCTGGACTACTATAAATGCACTATGTCCAGAATCACAGAAATAATCAATTGATCGACTACAACTTGTACAAAATTCAGCAGGTAGGGTTTTAACATTAGTCCGGTTTTATCATCACTGGCTTCCAGTATCACAGAGATTTGTTTTTTAAATTATTTTACTTTAGTCTCCTAAACCCTGTTTATAGGAAAATGTCCAACCGTTTCCTCAGGTCGTCTACTGGCTTGGCTTGCTCAAAATCCCCAAAACAAACTATAAAAAGTTTGGGGAAGCAGTTTTCTCTTGTTATGCACCAAAGGTTTGGAACAAAATCCAACCACACATCAGACAATCTTCTTCTGTTGATAGTTTTAAGAAACAACTCCAGACCTTTTTCTACGATCTTGCTATAAATTCATATTATCTGTTTTATTTGTATTCTTTCGATTCTTTTCTTTGTCTTTGATTTATTATTAACATGTTCTCATTGAACTCTTATTTCTTGACTTTGCTTTTATTGATTTTATGGTAAACCACTCTGAGCTACATTTTATGTATGAAAGTGCTGTATTATTATTATACTGAACTGCAAAGTCAATGGGAGGAACATTGGACTTTCTTATTTTTATTTGAACACCTCAGTACGGTTTGTTAATCATCTGCTGCTGTGTGGTTGCAGGTTTCAGAAATTTGCTGTAACTCATCTAATGCTTTGTTATGAATTAATATGGCATCTCAGGTCGGTGTCTGAGTCATGAAACAAGATGTGAATTAGTCTGGTGCTGTCAGGTCTAATTAGAAAAATGAGAGCTGCACGAAAAGCTCTCCGAGGAGCCCCGGAGAGGGCGTTCCACGTTGGAGAAGGCGGTCCTATCTGTCCGTGTCCGTCAAAACGGAGAAGCATACATTGGCCTTAAGTTAGCTTCATGAAACAACTCTGTTTTATTAATTTCAGGCTTTTCACTAGGAACCCTGCTTTTCTGAGATTCCGTCATGAAGCACAATGCTTTACTTTCTTTTCCCAGGGTTACAAGAGTCACTCGGATGAAGATGACCCAGAGCGGATCCAAATGATAATCCACAGAGCAGTAGCAGATGCTCAGTGGATTCTTGATAAAGTAAGGATGATACTACTATCACTAGTTGTTTGTATATTATCTTCCTTAACAAATCATACAATAATGAATTATCTTTTCAATTGACAGTATACCAAGAAGAAGTGAGGCTCATGAGAAGAGAGGGTGTCCACTGCACCTGACACGGTTGTAGGTCTCAAGTCAGTGTCTGTATTCATATTAAATGGACTTATATAGCTGGCCACTGAAAGCACTTTAACTTGGTTACATCACACATTTGTGGTTTAGGGTTCAGTGTCTTGCCAAAGGACACCTCAACATGTGGAATTGATGAGGTGGGACTTGAACCTCTTACCCTCTAATGCTGAGTTGAATAAAATATTTAAGTGTTAATACAGTAGTTAAAATAAAATGTGTTGTCAATGTACAGTTTGTCTTTTTTAATAAAGGAATGATTATAGCTCAGTAGTCTTATTTAAAATGTATGATCAGATGACAACAGTGAATCACCTTCATTTCTGAGATGTCTGTTCTGAAAATCAGCATATCATTCCAAATCACTGTAGAAAGTTTTGATGGAAAATTAAATCCATGCAGAGATTGACATATATCAAAATATGGTGGTGTTACAGCTATGTATTGACGACTCACCTTCAATAGCAAGTAGGCCAAAAAAATCCCAGGGGGGTAGTTTTTGATTACTTTTGTTGAGGGTTAAAGGCAGACGATACCACATTCTGTTAAAGCCCTATGAGACAAATTGTGATTTGTGAATATGGGCTGTACGAATAAAATTCTATTGATCAACTAATGGCTACAAGTAAGTCTTAGATGTATTAAGTGAAATAAATTGGTGACATGCATCCCCTCTCTATCATCATCAATCCCAGCAGCAGGTAGTCTATAAAAATAAGAAGGTAAGCTAAGATTACAAGTATTACAATGTTTTTTCCTGACAGCTCCATATCCACAATTGTAAAAACAAGATAAACATAGTTAAACAGTATCCTTCAGACTGTTGAGCTTTTCTTCTTTTTTTGATTTTATGAGGATTTCAACAAATACAGTCAAGTTTTTCAGAGAAAAAAAAAGCAACCCTTCCTTTATTGAGTTTGATGATGAACCGCACAAGAGGTTAAAAGTCAGGATATGTTTTAACCACAGTTTGTTTCTTTGTAGAGAGAGCTGATATTTATGTTTTCCAAAATCAGATGCAGAGATCTTAATATGACAGTTGACAGATTCACTGAGATAAAGATATGACCTGACAGGTCAGACTGTGGCTACTTTCTTACAAATCTAAAGCACTTCATGGAAATGATGTTCAAACAGTGTGTTAGAAATCTATAGATTTCCATGCAAAAATAGATAGTTAAAAACTGCTCTCGACTCTGAAATACATTTTAAATTAGGTCCATTAATGGAATTACTTGTTGAGAGCATAGGAACAACTGAGCAGAGTTTAAATACATGGATATGCCTGCTTTGCAGCAACACATGGAACTTTTTGTGCAATTGACAGTATTTATTCAAGTATATCCATTAGTCTTATAATGAATAAAAGACAATATTACACATGGCAGAATGAAGAGGAGGATCTATTCGTCATGTTTTGTACCAACAGACTGGTTCTACCAGAAGAATGAAATATAAACGAAAATAACACAGATGATCAAATGATGTGTTTCCACCGTTTAAAAAAAAATGGTGTATTTACAAATTCATGCACATGCAGTATTTGGATTGATACAAAAAGTAATACAACTAAATATTTAGGGTATTCTTCAGTATAAATATTATAAATAAGAGTTCTTAATATAAATGGCTTCATTTTTAATGTTGGTCTGAGATGTAGAGATATTTGGTGTGAAAAAAGCTTAATGTTAAGTGTATTCAAGCTTACATTTATTTAACCACACAGGCAGAGATAGGGTGTAAGAAAAGGTATTGGTGTTTAAGGATAAAGGTGGAGCTTCAGAAGAAGGGAGGTGCAGCAGAGTAGTTCTCTGAGGTCAGTATCACCCTGACAAAAGGACAGGCACTTGTGTCCCACACCTTCATCTCTCTCCGGCCGTGCTCACACCTGGTATTACAATACGCCCTGAATGTGAGAGAGAGAATATTGTGCAGCTGTGAAGAACTACTTTACTAATTTAAGAAAAGTCAGTCATTATGTGGTGGTCAGTTTTAATATTGTGATAGTAGTCTGAACCAAATCGTAGTGACACTGAGAAGCGTATAAATATGTTTGCGTCGATTTGAAACTGTAGTGGGAGAGACGACATCAGCAGAGGAGAACTAATTTGGAAATGTGCGTGTGTCCCAGACCGCTTCTGATGTGGTTTGAGTGATCAGATCTCAGCGTTAAGACCTGTACCTATCCCTGACCACTTGTGATTGGAACACCCAAGGCTAATGGTAATACCAGGTCTGAGCAAGGTCACAGTCGAATCGTCACTTCTGCAGAATAAACTGGTCGATGAACTCGTTCTGCTCCGACTCCACCTTGGACAAGGCTTCATACTCGATACGATACCTGAGACAAGCAAACAAAACAAACAACCAAATGAATATAATAAAGAAAAACACTTCACACACAGTCATGTGACTACAAATTCTGTGTAGAGTAGAAATCATGCTATTATCATGAAAATAATATGCCATTGAAAATGTTACACTTAAACTTACTGTTGAAAACACACATCAATATGTTCCAACCTAATTTTACACACCTCAAACTGTTTTGGAAAGCAGCCCATTGTATTGACTGCTGAGTGGCTCAATGATATTGAATGCCCTGTTTTTTCAGTTTTTTATTAAATAACAATATATCCTGCTGATAAATGTTAGATGCATGCTTACATTCTATACAACCCCAACTCATTGCAGACTTTATGAATATACGATATTTTGTGTTTTGTCTGGTCAAGTTCATTTCATTTGCCATCAGGTCTGCAACATATTCCAAAGAAAGTCCGGACGGGGATATTTAGGGCTCATAATTAGATACAATGATTAAAAAATGATGTGATTTGAAAAAGGAGATGTCAACAGGTGACTGTTATCATGAAGCAGCATCCAGGAAAGGCCTAGCTCTTTAGGAGCAAAGATGGGCCAAGGATCACCAGTTTGCCAACAAATGTTTGAGAAAATTATTGAAATGTTTAAAAACAGTGTTCCTCAAAGAGGGATAGGAAGGGATTTGGATATTTCAGTGCATAACATCAATAAAAGATTCAAGGAATCTGGAGATATTTCAGTGCATATAGGGTACGGGCCCAAGCCTAAGCTAACTAACTGTACTCTCCGATCCCTCAGACACTGAATCAAGAACCGTCATTTATCGATAACAATATAAACACAGGGGCTCAGAATTACTTTGGCAAACCTTTGTCAAGCACTACAATATGTAGTTACATCTACAAATGCCAGTTAAAACTTTACTGTGCCAAAAGGAAGCCTTATGTTAACTGTGTACATAAGCGCCGTCGACTTCTCTGGGCTCTAAGGCATCTGGGATGGACTGTGACACAGTGGAAACGTGTATTGTGGTCAGACGAGTCAGTATTTCAGGTATTTTTTGGAAGAAATGGACACCATGTGCTCCGATTAAAAATGAAAAGGACCATCCAGACTGTTACCAGCAACAACTGTCCTGACTTGACCACAATAGACAATATGTGGCGCATTTTAAACGAAAAAATGCAATGGAGCCCGTACTGTTGAACACCTTAAGACTTGTTTGCAGGAAGAATTGGACAAAATGACCCCTGAAATGCCTCATCACTTTGTATCTTGAGTCCCTAAACATCTTTAAAGTGTTGTGAAAAGGAAACGCAACATCACAAAGTGGTAAATGCTTTATTGTCCCAACTTTTTTTTAAATATGTTGAAAGAATCAAGTGCTTATTTTGAAGTCCAAAGGAATCCAAAGTCAAACTAAAATACACACTTAAATGTGAATAAAATGTTTAACAACATTCATTTTTTGTTTTAATGCTGTAATTGATTGGTTCGATGTATTTGAGATTTAAAATGACTACAAGTTTATGTTTCAGTCACCACCATCAGATATGAATCAACTCCAACCGTCATATGTGAAAAGGATATCTGTCAGTAAACATGAGAATGTGTTTTTAAATCGTACAAATATTTTGATAGCTGTTTAAGGTAAAGTTAATATTATACAGTCCAATAAAAAACGAAAATCTTTATAACATAAATTTATGTACAAATTGATAGTAAATTTCGTGTTTTTGTTTACAGCACATTGATACCAGTGTCGGCCCTTATCACGAAAAGCACTCTTGGCAAATTTGTCAGGGTCTCTTCTATGTGCATGGCACTTCTTTTTCATACTTAGATATTTTTTTTTCTTGTTTCTTTTATTTTTGAGTCCGTTGCATGTTAAAAAATGAATCAACACACCACCGAAGATTCTAGAAAGTGAATCTTCGGACTTCGCAGAAGACTTTTTACAAGGGGGCCATACGGAAAGTCCTGAGAAGTCCAGAGGCTGTAACTCAAACATTTGCAGGGGATGTGTGTGCTATAATGCATCATAAACAAGTTGGTGAAATAAAATGTGAAGGGTAACTTTTAAGGAAATCTATTTTCTTAATTTTTCAAGTATAACTGTATAATTAATAATTTGGCCCTAGGGCATGTTTACTGGATTTTGGGGCCAATCCATTCAATTGAAAGACAACAAAAACCCTCTAGAACAGACCTGCACTATTATAGCTTTGATACAGAGTTCTCGCACACGCACACACACACTCTCTGTACCTCTCAAGTTGCATCTTTTTTTCTGCAATGAGAGCCTGGAGTTGCTGCTGTTGAGCCTCCCTTTGTTTTGCTACTGACTTCAGCAGGTTTCTGGCTCCTATTGCCTAATGCAGAAGGAAACAGGATGAATACTCAAATGAGCAAAAACAGGCACATACTGTACAGCTGATCATCCATTCCAGATTTAAATGTCAAGCATACCTTCATCTTTTCTCTCTCTGCTTCTTTTGCCAATTCATCAACCAGTTCAATCAGACCACCAACTATCTTCTGAAACTGGCCAATTTCTGGAACAGATAACAAAGTCACACTTATGTAAACCTAGTTAATATCGGCAGAGAGAAACACTCATGACCATGGCATTCTTACTGTCCACAAATTCTTTACACTCCTCCTTCAGCTCTGAGGTCTTCTGGCCTACATAAGGCTCCAGTACCCTGAGCTTATTGAGTTCATCAAAATAAATGCCAGCCTCGGCCAACGGGTCTTTAGCCATGGCCACAGGCCCTGTCGCAAAGGAGACAAAAATTGAAGGATGAATTTATTTTACTTACATGAAATATTTTTGATTTGTGGATGTTGCAGTCTACACACTGAAATCAACAGGATCCCCAGGGCAGCTTAATAATTCGTGTACCGCTGAAGGGAATTTCTATCTGGCTTTCACACTGAGACCATTTTGCTGACAACGTCTGTATCTACAACGTTTACACAGGACATGGCTTCTGGTGTTAAGTAAACATTTTGTTAAGCTGTGTTCTATAAGGACAGATGGCCACAGTGCCTATGTTCTCTCTGTTAAACTCGAACATGTGGTGTATCTTACGCTGTATGTACCGTTACATGCATACAGCTACATTACTGCATTCGGTTTCTTCCCGTGTAAACCGTCCACATTAGCATTAGCGAACCATTGATCTTGAGTAAATTAGTTAACATTTGGTCTAACGGTGACCGAGCTAACGTCAGGGTTTTATCATCAGAGGTGGAAACAGTAGCAAATAGAGAAGTTCCCATACTTTCCCTGCTATGCTCTCTACTCTCCATTCACAGCTTTAGCTTCTCACCACAACAGTTAAATAAACTCAGCTAGTTAGCTACATTACGCTAGCCCGCTCACATAAGCTAACTGGACGCTCTAAGAATACACTAGCCTGGTTAAACCTTACTTCCTTCAAAAAGTTTCATTAAACCCATTCTAAATACGAGAACAGAAGAGTACGTGTCTCACCTGTTTACACAGCTATCACCGATGTGTTTTGTTGTGTGATGTGGCACAGCAACTAAAGCAGACCAGTTTCCTCCCCCCCAGCTATCACCGATGTGTTTTGTTGTGTGATGTGGCACAGCAACTAAAGCAGACCAGTTTCCTCCCCCCCAGGAAACGCTAAAGACGAATATGAACGACGAGCAACTAAGTGAGGATTTTCACTGTCTTGCTAGTATAAGTATTGTACTAGCATGACACAAACTCAAGCTAAATACAGAGATGATCTTCAGTCAGAAGTGGATTTGGTGTTGTCTTCTTGTTGTTTATTCACGATGTATGAGTTTCACTACTACCTGTTGTTTCTTCAGGGTAACTGTTGTTACCTGGGACTGAGATCCATTGCCCTTTGCATGAATGTACGAACTGGGTCATTATAATAAGATAATAGGCATTTGTAGACACGGCGAGACAGTAACATTTGATAAAACATTATTTCTGATTTGTTATTATTATTATTGTTATTATTATTATTATTATTTGCAGATAACATGCTTCCAATACCAGCGTATGATGTAAGTTCCCAGTGGAACCTGCTAAACGTATCACTTA
This sequence comes from Platichthys flesus, assembly GCF_949316205.1. Lineage (NCBI taxonomy): Eukaryota > Metazoa > Chordata > Actinopteri > Pleuronectiformes > Pleuronectidae > Platichthys > Platichthys flesus. The sequence continues at coordinate 1,069,532 of NC_084948.1, read as the reverse complement.
TTTACGACACTTATTTCTGTCCTTACCACATTCAACAAACCAAGTAGGGCAAAGTCATTTTATACAAATTAGTTTTATTTGCTTCATTCCTTTTTGCTTATATAGTTTTGATCTTTTAATTTTTGTTATTGAGATCAATAAAATCTCTTTCTTTTTCTCTTTGTCTGTCAAATGCAAAGACAAGACTTGTGTTGCATCAATGCACTGTACATGGCTGCTCACTGCTCTGTGTGTCCTGCACCAGATGGGTTAAATGCAGAGGATAAATTTACCTACCATTGCATGAGTGTGTTGTGCATGTCTGTGCATGTGTTTGGTATAAATAAACAAATCTTAATCTTACAATCCCAAAGAAATGTCTGGAAAAGAGGCAAACCTCTTAATTATGGAAGCCCTATCTTGAAAAAAAATTAAATTCAAACCTAGTTAATGAGAAGGATGGATGGATGAACTACAACAATTAACTGTTATAGTTCATCAATCTGAAAAATATAAAGTATGGAACAAAGAAGAAAGTATGAAGATAACAAATTTCAGTAACCTAAGCAGGCAACTACAAAAATACAAGTTAGAATCATCGGCTCCAAGCCGCCAAGAGGGTGCTCATTAAATTCGAAACAGTAGTTCATAAACCAATAGGTGACATCACGCTAGGTTGCCACTTGGTTCCAGCACATGTAGTGGTGGAGGTGAATGATTTGGCAGATAACTATGCAAAGGATGCAACTCAGAAATCAAAAGTAAAAGTGACAGAATCATAATTATTAAGAAGAAAGAAATCAGGAGAAACAAAAGACTTGTAGAATTCAAAAAGGAAGACATAATTTAAAATGTGAGAATTGGACATACAGGGTTAAAGAGTACATACATGTAATATAGGAAAGGCAAACTGTCATTAGCAGAAAGGAAAAAGATCATATCAGATTTCAGGAATGCTGACATTGAACTCAGGGCATGTTGGAAACAAGTCGAGGCTTTCTTTTCTAACTAGAACAGGACTAATCAAAGGAATACGGTGTAGATGAATAAAAAACAGGGTCAGGGACACTGGGTTTGTTGCCAAACAAAAAGTTAGGCAACCACCATAAAAAGCAGAAGAGGAAGAAGAAGATGTAAGAGGTGGAGTGGAAGAGGTAAACCTAGAATTTGTTTTATATTTGAGAAGTAAAATATAAAGTATTGTTTGAGTTTTTAAGAGAAACTGGTTTAATGAAGGGGATCTAGGTTTAAATAAGGTTTGGGTTTCTATTTTTTTATTTATTTGTTGTTGTTGTTTTTTAATTTTTTTATGTATCAATCAATCAATCAATCAAATTTTATTTGTATAGCCCATATTCACAAATTACAATTCATCTCATAGGGCTTTAACAGGGTGTGACATCCTCTGTCCTTAACCCTCAGCAAGAGTAAGGAAAAACTACAAAAAAAAACTTTTAACAGGGTAAAAATATGTAGAAACCTCAGAGAGAGCCACATGTCAGGGATCCCTCTCCCAGGACGGACAGAAGTGCAATAGATGCCACGTGCAGGAGAACATCATCAATAATCAAAGTCTCTAGCAGCATTGATGACGCACAGTCCATGCTCAGCAACCATCTAGACCACGATCCACCATCCAGACCAGACTCAGTCACCGTCCACCGCCGCCCACCAGGAGGACCCATCACAAGCCACCACCGCGGTCCTGGTCCACCGCCCGTGCCCAATGCCAATCAGCCCACATGACTCAGAATCCGCCACACTGGATCCACAAACCGTAATCCATGGTGCGGCCACAGAGGCCCTGGATCTGCGGGTGATAAAGCAAAGGGATTCCGGGGGAGGGGGAGGGGGAAACATTCCCCGGAATGTTTGGTCTGGATTTCTGCAGACCAAACACTCTGACCACCACTCCAGAAAAGTAGGTGGCAGTAATGCGCCTTTAACATTAGGTGCCACCCGTCATTAAAGAAGAAGAAGAAGAAGAAGAAGAAGAAGAAGAAGAAGAAGAAGAAGAAGAAGAAGAAGAAGAAGAAGAAGAAGAAGAAGAAGAAGAAGAAGAAGAAGAAGAAGAAGAAGAAGAAGAAGAAGAAGAAGAAGAAGAAGAAGAAGAAGAAGAAGAAGAAGAAGAAGAAGAGAGAGAGAGAGAGAGAGAGAGAGAGAGAGAGAGAGAGAGAGAGAGAGAGAGAGAGAGAGAGAGAGAGAAAGAAAAAAGGGATACTTTACCCACTTTGTTGTGAATACATCTGGACAAGGCTGTTGACATGTATCCTGACGATAAATAAAATGAATTAGCCACACGGTATGCGGGTTCCTGACCAGTGAAGAGGAGAGGTCGGTAAGTAACCGGCTAAAAGTCGTAAAGTGTCGTCCGGTTACGTTTTGTTCACTACAGATAGAGACAGTAACGTTAAACAGTTCATTGAAAGTGTTGTGTTTATTTAATTGAACATACACATCTGGAGGATCTTCTCTGATTGTTATAAACTTACCGAGAGGTTACTGTATGTTTTGGTTATAGAGTGGCTAGTTCTTTTCTAGTTGTGTCTCATTCATGCTGAAAGTTTGTTCACTCCTCTCAACATTAGGTAACATTAGCACAAGAAGTGTCACAATCACAATTAGGAATACTTTGTTGATCCCAGAGAGAAATTGTGGTCATAACAATAATGTTAATTGCCGCGGAGTCTGTAATAGTAACTAAGTTAGCTGTTAGTTCATGTTCACTTGTTAAGTTGAGGAGTTCAGGTCAGTAACCACATCTCTGTCTGTGTTGACGTCGACAGTAGTTTATCATTAAATTGAAGCTAACTAAATAACTTTCACAACTAACTGGTATCTATTTCAAGTTAAAACATTAATGTTTATTAGCCAGCCATGATAATGCTGTGCCTTAGAAACAAAATACTATTATTTAAAGTTGTTTATGCGGTCACACTTAACATAGGCAGTATTCTGTTAAACCGGGCTAATGTTTATTTTAGAGCACTGTAAATAAGTAGGAGGTTGGAGAGCAGCTGCGGATTAAAAAAAATTAGTTATGGTGTTTGTCATAATTTGTCCTTTTACTCAAATGTTACCCTCCCTACCCCCGTTAGTTTCCGGCCCAGTGACATTTCATTGTGTGGAAAGGGGTACTGAGGAAAATATAATAGTAGTGTTTTCTACTCTGTATTATAATACATGCCTTCAGCCACTAGGTGTCCTTGCTTTACCAGTTAAACATTGACATTCCTTTTACATCCACAGCATTTTTGGCTCAATCTCAGTTCTCTATGTTTTTTCAGCAATGATCTGTAGCTGTGAGAGGTTGTGGTGGCCACATCAGTAACTGTCATCACGGCGGGGGACCTTCGAACCTCCGTCTGCAGGGTGGTCATCTATCTCCAAAAGGACATGTCTGGAGAAAGCTGCCTGCCCCAGCAACATTCCCAGTCAGACTCCACCTCCCCAGCCCCTCCTCTGACTTGTTACAAGTCTAAGACCTGCAGTTATCAAGGAGCGGTCGGCCTGGGCAACAAGTATGTCAACATTAATGTTGGTGGCACCCTGTTTTACACCACACTGCAAATACTAACCAGGCAGGACTCCATTCTGAAAGCCATGTTCAGTGGAAAGAAGGAAGTGTTGACTGATAATAAAGGTAAGCCATCACTTAACTGCACATGCCTGTGCTATATAGATGTGACTAAAATCGATTTTATGCTATTATTTTTCCATAATACAAATCTGTTAACATTAGCACCAAACCTAATGTTGCCATTTTAATGTTTCATTAAACATAACCTTTCACACTAAATAATAATAATAAAAAATACCTGTGCTAGTGATGTCAAAAGGGTTTATGCAAAAATTGTGTTGGAAATTCCTGTTATAACCTTAACACTTTCTGAAATTTATGAAACAATGCCAGGACTCTACGGTATAAATGCTTGCATCATCCAGTCCTGCAGTAACAATACAATCCTTGTTAATATAAGTGAGTGGATTCAGTCAACAGAAAAGCTTGCTTTTACTTTTAAACTGATACTGTTTTAACATATTCAACAAATATTGACAATGAAACTGTGGTGAAAGATCATTTCATTGTGTATTTTGTTGTAAACCACATGCAACACGCGAGATGATGCTTCTCTTGAAGAGCAGTGAATGCGTGGCACATGGAACACCATTCATCCCAGTTCAAGCAGTCTTTTGCATAGATGTATAATGTGCATGTTGATATCACGATGACGGTACATTTGAGATATATTGTGCAGCCTTAGTCAGGTGACTTTAATATTAATCTGGAAAGAACTTATGTTTACTGAAATCCTTGGCTGCATCCTGATACGTTACATTTTACTGTCTGACACATACATTCATGGTATATTTTGGGAATTATGAAATTATTGAAATGACACCAGAAAAAGTCTTGCATGATTACAATGTCATGTAATGGAGAATGTATGTCAAAGAGTTTTGCTGCCCCAGGACTGCACCAGTGTCTTAGAGTTAACAATAATCACATTCTCATCATGGTCTGTTTCTGTTCAGGTTGGATCCTGATTGACCGCAGTGGTAAACACTTTGGCAGCATACTATCCTACTTGCGCGACGGCACAGTCACCTTACCAAAAGGCTGTCAGGCTGTTAAAGAGCTGCTGTCTGAGGCAAAGTATTATCTCATCAAGGGCCTGGTGGAGCTTTGTCAAACCACCCTGCAGGTCAGTTACACCCATACTGGCCCATATTGATAAAAGGGAAGCCCCTGAATATTTAGATTATATGAAGAAGAGTTATTTTGGTTAGTTATTTTTAGTCCAATATTACTAAATATATTAAGGCTAGTCTGTGAGAAATATTTAGGTTGTGCTGATTTCTTAAACTACCATCACACGGTTGGTATATTGTTGGACAGAAGCCATGATCACTATAACAAACTTATTTAATCAACTATATCCAGTTTCCACTGTATTTTTCTACATCATAGTAAAAACTGAATTTAGAGACACACGTGGCAGGCTGTGCCCTTGTCGAACGTGTAGGGTGAATACCGATGTAGGCTCAATATTGTGATGGCTTGGCAATGGTATCTCTCATCAGCCCAACCTTTTCTTTCTTCCTTCTGAATGACTTTCACTTTCTTTCTATCCACATTGTGTGAATCTCAATCACGGACACTGGAAGCCATAGATTTGATTGGTTGAGTAGCATCACGTGAGATGATTAACAACACATACAGTTGGTTTCCTGGGCTGCCAAACCGATCAATCAATCAATAAAATTGTATTTGTATAGCCCATATTCACAAATCACAATTTGTCTCATAGGCCTTTAACATGGTGTGACATCCTCTGTCCTTAACCCTCAGCAAGAGTAAGGAAAAACTACTAAAAACCCTTTTACAGGGTAAAACCTCAGAGAGAGCCACATGTGAGGGATCCCTCTCCCAGGACGGACAGATGTGCAATAGATGCCACGTATAGGAAAACATAATCAAGATTAAAGTTTTTAGCAGCGTTGATGAGGGTAAACATTTTGAAGGATAACTTCAATACGATATGTCAAGCAGTCCAGCTGCAATCATAGTCTATGGTCAGCAACCAGCAGGATCATGATCCACCAGCCAGATCAGATGCCACTTTAGTCCACAGTCATTGTCCACTGCCGCTTATTAGGATCCATCACGAGTCGCTGCCGCGGTCCTGGTCCACCGCCCGTATCTGATGCCAACGTGACAAAGGATCAGCCATTACCACTATGATCAGCCCACTTGATATAGAATCCGCCATACTGGATCCACCATTGTGACCTCTGATGTGCGATTCACAAATTGTAATCCATGGTGCGGCCACAGAGGCCCTGGATCTGCGGCCGATAAAGCAAAAGGATTCCGGAGAAGGGGGATAGGGATGGAGAAGAGGAAGGAGAGGCTGAAAAGAGAAGCTCTGTGTGTCTTGTGTCATAAATTCCCTTTGCTTCTTAGCGTCATCAGGTGTTTTTGCCTTGTAATCAATGATCGTTGATACAGGCCGAACTTGAGGCTACCCTGAGGCTCAAAGTAAATCTGACTGGCTACTGGTTTATATGATAGTGCTGTAAAGGCTAGCAAAGATGCTCTCTCAATGATTTATCACTTTTAGTGCTGCTTATCTGAGACATTTGGTCTAGATATTCAGACATTTGATGAGGTTCATGCTCAGGGTCTTTTGGATACGAATCTGACCATTTTCTATGCTGTACATCGGGACTATTCAGCTGTAATTGCAAGTTGGCCCAATAGAAAAATGACTGGTATTTGTGAAATAAGTTGAGAGATACTTGTCAAAGGCATTTCTACTCTTTATTATGATTTCTTAATCCTGACTTTAGGTATTTAATGTATTATGCTAAAATGTTGTATTTGAGCGTCTACTTAAATGTTGAGAATTTAAATTATTCTTTCAGAAGGCCTTAATTTTGTTATTTTATTAGTAATCTTTTACCATGATCTAAATAAGAATAATTTTCAAAATGTGTCATGGTATTTTTTAAATATGTAAATATACCCAATCCCTAAATGCTATGATACCTTCAACTTTAAGTGTATAATGATTTCTGAATGACAGGGCAATAAAGAGCAGCCCCTGTGTGTTGTACCTGTGGTGACCTCCAGTAAGGAAGAAGAGAGGCTCATCCAGTCTTCTTCAAAGGTAAATATGGAATTGAATCAGAGATACTGAAAATATTGTACAAATAATTGTTAATAGTTTTTGTAAATGGTTTTGTATTTATATAGCCCTTTTTAGTCTTGATGACCACTCAAAGCGCTTTACAGTACAGCTTTACATTCACCCATTCACACACACATTAATACAGTGCACTTTGTTATACTATGAGGGGGCCTTTCAGGGTCCAGCATCTTGCCCAAGGACACTTCGGCATGTAGATGGGTCAGACTGGAGATCGAACTGCCAACCTTCAGGTTGGAGGACGACCACTCTACCCCTCAGCCACAGCCGACCTTTAACAGCATCTCTGTTATTTGAGCCCACTGAGGTGCTAATTTATAATGAGAGAAAACAGGATCAGGTCTTTTGTGGAAAATTGTTCTTCATTATAAAAAGATCAAATAAAATACTGTACTATACTAATAATACCTGTTCATTTCCTTTAGCAGCTAATTCAAAGCTACATATGCGTTTTTTCATATGAATGCAGTTATAGTAGATTCAGAAACTTGATTTAGTTTTGAATCTTCAATCTCTCTAAACCTATATTTAGACCCGTAATTCTGTACTTCTTAGAACGCCCTAGCAGCAGTCACAATTTTAAGTCTTGAAAAAGTCTCTACAGGGTTTGCATGCCTAGATTTTTTCTTTATTCCAGGTAGATCCTCTCAAGCCAATAGTCTGACTGGATGGGAAGCTTTTTTCAGGAAGGTCTACATAGTATACCGCTTTCTCATCCTGAGATAATTATCTTCTTTTTGTTCTTTTCATTTTTGCATCTGTAGCATGTTGGAAAGCTCTTCAACATCTTCACTTGCTTGCGGTGAATCCTGTGGTGGATCTCCACCTGTGTTCCTACTCCGGCTCATTCTGCTGAGTTTTTACTAGGGGCCTTGCAAGGGAAACTCTAGAGAAAGTCCAGAGGCTCTCACTTGGACATTTGCAATCTCAGATACAGATGTCTGGAGAATTCCGGAGTCCAATGCATGTCATGCATAGCAGCTCAAAGCTAATCAATCCACATGCGGACTACAACCAATTTCTAGACGCGTGCTAGGGATTAAGCAAAAAGGAATTACCTGATCAGATGGGTTGGAGATGCCTTCCACAACCTTTATTATCATAGTATGAGGTATGATCAAACATTTCTGAGAGTGTTCCTGTTGCACACAAACAGAAAATTAATAAGTAATGTGATAGTAAGTGGTTTTTCTGTGCTGTAAAGTCCCACCAACATCTGGACCTGTTGTTAAAGTTTCTTGCTACCACTTGAAGGTGCTGTTTTGCAATTAACACCATACACCTCAAACTTGTTCAGACTTGTGAAGCCGATGTCAAGGGTCATGACCAGTGAGTTGGGTCTGTGGCAACAACCCAGGGAGCCGTCCTTACAGTGAAGCCCCTAGAAGGTGTGCCAGGCCAGGAGTGCTTGTTGTTTTCTTCAACATTAATGGGGTTGTGCACCGTGAGTTTGTCTTGGTGTCAGTAAACCCTGACGAGGGCAGAAGCTGATACGTGTTGGTGTATTTTAAAGCATCAAGCCCGTTTAAATTTTTCAAACCACTTTAAGTGTCTGGACCTGGATCTTCATGCTAAAATATTTTTGACATATTACCCCCAAGAGCACCAGTAGTTTGAGGGACACCAAAAGCACTCCTACCACCTCTTTCTTAAACCTGCTCCCAGCTTCAACGCTGTGACTTCTTCCCCTTCCCCAAACTGTAATTGCCACAGTGGTGCTTGGAGCAGTGTATCACTGCACAAAATGACTCCTTTAAAGGGGCCAAATTAAAATTGCGTACAGTTTTGTCTGCTATAGGCATAGTTTCTGATCTCACCTTGTAATCTGACCTAATGGCTGATTTCAAGTTTAAGTTGATTCATAAATGGTACATTGAGATGAATGCTAGTACTGACTCTTTTCTCTATTTTCTTTGTTAGCCTGTGGTGATGCTGTTGTACAACAGAAGCAATAACAAGTACTCTTACACCAGGTGAGAAAGCCTTCCCTACTTCTGTCCCACATATTTCATTGATTGTCTTTTTCTTTTACAAAATACTCTGTGAGAAAACACTTTTTGAGCTATAGGGTATAATGAGCCACAGACTAGTCACTAGAGTTAACAATGAAGCACTTTGTTTCCTTATGTGTCCACAGTAACTCAGACGACAATCTGCTGAAGAACATCGAGCTCTTCGACAGGCTGTCACTAAGCTTCAATGGCCGCGTCCTCTTCATCAAAGACGTAATTGGAGATGAGATCTGCTGCTGGTCCTTCTATGGTCAGCGCCGCAAACTGGCTGAGGTGTGCTGCACCTCCATTTTCTATGCCACAGAGAAGAAACAGACCAAGGTAAGAATGTGGGAAGTCACAATGGCTGTTAATGAAAAGGTAAAGATATTGTGCTGGCTCATCGTAGTGGGAATGAAGGATCCTTTGTCGCGTTGGAGTGAGATAATGGTGGTGGACCAGGGCCGAGGCGGCGCATGATGATGGATCTTAATCAGAATCAGAAACAGAAGTATTTTATTGCCAAGTAGGTATACACCTACAAGGAATTTGCTCTGGTTATTGGTGCATACAATGAACATAGAAACATAAAACGCAATAGATACAACATACATAGGAAAAGCAATAAAAAATAGAAAAACCAGTATATATTTACTCACTGTTTACTTCTGATTTACTCACTTTTTTCCAATATTTATACAAAGTAGCATTTATTTTGACATAAACATTTCTGAATAAAAATATATGAAAGATAAAAGATATAAAAAGTGAAATGCCAAATGAAAAACATAATAAGCGGCAGTGGACAATGAGTGTGGACTGTAGTGGATCCGACCAGGATGATGGATCATTATCTTGCTGGCTGCTGACCATAGACTATGATTGCAGCAGGACTGCTTGATATATAGAATTGAAGTAATCCTTCAAATGTTTACCCTCATCAGTGCTGCTAAAAACTTTAATCTTGATGATGTTTTCCTATACTTGATATCTATTGCACGTATGTCCGTCCTGGGAGAGGGATCCCTCACATGTGGCTCTCTCTGAGGTCTCTATGTATTTTTACCCTGTTAAAAGGGTTTTTAGTAGTTTTTCCTTACTCTTGCTGAGGGTTAAGGACAGAGGATGTCACACCATGTTAAAGCCCTATGAGACGAATTGTAATTAGTGAATATGGGCTATACAAATAAAATTTGATTGATTGATTGATAAAGTATACATATTATATGTATGGCTCTACTTATTTTACATATGCATAAACAGGTTTCTGTGTTGGAAGATTTGTAATCTTGAGCGTGTCTCTCGTTGTAGGTGGAGTTTCCAGAAGCTCGTATCTACGAGGAGACTCTAAATACTTTGTTGTATGAGACAATGCCACTGCCTGATAACTCCCTGCTGGAGGCTACTCGTACAAGCTATAACAACTGTGGCTCTCTCAGTGAGGAGGAGGAAGTGTTGGGTGGAGCTGAGCTTCGTGAGCGTGTTCGTCGTATCCATGTCAAGAGGTACAGCAGATATGACGACAGGCAACTGGGACACTGAGACTGAAACCCCCAAGCACTGGGCTGATTTGAGCTTTTCACATAATGAACAAATGTCTGATGATGCCTGTTAATGTCTATGTCTATTTTGAAATAATTTTATCTTAGTATCTACAATTACTATCTTAAAGAAGTCAGAATTATGAACATGATGTAATTACATCTGACTGTTTGACCTGTCATAATTTAAGAATTATCAGAGGACTCAAGGCAGATACATCAAATGTCAAGAGAGTCGTAGCTTTTACTAAGTAAATGTAGTTTATTAGTGGAGGACAAACCACTAACGTGCACTATTTCTTAGATAAAATAAAATATTGTAAATGGACTGTATTTATATAGTGCTTTTCTCGTATTATTGACCACTCAAAGTGCATTACAGAACAAATCTCAATCACCCATTGAAATACCTATTCATACAGTGCTTCTATACGCAGCATTTTTTCTACCATTCACACACTGCAATTTGTCAGTTTAGTGCCTTGCCCAAGGACACTTCATCGGACTGGAGGAGCCAGGGATCAAACAACCGACCTGGCTAGTTGAAGATATATTCTTCCTCCTGAGCCATATCCGCCTACTATGTTGTCTCAGTCATAGCACTTACTATCTAAATAAGCATGTTTTCTATTTGTAGATTGTATTTTTCATTTACACATTTATATTTATAACAGCCTTTTGTTCGCACAAGATTTGGTTTGACCAGAATTGCCTCTAACCATGATGCCTTTTTCCATTTGTAGATAGACGTTGTTGTTGTTCAATTTTTTTTTTGTCTTATTTTTAGTTGGCAGGAGTAATTGCGAATGGTAGGGTTGAAAATTGACCACCAGCATGCAAAAAATAATATTTTCTTATGCATTGCACACCTCAGAGAAGAAGCGATTCTTGTGGTTAAGTAACATTCTATGAGCCTCTGGAGGAACTCATGTATCAGTTTACAGAGCAATCAAACTTCCCTTCTTTAACGAAGCAGTCAATAATCTTACCTTTCCGTGCATGAGGAATAATTATATTGTTCATGTTAGACAACAGACACAAAGAAGTTTTGCACATGACAGCGGCAGGTTGGTTACCTTGCAGTGGAGGTGAGAAGCCTATTGCCTAAAGCTCCTGACTGTTCCGTTACACACCAACAATAGCATTAACAATCGATAATTACCAATCTAGGGACAACTTCGTGAATTCAGCATCGTACGTCATTCCTTCATTCACCAATTTCTGTCTTCCATGGTGGAAATCCACACCTCTGTTAATTCTTGATTTGTTTCTATTTATATGTCTTATTTTTTTCTACTTACCTTTTAAAAAAAGTGTTTCCTTGACAAAAAATGCCAAACAAAAGATCTGCATTAAAATGTTATTATTTTTTCGAAGGCATTTTTTATCGCGATTATGTTTAGCTATAGAAATGTGTTAAAATGAAACAACAGTAGGAAATCGCACTACCTAATACAGCTCTGAAAGATGTGAAATGTAAGCAGTGTAAAAAAAAACACTCAAAATTAGATAAAATAGCTCCTTTTGAATAATGGTAATAATAAAGATTTATATGGCACAGTTACAAGGTGCGTTACAATGTAATAATGACAATTATAAGGTAACATTTTAAAAGCAACATAAGCAAATGTGAAAGGCAGAAATATTTAAGATTCTGCTCTATTTCTTTGTCAAATCCAATTTAATCAAACTTGGGGCTCTGCCCAACGGAAGTCCTATACAAAAGGTCAGTTTCCATTAAAGCATTTGACATGCAGCTTGGTTTTAATTGTCAAAGGATTGTTCAAGTGTACTTGCAGCCAGTGTTCCCCTCTTATAAATAGGAACTGAGCAGTTTATTGCTTAAAGTAAGTGAAAGTTACGTAAGGCATGTTATTGTTCTTTCTCAATGTCAAATCATGGCTTTAATAAAGGTTTCTAAGGGGTCATGACACTGGATCTGTTGTATCCAAAGCAAAAATCCCACTGAACAAAAGTGACCACAGAATCAGGAAATCTATACATCAAGCTTAGTTCCATGGTAGTCAGAAAAGTAACTCTGTTACAGGTGAAGAGTTTGATAAACAAAGAATGAAAGACTTTAGCAAATTAACTGTCAAAAAACTGGTCTCAGACGACAAGTAGAAGTTCCTAAACCACTTCACAGGTGGGAAACCAGGTCATACATTTGGTTTAGGCTAGGAAAGACTAGTATATCACTCAATGAGTCAGATTTACTGATTGATGTTTGAGATGAATGGCAGTAAAGCACAGGAGGATGTATGTAAGGAGACAATAGGAGAGAAAATCATGCTGCAGTGTACCAAACCTTTAGTGAAACATAGTGGCGGGAATATTTAAGTCTGGGGCAGCTTTTTCTACTCACCCACACTGAAGTGACCACACCCCGAACAAGGAGAGGTACCTCCCCATTCTTAGGTGACATACTCATCCCTCTGGTTTTATCTTTGTGGAGTAGGATTCACACTTCAGCAGCACAATGATGCCCAAAACTCAAAGGTTTTGCAAGATCAACTTGAAGACATCTGTCCTCTGCAGTGCACTGGGGGAAATGGCAACAGCTATAAATAACTTGGAGGCTCTTCAAGTTGCTGTGTCGGATGTTGAGAGGCTGCAGGTTGGGGGGGCCTGGGCGCTCACACTGTTTTTCCTTCTTTTCCCATTGATCAAAACCTCTTTGGAACACTATCAGTTAAAGTTGGGATAGCATGAGTCATCAGGTTTCAGAAAAACTCTAAGAGAAAGAACAAATACTTTGATATTTTGAGATCTTTGTACTTTGTTCAAAGATACAAGTTTTTGTCCCTGATAATACCTTTTTTCTTACAAAAACCTTTAAGATATATTCAAATAAAAACGAAAGATAATCACCTTGGAGTATCTTGTGAGGAGGGTCACACCAAAGGAATTAGCTGCAAGACTTGGACTGTAGCAGAAATCCAACAATGAAAGATGAATGTCCTGCCAAAAAATCGAGGCAAAAGGCTTTTTAAGTTGACAATGTTTAATTCAAATTGGATACAGTTTACTGTGGAACAAAAATACCAACTCAACAGACAATTTTGTGATGGTTGCAAGTGCACCCTCAGTCCACATGACGGCTCAAGCAGGACTCCAACAGAGGTTGCGTCATTTACATTGCAGCAGGCCTAACCTGCCATCAGCACTGAGAATGAGGAGGATGCGCTTCCGGAGGGATCATCTGTTCAACCCTCTGTTTCTAATGGTGCCAAGCATGTGAATGAAGTAATTAAACAAGATGTGATTTCGAAGGATCTCATCAGATGCACTTGACGTTTCCTCCAGTGGGTTTCTTCATCCATGTAGTAGAGAGCTGTCAGGATCAGATAGTGAAAAACACATCTGTCCTCTGCAGTGCACTGGAGGAAACGGCAGCGGCTATAAATAACTTGGAGGCTCCACAGGTTGCTCTGTCGGATGCTGAGAGGCTGCGGGGGGGGGGGGGGGGGGGGTTCTTCCCTCTTCCATTGATCAGTGCTGTATGGAAGGCGGATCCTCTGACGTCGTCGCCAAGCTGCTCGGCTGCGTCAGAGTCCATGCGAGCGAAGGAAGACGGAAAGACGGAATAACAAAATCCAAAAAAAAACGGACCGAGTAGAGCGGACCGAGGCTGCCACGGAGACCGACCTGCGGTCTGCACAGCCGGACAGACATGGAGGGCTACACGGAGGAAGAATACAAAGATAAATTATTATGGAGCGTCAAACGAGAGGTAGGCGCTGCTGTTTGAAGGCCCGCCGCGCGTCACATTCATTTTATTGTTGGATTTCTGTCAGTATTTCCTTCTTAGTCACGACAGAAAGCGTGGACGTGTTGCTTCAACGTTAAGGCAGATCACAGTGTTTACCTGTTGTGTTGCCCTGCATTCTTCTCCGTTTACTAATAAGTTCACCAAAACGGTGCTGAATAAATGGAGCTGCCCCTGCATTCAGTGTTCATTTGAAAGATGCCTATTTCAGTACAGGCTGCATTTCTGTCTGCTGTCTCCACCAGCAATAATAACACCCATAGCGCAAAGAGCGCTCCAGTCCTTTTGTTCCTGGTGAGGAGTAAGACATTACTCCTTTCGCCTCTCTACCAATTACCAAAATTATCATGCTTCCTTCACAACATGCAGTGAAATGTCTCTGGAAATGATAGTGACACTGAAGGAGACAAGGTGTGGATTACTGCCTACACTTTAGTCTGAGTGAGAGCAAATGTGAACTTGTAGTAATCATCACTAACGTGGAGAGGAAAGGTCAGACTAAAATATCAGGCCAACAATCTACGTGACAGTCGAGCAAATGAGAAGAAAATGTACAATCCGTGTTGTCTGAACTGTGAGAGCTCCAGACATCACCCTAACGAAGAATCGTGACTTCTGATTCTGGTCTTCAACAGAATGATGGATGTAATCAACATTTCATGTTTTATGACATGAAATCAGATCCGTTTACCAAAGCTTGTGATTGTGTAAACTGATATAGCTCTGCAGCTGATGTAAAACGTCTGTCCTGTTAGGGTAGACAAAGTAAGTGTACTTCACAGTTACAACAACATTTCTTGTTCTCTGGACTTTAATGTCAGTGATACACTTCTTATTCAGCCTCTGACATCTAGTGTAATGAAATGTGTATATAAGTTTGCTCTTTTTTCCACTGGGGAACCTGCACTTGGGTTTGTGGAACTTTTATGTATTAACTCCCTTTTAGCATCAATTTCATTTTGATTGTTTACGAGTGTTGTAAGCAACATCCCTTAAGTGGGGTCAGTGACTATTCCAAGTAGACTTTGAAGCTGTCAAACCCCCCTTTGCATGAGAGTAGAGCTGAAGTCAAAGCTAAGAACAATAAACACTGCACAATAACTATTCAGGATTCTAAATTCTGTTGTTTTACTGTTGTTCATTAAGAGAGGAAATCTGTGATAGTCTGAATCACTGCTGAAATATGAAGGTAACAAGCAACACAATTTGTACATACAAGACTGAGACACTAAAACAAAGGGATTCTAAGCGTCCCCTAGACTTAATTGTCAAATAAATCAGAGTCAAAACACTGATGGAGGCAAATCATCTCATAAAATGTTTAAGTAGTAACTAGAGATATTTATTGTATATGGGTGTTTGAGCTGTTTTCCAAAATACCCACTAGTTGTTGGACCATCGGGGCAGCCACAAGTAACATTTATGTTAAATATATTTAATTTGTAGCAAATTGTGTCATATAAAATATGCAGACTGAAAAGGTTAGTGGAAGGAGCCAGTGTGAGTGAAGGCTAAATACTTTCCTGTCCTCCTAAGGCCCATCCCTCATTCACCCACAGGTCAGCTCTTAAATAATGAAATCATCACAATGTCTGTGGGTCCAAAAATAGCTGCAGCTCTTAAGATATCTTCAGCAGGCAGGGGGAGCTGTGTTTACCAAACTCCAAACATTAGAGGAAGAATGAGGAACGTTCATTAACTACTGGGCCATTAGAGGCTATGTTGATGCTCTGAGCTGCATCTTTTACCACACCTCTGCTCATTATGACGTCTGCTCAAGCAGTATACATTCTTTAAAGGTTATGATCTGTGGATCACGTATCAGAGATCCTAATGATGGATCCACTATGGCAGATTCTGTATCGTGTTGGCATCTGATAATGGTGGTGGACCACAATCAATCAAATTTTATTTGTATAGCCCATATTCACAAATTATAACTCATCTCATAGGGCTTTAACAGGGTGTGACATCCTCTGTCCTTAACCCTCAGCAATAGTAAGGAAAAAATACAAAAAAAACTTTTAACAGGGTAAAAATATGTAGAAACCTCAGAGAGAGCCACATGTGAGGGATCCCTCTCCCAGGACGGACAGAAGTGCAATAGATGCCACGTGCAGGAGAACATCATCAATAATCAAAGTCTCTAGCAGCATTGATGAGGGTAGACATCCCGAAGGACAACCCCAACATGACATGCCAAGCAGTCCAGCTGCAAGCACAGTCCATGCTCAGCAACCATCTAGACCACGATCCACCATCCAGACCAGACGCCACTCCAGTCCTCAGTCACCGTCCACCGCCGCCCACCAGGACCCATCACAAGCCACCACCGCGGTCCTGGTCCACCACCCGTGCCCAATGCCAACGCGACACAGGGTCCGCCACCAGCACCACGATCAGCCCACATGACTCAGAATCCGCCACACTGGATCCAACACCGCGACCCGGTGCGCGATCCACAAACCGCAATCCATGGTGCGCCCACAGAGGCCCTGGATCTGCGGGTGATAAAGCAAAGGGATTCCGGGGAAGGGGGATAGGGATGGAGAAGAGGAAGGAGAAGCTGGAAAGAGAAGCTCCGTGTGTCATGTGTCATAAAATAGAACAAGTAACGTTCTGGCGCACTAATTAGCTCTAACTATAAGCTTTATCAAAAAGGAAGGTTTTGAGCCTACATTTAAACGAACAGATGGTGACTGCCTCCCGAACTGAAAGTGGTAGATTATTCCACAGCCGAGGGGCTTGATGGCTAAAAGCTCTGGCTCCTACTCTACTTTTAGAGAATTTAGGGACGACAAGTAGGCTTGAATTCTGGGAGCGGAGTGCTCTAGTGGGTCTATAAGGTATTAACAGCCTTTTAAGGTATAAAGGCGCTATATTATTAAGGGCCTTGAAGGTGAGGAGGAGAATTTTAAATTCTATTCTAGATTTAACTGGAAGCCAGTGTAGCGATGCTAATATTGGAGAAATGTGCTCTCTTCTCTTTGTTCTCGTCAGGACACGTGCTGCGGCATTTTGGACAAGCTGTAGAGTCTTTAACGACTTACTGCTGGAGCCTGATAAAAATGAATTACAATAGTCCAGTCTCGATGTAACAAAGGCGTGGACTAGTTTTTCTGCATCTTTTTGTGAAAGGACATGTCTAATTTTTGAAATTTTACGCAAGTGGAAAAAAGCGGTCCGAGAAATTTGTTTTAAGTGACTATTAAAGGATAAATCAGGATCGAAGATCACTCCCATTTCATTGGAATCAAGGGCAATGTCGTCTAGCGCAGCTTTATCATTAGATAATGCATCGCTAAGGTGTTTGGGGCCAAGTATTATAACCTCTGTTTTGTCTGAGTAGGCTCTCTTAATAAGAGAAAATTGCGGGTCATCCAGGTTTTTTATGTCCTTGAGACATGTTCGAAGTTTAGTTAATTGATTACTTTGTTCAGGTTTTATTGACAAATATAACTGGGTGTCATCCGCATAGCAGTGGAAATTTACCGAGTGTGTCCTGATAATGTTCCCTAGTGGAAGCATATATAATGAGAATAAAATTGGGCCGAGCACAGAGCCCTGTGGAACACCATGATTAACTGTGGTGCGCACAGATGACTCATCATTAATTTGCACAAATTGGGAGCGATCAGAAAAATACGATTTAAACCAGTTAAGGGCGGTTCCATTAATGTTAATTAACTGTTTCAGTCTTTGTAATAAAATTTGATGGTCAATTGTGTCGAATGCTGCACTGAGATCTAACAGAACGAGGACAGACACAAGTCCCTGATCTGAGGCTATTAAGGGTCATTAGTGACTTTTGCCAAGGCTGTCTCTGTACTGTGATTGGCTCTAAACCCGATTAAAAGTCTTCATATATATTATTTTCCTGGAGAAACTCACACAGCTGATTGGCTACCACTTTTTCTAAGATTTTAGAAATGAAGGGTAGATTAGATATTGGCCTGTAATTGGCTAAAACCTCTGGGTCTAGGGTGGGTTTTTTGAGTAGGGGTTTGATGACAGCTATTTTAAAAGACTGTGGTACATAACCTGATGATAATGACATATTGATAATGTTAAGTAACGAACTATCAATTAGGGGCAGAATTTCTTTAAGTAATTTGGTAGGAATGGGATCTAAGATACAGGTTGTTGGTTTAGAACCTGAGATTAATTTGGTAAACTGATCACGGGTGATCAGAGAGAAGCTGTCTAAGTAATGGGTAGGATCCTCAGCCGTTTCTGAGATCTCTGTTGTTGGGAGGGTATTAGTGCCAATTGAGGGCAGGAAATGGTTGATTTTATTTCTAATAGTTTGAATTTTATCATTAAAAAAGGATATTGCTATTTAGGGATCGAGGAATACTGGGTTCGGTGGAGGTGTGACTCTCTGTCAGCCTGGCTACAGTGCTGAAGAGAAACCTGGGGTTGTTTTTATTCTCTTCTATTAGTTTTGAATAGTAGGCGGCTCTTGCTTTGTGGAGAGCCTTTTTATATTCTTTAACACTATTCTTACAGTCTATTAGATTTTCAACATTGTTGCTGGA
This sequence comes from Platichthys flesus, assembly GCF_949316205.1. Classification (NCBI taxonomy): domain Eukaryota; kingdom Metazoa; phylum Chordata; class Actinopteri; order Pleuronectiformes; family Pleuronectidae; genus Platichthys; species Platichthys flesus. Next base: position 1,051,001 of record NC_084948.1, on the reverse strand, counting down.
GCCCCACTTCCTTTCTAGTTTTCTTGATAATTGTTTTAACTCATTTGTGTGGGAATTATACCACGGAGCTAATTTACTATGTTTGACATTTTTCTTTTTTAGAGGGGCTATTGAGTCTAATGTTAATCGTAATGAGTCTGCAGAGCTATCGACGAGGTGGTCGATCTCAATGGAGCTCAGGGTTTTAAAGAATTTGTTGTTTATATCTACTGCTAATACGGGTTTAAAAGTAATTTGGATTATTTCCTTAAATTTAGCTACAGTACTATCAGGTAGACATCTAGAAAATGAATTTTTTATTAGTGGCATATATTCAGTTATTGAAAAATCAAAGGTTATTAAATTATGGTCTGATAGAACTGGATTGCGCGGAAGTACTGTTAAATTTTCAATTGCGACACCGTATGATAATACAAGGTCAAGTGTGTGGTTACCACAATGAGTAGGTTTGTGCACACACTGACTGAAACCAATAGAGTCTAGTATTGAAATAAATGCTACGCTAAGGCAATCTTTATTATTATCAACCTGAATATTAAAGTCACCAACAATAATAATTTTATCGGTCTTTAGGACTTAGTTTGATAAAAACTCAGGGAATTCCTTTAAAAATTCCGTATAAGCCCTGGGAGCACGGTAAACTACGGCAAATATGATTGGCTGTTGCTGGTTCCTGGATTGGCGTGGAAGACTAAGAACCAGACATTCAAATGACTTGTAGCTGAGTTTAGGTTTAGGATTAATTGATAGACTGGAGTTAAAAATAGCAGCAACTCCACCTCCTTGCCCAATTTCTCTAGGAACCTGTGAATTGATATGACTGGGGGGAGTAGATTCATTTAGACTGACATAATCATCAGGATGCAGCCACGTCTCAGTGAGGGACAATAAATCTATGTTGTAATCAGAGACTATTTCATTAACTAAAAGAGCCTTTTTTGCCAGTGATCTAATGTTTAAAAGACCACATTTAAAAGTCTGGGTTTCCTGTATTGTTTCAGAGGTTGTTTTAATTTGTATTAAATTTTTGTGTGGAGTTCTCGCTCTGTTATTGTTTAATTTCAATAATTTAATCGGTTGGTGAACAGACACAATCTCTATGGGGTTTTGTGACTGATCCAGAGGGAGCGCAGAGAAGTGTTTAGCACTGCAGCTCTGCTTCCTGGTCCCAACTATGGGTTGTCATGTTATAGACTTAGTAATATTCCTAGATAAGAGAGCTGCTCCATCCCAAGTGGGATGAACGCCGTCTCTCCTAACAAGACCAGGTTTTCTCAAAAAAGTTAGCCAATTATCTATAAAGCCCACGCCGTTTACAGGACACCACCTCGACAGCCAGCTATTAAAAGACAACATGCGGCTAAACATGTCGTCACCTGTTGTATTAGGGAGCGGGCCAGAGAAAACTACTGTGTCCGACATCGTTTTAGCAAACGCACACACCGACTGAACATTCAATTTAGTGACCTCCGACATACAAAGCCGGGAGTCGTTGCTGCCGACGTGAATTACGATTTTATTGTATTTACCTTTTTTAGTTTTAGCCATTAACTTAAGTTTAGATTCGATGTCGCCGGCTCTGGCCCCTGGGATACAATTAACTATGGTCGCTGGTGTCGCTAACCTGACGTTTCTCAGAACCGAGTCGCCAATAATCAGAGTTTGTTTACCAGCGGGTGCCTTGCTGAGAGGAGCGAATCTATTTGAAACGTGAGCTGGTGGCTCTTTAATCTAGGGCTTTTTAGGTCTAGCACTATGCCCCCTCTGGAACGTCACCCATCTGCCCTGGGCTCCCGGCTGCATGGGACTAGTCTGGGGAAGGACGACGCTCTGGAGGACATCATCACAGATTTGAGAAATACCCCATACAGGCGGACAGATGTTCGACGCCCAACGCAGCGTCAGGACACTTGAGCCACGTCGGATGTAAGCCTATCTGACTTATATGAAATGTACCTTGAATCCTAGTCATGCATACAGACAAAATAACAATGTTTTAACAGTTCTGTAAATACATTTATATCAAAGTTGCATCATGTCTTATGACCATTTGTTCTGTAAATAGAGTTATGTTGGAACTCTAAATCGAGGTGGCAGTTGATGGTGGATCCTAATGGCGGCAGAGGACAATGACTGTGGACTATAGTGGCATCCGATCATGATCGTGGTGGTTGCTGACCATAGACTATGATTACAAGACTGCTTGATATATAATAAATTTCTCCTTAGATACTCGACCATTACTGACAATAATCCATCAATTCATTGACCTTCAGTTATCGTTCAAAATGTTTATTCTTATCAATGCTTCTAAAACCGTTATCTTTCTGATCTTCTCCTTTACACTTGACATCTATTGCACTTCTGTCCATTCATGGAGAGGGATCAGAATCAGAATCAAATCAGAATCAGAAGTATTTTATTGCCAATTAGGTTTACACCTACAAGGAATTTGCTCTGGTTATTGGTGCTTATAATGAACATAGAAACATAAAACGCAATAAATACAACATACATAGGAAAAGCAATAAAAAATAGAAAACCAGTATATATTTACTCACTGTTTACTTCTTATTTACTCACTTTTTTCCAATATTTATACAAAGTAGCATTTATTTTGACATAAACATTTCTGAATAAAAATATATGAAAGATAAAAGATATAAAAAGTGAAGTAAAAAGTGAAATGCCAAATGCAAAACAGTAAACAGTGTCCGATTGCAATATGCAATGTAATACAGTATAATATAACATGAGATAATGTGTTAATTTATTAATTTAACAAATCCTTGAGGTGTGGGGGTGGAATAAAAGTCTGAGTCAGGTGGGGGTCCTTGTTGATGAGGCCAACGGCAGCCGGGAAGAAGCTGGCCTTCATCACCACAGAGGTCAGGGCGACGGGTCTGTAATCGTTAGGGCCAGCGATCTTGTTTTTTTTTTGTTTTTTTTCTCACATGAGGCTCTCTCTTAGGTTTCTGCATTTGTTTTACCCTGTTAAAAGTTTTTTTTAGTAGGGTTAAGGCAGGGGTAGGCAACCTTTACTATCGAAAGAGCCATTTCGCCCCCTCTTCCCCCAAATTAAATCTGTCTGGAGCCGCACAACATATTTGATAACACAGGTTATAGAGTTATATATATATACATAGTTATACAATATATTTAAAAACTATAGTTTGTTGCATTTATTAAATAATAGAATGACAATAAAAAAAACTGTTGACATTTAACTGCTATTTTTTCCTGTTACAAAATAGAAAAACACCAAACTCGTATTTGAATTGGAAAACAAAATACACGTGTGGCCCTAGTTTGGAATAAATTAAACACAGAACTCAGCTTTTTTTGCTCATCTCCAGCTTGGTACTTTTCAGCAGATGCTGTGTGCTTGCTCTGGAAATATCTTTCAACATTACATTTCTTATTGTTTGCTAATTCCTCGCCACATATCAAGCATACATGTAAGACAGCATCGGTGGCAGTGAAAGCAAATTAATCTTTCCACGCAGAATTAATATCTATTTTCCTCCCAGGTTGCCGACCGCTGGGTTAAGGGCAGAGGATGTCACACCATGCTCGAGCCCTATGAGACAAATTGTGATTTGGGAATATAGGCTATACAAATGAAATTTGCATTTGATTGATTGATTAAAGAAAACTTATCTTCTGCTTTATACTTTTAAATGTAAATTTGTCATCACATGGCAATACATCTCTCTCTCTCTCTATATATATATATATATATATATATATATTTTTACCATATTGTTCGAATGTTTCAGTGATTGATCGCAGTTCATCCATGGGATGCTGCTGAGTAGTCAAGGCCCTCTGAAATTCTAAAGCAGAGTAACCTGGATGGAAAGATTGATTGAACAAAGGCCACTGTCTCTTTAAGCAACACTCAGCTATCTCAGTATTGCTTGGCAACTGAAAGCTTAGGCAGCTCCCAGAGAAGTTAAATTGCATCAGTTGGCGATTAATATCGCAGCAGTTAGGCAGGTGGTCTATTCTACTGAGAAAAAAAGTGCCTTTCCGTATTAACCTGCTACCATCAGGATCCGTTTGGTTGTATGATATGTACAGAGGAGCTCTGTTTAGGGGATTTTTTTCTCATCTACTAGGAATACAAATATTCAATATATATAAACAACGAATAGTATGGCTGCCAGCAATACAGTTTTCCAACAATCAAATCAACACGTGATGTTGTTATTAGAGAGAATATTTGTACAGTTTAAGAGAAAGCTTTTTTCATGCCTCTGTTAATCCTATCTTTATTTAACAACATAAATCCCAGATCAGCCGTTTTGACTTCAATGCACCAGAACTGCAGTTGTCAGTCATACTGTAAAAAAAAGGGGAAAATACAGTCATCCTTCCGTAAGTGCTGTGTTTGTGTAATTGTATAAGTGCCATTTGTCCTTTGTGACGACTATGATTATGACAGATAATAAGAGAGTACAGGGACCACTCTGATCCTGGAGTCGTAGCTACAGACTGCAGAGCAATAACGCCTGAAAATCTGTCCCTTTTATTTAGAATGGTAATGGAAAAAAGTCACTGTTAACATATAGTGAAAGTTGCTTTTACCAATCTTGCATGTAATTCTTGCTTTGTAGCCCTTTGTGGAAAAACACAAAACAAGTAGCAAACTGATCAATCCACAATATTTATACAAGCTCTGGCAGATAATATATCTATACATCCACTGGTATTCCTGGTGAATCCTCAAATTTACTGAGGATGTAGTTCATTCTCCAGAGATGCAATTTTCTTACTATGTGGAAATTATTTAGGTGAAAGTAACATGATTAACTTTTTTATTACAGTTGAGCCTGCAGGGAACATGGATGAACTCTAGAAGTGTCTGAAGTGGTGAACTAGTTGACTAACTCATCAGTGCCTTTTAGGTCAAAAGATATGAGGGTTTACAAAACCTATTCAACGTGAAGTGCCTCCCCCATAGTTTCTCCAGTGATACAGCTGAATAGATGCTCTCTGTCGTCATTCATGACTAGAGCAGGCAGTCTTGCATTAGAAATGAGTATGCTTAACGTAAGCTTGCATGCATAATGACCACTAAGAGAAAACTGAAACAATGATAAAAAAGCTTTTTGTTATTTATTTGACCCAGCTAACCAAGAGTAAACCTTGAGATTTTCTCAGCCAAGGCAGCAGATTTGTTACCAAGCTGTGACCCATGCATACAAAAATTTTGGAGACGGGAAAGTGAGGTGGTGAACTAAACCCAGATTATTGATCCAAGTCATCATTAACATTATAACCAACAGCTTTGTTTTGCTCGTGCGACATATCTGTTCCACACAAACCTTTAATTTAAAAATATATAAAACAACTTAAAGCAAATTACGTCTAGATTCCATTTAACAGCGGAGTTACAGAGCCGAGTCATAAAGAGGTTTTAATAATATCTTCAAACACTGTTCGTGTATCATCCAATTGTTTCAGTGAACGTGACTGTGCCATCAGGCACACAGAGCGCACAGGAGATAACTTTCAAGAAATTAAGAAACTTTCAAAATAATATACCAGAGTGGAGGTGAGAATCCACAGATGTGAGGGAATCAGTCTGATGCTCTAAATAAATACTGCAGTGAAAGTGGTGTGTGACCCTATATTTGTTCTCATCCGAATGGAAGGATGAGAACAAATATAGGGTTCAGCGATGTCTGATCAGCTGATTCATCGATTCTATTGATCATTGATCTTATTTTTATTTCAGGCTCGGCTCTTTCTATCGTGTTCACTCTCACTCACTGTATTATCCACAGTAGCAGCAGAGTATCAGTGCATTTTCTTTATTAATGACATCACTGCTGTCCAATGAAGTCGCTCTTCACCCTCACCAAACCATCAAACACCTCGATGTCAGTGTCAGAAAGTTTTGCTTCCCATTCTCATCGCAGCATAATTTAATATTCATGACGTGCTTTGCATTGACCATTTATGGTTGAAAGTGGGTTTGTGGAGGTCGGACTTGAAGGGAGATCCACGTATGCACGTTTCCAGGTGAACTGTGATTTATAAAGAGAACATTGCATTCAGGTGTACGTACCTACACTTTTTGTGTAAATCCCACGCACTGTTTTATAAATGAGACCCCTGAAGTGTTATATAATGTTCAGTTATTGACTCAAACTTAAAAAAACTGACAACAACAAAAGAATAAACCACAATAAAAAGGTGCGTAAACGCAATTTTGTATTTTTAAAAAGTCTGCTAAGTCTGTTAAGGTGCGTTTACCCCCACTAGACGAAAAGCATAATTTCCGTCAAAAGAAATCTCTTGGACCTCACCTAATCCCTAAGAGTTAATAGCGGAAGCGGCGTAAACAAACCGTGGGGGGGTCGCAAAGCTGGGAGTGAAGGTGTGCTCTAGTTAGCATATGAAGCCGCTGGTAAGAGCCTCTGTCCACTCACCATTGGAACCCTTGAAACGAAAAGTCACTCCTGATTGGTCAAAAAAAGTGTTGCTATTGGTCACTCTAGGTCATTGCAGTACACACGTGGGTAGACCCCTCCCACACAATATTAATAGTAAAAATTAATATATATATAGTTGTTACTAATAATGTATATATTAATATATATTATAATTTATTAGTAAGGCACTGCAGTTAATTAAGACTATACATTCATTCATGTTATGCTTGATGTTATATGTTCAACATATTGTACAGGGAAAAAACATGAAGGTATATGTTGAGTCAAAGTTTTATTTACATATATAACAAATATTGTACAAACACAACTAACCTAGCAAAGGAGAAACTAATCAGGGGATGCTAGAAATGTCTCTAGCAGCCTCTAGGTCACAAGTTCTTTGTGGGCCTCTGTCCAAATCTGCCATCACCGAATAAGTGTGTAGACGTCTGTGGTGTGTAGCTGTGAGATCCAGTGTAGTTTTTATCTTATTTGAAGTGTGGCACACTGGTCGGTGAGCTCCTTGCTGTAGAAGACTGGATTCCATGTCATCTGTCCTGCTTCGATCAGCTGTAATCACAATCAGTACAATTAGCACAGTTCAATGACAACATACACCTAACCATTTAACTGAAAAATTATTTAATAAATATAACCTTACCCATTTTCTTCCATGATGACTCCTGAACTCCTAAATGCTGATGCACGGTTCGTTTGGATGTACTGGAAGCTCCTTCATACTGGCTTATAGTGTTTCTTAGGACGTCATAGTACAGGCAGCTGGAAAACAACATGAGTAACATGAGTTTATTATTAATAAACGGAAATAGCCTCGCTGCATCACTGTTGGAAGATCCACAGCAAAAAAACTGATTCCTAAACAGTTACTTACATAAAATGGCTTCGTTTTCCGCACTGCAAATCCGAACCTGCAGCGAGTCTCGGCCTAATGTGCAGTGACTTTTTGCTCTTACCGTAAGTTAGGGACTCTGCGCCCCTCTTCTCCATCTGCCCGCGGCTTTGTTTTCCCACGCACTCATCTTCTCTTCCAGGGAAACAGTGCTGTGTCGAGTGCAGCAAGTTATTTACACCGAAAACAGAGTCATTCGTTCGGACCAAGCTATACATGAGCCAGAAGTTTCATCATGTCTTCGGGAGACTGACGCTTCATTCACGAGGCTGTGATCAGGTGATGACGCGAGCAATTGACGTGAGGTTTTCAGAGAAAAACTGTCCTTTTCATCTTAAAGCAGCAGTTAAAGCACCTTTTAAATTGTACTTTTATATGGGATGAGTATGTGACTGAGGTCCCGTTTATTCTTTCTGGTGTTGTACTTACATGATGTAATTAAATGATTCTTGCTGTCTGTGTTTGTACCCTCGTAGTTGAATGCACTTATTGGTAATTTGCTTTGGATAAAAGTGTTGACTGTTTCAATGGATTACTGAGAACGTATAATTACAATAAGACAATTGAAGTTCAAATTATGAGGGAATTTCAGCAGATTCAACAGCTTAGTTGGCCATGGACATGTGAATATGGTGCTGAATTTGCCAGTATTTTGGGAGGACAGATATTTTTATGGAAAGCCAGTAGAAGTTTGGAGCTTACAGGACACAGACTCATAATACCCAGCATCATTTCTTTCTGTTGAGCGGATTGCTGGTAGGTGTGTGGTTAACACATCCACTGTGCATTTAACGAACACAAGTGAAAAGCTAACTGTAATCATGCCGCTCTGCACAGTGGCTGAGATTTAGGATGGTGTTCATGGGCAATTAAGATTGAAGAGGTGGTTTGTCAGTCCTGTTTAGGGAAACAGACTTACTGAGCCTCATTGTTTTAATATGAGGCTATGAGTATAATAAAATGTTGAAATAAAGTGCATAGTTTCAATTTTTTTTCATAGCATTGACCTTTGCTCATGGTATACAATGTAATTCATTATAGCACACTTACTTAAGGGAAACAATTAACACTATCAGGTTTTATATTTATTTTAAGCCTGGTGTACTTACACCGGATAGTTTAGATTGAACCTTTTAGAAAAAGGTGTGATCTGCACCGAGGAAAACAATCCTGATTTGCATTTGTAAAGCTCAGACTATTGTCATTTCCATGTGAAAGCCTCCCCCAAATGTAGGAGGAGGGGGGGTCACCTCCCAACATTCACAGGCCTGTAAAACTGCCAGAAACTGGTAAATCCGCGTCAATTACTGCCAGTTTTCTGTGCTGCCTGCAGATTCCTGTGAACAGCCGTCACGGTCCATCAAATTAAATGCAGCCATCACTTACCACAGAACCCAAAATCCTTTTCTCATACTAAACCACCGGTCAGTCTTCTGCGGGAAAGCTGTGGTGTTTAACAAAATCCAATGTGATGGCTGGACAAAGACTTTCTTTTTGTATCTACGCTTTTCTAGTCTTGATGACCTCTTTCATCCCTTTACAGTTAAGTTTATTGCCATATCCGCATTCACACTCACACATTCATGCAGCATAGGGCTGCACAATATTAGGAAAACATGCAATATGTTGAATATGACTTTAGTGAAGTCTTTCTACTTTGGTTTCACTACTACCATAGTCCCCATACAGTTGATGGTCTATGCAGACACGAAATTATCGTACTATTTCAAATCCAACAACATGGTTTTAACCCTGCATTCTACCTGGCTTTGGATGCAGGGACCACGGACAGCTCCACATCCAGAGGGAGAAGGCACACAGTCCGGGACAGACACCAGGGAGCACATACACAGCTCCACTAAGAGTGTTAATATTGACCTTGATTTTAACTTGGTTGAACAAAGTACTATACAAAGTAAAAGGTACAAGAATAGGCAACACACATGTGACACTTGACCATCCCACGGGGCTCTCACCACAGCAACCCGAGACGAACAATTCTGGTTTAAACATTTTATTAACTAAAACACACTTAACAAACATAAATAAACTTCAACTTAAGGCGACTAGCTTTACAGCTCAGTCTTTGAGAGTTTCAGTCCTCTGTGCCTCTGTGTGTCTGTGTTCCTGTGTTTGAGTCTCTTTATAGGCAGCGCAGACGCTGCCTTCTAGACATGAGGACCATCAGCTAACTTATCCTCTGTGGTGCTCTCCTAGCCCCCTCACCTCAACAACACGTCAAAATACCAATGGTAAAAAAATATATATATTAAATCTGCTGGGATAAGGACGTTCTCAAATCAAAAAAAGGCCAGAGAAATAGATTTTTAACAATGATTTGAAATGTGCTAGAAAGGGGGCAGCTCTCAATGACAATACTTGGTCTAACAGTGTCAAAGACTTCCTTTAGAAGATAAAGCCTCAGGTTACGGGACTACCATAAATAAGCTACATATATAAGCTTATATAATCAACCGCTCATAGTGATGAATTCAAAAAGTGATCACTTGAAGATTCCACTGAATATCTTTAATTTATTATCTAGTCCATCAAGAGCGTGAATGAATGGTACATGGAACACCCTTTATCGCAGTTCAAGCTGACTTTCTCAATACGTATATCGTCCATGTTGATATAGCGATGACGATACAGTTTCGATATGTTGCGCAGCCCGAGTGGAGCATTTTTTTCTATTAGGGACCATTTGGGGCTTAGTATCGTGACCCTTCGGCATGCAGATGGGGAGGACGTTTTTCTTTCCAGCTTTCCATGCCAGAAGGCATACAACCTCCTTTAATAAGTTACCTTCGTCACCTGAATTGGTGAAAGTAATTTAATTCTTTATTACTTTATTTCTTAATACTTTTTTGATTCATTCATTGCAAGCTTTCTATTCTGAAAAAATCTGGGTGAGCAATATGACTTCCAGTTAGCTGAATTGACAGACTGAATAAACCTATCCCTCGGGGCCAATAATTCAAGGTGCTTGCTAGGCTTTCTCACAGTAAGGACCCAATTGCAGACCAAGATGCAAAAAACAATATATATTTCAAAAATAGAATAAGCCAAGGATCCAAAAAGGCAAAAAACACAGAAGACGAAAAACTTAAAGTCCAATTCAATAACTGGCAAAACAGAATTCCAAAAAGGGAAAAACACAGAGGATACAAAATCATAAAGTCCAATACCATACCAGGTAAACAGAGCTAAAAAATTTCAGAATACTGGCGTAGCTTTTCACAGACAAACAATAACAATCCGACAGGGGACTACAGAAAGACTGGACTTATATAAAAGGGGGAACAAAGACAAGACACGTGAACAAATCAGGCAAACAATCAGGGTGATGATAGGGAACAGGTGAAGGAGAAAAAGGCCAGGAAGCAGCAGAGGACAATGACAGAACGCACATGGCCTGAAAACGTAAACACAACAAGCACATGAAAAAATAAATAAACAGGGGGAAACACGTGGCATAACAAAACACATGCAGGAGGCACAAGGGAAAATGTCATCAAGGTGTCTGCACATCTTCATTGGAGCCCTAAGGCCATTTTAGAGATGGTCTGAGAAATTAGAAAGTCAGATTCAGGGTCAGTACATTATGTCTGGACCAGTCAACATCAACATTCTGTACCTGAATGCTTGAAGCTACTGCCAAAGTTTTCCATTTGTTCTGAAACTGTTTCCTTTGTTTAGTACATTGAACTGCCTAGGTTGCCAGATTGCAGCTTAAAGGTAAACAAAATTAACTTCCCTCTTTCTTAAATATGCTCTCATTATGCAGTCAAAGGGTCATTTCTCCCCCTGACTGACACCTTCTCCTCGACAGAATAATTCCTTCTTGTCACAATTCTATTTTTACTGAAGCTCAATGAAATTGAAAGGCATGGTGTCTACATTATATTTATATCCACTTAATATGTTGTACTATGAGGTTAAATGTTAACTTCCCCTCAATTTTCTTGAGAGAAAAGTAGAGCTATTGATTCAACACAGGACATGACACACTTAAGGAGATGTCAGGATTGTATTGTTTTGTTGTGCAATAGTAGTAGACTTGACATTGGCTAATTATTAATAATCATGAAAAATTATAAAAAGTATTTATTAAAAATAAAAAAATATATAAAGCTATCAATTTAGATAGTAAAATAATCAATTAGAAATGATATGGTTATCAATTAAGAATAGTTTAAAAATTAATGAAAACAATACAATTATAAATTAAGAATAATACAATCTGTAATTATTTTACTTATCGTCGCGGGGCACCACCCTGGTAACAGAGACCAACAAGTCAATCTGTAAAGATCAGTCTCAGTTTATAAAAGTTAAATTAATAATCCCAATATTTAATATTAAAGATTATATAATAAACAATGAAGGGTTTTAAGTTCGAGGACAGGCTATAGTTATCCAGCTGTTTTCACATACATTTGCACAAATAATCACAGGATACAGATACTTTAATTACAAAAGGATTTATTAAAAAGGGAAATAAAGTAAATCACTTTAACACAGTCAAACACGGTAAACAAAGGAACCGGAAGTGGCGGCTTGTTTTGCCGCGTTTTACACGGGCTGAAAATAGACACAGAGGTCTTGAAACAAACATACACTGAAATAAATGACACGCTAAGTATTAAAACTAGTCTATGCCCAGACAATTAAGCCTCTTACTGTGAACCTCCCGGTGTTGCATGCGTGTTTGGTGCGGATTTCCCAGAAGTCGAGTGAATGATGCTGGGGTTCCTCTGTTGCAGCGGGCGTCGTGCTGGGCCGGAAAAGAGCACATTTTCTCTTGCTCGTTGACGGAATGAGCTTCCTTCTGCAGGTATAACAACTGTGGCGCAGTTTAATGAAAATAAAACAAACGTCTGTTGAATTCGCCCCCTTAAGGCCGCCGGATCATAACTGGAGAGGTCAGCTCTATCTTCGGTGGATGGGGAAAAGCAAAGATTTCTGAACTGCAGCTCGTCTTATTACCTGAATGGTGTCTGCCCCCTCGGAGGGGGCTAGGGGGGTTCAGTGGGCTAGGGGGGTTCAGTTGGCTGTCAGCCAATGGAATATCAGGGTTCAGGGGACGGGCTTGGACATCAGTGGACGTCTCGAGTTTCAGAACTCCAGGCAGCATCTCCCCCGAGGAGAGAGGCAACTCTTAGTCTGGATTAGGAATGTCCTGAAGGCCCTTTTTATGACCCTTTGTGTAAAACTTCGGCCCCAATGTCTACATTCGGCCCCACCATGTGTATATGATTAAGTTTTGTGTGAAAGCTGCTGCAGAGGTATGTAAGAGACATGTAAAAAAAGATTAACACTAACTCAACTAACTCCTCCATCAGATTCTGCTGTCACCTTTTCCTCGTCCACCAACTCCACTAAGGCATACATAATTACCTCAGAAATGACACCTAACAACAGCTGATTAGGATGGAGCCACACTGGAGTAACTTAAACTGAGAGAAGGAAAGGCAACATAAGGAAACAATATGTCAATTTACTGCAGCAGGGCCTATGTGATACATTTATGTATGCATTTGTGCAAGTAAGAATGTATGTCCTAGTTTTTTGTGTGACGACAGCACATCTATTCTACTGTGAGTTTTAATATTTAATTGTGAGATTAAAAATCATTTCCCCTGGTACATAGAGTCCATTAAACCAATTCTCACAATTTCTAAGGAATAATCCAACATTCCCTCTTCCAACTTTACAGTGCCCGTTCTAAAGAGGTATGTTTAGAATGGGCTGTTTACTTTGCTTGTGATTATGCTGCTTAATCATTAATGAACTGGTTAGTACAAAGATTGGTTGTGTGCTCCATCCAGGACACACAGCACTGGTGTACTGCAGACACCCTAACCATCAATTCGAGTAAAGATTTTGAATAATCAACATGTGCATGTCTTAGAGTTTGATAGAGCTTTTAAATAGTTACACCTTTTAGCTTTCGCAACCAATACAGGTAAAGGTATATGAATGAACATTTACAAAAGAGTGTGAATATTATTTTTTCAAGTCTGAGCTTGTGCTGCAGTATCAAGTTCCATATTGTATTTTTATATTTCAATCCAAATCATATCCATAATGTTAACTTCTCTTATGGAGCATAGTTTGGTTGGACAGGCATATGGATGGACAGAGCTCTGTGTCCGGTGTCACCAACCACTTTGGAATTGAGGAATGTACTCCTCAATTTTGTTGATTCATAAGACTCGAAGGGCTCCAATTGTTAAAATTGCCTTAATATCAGTTTTGGCAAAATAAAAGAAGGAAAACATCATACCTTCAGTCGTTGATCGATAGATCTGATCAGCAATTCCAACATGCCGCAGAGCCAGGGCAGCTGATCGATGACAGAACGGTTCCTTAAAGAGTCACCACCTAATAAACCATAAGTTGAAACTTACTGTAGCTGTCAACCGCAGTAAAGGATGGCTTTAAGCAGCATCACAAACACCTCCTCTGGTTATTCTGTGATTTTTTGTATTTATACAAAAGAAAATGTCTGACATTGATGAAGGGAGCAGTAATGAGTATTGTAATGATAGCAGTATTGCCAATAATAATAGTACATGTGAGTAGGTATATTGTATATCTAAACAATCTGATTGTAATCATGCCACTACAATCCATGATCTATGATCCACGATGTGGCCGTAGCAAACAATAAAGCACAGGGACTACGGGGATATCTTCCTGTATCATTGTTACCCTACTGTACCTCAGTATGTGTCAGTTTCAGCTTTGGTGAATAGGACTTGTTAGTCTTGATGTTTGTTTGGCTGGAGTGTTGACCTTCTTTTTCACCTCAACAACATGAACACAGACGAAGAATGTAGATACACATACAACTTTTTTCCATCATAAGAAATGAAAACTGAAATCCCTCAACTTGTATGGAAAAAAATAGCGGCTTTAACAAATGAAACTGTGGCCTGATGAAGCCTGCATTGCATGTTTTCATCTGAACTAGAAAAATTAATAAAGTATGGTTAAACCTATGTTGTAGTTGAAAAGTAAGTTTTATGACCTATATCTACATACATATACAACATGTCCAAATTCCTTATGACCAGAACTATTTAATGATCTGAACTGTTTATGACCTGAAAAATGTCAGACCCTTTTTATCACTTATTTATTCTCCAAATAGTGGAACGTATGTCTGCTTATCTCCAAAGGAAACATATGTAAATCAGTTGTCTGTGTTTAGATTCCTCTCTCAACCTGCGCCTACAGAACCAGTCCGAACTGGTTCTGAGAGACAGCCTTATGGCCTATTTATGCTTCTCCGTTTTGACGGACACGTAGGACAGCCTTCTGTGGCGTGGAACCTCCTCTCCGGGCTCCGCGGAGAGCTTTTCGTGCAGCTCTGATTTTTCTAACTACGCGTCGGCATGGCGGAGAGCCTACGGATAGCCATTGGCTGTGATCGGTCCGCTAACAACAGTATTTCGGAACGACATAATTTCCGGACCTCAAACTTCCTGTTTCATTTCCTATTTCAATAAAAACCAAAACACAACTACGATTCTACGATTAATGGGACAAGTGTGTTAAGCCAGCGGAGTTGTCCGGCTGACGGTGGCTGGTTAGAGCCCTGACGGCATGTGTGTACGGTCACACACGGTTATAATAAACTTTCATAATGGCGCAAGCGTCCTAGCCACCATGCTAACTGCGGTGGTAACTGTGAAAAAAACTGAGATCCCTGTGACTCTCTATTGTATTTCCAGATTTCCATCACACATCTTTCTGAATCAGACCACGCCAATATTGTACTCTCCCCAAGCATACATACACTGCCGCTTTTGCATTCGCTTTTCGGGTCCAGAATGGAGAGCAAGTTTCGGTCTCACTAATTCGCTTTCTAAAAGAACCGATCACTCAGTCAGACCTCCTTGCACATTGTTGTTCCTGCCTTAAGAGGAAGAGGGGAGCAACACTCTCAGCTTTCTGCAGCGCTAAATCCCTATATGGCTCTTTTCACTGTTGACAAGAGAGGTCATGGAAATTGGAGGGTCCAAAGGATTTATTCCAAGTCCTCCAGTGATTAAAAAAAAGGTAATATTCTGGCTACACTGCTTACTGAGCTGAGGGCTCATCGCTAAACTACGGGAGTCATAAACTGCTGCTGTTCACTGATTATTTGCCACTCACCTCAAGATGTGAATGACTTTCGCGCCCATCACAAGAGAGAATTCATGTAGGGGTTACCATAATCTGCTTTCACGCATCCTGAAGGCCTCTCCCAGCTCTCTCTTCCCTATCCATCATCTGATTCGCCTTAAGATATATATGCAGACGTTCACTTACAAATCCACGTGGGCTCTACAAACTCATGCCTTATATCTACATGTATGGTTGAGTCAAGGTTCTCTTATTTTTGTTAGATATTGTAGATATTGAATATTGTCAGTACGTTGGTTATTAATCCTCCAAATTAAGGAACACCTTTATTATTTATTAGGGAAGGTATTCATAGGAAAAAAAGGAATGTGGTGACAATTATAATGAATTGTATAATTGATATATTTTTCACGGCTCCAGACTAACTTTTTACATTGGTTGCTCCTGGGCAACTTTGATTTAGGTGCACCAGCACATAATTTAGGTGTACCCAAAGTTTTCCACTTCGCCTAAGGGGAGCCCAAGGCAAACACAGTATTGCGGCCCTCTGCATCCGTTGTTCTCAACCATTTTTAGTCCTTAATTATGTAAGAATCTTCTTCTTATAACTGCTTCCCAATGCATAATATAGTTTATCAAATGCACTCACAGTAAAAACCTTTTTCATAAACAATATGATCTCTGTAAAATAAGAATGAACCGTATTGTCCATTCAAATGGAAGATCTATCATCTATTACCTTGGTTTTCAAAAGGACCTCTGATTGATTTTGATGATGGGCCTCTGTCTTAGATCTTGTTTTAATTACGTGAGAAGACAACACACAAGAGAACAGGATGTCATTTATGGAGTAACAGAAATAATAACAAAATTTACTTTTAACTAGGGCTACGTTGTAGCACTGGCGGGCCCGAGCACCCGCACGTTGAAGCCTGTAGCGGTAGGTGAAGAGAGTGATCGATGACCAAGCGCACGTCTCCGCGTTGCATGCGTTTTGTGCACTGCGGAAAGATAAACACTTCACTATCTTCGCCGATCCTTTTTCTTCTAATTGCCCATTACGGTCCACTCTATCAATTGCACGTCACACTGTGAAAATTACATGTAAATCGAATGATAGTTGAAAAACAAAATTTACTTCCTGTTGCCAGTAGGTTGAGCCATCACTATTATTACACACAGACCTGATCTGTTCAAGTTGGCGCTCTGATGTAGCTTAAGTAATTTTGTGTAAATTGGACAATTTTACCACAACGTAATTTTCACACTGATCATAGGTGAGCTATGACCCTAACCCTAATATTCAGATATGGCGCTGTTCAGGTCACGATTGTGATCAGAAGTCAGTAGTTTGGAGCCTGTTGGATAATGCAGAGTGGAATAACAAAGTACTTCCTGTTTCATGGATAATCAATAGGTGGCGCTATGACACTGAGGAAATATTGACACATAGGGCTGTTCAGGCTTGTACTCTTCTCATGTGACAGAAGTTTGGTAGTGATAGTACAATGCACAGTGGACTTATGAAAACATCGTCTCGTCTGGCAAAGGATGATCCTTCGCCAAACATCAATGTTTACATGGTTTGAGGAAATGTCACAATTCTGACCTTGATCCAATGACTTGACTGAGCTCATTTGAGCTGTATATTGTAAAGCAGCCAGGAGCAGTTCATCAAAATATAAAACATGTCACTTCCTGTAGCCACCAGGGGGCGCTGTGATTTCAAGTCATAATTTCTGTGTAGATGTCATCAGGCTGGGAATCTTGTCTTACATGTCTAGTTTGGACACAAAATGGCGCCGTACTAACGGGTGCCTGTCGTAGCAGCTTCTGGTATTACTGTCGGTTTTTTGTGTTTTTATAACGTTTGCTATTTGTTTTTTATATTTATTTTTGCACTACTCTTTGCATCCTCGTTCCGCACAATGACGAGATGCTTGACGAGATGAAATTTATTGGACACTTTTAAAACTTCGGTCTCTTCGGATCACTGTGAGAATGCCTGCAACACAGGCCGGCATTGTTTACACCCGCGACCAGCTGATCGCCCTGAGGCACACTACCCTCTTGGCCGGAGAGAGACCCACCATCCCAGAGGAACTAAAGAGGAGACGGCGGGGCTGCAGAGCGGGGCTTAAACGGAGGATGGAGAAGAGGAAGTTTAAGCCCTTCATCCCTGCAGTCATCACTGGAAACGTGAGGTCGCTGGCAAATAAAGTGGACGAACTGGAAGCGCTCATCAGGACACAGAGGGAGTACAGGGAGTCCAGTATTGTGTGTCTCACGGAAACCTGGCTGCACGAGCAGATACCGGACTCCAACGTCACCATTCCCGGGCTTCCAGACAGTTCGAGCCGACAGAGACACCACCGCGACCGGCAAGAAGAAAGGAGGGGGACTCGCCGTGCTCGTGAACAACAGGTGGTGTCACCCCGGGCACGTCACCGTTAAACAGCGTGTCTGCAGCCCGGACATCGAGCTCGTCGCCGTCGGACTTCGTCCATATTATTTGCAGAGGGAGTTTACCAGTCTTTTCGCCATCAATGTTTACATTCCTCCATCTGGGAACGCAGAAGCAGCGTGTGACGTCATCCACACTGTGACTGCAGGATTACAGACACAACACCCGGGGCCTTCATCATCATCACAGGTGACTTTAATCATGCTTCCCTCTCATCCACACTCCCAACCTTCTTCCAGTTTGTCAAATGTGCCACCCGTGAAAATAAGACTTTGGACCTGCTGTATGCAAATGTTAAGGATGCATACAGCTCCACTGCCCTGCCACCACTGGGCAGGTCAGACCACAACCTAGTCCTGCTCTCACCATCATACAAGCCTGTGATTCAGCAGCACCCAGTCACAGTGAGGACAGTGAGGAAATGGTCTCATGAGGCCATGGAAACACTGCGTGGGGCGCTGGAGGCCACAGACTGGGATGCTCTGTATGAGCCACATGGTGAGGACATTGATGGCCTGACTGACTGTGTCTCTGAGTACATTGGGTTCTGCATCGATGACACCATCCCCACTAAAGAGGTCCGCTGTTACCCAAATACCAAGCCGTGGGTTACAAGCGACCTGAAGGCCCTTCTCAACGAGAAGAAGAGGGCCTTTAGATCACGGGACAGAGCAGAACTCAAACGGGTTCAAATGGAGCTCAAGCGCAGCATCAGGGAGAGCAAGGACAACTTCAGAAGAAAACTGGAGCACAAACTGGAGGAAAACAACACCAGGGACGTCTGGAGTGGTATGAAGGAGATCACTGGTTTCAAGAGGAGAGATGGGGGAGCAGCTGGGGATGAACGACGTGCGAACGAGCTGAACACTTTCTTCAATAGGTTCAACTCCAACCCCCCCACCCCCAGCGGACTCTCCACTGACTCCACTGACTCTACGACTGCCTCTACTGCATCTCTGAGCAACAACCCCCCACCTCCCCCCATCACCCCCACAGACCGCAGTTTGTGAGATTACAGAACTGTGTGTCTGATGGTCTGATCAGTATCATCGGGGCCCCCCAGGGAACTGTGCTGTCCCCCTTCCTCTTCAAAACATACACTGCTGACTTTAAGCACTGCACAGAGACGTGTCATCTGCATAAGTTCTCTGATGACACGGCCATTGTGGGGTTTATTGAGGGCGGAGGGGAGGCTGAGTACAGGGACCTGGTTGACAGCTTTGTGAAGTGGTGTGGGAAGAACCGCATGCAGTTCAACATGGCGAAGACGAGGGAGATGGTGGTGGATTTCTGGAGGAACAAGCCCCTTTCCTCTCCTGTCTGCATCGGTGGGACGGCTGTGGAGGTGGTCCCTGCATACAAGTACCTGGGTATCACACTGGACAATAAACTGGACTGGTCCACCAACACAGAGGCCGTCTACAAGAAGGGCCTGAGCCGGCTTTATTTCCTGAGGAGGCTCATGTCCTTCAATGTCTGCAACAAGATGCTGCAGATGTTCTATAAGTCTGTTGTGGCGAGCACCATCTTCTTTGCTGTGGTGTCCTGGGGTGCGGGCATCAAGGCTAAGGACGCCAACAAACTGAAAAAACTGATTAGGAAGGCAGAGTCTGTGGTTGGCTCTAAGCTTGTCACCCTGGAGGAGGTGGTGGAGGACAGGATGCTGGAAAAACTGCTGGCAATCATGGACAATCCCTCTCACCCCCTCCACATAACACTGGACAAGCTGAGGAGCAGCTTCAGCCACAGACTCAGTCAACCCCGCTGCTCTAAGGAACGATACAGGAAATCGTTCCTCCCAACCGCAATAAGATTGTACAACACATCTACCTCTGTCAGAGCCACCATCACAGAACTGCACTAAATATATATCTCAATTCATCACTTTATACCAGAGGTGGGACCAAGTCATTTTTTTGCAAGTCCCAAGTAAGTCTCAAGTCTTTGCCCTCAAGTCCCGAGTCAAGTCCCAAGTCAAGACAGGCAAGTCCCGAGTTAAGTCCAAAGTCAAGACTGACAAGTCTCAAGTCAAGTCCAAGTCCTGCAGTTTGAGTTTCGAGTCTTTTCGAGGCCTTTTGATCACTGAGTAATAATATATTTACACAGATCATGTATGCTTTTAAAATCTGTATTTATTTATTAAAACAAGTGCAATTGAAATTACAGCAAAAAAATTGTGCCAACATTGCACTTCCCTATTGCACTATTAACCAGTCATTTTTAACATTTAACTCATATTTTGCAAGAATATTCTTCATTTTAAACCACTCCTACAGAATGAACACATTTGAAAAAACAAGTGCAACTGTAATTATTTGAACAAAAGTGCTAACAACATTGTCCTGTCCTGTGTTTATCTCACGTCATATTGTCTGTGTGTGTGTGTACATGTGAGAAACATAACAAATACTTGAACATAACAATGAACAGGGTTGTGCTTTTTATATGTCAGGGCCCTATGCTGCATTGCATTTGCAAAAGACCACATATGATTACGTTAAATAATCATCAATAAGTACAAACAAGAATAGTCAATCTTCTTTAACTTTTTTTGAGCAATTTAATATATCTCTTGTTCTGCCTTTTTTGTGATATACATGTCTAAAAGGTACCTAATATTTCTATACTGAAATAATATCGGCATTATAATTGTAAGCTAATTTATTTAATGACGTTATTGTTGAGGGTCGATTTGTATTTCCGGTTTTAAGTGGGTTGTTGGTAGTGACTCTTATTTTGAAAGGGGGTTTTAAATGAAGTGGGTGCTGTGATGAGTGAAGTTGTAAAATGAACGGAGAATAAACGGGTGTGCTGTCCCGAGCGCATGACCTGCTCTCGTGTCCTTTGTCGGCTGAAGCCGGACTTATGATACAACCAAACGCTCGGCTACATAATTATTATAACTATGATGATTTTTCAGATGCTTTTTTTTTGGTGCCCCCTCAGGACTTGGTGCCCAACGCACAGCGCGTAGTGGGCGTTTTGGGAGCGGCGGCGCTGCACACACACACACAGACGCACACAAACACAATGAAAGATACAGAGCGCTCCTTAATAACATACTTTTGAATCTTTGTGTTTTGGGGAAAAGAGCAAGTCTTATCAAGTCAAACGGCTCAAGTCCAAGTGAAGTCACGAGTCATTGATGTTGAAGTCCAAGTCGAGTTGCAAGTCTCTTTACAGTTTGTCAAGTCGAGTCTAAAGTCATCAAATTCATGACTTGAGTCTGACTCGAGTCCAAGTCATGTGACTCGAGTCCACACCTCTGCTTTATACAATAATATTGTCTTTTGCACACTCAGTCTACATATTCTTACACTCTAATAGTATATCATATTATCTATTGTATCGCCAAGTACCCGTACTATATATCATATATTATATCATACTCTTTATATATTCTTTGTATAGATAAGTCTATATACACATATTTATACATGTGTACATGTTGTTGTTATTATTATTATATTTTACTATTATTATTATTATTATATATACTGTTGCTGCTATTATTACTATATACTGCTATTATTATATTGGTATAATTAATTTCATATATAAATATATTATATACTATATATACTGTACTATTTTTTATATACTGTAACAATAACATTACCATCATATCATCAGTACTTACCATCATCTGCCACTGCACCTTATCTACCCATTTATCTTGTGTTTCTGTTTTTATTGTTCCTAAAGCAATATTTTATATTTTATATTTTATATTTTATATTTTATATTTTGTATTTTATATTTTATATTTTATTTTATTTTATTGTATTCAAATGTACCAGCTGCTATGACGACTATGTTTCCCTTCGGGGATGAATAAAGTAATCTATCTATCTATCTATCTATCTATCTATCTATCTATCTATCTATCTATCTATCTATCTATCTATCTATCTATCTATCTATCTATCTATCTATCTATCTATCTATCTATCTATCTATCTATCTATCTATCTATCTATCTATCTATCTATCTATCTATCTATCTATCTATCTATCTATCTATCTATCTATCTATCTATCTATCTATCTATCTATCTATCTATCTATCTATCTATCTATCTATCTATCTATCTATCAATCAATCAATCAATCAATCAATTGGACCATGTATGTCCGCGATACAGATGCTCGTGTTTTGATGGCGTTTAATCAAACTTTGACGCCATGCCACGGTCACACGGTGTGACGAAAAATAAATCCCTAAATGATTTTTTTCTCAATCTTGTTGTGATGACAGTCATCTGAGTTTTAAGTTGATCTGATGAAAGCTCTACGACAAGTACATCAAATAAAAAATGTGGAATATGGCTGAAATGGCCACTAAATTCAAAATGGCGGGCTTCCTGTTTGGTCTAGCATATCTATCAAAGAGACTTATTTGTTTGTTATGAAAAGACACATGCCCAAATCGATTCTTGTACATGCCGGCCAATCGTAGTGCCGGGGCTGCCCGTCAGGGGGCGCTAGTCAGTTGTTTTGCCACACCCATTCCTTAAAACCATTTGAATATCTTCAGGGGGGGGATTTTGCTAAACACATGTAGTTTGAGTGAGATAGAACCATTAACACTGAAGTTACAGCAATTTCGTTTTTCACGGCGAGTTGATGAACTTTGATGCCACGCCATTAATATGGCGTTTGACGAAAAGTTACAGTTATCTTATGCCTTCATTATCAATGTCTTGAGACCCATTTGATGAAGTTTGACATGGTTGAGGTCAATGGATGAGGAGAAATACATCCAAGTGTAAGACATGCAAAAAAAAAAGATATTTCCTGGTGACACCAGGGGGCACTCTGATTTTAAGTTATTATTTCTGTGTAGATGTCATCAAGCCGGGACTCTTTTCTTACATGTCTAGTTTGGACTTGATTGGACCATGTATGTTCGAGATAGAGATGCTTGTGTTTTGATGGCGTGGAACCAAACTTTGACGCCCTGCAACGGTCACATGGTGTGACGGAAAAAAAAATTCCCTCAATCATTTTTTTTCTCAATCTTGTTGTGATGACAGTCATCTGAATTTGAAGTTGATCAGATGAAAGCTCTACGACAAGTACATCAAAATAAAAATGTGGAATATGGCTAAAATGGCCACTAAATTCAAAATGGCGGGCTTCCTGTTGCGTTTATCATAATGCTCCAAGAGGCTTTTTTCAATGATTAGTCACGATACACCTGTGTCTCAATTTGGTGAAAATCGCTTATGTGGAAACCTAGGGGCTGCTTTCCAGGTGGCGCTGTTGAGCCATTTTGCCACGCCCATTTCTGAATACCCCAGAATATGTACATTTTCACCACTTTCTAATTTACTGCAAAGTTTAGAAACTTTTTGAGCATGTTAAAGCACTCAAAAAGCCAGTTCATTAGGGGTCATAATAATAACTAGGCCTACGTTGTAGCACTAACGGGCCCGAGCACAGGCAATTTCAAGTCTGTTGCGGTCGGGGAAGAGAGAGCGATCGATGACCAAGCGCATGTCTCTACCTTGCGTGCGTTTTAAGCTCTGCAGCAAGAATAAACGCTTCACTTCCTGTAGCCAGCAGGTGGCGCAATGATTTTAAGTCTTGGTGTCTTTGTAGATGTCATCAGGTCGCGACTCTTGTCTTACATGTCTAGTTTGGAGTCGATTGGACCAAATATGTCCAAGATACAGACGCTCGTGTTTTGATGGCGTGTGATCAGACTTTGACTCCACGCCACGGTCAGACGGTGAGACAAGAAATCGATCTTTTAATCACTTTTCATTTCCATCTTGTTGTGATGACACTCAACTAAATTTCACGTTGATCTGGTGAAAGCTCTACAACAAGTACATCAAAGTAAAAGTGTGGAATATGGCCAAAATAGCTACCAAATCCAAAATGGCGGGCTTCCTGTGTGGTTTAGCATATCTGTCAAAGAGAATTATTTCTTTGTCATGAAAAGACACATGTCACTATCGATTTTTGTAGCTGTAGACCAATCGTAGTGCCGGGTCTGCCCTTTAGGGGCCGCTAGTCAGTTATTTTGACACGCCCATTCCTTTAAACTATCTGTATATCTTCAGGGGTGGGCTGTTGATACACACATGTAGTTTGAGGGAGCTGGACCCATGAACACGGAAGTTACAGCAATTTCGTGTGTCATGGCGAGTTGAACTTTGATGACACGCCATTAATAATCCGCATGATGAAAAGTCACAGTAATCGTAAGCCTACATATCAATATCTTGAGACCCATTTGACACAGTTTGACATGGTTTCACAAAGTAGATGAGGAGAAATACATCCAAGTGTAAAATGTACCAAAAACAAGACATTTCCTGCTGCCACCAGGAGGCGCTGAGATTTTAAGTCACGATTTCTGTGTAGATGTCTTCAGGTTGCAACTCTTGTCTTACATGTGTAGTTTGGTGTCGATTGGACCAAATATGTCTGAGATAGAGAAGCTTGTGTTTTGATGGCGTTTCATCAAACTTTGACGCCATGCCACGGTCAGATGGTATGACGAAAAGTTGATCTTTCAATAACTTTTGATCTCCATTTTGTTGTGATGACACTCGTCTAAATTTTAAGTTGATATGGTGAAAACTCTATGAGAAGTACATCAAAGTAAAAATATGGAATATGACTAAAATGGCCACTTAATCCAAAATGGCGGGCTTCCTGTTAATTTTTTCACAATGGTCCTTGAGGCTTTTTTGTGCATCTGGTCATGATACACAACTGTCTTGATTTTCGTGAGGATCGGTGAATGCTAAATGAGGGGCTTTTCCGTTGGTGGCACTGTTGAGCCATTTTGCCACGCCCATTTCCAAAGAATACGTCAATTTACACCACTTTCTAATTTACTGCGAACTTTTAAAACTTTTTGAGCATGTTTATAAATTCTCAGAATAATCCTTTCAATTTCAATAGGGCCTCCCACCGGAGGTGCTCGGGCCCTAATAATCATTTCAATTTCAATAGGGCCTCCCAGCGATTTCAGTGCTCGGGCCCTAATAATGCCTGCAATTTCAATAGGGCCTCTCACCATTCGGTGCTCGGGCCCTAAATATGATTACCATTTCTCTTTGTACCTGTTTACTCTTCTCTCCCTTTATTTTAATGTCAATGGGTGCCGATAATGGGGGGCAGGGCTGTATAGGCCATCATGTGAAATACCAAGAGCAGGTGATGCTCACACAGACAGAGGCCCTTGCCCCACTCCCTCGCTCACAGCGACACACACAGTGAGATAATAGAAGCACTCGGTCAGTGACTTTTTGGAAGAACAGTGGAAACAGTAAAAATACATAGTTTCTCTCTGGTCACAGCAAGTGTGAAAAGATTTTTAGAATTAAATAATTATTTCAGAGTTTATTAAGGACTTTATTGGGCTGGCAATTGCCGACCGATTTCCAAAATCGATTTGATTCTTCACTGAATTCGTCCCAATTTGCTTTCCTCTGATTCTCTGTTTCTTCCTCTTATCTGAACCATCACTTCTCTCTAATGCTCCATCTTTCACACAGATATATGATAATCATTTAGAGATTTAGTGATCTCCTAGATGCTCAAATATCCCTGCCAGCTGAATTAAACTTCACTGGAAGTTTGCCTCTTGAAGAGACCAATATGAATTTCAAGTCAAAATACAAATTAGTCCTTACTTTAATAAATTCATATGGCAGCATCCAGAAGGCTCGACTGGCAAGCCATCGTTTTGTATTGCTTGTTTGAAGAAGTAAAAGCCATTTCACATGGAGAAGGTATACATTGAAAAATCAAGGAGCTGAAGAAAACTATTTGAAAATAATAATTGTTACTTCCCAAACATGAAGACTGGTGAAAGTTAAAGGAATAGACGGCACAATAGAGACACTCTCAGCCTGGCCCCAGTGCTAAAGCTTGGTGTTATTATTTTCTTCTATTAATAATGAATAATTGGAGGTTTTGACATCTTAAAGGGCTTATATGTTATTAGTCTCTTTCCAGGTTAGACAAGCTACTTCTAGTTTGTCCTCTATAGGTAGAATGCCACTTCCTTTACAACTTTGGCTGCTTTAAAATGTATGTTTGTGACTTGTACCATTGAGATTGGTAGAGTTTTTACGCAGTGAGGCTTCTACATTGACAACCTGACCTTCAGCTTGTGTAGGAGTAAAGCAGAGATGGCAGTACAATCTGGGAATTCTTCATCTAACATTTGCATTCATACTCTTTTTTTTTTTACCAAGCATCTATCGTTTTTTTAACGTGTGTGCCCTACACCATGTTTGCCCTTATTCTAACTTCAAGGATATCTAATCAAATCAACAGATCGTGACTTATACTAACCATTTCTTGGCTACATAGTGGTTTGAACACAAACTCAGACAGACAAAATTGTTATTTGTGGGTATGAAGATATTGCAGAGCAACCGGCCTGGTTTTGGGCAGGCCTTTCAGTGAAAATAGTGAAAAGCATGGGACTTTGATCCTATCAGAGACTTATATGAAAATTTCCCTTCCAGATTTGGCTATTTGCATTTAAATAGTACACAATAATGTCACTAATATGTTTTTTGGCGTATACCATGTCCTTAATATTCTACATTGACCATAAACTTAAAGGCGTTGTCCTAGCCTTGTTTTAAGTAACCTGAATACATTTGACAACAAACAAATAAACATAATTTTAATGAAAATTCCTGTTTATCACCAATTGAGGACAAAACCATTTCAACTCACAGTCCAGGTTAAGAAACATGACCTCTTTGACTAACTGCTGTTTTCACTCTTATTAATTGGGTAGAGTTACAGCTCTATGTATGCATATATTGTATGTAGATCTAATTGCACTTCTCTCTGAGGGTGGGGGTCAGTCTCTGTATGAGAGCATTAAAAAGAAGAATGAAAGCTCACTGGAGAGTTCACACCGAACTAAAAGTGGTGTATGCTCATTCAGCTGATCTTAAGTATTGAATATTGACCTATTTAAAGTTAAATCTTCGATCAACTAAAAATTTTAATTACTGTGAACCAAATTTCCTGTCATTTACTTGTTTTTCTTTATCAAACCATTCTTTAGCCATGCAAAGGTACAGAACAAGATACAAGAGAAAGGCCAAGAAACAATGCTCGCGTTTTTGTTGTTTATTGCCCCCCCCCCCCATCTCAGGGTGATAAACAGGGCATAAAAGGGCAAAAATGCACAGAGGAAAAGAAACAAATAAAACAAAAAACTGTTAAATTAAATCAATAATTAAAAGCTGGAAAAAAAACCTGTCTCAATGCTCAGCCATCCAACTCCTCAAGTACCACATTCAGAGAGTCCATAAAAGACAATAAAGGGTTTCAAATGTTGTCAAATTTCTTCAGGGAGCCAGAGGATGTGGTAGATCCACATCCTCTTTCTATCACATTTGAAATGTGTCCAATACTTTAGACCAAAAATGTGTCAATTTTGGGCATGACCATATCATGTGTACCAGTTGGCAGGGGACTGGCAACATCTGCTACAGGCATCACTGTCAGTGGGGTAACATTTAAACAATCTGTGATTAGTGTACTCAATTCTGTGTATGGGTTTGCATCCAATCAGCCCATGCAAAGATGGAGGAGTTGTGGACTCAAGAATTGTTACCACATTGCTAATCCTCTGTATTAAGCCAAAGATCTTGTTCCCATGCTTCACTAGTTTGAGTGGAAAAGATTGAGTCTACGGTAGGGCTGGGTATTGCTTACAACCTCACGATACGATACGTATCACGATATAGAGGCCACGATACGATACGTATGACGATACACGTTGCCTTTGATTAATGACCATGTCCTGCACAGAATTTACTTCAACAGCTGTTCTCTATTATTCCATATAACAGCAAAGGCGAAGTCCTCGGGATTGCACTACTCATAATACTTAAAATTCTGTCCATTAAAAGATCTTAAAAGTAAAATAAAGTAATTATCTTTCTAATCCCAATTTAAAAAAAAGCGATACACAGAAAGGATATGACGCTCACGTTTCTCTTCCCAAGATCCCCAGATACGGTGTTTTTAATGTCCCTCGCAAGCCGAGTCTGTTGCTTGGACATGAGCGCAGCTGCACAGCTGGGCCTGCAGTGGTGCTATAACACACATCGTAGGAGTCTTTTCTTCAGACATTACGAGTGCTGCATCTTTTAGCGGCTTCAGAGCTTTAGCCTCTTCTTCAGCACAGGCCAGGTCCGATTCAGTTAAGATCCACAATTCCTTGGCATTCTTCTACACCTCAGTGGAGAGTTAATAAGAAACAATGGGCGTCTCGAGTGCGCGTTGACCGGCCAAATTCAGACTGTGGTCAAAGCATTTCACGTGCAATAACTCTGCCAGCTGTTTCTTCCTTATTTGTTTTGAATTGAGAAATGTGCTGTTTTTGCCTATACTGCCACCTATTGGCATTATTAATATATGCCCTTAGAAATGTGGGTACGGTTTCAACAGCCAGGCGGCAGCGAGCTAGAGAATGGACGCGACGCGGCCGCTGCATTGGCAAAAAATGGCAAATAATCATTTCAACTCGATTATAGTAGTTTGGAGATCGTTTGACCCCATAATCAAAATCACGATTAAATTTTGATTAATCGAGCAACCCTAGTTATTGTTACTAACATTGAAAGCTGCTGCTGTCATCGCTACTGTTATGTTAATAACAGCATCTTTAAAAGCCACTGTTGGACACATGTAACTTTGGTTGGTAAATTGAGGTGAAGACTTTCATTCTAGCATAAATCAATTCCATTTAGATTTTTCTGTTAAGTGTAAGAGCAATCATCATTATATTTTTAATTTTGTCCCCTAGCCTTACATGGTGAGAAGTAAGAGAGGAGGACTTGGAAGAAAATGTAATTCAACATTGTATCTGTGGCTTTGTTGCAAAGTGCTAATTGCTATGGTGTTTCTCCACCACTTGTCATTTAAACATGACGGGGACACGGAAAAGGACATTTACTTTTCTTGACTAATTTCCTTTGATGATATCTTGTATCTTAATATGCTAACTTCTAAATCAAGGCACTTTTCCTGTACGGAAGCAATAATGACGGTGACAACTTCATTAAAGACAATGGCACTGATTGTTGACACTCTAACAAATTGAGTTTTTTTTGTGCAGGTAAAGCAGATTATGGAGGAAGCAGTGACTAAGAAATTTGTCCACGAAGACAGCAGCCACATCATTGCTCTATGTAGTAAGTGCACTCTTCTCCCTTCTCTGGACACACACACATACTGTCTGTCTCTCTCTTGCTCTCTGTCTTACACACACATGTGTTGAACTCCTCAGCAGGACACTCTGTGCTGCTTCTCCATCAAGGACACGTATTGATGTCACTGCCCCTATGACTATGCTGCTGCATCAATGGAAAGTTAATAATCATTGAGGAAACATATTTCATAGACAAACTTTATAAGCCCTAGACATATGTGCTTGTGGGTTTGCTCATGTATGTGCGTGTCACCGCCTCTGTGCTGAATATTCTTGTATATTCAGTTCAGCCAATGACTAGTTGTACAATGGACGCTTCTAGACGGTTTCTCGGGTTGATACACATACCTTAAAACAGGGGTGTCCAAACTATGGCCCGCGGGCCAACTGCGGCCCGCCATCCAGTTTTAATTGGCCTGCATTGATGTCTTTAAATATGATAGATAAAAAATTATTATTTATTTATTTTTAACTAACAATTTAGTAGCACTTAAATTACACTTACTTATAGCACTTTGTTTTGCTTTATTTTTGAAGAAATTGTACTTTCTTGATTCTTGTTGTTCTGGGTTTGAAACCAACAAAACAAAATGCATGCTTCTGCATTTTCAGAGACATGCAAGAAGGGGTACGCTCAATAGCCCCTTGCGTGCTTGCGTGCGTTGCCCAATTTTTTCACTATACGACAAAGCTACGCAAGCCTCACGCAGTCCGCAAGGCTGTGATTGGTCCGCTAACGACATCCTTTCAGATTCAGGTTTTATTGGCCAAGTAAGTTGCACAAACAAGGAATTTGACATGGTGAAGTGGCTCTCAGTGTGCTTACATAGAATACACATAACAACACAAAACAAAACAAACAGTGCGATGGTCTAAGAAAAGAAAAAAGAGAAGTGCAGGGATAAATATTGAACCGTATGAGTATTACAGTTGTACAGTGAGGGTGAAATAAATAATATAATTAAATATAATTACAAAATAATTACAAAATAATTACAATATAATATAACTTCGAGAGTTATTATTATTGCACAGTGCCACAGTGAATTGGCTGTTCAGAAGTGAGACGGCGAGGGGGGAGAAACTGTTTTTGTGTCTGGAGGTTTTGGTGAACAGAGATCTGTAGCCCCTCCCAGAGGGGAGGAGATGGAATAGGTTGTGTCAAGGGTGTGAGGGGTCTGCAGTGATCTTTCCTGCACATTTCCTAACTCTGGAAGTGTAGAGGTCTTGAATGGTGGGCAGGTTGGCACCGATGATTTTTCCCGCAGACATGACTGTCCGTTGGAGTATGTTCTTGTCCAGTTTGGTGGCCGATCCAACAAACCAGAGAGTTATAGATGTGCAAAGAACATACTCGATGACTGCAGAGATGGGGGGGCTCCTCCTGAAGTCCACTGTCATCTCCACGGTTTTAAGCGTGTTCAGTTCGAGGTTGTTGCGACCGCACCACAGGGCCAGCTGTTCAACCTCCCGCCTATATGCAGACTCATCATTATCCCGGATGAGGCCTATTACTGATGTGTCGTCTGCAAATTTTTGGATTTTAACAGATGGGTCTCCTGAGGTGCAGTCGTTAGTGTAGAGGGAGAAGAGCAGTGGGGAGAGCACAAATCCCTTAGGTTCACCAGTGCTGACTGACCGGGTGCTGGATGTTATTTCACCCAGCCTCACCTGCTGCTTCCTGTCTATCAAGAAGTTTGTGATCCACTGACGGGTGGAGGCAGGCACAGTGAGCTGGATGAGTTTGGTGAGGAGGACTTCTGGGATGATGGTGTTGAACGCCGAGCTGATGTCCACAAACAGCATCCTTGCATAGGTCCCTGGGGAGTTGAGGTGTTGCAGGATGTAGTGCAGCCTGTCAGGCTTGTTGGTTTATCCTAAATATGAGAAGATGAGCCGAACTCGGTTTGTTCAATTAGTATTTATTTAGGAAGCAATGAAAGGTATCAATCAGCAAAGCAATGGGCATCCAACAACTCGTATCAGAACACGAGACCTATCAGAACGCATCAAACAGACGGCGCCTGTCTATTTTATAACAGTAGCAGTAGACTTGGTTCTTCCTCCTTGAAAGTGTGCAGGCGTAGGCCGTCCTCTTGGTATTGGAATAAGGAAGTGACAAGGAGCCGCTCCCAAGGCCTTGACACAGCTGATGGCTTGTGGGTCAACGGTGTTGACAATTGGAGAAAAGATATTGTGTTCTTGCTATATCAAAACAATGTTCTCCATGTACCCCGAACCTTCATCCCATCAAGTGCAAACCCGTCCTCATCCTCATCCTCATCATCGTCATCAGCATCACCTTCGTCCTCAGCATCTGCATCACCGTCATCAGCATCCTCAGCACCAGATCAGCTGGGGGGATGAGGTATCTTTTCCTCCATCTATTAAGCAATTTCAAAGTCTGCAGCCATGTTCTTTCATGGTGCGTAGGGTGGAGAGGGCTCTAGGCCCAGCCACCAGGGGCGGTTTGTCTTTGAAAAAATGAATTTCAAGAACTTCCTATCATAGTCCACACACCACTCTTTTCTGCCAGTAGCAGATCGAGGGCCATTTTGGTTCTGTGTGACCATAACGGATGTACGGGGAAGCTGTTCAGATATCAGCTCCTTTCAGATCTAATCCAAAAACAAAATTGTCATGACGTCAGTGCGATTTCTTTTTTAGTCCCTTTGTTCTAGTGGGGTTTAAGATCTGGATCTTAGCCTTGTGAAGATCCTTTTGTGGAATTGATACTCGCCGTTTCTATGGGTAGAAGAGGTGCAGTTGTCAACGGATGGGAGTGGGTTGTGGAGACATGGAGCCCAGATCCCAGAGATTGAAAGGAAAACAAACAGAAAAGTGATTAATATACTGATCTGCGTAACTGAATTTAAAGTTGATTATATAAGCTTATATTTGAAAAGGAAAATAAACAAATAATCAAAACAAGACAAACATCGACCCTTCTTTTGTGGTCAACATTTTCTTTAAAATTTTGAGGAGTAGTAGCCAAATAAGTGGACATTAAAAACAACAGATTCAAAAAGTGGCAGAAAAGTGACAGAAATCTTTGGCATTTCATGAAATATTAAATTGTCAACAAGATGGATTTCAATAAGCAGCAGATTTGACAGCGTGTTAGTATTTGTGTTCAAACCATTTTCGAAAAGGCATCGAATGCTTCATTACATCATAATTCAGAAGCTTTGACGTCAAATTGTCCTGTGGTAGAACAGGTATCACAAACAAAGGACAAATGTGTGAGACAGCTGAAACAAAACAAAACAACATTTATAAAAGTCATTCTGCCACACTTTCCTTCAAGATAAAATAAAAAACAAAAAGTAGAGCTTAAAAATACCTTTGAAATTAAGAGTATTGGATGTTAAGATAATTGGTGAAACAAACCTTCTGGTTCTTTAAAAGTTAAAGTGTTGCAAAGAAATTAAAGTATAATTATTGATATGGTATTCAATACAGTCTGTAAACAAAGGGCTTGTACTATGGTTTGTTCTTTTCATTTAAGATGAAACACGCTATAAGTTACAATGTTTTAGACATCTGCTCTTTAATTCGATTTAGATTTATTCTTCTTTCAAATGTTGAAACATATTTATTTTTCCTCCTCTCTCCCTTCCACAGACACACTTTTTCATTCATATTAGTTCCTTCAGAAAGAACTCCCTATATTATATAATCAATATCAATTTTTAATTATTATATTATTATATAGTAATTTCCTCTTCCAAAGTCTTTATTCGTAACAGTCTTCCGTTATTTGTGCCCAATTGAAACTATGTTGTGTCTGACTAGTAAAGTCTCCTGTCTCGTAAGACCGGGCCAACTCCTACCTTGAGAAGCACAATCATATTTTATGATCTCGGCATCTTAAATTTAGGACCGATTTCAGCAACGGTGGTTCTGGCTAGTCAAGCACCTCACTTTTGTGTAGGCTGCGCAACTTCCTCCAGAATCCCACACTAACTAAATTAGTTTGCAGAGATGCAACATTTGCTCAAGTCGTCTTTCTTCTTTTAGGCCCGATCACCGGTGTTTCTCTTTTCCAATCTGAATTAGTTTTAAGCATTCGTGCGTCCCAGACTTATCTGTTGCGCAAAAACTCTGCATTGTTTAGACTTATTGCTGTTCCAAACAACCTTTGTTTATTCCCTTGATTAACATTGCTTTGCCGTAGCCTTTAATTTCATCACATTTATTTTACCTCCTTTCTCCTCCCCGCACACTCAGAATCCATAACTAAACAGAATTTGTTTTCTGCCTACCTTTTGGTTTGAGTATGTGGAGAATCGATAGGAGCAGCCTCTGACCTTGGGGGTCTCCAGTCTTTCTGGTCAAAAGATTCCTCCTTAGGATTACGTCGGTAAAACTTCTCTTAGGATCACGTCGGGGTCACCAAATTGTCAAGCGTGTTGGTTTATCCTAAATATGAGAAGAGCCAGACTGATCCAATTCAAGAGTTTATTGAGAGGCAATGAAAGTTGAACAACATGGCCATTGACAATTATCACAGCCTAGGCTAAATAAGTTAGCAATAGGAAGTCAATAATGGCCTTGACCAAAAGGGGTTTGATATAATTATAACAGTAGATTTAATATGATTGGTTATGAAAGATTGAAGGGGAGTCACCGCAAATCAATTTGGTTCTCCCTTATTGGTCCACAGCTGTAGTCCCCCACAGCTGATGCCACGTGGGCCATGGAGAAACGAATATGATGTTCCTGCTATATCCAAACAATGTCCTGTTGATACAAACATTAGGATCCTCGAAACCAAAACAACGAAACAAAACAATGTCAACAAAGTTACTCTGTCCGACCTCCAGAACTTATCAGACAGCTGCATGAAATATATGTGACGTGAATGAATCTAAGGGAATAATCGTTTAATACCAAAAGTTAGAATTTAGAACAATTAAGAGATTTATTATTAACACTATGCAGCAGGGGTTATTTATAAATCATTTGTGTGAAGGCCTTATCTGGCTCAAAATGCTCAAGGCCCCCCTCCTATCTTTATTGCAAAGAATACAGTTAGACCCCAGAACAGCTAAAATATTGAATTCTCACAAGCCCCATGTTGACAGCATCATCCACTGACCTGTCTACCCGGTAGGCAAACTGCAGGGGGTCCAGCAGGGGGCCTGTGATGCCCTTCAGATGGGTCAACACCAGTCTTTCGAAGGATTTCATGACCGTAGACGTCAGGGCGACGGGCCTGTAGTCATTCTGTCCAGTGATGTAGCTGGTCCACACCCTCTTCAAGGACCGTCAGTGCCGGTGGGGAGTCAGGGGGGAGGGGGGAGGTGATAACAGGGGTGGAGATGAATGTGTGAAGTCTGAGTTGGAGCGGGTGAGAGGTGTAAATGTGGGGTGATCCAACCAGCAGTAAAACACATTCCGATCCTCAGCCAGTTTAGGGTTCTCCATGGGGTGGGGGGAGGTTTTCCTGAAGTTAGTGGTGTCCTGCAGGCCTCTCCACACTGATGCAGGGTCGTTAGCTGAAAACCTGTTTTTCAGAGTAGTTTCTCTTTGCTATTCTGATCTCCTTAGTCAGTGTGTTCCTGGCCCGGTTGTACAGGATCCTGTCCCCACTCCTGAAGGCCTCCTCTTTGGCTTGACGAAGCCGCTTGAGCTTTGCTGTGAACCACGGTTTATTTATTATTAAATATGCAGTACGTTATACAGATGCCTTCACAAAAACTGACACAGTGTCAGCGAGTTCGTCCAGTGATGTAGAAGCAGCCTCAAAAACACTCCAGTCAGTGCAGGCCTGTAGCTCCAGCTTTGACTCGTTGGTCCTCACAATTTTCATCACAGGCTTTGCAGATTTTAGTTTCTGTGGGTGCTGAAAAAATTCACCGCCAGAACAGTAGGTGGCGCAAGGCAAGACGAGCTTAGAGAAGCCTACCTCATAACGTATGTACTAGAAATCCACGATTGATTATTTACCTCCTCCCGGCTTTCCTCACACACAGTTAACGATGGCAACTAACAGACAAAGGCTTTTGATGGAGCTGGAGCTGCTTGACATGGAAGAGGACTTGCTTGTAACGTATTTTATGAGACGAGAACAACAACAGAAGACGAGACAAAGGGAATGAAACAGAAAGTGTTCGGGCCGGAAATGTGAGATTCCGTAAAATGACGTTTTGCGGAAATTATGTTGTTAGCGGACCAATCACAGCCAAGGGCTATCCCTAGGCTCTCTGAAATGCCGACGGATAGTTAGAAAAATCAGAGCTGCATGAAAAGCTCTCCATGGAGCCTGGAGAGGGCGTTCCACTGCAAAGAAGGCGGTCCTATCTGTCTGTGTCCGTCAAAACAGAGAGGCATAAATTGGCCTTTAGTCACGCTGCTCTTCTGAGATACTAGATCTAGCTGATTTTCTCTGCGTGCCACGCAGCAGACTATACAGAGACAATGTTCTTTCAGCATAGGTCAAATATTTATCTGTTAAATATATGTTACAAACAAGGAAATACAGTACCCATACCAGAAACATCACAAAGGCTGTAATGATCAGCTATTAAAAGTTAAAGTAAATAACTTCAGATGATGGGCACTAGGTTCTCTCTCTCTCTCTCTCTCTGAACATTACGTTTCATTTAGCTGACGCTTCTATCCAAAGCAACTTACAATTATTGACAACAACAATGAGGATACAAACCCAGAACAGTAAAAATCTAAGTACAATTTGCTTCAAGAAAGCCAAACTAAAAAGTGCTATCTGTAAGTGCCATGTAAGTGCTATTAAATATAGTGTTTTTTTTTTATTTATTTTTTATCCAAGGTACAGTCGGAAGAGTTGTGTCTTTAGCCTGTGGCGGGAGATGTGTAGACTTTCTGCTGTCCAATGGCAAGCTCGTTCCACCATTTATGAGCCATGACATCAAAGAGTCCTGATTTTGCTGAGTGGCTAGCTCGCACTGAGGGAGCAAGCAGCAAGCCGATTGGCAGATGCAGAGCAGAATTGACGGGCTGGGGTGTAAGGTTTGACCATGTCCTGAATGTAGACTGGGCTGGATCTGATCACAGCACGGTACGCAATAACTCATGTTTTGCAATGGATGCGGGCAGCCACTGGTATCCACTGAAGGGAGTAGTGAGGAGTGAAGTAGTGTGAGTGAATTTAGGTAGGTAGAAGACCAGTCAAACTGCTGCATTCTGAATGAGCTGCAGAGGTTTGATGGCATTAGCAGGTAGACCAGCCAGGAGGAAGTTACAATAGTCTTGGTGTGAGATGACCAGAGCCTGGACCAGAACCTGCGCCACCATCTGAGTGACAAGGGGAAGTATTCTCCTGATGTTGTCCAGCATGAATCTACAGGAACGTGTTGTTACAGTAATGTTGGCAGTAAGGGAGAGTTGCCTGTCGAGTGTCACAACCAGAATCCTAGCAGTCTGAGCAGGGGTTAACACAGAGTTTCAAAGTTAATAGTCAGGTCATAGGACAGAGAGCGTTTCCCTGGAGGGAAAAGTAGTTGGGTTTTGTCGAGGTGGATTTTCAGGTCTTGTGCAGACATCCACTGAGAGATGTCAGTAAGACAGGCAGAGATTTTTGCTGCCTCCTGTGATTCAGATTGGGAAAAAGAAGGGATTAGTCAGGTGTCATCAGCGTGGAATGAAAAGCCATGCGAGTGAATGACATTGCAGAGAGACTTGGTGGTCAGAGAGAAGAGGAGAGGAACCAGGACGGAACATTCAGGGATCCCAGTAGTGAAAGGATAAGGTTCGAACACAGGTACCCATCTTACCTGGAGAGGCGACGAAGGAAACAAGGGTCGCGGGCCTGCATCCTAGTCCGGCTAAGGAAACGTGAGAACCGACCTCCTAGACCAAGTATTCTTCTTGCTAATGTTCACTCTCTGGATAACAAGCTGGACGAACTTCGTAGCAGGATGGCTTTTCAACAGGACATTACATTTTGTAACGTGATGGATTTCACTGAGACTTGGCTCGACCCCGCGATCCCAGATGCCGCCATTGTTCCCGAGTGGGTCTCCAAGCACCACCAGGAACGGACAACGAACTCGAGGAAGAGCAAGGGAGGAGGTGTCTGCTGCATGGTGAACAATCTGTGGTGCTCTGACGGGGAAATGATTTCTTCCGGCCAGTGTTAATTTTGGACAAACCGTGGAGCCAACTTTCTCGATTCCACCTGAAGTGGTCGGTCACGGGTCGACATCCAAACTCTCTGGCCGGTAGCATAGTGGGGCGCGGTGTCGATTGGCCCCTCGCTAGTACCGCTCAGAAGCACGTAGGAGCGCTGAACGGGCCTGCAACCAGGTACGCCGACATCGCTGCATAAATGTCTTGACTGATGGAACCCTGGCCTCCCGCTCCTGTACCGGGAAAAGTGGAGGCTGGTATCCCCGGGAGCACTGAAATGGTGAGAGTCCCTTAGCTGAACTAGGCAGCGTGTTGTGCGCGTATTCTACCCACAGTAGGTGCTTGGACCAGGAAGAAGGATTATGAGAGACCACACACCTCAACACCGTCTCTGTCTCCTGATTCATTCTCTCCGACTGGCCATTGGATTGTGGATGGAACCCCGAGGATAGGCTGACCTTAGCCTCCAACATGCTGCAGAATTCTGTCCAGAACCGGGAGGTGACCCGTGGACCCCTGTCAGATACAATGTCACAGGGAAGACCATGCAGACAGAACACATGTTGCAGCATAAGTTCAGCCGTCTCCTTGGCAGATGGAAACTTGGGGAACGGGATGAAATGGGCTGATTTGGAGAACCTATCAACGACAGTAAGGATAGTGGTGTTACCGTCCGATGGCGGAAGTCCAAGATGAAGTCTAGGGAGACGTAGGAAAATGGGCGATGGGCGATGGGCAGTGGCTGGAGCAGGCCAGATGGAGCGTCACAAGCACTATTGTGCTGAGAGCAAACCTGACAGGCCGCGACAAACCCCTTGGTGTCCTCCTCCATGGTACCCCACCAGAAGCGTTGCCTTAACAGGGCCAGGGTGCGTCTCCAAGACGAGAAGTGTGTCCCCACTGGAGAACCTGGGAGCGGAGGTTAGCAGGGACAAACAAGCGATCTACAAGAAGGGCACTGGGTGCTGGGTGATTAGCTTGACCCTACCTCACCTTGTCCTTGATGTCCCAGGTTAAGGGCGCCGATAACCACCTGAGCAGGGCGATGCTTTTGGGTACAGAGGAACCACCCTCGAACTGGAACTGCCTGGACAGGGCATCAGGCTTGACATTTTTAGATCCTGGGCGGTAAGATAAAGAAAAATCAAAAGGATAAAATAATAGAGCCCACCTGGCCTGACAGGAACCGAACCGCTTGGCCGACCGGATGTATTCGAGGTTCTTGTGTTGGTCCAGACCACAAACGGTTGCTCCGCCCCCTCCAGCCAGTGTCTCCACTCCTCCAAGGCCATTTTGACCGCCAACAACTCTCTATTCCAAATGTCATAATGCTGTTCGTCAGGCGACAATTTTCAGGGTGTGTACGCCTCCAGCGTGAACTGACGCGACGGATCTGGAAACATGAGAATAGGAGCAGACGAGAATCTGGTCTTTAACTCAGAGAAAGCTTTGTCAACGGCAGAGGACTACTGCAAAGAGAGTCTCGGGAAGTGAGAGCCGTAAGCATAGAACTATAGTTTCTGATAAAGCATTGATAGAAGTTGGCGAACCCCAGGAACTGCTGCAGCTTCTTCCCAGTGATGGGGATTGGCCAATCCGCCACCGCTTTTACTTTCGCGAGGTCCATCAGGATCGGACCAGGCCTGATAATAAACCCCAGAAAAGTGACCTCAGAGTCATGAAACTCACACTTCTCTGCTTTCACAAACAGCTGATTTGGACACTCTGGACGTGCTGAGCATGTTCCGATTCTGATCTGGAAAATATCAGAATATCGTCCAGGTAAACAAACACGAAGATATTCAAAAAGTCGCAGAGAACATCGTTGACCATGGCCTGGAAAAAAGCCGGATTATTAGTCAAACCAAATGGCATAACCAGGTACTCATAGTGTCTACTGAGTGTGTTGAACGCAGTCTTCCACTCGTCCCCCTTCCTGATACGAACCAGTTGATAAGCATTTCGAAGGTCGAGTTTGGTGAAGACTGTTGCCCCTTGTAATAGTCCAAAGGCCAAAGAGATGAGTGGAAGAGGGTACCTGTTTTTAACCGATGCAAGGCCGGAGGGTCTTGTCCTTCTTGTCCACGAAGAAAAATCCCGCGCCTGCAGTGAATGACAATGGACCGAAAATTCCAGGAGCCAGTGAGTCATGAATAAATTCTCCATGGCCTTGGTCTCAGGAGAAGAGAGAGAGAAAAATCGCCCTCTGGGTAGTGAGGTTCCAGGAAAGAGATCGATGGCACAGTCATACGGGCGGTGTGGAGGAAGCGAAGTGGCCCGTGCCTTGCTGAACACGCCCTGTAGAGCCAGGTACTCCGATGGAACTCCTCGCGGTAAGTTGCTGTTCCTGTTGGTGCAGCATGCTAGCGTGCGCAGCTACCTCGCTGCGGAGTCTCTCAGAGTCGGCTGGGTTCATTCTTGGCCAGATCGTTCTGTCAGGGCTGGCAGTATGGCAGGCATGAACCCAAAAGCAATGACAACTAGGGCTACGTTGTAGCACTAACGGGCCCGAGCACCGGCAGTTTCAAGTCTGTTGCGGTCGGGGAAGAGAGAGCGATCGATGACCAAGCGCACGTCTCTGCCTTGCGTGCGTTTTAAGCTCTGCAGCAAGAATAAACACTTCACTTCCTGTAGCCAGCAGGTGGCGCTATGATTTTAAGTCATGGTGTCTTTGTAGATGTCATCAGGTCGCGACTCTTGTCTTACATGTCTAGTTTGGAGTCAATGGGACCAAATATGTCTGAGATATAGAAGCTCGTGTTTTGATGGCGTTTCATCACACTTTGATGCCACGCCACGGTCAGACGGTGTGTCTAAAAGTTAATTCTTTGATAACTTTAGATCTTCATCTTGTTGTTTCTCCTCAAGATTTATTTCAACTGACTGAAAAATTATAACTATATGCATATAATCTATAATTTTACAAATTTTGAACCTTAGATACTGAGGTTCAAATAGTAATGGATCAGTGCATCTGAACTTCTAGAGACAACAAAGAATCAACACAACAGAATAAACAAGTGCCTCTTGTGTCTGCCTAAGAACATTAATAAACCTCAGTATAACAATTAAAACAGTGTGTAAATATCACAAAACCTGGACCTTACATCAGTAGCAGGAGTGATACACAATGCCCCTTCTGATAACTCAGCAAAGGGAAACAAGTTCTAGGCACACAAATTAAGATAGTTTCTCTTTTGTTAACAGCTGCACTTTGCTAGTACAAACAATAAAAACTGAACTGAACCGAGCTCCTGCAGGAGAACCTGGATCATTGTAAATGGAATAAATGGATGGGGAATGTGCTGGTGTTGATTAAGTCCCTCCTCTGTGTACACACATCGCTATTCCTCACTGGATGGTTTAGTGAGGTCCTCGGATGGGCCCCGCCAGAGTCGGAGCACCGAGAAGACGATCAAACTGGAATCTAGAGGAAGTCAATCTCGTAACAGGTTCCTGATGGTGAACCTGCGGAGGGATCATGACCGGTACAGCCTGCTTGACCCCGGTCGACCAAGGCAGCCGGACCAACCTGTGGACGCTGGGGTCTCGCGTGAGGGGGGTCTCACCCCCTGCACATCTCCAGAGGCAGCGGGCACGCAAGTGAGCGAGAGAGAGAGAGAGGTGCGCCGTGCATACAGGCTCGCGTTGCGCCAACCTCCGCTGCTCAAGTAACGAGACAGTTTTGAGAATGTAAGAAGTAGAAAGTACAGATATCTGTGTTCAAATGTAGCAAGTAAAAGTAAAAACTCGTCAGGAAAATAAATACTCAAGTAAAGAACAGAAATGTGTAAAATCTACTTAAGTACAGGAAAGAAGTATT
Source organism: Platichthys flesus (assembly GCF_949316205.1). Taxonomy (NCBI): domain Eukaryota; kingdom Metazoa; phylum Chordata; class Actinopteri; order Pleuronectiformes; family Pleuronectidae; genus Platichthys; species Platichthys flesus. Next base: position 1,009,901 of record NC_084948.1, on the reverse strand, counting down.
TGTACTACGTTACCTCCCACCACTGCTTGAAACTATACAACAACAAAACCTATTGCTTTATCTATCATCATATGCTTACATGGCTCAAGGCTTTTTTAATATAAAATTGTTATAAAAGTTAGTTTATTTAACACGTCTAATGAACAGATTGAAGCAAGTTGGATACAGAGTCGTGTGTTTGGTTGTGACGTTATTTTTTATTTTAATACGTTAATATCAAGATGCTACACGTGTAAGTTGCATGTGATAGTAACTATGTTTCACCATTATTCTGTTACAGGCTGGTATATCCACCATTACTATTCCCACCTCGTTTATTTAGCCTGTCATGGAGTTTTACAGTGAATTAGACAGTATAGAGTATCAGATTATAATGTCCACACATCAGTGTTGTAAACACTTCTCCAATTAATTATATAATTATGTTTTCACACTGAGGGAAGTGGAGAGACTTTATGTGGACTGTTATCAACAGCTCTGTGGGAGATCATCACCTTGAATATTACAGATGAGGTAGAAAGACATTTTATCTATGTGTACAATGTTGTATTTCTTTGTCACGTTTTATCAAAAGCGATTTAAAGTATGTGCATTTAACCATTAGGATACAAACCCAGACCCTAGTACATCGGTTCTAGCTGAAATATGTGGTGCTTCATAAAAAACACAAAACATTCATAACAGTACGCTTCTGCTCCTCATTAATGCTGCTCCTGATGTCCCCAGCAGCAACATGGTGGAGATCTGCAGCTTCATGCTGGTCAACTGGAAGACAACTGATTAAGATTAAAAGATTAAGATTAAGATCCATTTATTCATCCCAAACACATGCACAGACATGCAAAGGCACACTCATGCAGGTAGGGAAATTTAATCTCTGCTTTTTACCCATCTGGTGCAGCACACAGAGCAGTGAGCGACCATGTACGGCGCTCGGGGAGCAGATGTTGGAGGAGTGACGTGCCTTGCTCATGGGCACTAGAGAGGGTAGGGAGACTCTTGGATTTTTGGACAGATCAATCCAGGTTCGACTTTTGTTGTCTCTCCATGAGTCGAACCAAAGACGAACCAGAGACCTTCTCTGCCCATAGTCCAAGGTTCTGCCACTCGACCACCGCCTCACTCCACGCGTTGCTCCCTTAACTACAGATGGCCTGCGAATGTCATGGAGTTTTACAGTGAATTAGACAGTTTAGGTATTTTAATCTCCACACATCAGTGTTGTAAACAGTTCTCAAATTAATTATAGAATTATGTTTTCACACTGAGAGAAGTGGAAAGACTTGATGTGGACTGTTATCAATAGGTCTGTGGGAGATTATCACCTTGAATAGTACTGATGAGGTAGAAAGACATTTTATCTATTTGTACAATGTTGTATTTCTTTCAGTACTTTTATCAGAAGGGACTTAAAATATGTACATTTAACCATGAGGATACAAACCAAGACCACAGTACAACGGTTCTATCTGAAATCTGTTGTGCTTTATACACAACACAAAACATTCTTTAACAGTGCTTTTTTTCTCTTCATAGATGAAGAACTGCAGCACCTGATGTCCTCAGCAGCAACATGGTGGAGATCTGATTTGATACACTTTAGATAAGAACCCAGTGTTTTATATTTCTGCTTTGCCATAAAAGACACAACATAGTCATCACAGCTGTGTCCTTCAGGCTTGTCCGTCCCTAATAAAATGATAGGAAACATGAAAGTGATCGTCATTATTGTAGAGGAAGAGTAACATATGAACAAAGTGTGTAATCTTATTTTCTGTGGATATTCAACTGTGTATTTGAATATGCTTTTGGATTAAAACGTGCACTACCATGACAATGAATGTTTAGTATGGAGCTATTTCACATTAAAAGTATTGCATTATAATTTAATACATTATGTATTATGTGCAATACTTTGATTGTTTTTAAGTAATGAAATCAGGTCTGTACCTGGAGTCAGTGTTCAGTCTGGTTGGATTCAAGTTGTGTGTCAAGTTGGACCTTCTAGAGGAACATAAAACCAATACACAGATATGTAGAGTCATACATGGGCCAGGTTAAGTAATTAACAGACTTTTACATGGTAAAAATATAATATTAATTCAAAGTTAATCAGATCATAATCATTTCAGATTAGGAAATAGGTAGTGCATATAAGCCTACAACTCTGTATGACACTGTTCTAGTAAAGTTACAAGGCTATGACTTACTCATATTTAACTAAAGAATTCAGTGAAGTCTGTCTGAGATTAACGATTTAAATACTGAAGGTGGGAGACACGGTTATTTTTCACTGTAACACGTGACAGGACATCAACACCCTGAATAAAGAGCCTTAAAAGACGTAGTGCTCCTTTGAACAGCTGCTCTTACAATGTGTAGCAAGTGCTAAATCTCCATTAGTATAATAGTAACAAAAATCACCCTTTACCTAATTGAACATATATTTTCCATGTGAACCCCTTTAACACAGTTCAATTCAGGAGCAAAATATAACTCATACAATATTTATTAGAGCTAGTATTAGTAAACAGATCAAACAAATGCAGTACAACACATCACACGTGCACCAGCATGCAGTCTCAATGTCGCTACGGAATTGACTCTGCAAAGTCAGTCCACAGTGTCTCTTTTGCTTATCATCACAGTCAGTCAGTCAGTCAGAAGTGTCCGTTTAACTTACGTAGCAGTTGAGAGATGCTTCGTTGGAGCTAGCAGGAGCTAGCTCATAGCCAGTGCTGCTGTTGAGAGCGGCAGAGTTCACACAGGAAGAGACACGAGGGGAGAGGGGAAAAGAGCATGGAGAGCGTCCCACACTCTAACCTGCTGAGCGAACAACGTCCACAGTGACTCCGACGCCGTCCTCTCATCCAGACTCACCAACCGTCCTCCGGTTCTTCATGATCCACAGCTCCGCAGCTTGTGACGTTGTAACTTTTTTCAAAGTCTCATGATGCGTTCACTTGCAGCTGTGTTAAATGGAGCTTTGTTTGTCATGGCGAGTTGAAGAAGTCTGATGTAAGGCTATGAATAATCCGCATGATGAAAACTCACAGCAATGTTATGCATACATTATCAATATATTGAGACCCATGTGACACAGTTTGACATGGTTTAGCAAAGTGAATGAGGAGAAATACATCCAAGTGTGACACGTAAGAAACCGAAAGCGGTGTCATGATGCGTTCATGGTAACTCTGTTAAAATGGATTTCGTTTGTCATGGTGAGCTGATGAACTTTGATGCCACGCCATTAACAATCCGCATGATGAAAAGTCACAGTAATCAGGGTTTCCCCCAGCACTATCTTGTTAAGGCGGCCGCCTTAACAAGACTAGGGCCCCGCCTTGACTACCAATGTATTGAAAAAAAAAAAAAAAAAAAAAAAAAGTTGAAAAAAAAAAAAAAAATGGCATTGATAATACTCAGGTAATACTGTTTACAACATTAGTCGTGCCAATAAAGTTTTTTGAGTGTAATTGAGACGGCGACATCTGGTGGTTGAATATATTGTTGCATAGTCTATCATAGTCACCTGTCAATCTACCGCCAGTGACGTGCGGTGAGGTCAGTGAGTGGGTAGGCACTGGGTTCTGAAAGCCAGATTTCTCTAAACCTATATATTGTTAAATCAAAAACAATAAACAACAAACAGGCACGCACGGCCGATTTCAAATAAGTTCCTCCCTTTCTTTCTTTCTTTCTCTCTCACTCACTCACTCACACACACAGACGGGACGTATATGAAATGTCACGACGGTGACTTCAGGTTTGCCCGTAGCCTACTGTAGTTTGGTCTAAATGATTAAACATCGCATCCATCGACTTAACGGACCCGTCCCTCACACCGAGGGCAGAATAAACGTAAGGCAACAAGTCAAACCTTCGCCGATTCAAACTACCGGTACTACTTCTATTCAACTTAAAAATAAAAGACAGCATTCATCATTATGTAGGACTACAGCATAACTGATGGCAACTCCACTCCATAAACTTTCTTAATAGATATAGTACCAGTAGCATATGCCCCATGGACCTGTCCAGCATCAGAATGTAACCATTTATCCACATTGCAGAGCTTAGGTCTGTCCGTCAGTAACAATGAAAACACAACTGCTCAATTGAATATAAAATGCAGAATGGATTGCACTCGGTATCAATTCATCCAACTTTATTATTAAATAAACCCCCAAAAAGTTTCTGACTCACCAATCTGACTCCCTGGCTGTAGAAATAAGCAATACGATAGTAATCCAGTGACAGTCTGACTGACAGCACAGCTAGCTAGCATCCTTCCGTTCATGTAGGCTACCTGTCCGTTTGAAATACTCGAACATTGTTTGTCCCTGTTGCTGCTGTACACCGTCCAAGGCTGGCGCAGGCCTTCCTCTTGCTATTCATTCTGTTCCTTTTTAAATTATAATCCAATTTGTTCAAATTCCTCCAGTCTGAAATATCTGCGGGCACGGACACGGCAGCTGCAATGTTGACTTAAAAATCCGCGGGGGTAACGCGACGTGAATGAGCATAGCCAACGTAATGACGTTGGCCTAAAGGCCAATGTATGCTTCTCCGTTTTGACGGACACGGACAGATAGGACCGCCTTCTCCAACGTGGAACGCCCTCTCCGTGCCTCTCCGCGGCTCCTCGGAGAGCTTTTCGTGCAGCTCTCCTTTTTCTAACTACACGTCGAAATGGCGGAGAGCCCACGGTTAGCCCTTGGCTGTGATTGGTCCGCTAACGCCAGCATTTCGGAATGGAAACTTCCTGTTCCATTCCCTACATCACAATAAACCAAAATCACAACTATGACTCTATAATTAATGTGACAAGTGTGTTAAGCCAGCGGCGTTGTCCGGCTGACGGCGGCTGGTTAGAGCACTTACGGCACGTGTGTACGGTCACATACTGTTATAACGAACTTTCATAACGTGGCTAGCGGGCTAACCACCATGCTAACTGCGGTGGGAACAGCGCAAAAACCCGCTGACTTTAATCCCATGGCTCATGACACTCTTTCTCAAACACCGTCAGGTTAGAAGCACTTTAGATCGATACTAACTAACGGTAGTAGTTAGTATCGGGTGTCCCTGCTGACTGTGTGTGGAAGCTGGGGGGAAGCTAGCTGCCTCCGTGTAGCTTCAAGCTGTTGCAGCTGTTGAATTAGCAACGCAGTTTGGAAACAAGACCGGGGAACCGCTGCGTTAAGACACGATAACATAAGCATTATGACCCGCTGGGTGTCACTTTATTCAGCAAAAACTGTCGCGTCATCAACATCCTTTTTCTGTTAGCTGCCATCGTTCACTGTGTGTGAGGAGCCGGGAGGACGTAAATAAACCAGCGAGGACTTCTTCTATATACCTCATGAGGTAGGCTTCTCTAAGCTCGACTTCAGTTGCGCCATCTACTGTTCTGGTGGTGAATTGTTTTCACAACAAAAAGGCTCGTAGAACTATAAATCAAAAAGGGTCCGTCCGCTCCGTCCGTCCGTCAGTCCGCAACGGACTCGGAGTAGCATACATTGGCCTTAAGCTGCGTAAATGTCTAGTAATATCTCGATTTTAATTGGTCCATGAATGATATGTAACGTAAAGGCTTATGTGGCATACCATTTACGTAAAAAAGGCACAAAGAATGATGCTTATTTGCGTACATGTTAAATCATACAGAATCAGGTGCGCATGCGCGAAAACTTTTTTTTTCTTGCCGTCCACAATGAATAGACGGTTAATTTGAACGGAATCCGACATCACAAACTGTCATCTTCCGAGGCAGCTTGATTTTTCTTAAAAACCGGCTTAAACCCTATTTTGTAGTGTCTGCATGTTTTCCACAACATTTGTACCTACTGTTGTTTATTTATATTGAAATAAACAGTTGTTTATTTCATTCATGCGTACTGGCATCTTTGAGCAAAATACATCTTTGAGCAAAATACCCCCCAAAAAGTTATATATATATAACTTTATAACCTGTGTTATCAAATATGTTGTGCGGCACCAGACAGCTTTAAGTTAGGGGAAGAGTGGTCGAGCACAGGCAATTTCAAGTCTGTTGCGGTCGGGGAAGAGAGAGCGATTGATGAACAAGCGCATGTCTTTGCCTTGCGTGCGTTTTAAGCTGTGCAGCAAGAATAAACGTGTCACTTCCTGTAGCCAGCAGGTGGCGCTATGATTTTAAGTCATGGTGTCTTTGTAGATGTCATCAGGTCGCAAGTATTGTCTTACATGTCTAGTTTGGAGTTGGTTGGACCAAATATGTCCAAGATACAGTTGTTGTGATTGATGGCGTGTGATCAGACTTTGAAGCCACGCCAGGGTGAGACAGTATGACGAAAAGTTGATTTTTTTGATAACTTGATGTCATGTATTAAATCATGCTTGTGTTGGCAAGTGGTTGGGGGCAATCAGTTTCATTTGCAGATAGCACATTTTCATCTGTAATAGACATATGACAATAACTTCTAAAGCTGAATTTGTGTGACAAGCTGTATTATGTGATTTTTTTGGTCGTTCAATAAGTGCAGTGTTTTAAGCAGTGATGTATTACAGCAGTGTTGTTGCGCTCATATTCATTGTATCGCAGTGTTTGTGATGGTGAGTCCTAATGTTGTCAATAGATGTAACAACAAACAATGATTTCAGATGTTGGATTGTGAACATGTGACGCGTGATGCTGGTTGCATTTGCTTCAGTGGCGATTTTGCCCTGAAATTTCGGGTGTGGGAATTTTGTATGATATCATGTCACTATCAGAAAAATAGAGGTAGCTGAATATTATAAGCAGTAGGCCTATATAGACCAGTAAGATATACTATGGGCTGCATTTTGAGTGCCAGCAGGGAGCAAAAATCCAATATCATTGACACTGCACATGTTTTAGAGTCGGCGCGACACAAAGATGTTGTCTATAATACAGCATTAAAGTAAAATGATTGCAACAAAGTGAAAAGATTAGACAGACACAAAGCTTCACATCAATGTCAACATCAATACTGTGAATAAAGAGGTTTAGGAGACGTAGTGCTACTGGAAACAGCTGTTTGTAAAATGCAAATGTGACTTGCAAGTGGTGTGTCCATGTGAACAGTATAAGCTTGGGCAGTTGAGCCCAGAGTAGAGAGGGACAGAGTAGTGACGGATGGCAAGAGAGAGGCTTGTTTCATAGAGCAAGAACACAGATAGAAATGCATGCAAATCAAGTGACTTCAAATCAAGAGTATAATGCTTGTGAGGCAAGGTTATGCGAACAAACATTCATGGTACTTTGCATATAAAAGCAAATCAAATATATTAGTACACAAAGGACAGATGTAATGAACGTTCTGCACAACAGCGTCATCTACATGTGGAGTCCCTAATAAAGACATGTTGTTGAACTGTTTCACACCTATTGTTGACCTTACATGTAGTGTTAAATGCCTGTCAGTTAAATGCATTTATTGAGTCTAGCGAGATGGTTAGTTTAATGTAAGGAAATGTATTGGGATAATATATGAATAATCCACAAATAAGTAAGTAATTGTATGTTATGTTGGCAGTAGGTCTTGGAATTATGATTATTACACAGATGTGATGTGTTAATGTAGGCGCTCTTATGTAGCTTGAGTAATTTTGCGGATAATTGTAAATGTTACCACAATGTAATGTTTACACTGAGTAATTGGCGGTGCTGTGAGTTGAACTGTAGTATGTTGATATGGATCTGTTCAGGTGATGATTATGATTAGAGGCCAGCAGTTTGGAGGTTGTTGGATTAGGCACAGTGGAATAACAATTTTTTTTTTGTTTTATTGGCACATAGAGCTGTTCAGGCGTGTAATGTAATGATGTGACAGAATTTTTGGTAGTGATAGGATAATGCATTGTGGACTTATGTAAACAATGTTTGTCTGGTGAATGATGATCCATGGGCAAATCTAATTGGTTTCATGGTTTGAGGAAATGGCGTAAATATGACTTTGATTCAATGAGTTGAGTGTGTTTATTTGAGCTGTATATTGTAAAGTTCAGGCAATCATATGGAAGTGTGTGAATGACATTATTAAGCCTTGGGAAGGAAGTTTTGGTGTGTGAGCAATACATGGGGTTACACTGCCATCTAGTGACTAGATATTGCAGCACATCTGCCAGTACAAACCGTGGTCTGACACTGCCATCAGGTGACTAAATATTGCAGCTACTAGTAGGTGTGCCGGCAATATAAAGCCACTAGAGATCAGTATAATACCAAGAAACACAGACATGGTTGAAATGAAAACAAGTCTTTTAATTTTGCACATCAAGCTTTTAAGGCTCACCACGGTCACACGGATTGATGAAAAGTTTAAATTTTGATAACTTAAGATCTTCATCTTGTTTTGTAGAGTCTCATCTAATTTTTAAGTTGATCTGATGAAGCTCTCCGAGTAGTTCATAAAAACATAACACGTACAAAAAAAACACATTTCCTGTTGCCACCAGGGGGCGCTGTGATTGTAAGTCAAAATTTCTGCACCGATGTCTTCTGGTGGCAACTCTTGTCGTATGTGTTTAGTTTGGACTCGATTGGACAAAATATGTCTGAGATACAGAAGCTTGTGTTTTCATGGCGTTTCATCACACTTTGCCGCCACGCCATAGGCACACGGTATTACGAAAAGTTGATTTTTTTGATAATTTTCAATCTCCATATTGTTATGATGACAGTCATTTACATTTTAAGCTGATCTGATGAAAGCTGTACGACAAGTACATCAAAGAAAAAATATGGAATATGACCAAAATGGCCACTAAAGTCAAACTGGCGGGCTTCCTGTTGCGTTTTTCATAATGCACTGATGGACTGTTTGTGCATCTTGTCATGATACACAACTATCCTCATTTTCGTGAGGATCAGTGAATGCTAAATGAGGGGCTTTTCCTTAGGTGGCGCTGTTGAGCCATTTTGCCACGCCCATTTCCAAATACTCCAGAATACGTAAATTTACACCACTTTCTAATTTACTGCAAACTTTTACAACTTTTTGAGCATGTTTAAAAATTCTCAGAATAATCCTTTCAATTTCAATAGGGCCTCTCACCAGAGGTGCTTGGGCCCTAATAATCCTTTCAATTTCAATAGGGCCTCTCACCATTCGGTGCTCGGGCCCTAATAATCCTTTCAATTTCAATAGGGCCTCTCACCATTCGGTGCTCGGGCCCTAATAATCATTTCATTTTCAATTGGGCCTCCCACCGATTTCGGTGTTCGGGCCCTAATGAGGCAAAGTGGGTATAAGCAATGTTCGTGATTTATTGGAATGTAGCAGGGGTCAGATACCAGGCAGTCAGTCCGATGCAAACAAATCAAATAAGGAGCAGGCCAGAGATAATCCAGGGTAGACAGAGCAGGGGTCAGGAGCCAGGTAGTCTGTCCGAAGCAAACAATACCGACAAGGAGCAGGCAGAAGACAAATCCAGGGGAAAAGCAGACAGGTCACGGTGGAGATCAGACAGGAAAGGAATCAGGAGGTAAATGCTGGAAGGATTAGGCATGAACACACTAAACGATCTGGCATAGGACAAGGGGAACAGGCATGCAGATATAGAGGCGAGACTAATGAGAAGATAGAAGACAGGTGTGTCTGTGGGTGGAGCCGGTGAAGGTGAGGAAGGTGAAGAGCAGGAGGGGAGTGGCCGAGATCTGAAAAGAAAAGGGAATTAGTATACAACACATAACAGACAAACTGAAAATATTAATAAGACGGAGAATTTTTGACACAGTATCTGTGTCCGCATCCAGCATGACCTGCTCTCACTTTTTGTTTCCACATTTAAAACTAAATATATATTTGTATGCTATTAGGCTGCAGCTAAATGTTTTTATTTATTTCAAAATAGGGTACTTCTTATTTCATACATTTCCCACAAATACGAGGAGGACTCAAATAGCCCTACAAAGTTCTGCGTTAAATTTATTTCAAAATAATTTCATAAATGCAACAAACTATAGTTTAGTATAGTATAACTTTATATAAAACTTTATTCGCTTTGTAAATCAATATGTTTTATATCAATATATTTATTTGGGGGAGGATGGGGCAAAATTACTCTTTTGAAATTAAATGTTGCCGACCCCTGCTATAGACCTATGCTAGGAGGGATATCTAATGGACAACCTAAGTACTGCAACTACGACTATTATGCAGATGTAAACACAACACAGGGTCCCTGGGCCTGAGAAGGGAAGAAAAGGACTTTAATGTGGCTATTAAATGAGACTAAAACTAGACTAACATTTAATTCGTTTTCGTAGACTAAAACTAGACTTAAATGTAAAGGCCTCTGTATGCTTCTCGGAGTCCGTTGCGGAGTGACGGACGGACGGAGCGGACAGACACTTTTTATAGTTCTACGAGCCTTTTTGTTCCGAAAACAATTCACCGCCAGAACATAAGTTGGCGCAACGGAAGTCGAGCTTAGAGAAGCCTACCTCATGAGGTATATAGAAGAAGTCCACGCTGGTTTATTTACTTCCCCCCGGCTCCTCACTTGACTGAGAGGGCGAGAACAGTCAAATTCAACTAGCTCCCAACGGGGCTTAGTTTAGAGTACAGCAGCGCATATTTTCAACTGTTACCAGTGAACGGATCCAGTTTAACTGCCACAAGAGTTGTTCATCTTCGAATAAAGATCTCAATGAGGAAACACGCTTTGTTTTTTCTATTTTCACTGGATTTTAATATAGCCTATAAATAGTGAATTTTAATATGAAAATATTAATTATTAATCAAAAATCGATTGTTAATTCTCCCAACGATCGAATAAGACAATTTAATCGAATGCCCATCCCTAGTTCATTTACACTGAGTTTTAAATAATTTATATGCTTTTAAAGAAATACGCTAAAATATAAGCACGCATACTTTGGTTTGTGTAATTTAAGGTATACTGTATGCCTTGGAATTCTCATTGTTAGTTTGAATACTACATTGTCACTTTTTTGTGAATACAGCGAGATTTCACAAAATGTTCAGTCATGGAAATTAAGTTTAAAGTCATGGAAAAGTCATGGAAATCCATTGGTCAAAATGTGTATGAACCCTGTAACACACACTAGTGAAAACATCCCTACTGTCACAAGCACTTTCTGCCAATAGATGCCTTTCACCTAAATCTAACACTTGACCTTTAAGATACTGAATTTGATATTCAACCACACAAGTACAGACAGTGATGATATTTTTCAATCTAAACACTGCTGATGTGATATAGTTTACCGGAGTTTACTGGTCAATGTGATTTCTCAAAATGTGGTCATATATATACTCATATCCCAATGGGTAAAAATGTATGAAGGTTCAGTAACAATAAACTATGACGCTTTAGCAAGTTTTGGTTACTTAACTGTCAGCCGACACATCAGGATCACACTAAAACACATACACACACAAGGAAAAAAGGTCCATAGAAAGAACATTAGTTGGGATAATCAGATGGTCATGTCGAATTTTGGCAGATGTGGAAATCTGTATCAATGAACTCAAACCTCTGCATTGGTTGGCAAAGGAAAACTAAGGCTAAGTACAGTAACTCAAGTATTTTACTTAAACATAATCTTGATGAAGATATACTTTACATGACTTTCACTTTACTTTATTACTACAGTTTTGCATTACTACTTTTACTGAGGAGATTTGAGCACTTCTTTCCCCCCATGCGCTTGAAGTCAGTCAAATATTGTGATGAGCTGCTCTAATTTCATTTTCAGGAAGTTTACCTATTGTTAATCCGAGCTATAGATCCTGAGAAAATGTCCTGTTAAAATATTCACGAGATGATGGTTTAAAGGGGACATATTATGAAAATTCCACTTTTGTTGTGCTTCTACAAAATAATTTGGGTATCTGGCATGTCTACCTTCCTAAAAACTCTCGAATGGGATTAGGACCAGAATTGATGTCACAGTCTGGGACGCTAACCAGCCAGGGAGCGGGGTGAGAGGCGGAGGTCTGGCCAAGAAGTAGAGCCTGTGGTTGGGGTAGGTTACGAGCGTTTGTTCCGGGGACGTGTCTGTGTTTTATGGGGAGCTAACGCTAGCTTGCTGCTAATTTGTGTTTAAAGTTGCAGCAGTTTCTGGAATGGTTGCTTGTGCATCGGACTGGGAGGTGGGAGGGCGAGATCCCATTTTGGGTCCAGTGCGGAGAAACCATGCTCTCGGAGGCTAACCTCTTTCTGTGTGTTAGTGTCGCCCCAGTAGAAGCTGCAGGTATATAACCCTAACTCAAAATAGGTCAATCTGAGGAGGGCTGTTTTAGACAGGGTAAAAGGGTGCTGTATTCGGTATCGGCTATCGGCCAGATTGTTATTTTAAATATCGGTATCAGTATCGGCCAAGAATTTCCATATCGGTGCATCCCTATTAGTAATGATATAATAATGCAGATAAATGTATAGATAGATGTACAGATTGTAGAGATTAAAGTGTGTATCATGCAGCAAAATGCACTTTGGTAATACAAACTAATTAGTGTGTGTTTGTGTGAATTGGTAAGCCTGAGAAAGGATCAGGGTCCTCTGATTTGACTCTTAACAGGGAGTCAGTATAAACTGATCCTTTCCCTGCTCTCTCGCGTGGGAAGGAAGTATTTCAGGAGGAAAGACGAGGGAGGAAGGAAGCAACGATGGTCAGGGGGTCAGGCAGGTTGACATGGCGACTAATCTGCATCTGCTTTCGGATGCCATTTGAAATGAACTGTTGTAGCAGCGGCTTTGTACAGAGATGAGTTGAAGCAGGACCAATTTAGCCTGCCTTCTTGAACTTCAGCTATTTGAGACTGAGACAAAATCTTCTCTCCAGCATCTGGAATTAGACTGCAGTACTCCTAGTTTCATGATACAGTGAATAAAGGAGGGATTGTATTTGAAATGACTCAGAATGGAAATAAAGGTTGAAGGTAAAATGAAATGTAAAATAGAGGAAAGTAAAGATACAATATGTTAAAAAATTGGGATCAAGGCTGCTCACTGTTATGCCGAGGCAAAGTCTCAGGGGTCTGCACACCAGCCGTCGGTCTGCTTTAAGTGTAAGTGCCTAGGTCAGCCAGCGTCTAAATCTTGGATCCCATACTGGGTTGTGTAAACGTTTCAGCAGGAATACAAAGACAGCATTAGCTTGCACCTGTGGGGTTGAGGGTGCACTTTATATGGACTTGGCCTTGGGCCTCAGCCACTCGGATATTTGTGAGTCTGCTCCGTGCTCATTTTTTTTATTAAATTTGTTTTTATAGAAACGATTGATTTCATTACTTGAATGTAGCCCCTGGTACCTCTCCTCTCTTCCGCTGGTTTCCTCCAGTGTTTTAACAACCAGTACAATACAACAACTTTAGTCACTTCAGCAGGTGGTATTCGCAGTTGTGTTTAATAAGGGCACTTTGGATCAAACCACCAACCTTTTGGTTAGGGTCTACCTCCAGAGCCACAACCGTCCATATACCAACTGTCCCAGTGAGTCATTCCCTGTGTACCTTAGAAATATATTTCGATTTGGAGAGATAATTCCTTCACTCAGAGAACCAATGGCACTGACCTTTGCGGCGCGGCGATGACTTTGACTAATCACGGCAGCCCTAAAACAGTTATTAGTAAAATATATGGAAACTGTTAGGGGCAGGAACTGCAGGATTAGGCAAGTGTGTTATACGAAAATGAATACATGCGATATCTTGAGAATTTAAGCACTGGGTTGAGTTTTCCATCTTACCTAAAATGGGAAGATGCCCAAAACATGTAAGCAGGCTGGTTGAGAGGGAAGGTAGTGGAATGAGAGAAGCTGGGCAATTTTTAGCGAGATTCCTTTGTTTCCACTGAAACAACTGCATGAATGTTTCCTCTAAGACTGTTAATAATCTCCTTCCAACCTCAAACTTCACAGCTGCTAATCCCAACTATCCTCTTCTATTGGGGAAGAAGGGAGATTTCTATACAACCAAAACATTATTGGATACCAACAAAACTTCTTTAACCAATTGATCTGCCAGAATTAAGTTAAGCTTATGAGCAGTTATTCTACAGCTCCAAGATCCCCAATGAAAGTAAACTAGTACACCCATATGGGTGTATACGTTATTAACGTCATTCCATAGCAAATTCTCTGTGGTTGCTGCATTTTATTGAATTTTTATTAAGAGAGTAATTTGTGTGAATGCGAAAATTGCATAATCATTAGAACTATTTCAAAGCATACAGCAAACTAAAAAAAATTCAAAGTGTGCTGGAATAATCATGTTTCAGTGTTGCTTTTACAATCTGCCCTAAAAAGCACTTTATGGCCAAGCATTAATGCAGCAATTACATAGGGAGGGAGATAGCTAATGGATGGATCAAACCTAGACTTCTTGCCTCCAATTCGTATGCATTTTCTGACGTCAATGCATTTCTCTTCGCCGTTGTGTTTCCTTTTTTCTCTTGCACCACTGTCTTGTTAGTGTACAACAATGCATTGTTGCACAGAACATTTTCGGTGTACATGACCCAGCTATAAACCTAAGACTGTGAACTCTGTTTTGAAACTAATATGGATTTAATTTGTGCCCAAACTTTGTTGGTTTAACAGCATCAGGTGACTGGCTTAGGAGGGTTAGGCTTTGTTTAATAATCAATCAGGGGTCTGTGGAAAATATCGAATATTTTGTGTTAAATATCTTATACATGCAAATCAAATATTTTATGTTTTTGTCTATAAACATGAGTCATCAAGTTATAAGTCAGTTTTGATGCGTGATGAGTCAGTTTTGATGTGTAACGATCTTTGCAGCCCCTATGTGCCAATAGAGGGCTTGACACTTTATCTTGTTCTTATTAATTTAACACTTTTATTGTTAACATGTATAATTCATCATATGTGCTGCCTTCATCAGGTTGATATTTTTCTCCACTCCATCTCTCCATTCATTTTTTTTGTCAGTATTAACTCCCAGTACTTATCTCTTCTCTCTCCAGCTGCTATCGAGGCCTGTCTGGGTCACCTGCTCAAGAGACGGGCAGCTGGTTTTCTCCGCAGTGACAAGATTGCTGCCCTCTTCACCAAAGTCGGCAAAGTCTACGACACCGCTGGCGAGATTTGCCGTAAAGTGCAAGAACAGCTCCAGCAGCATGCTGACCTCACCAGGTTGGTTACACGTGGATCGCCCCAACACCTCCCTCCTGTTCAGAATTTATTGAGCATATGCAAGATTTTGGAAGAGCTCACTCACAGCTGTTTAAGACCAAGCTTCACTTTCACGTTTAATTTTCATTTCATCATTTGGACCATACCTGACAGCACAATCAGAATATTATTGCTATCATTGAATGACAGCTGTCTTAACTACAGAGGAAGAGACACTCTTCTTTATTACATGCTCTGTTGTCTCTCTCTAATCATGCATCATATCGTCAACTTATCAGCCATACATTTACTGTACTAAAGTTTTTGTATACACTGTAAACCCAAATAAGTAAACAGTACAGTACAAAAAATGTAGGCAATCAGTTGTGATGTCACCTTGATGTTGTACGCATGAGCACAGCCTGCATGGCTCTTTGACCGTTTCCTTCTTTCTTGATCAATATAACAGCACTGATGACATTTTTACTTCAACTGACAACATTGACCAGCAATACTGACTTAAAATCTAAGTAAAAATGGTTATGTTTCACTTTGATCATCATTATGGTCTGTCACAGCAGGGCAAATGTCTTTTCAGCCTACGACCCCTAAAATAATGGTGCCAAAGAATGGCGACCCCATCCGACCCTGAATGTGTTATATAATGTTGAGCACAGCCAGGCACATGCACTATTAGGCCTATGCAAACACTGGCATTATTACAAGACAGAACAGCCTGAAATTAAATTATTTTTTTGTAATTTGGGAAATAGAATAAGCCAAAATACAGGGAATCACCCTGTTTAAACAGCAGGGCTGAGTGAACACACAATTATAAACAAAATGCACAGTAGATGTCTGTTTGTTCTGTTATCTTAATGTGCAGCAGAAACCGTATTTCTACTTTGTGCAAAAATGTGAGGGTTATTTATTTTAGCCTACACATTACTCACATTTCTTAAACTCACCTAATGAGATGTCTGGGCAATATGCATGGGGCAGAGCAAGTCCATTCTGGACTTTATTTTGGAGACAGCCACTCGGAGATCCTCCTCCACGATTAGCCGTGATCTGCATTTATTTTATGTATGTCAGTGCTGAGAAAGTCTTTTCGTACAAGTAAGTAGAGCCAAAGGGTATCAGTAGATGCATAATGGCCTTGGATAGCTGTGGGTATTTCCTCTCGACCGAAATCAGACGCTCCGCCAGCCTCTTGGGGCAAAAGGCTGCCTGTAAGTTTCAGTCACTTGACAGTTCAACCAAGGTGTCCTCCAGGTCGGATGTCAGATGATATGCCGTCATAACAATAAATGGTTATCCAGTCATATTGATCTGGAGCTTATTCACTGTATTGACACTCATTTAAAATGCATTTTCCTTGAGGAATTCGTCCATCTCAGAAAACATATCAAGCCTACCCATTTTCACTCGTGTTGACCAGCGCTCGAGTTTCCTCTTGAATGCGCATATTTTATCATTCATTGACAAGATGCTTGTTTTTTCACCTTGCAGTGCCAGATTACAGTTTTTTTCGATTGCTTAAGCACGATTTTCAAAACAGGGCCCGGTGTTTCCAACACTAAACAAAATCAGCACAACCACACACCCAATCAGCAGAACACCTCAGATCCTCTGCAAAACGAAACACTCTTGTAAAAACTATACACTTATTTATCAAAACCATATTTTTTTACCATATGAAACACACACGCTTCATATGACACAATTCTGTTTGAACCAGTTACACACTGCTGTTGATAACCTAAAACAGCAATTCTACTTCTCAGTGATTAGAGTACTGTAAGTGAAGTACACAGATAAAGTGCAAATAGACAATACATTCACCAAACACTACACAAGACCAATGTTGCAGACTGATAAAATTATAATTTATTTTTTTCCATAGACCAAAATAAATCAACATGGAGAATCACAAAAAAAACATCTCCCAGTTTTATGCTACTACAAAAAAGAAAAAAAAAATAAGATCTGAAACAATTTGAAAATACAGTAGAGAAAATGTTAGACATTTTTCCTCATCTAGCTGGATCAGGCCAGAGAATTTCATCAACTTCACAGGCGATAGACTCATTTGCAAGACAACGTGCGAAGAACCGTCATGAATGTCGAATCCATCCTTGCGCAGCAGCGGCGTTGATTTGGTCACAGGCCTCCTCCATGGCCTGAATGAGGGGTACCTGAGTCTTGGGCCGGAGATCATAAACCCTCCACCGCCATGCCGAGAAAAACTCTTCTATTGGGTTTAAAAATTTAGAGTATGGTTGAAGGTAAAGAACAGTAAACTGTCGATGTTGTTGAAACCAGTTTGGACCAGAGCAGCGCGGTGGAATGACACATTGTCCCAGATGACAATGTATTGAATGTGGTGCATGTGGTTAAGTGCTGTTACGATGTTGTGCAAACGGTCCAAAAATGTGAGGATGTGAGGTGTATTGTAAGGACCCATGTTGGCATGACGGAGGAGGACCCCATTCTGAGTAATGGCAGCACAAAGGTTGATGTTACCCCCACGTTGCCCTGGGACATTGGTGATAGCCCTGTGGCCAATTATATTTCTGCCTCTCCTTCTTGTCTTTGACAGGTTGAATCCTGCCTCATCTATGTAAATGAATTCATGTGGGATTTCTTCAGCCTCCATCTGTAAAACTCTCTGAAATACAGTGAAAGACAAGATTGTGTAGTTCAGCATAGGTCTGGAATACAGTACATTTACCTGTAAAAAGTAAATCACAGGGCTAAAGTGAACAATACATACCTCCACATACTCATGCCGCAGCTGTTTGACCCTCTCTGAATTCCGCTCAAAAGGCACTCGATATTAGCCTGACGTTGTCAGACTCACAATTCTAGTCAGAATGTGAGTCTGAGACCGCTCCATTGGGCTGTGATTATGGGGCGTGTTTCAACTGACCAGGAAATAAAATTCCTCTTCACTCAATTGGATAGACCCACAACCAATCAGAGCAACGTAGTATGTGACGTATGTTAAGCAACGCATTGTGAGTTATTTACTAACGCCAGGTTCACCGCGGACGCTGAAGCGATGCCGAAGCAACGCTTCAGCGCAGCGTCAAGCCTTAAATTACAGCTGGCTCCCATCCACTCCCATGTTAAAACTTTGTGCGGGTCACACCGGAGGCTGAAGCACAGCGCTGCGCCAAGGCTGCCTCGCGCCGTGCAGCGATCGTTTCGGCGTCGAGTCTATTTTTTGCGCTTGATGCGAGTGGAAACACACTGAGAAATAATCTTAAAATATATTGATGACGTATTTTATATGATATAAATGATCAAATATGCATCCCATACTTTGAAGTCCCCTTCTGTTGTCCTGGAGTTTTAATTTGACCAATGACATTATTAAATGTCCCCTTCTGCCTATCCACTACAGCCACACAAGCAGGTGATACAGATAAAAAGAGAGAGAGAGGGGGCTACGTATTCTCCACATAGGCTTGAGTGGAGAATACGTAATTTACCCTCGACACCCGACATTTAACGGAGCAAACAGCGGAGAAGTTCTTCAACATGGATGACATTAAATTAATAATTGAAGTGGAGAAGTACAGTGTGTAGTATGATCCTCGGAACATGTTGTATAAAGACAACACCAAGAAAGACACATTTTGAGGCGCTGTTGCTTAATGTTGGAGCAACAAGTAAGTATATGCTTTTAATCTGCTGGATCAACGGGTGATATTATTGCCCGGCGGTTCAGCGTCGCTTCAGTGTCCGGTGTGAACAGCCAAGCGCCGGTGCGATAGGGATTAGCGCGGTGCTTTGGCGTCGCCTCCACGTTCTCTGTTCCTCTTTCAAAATGAATGCGCTGTAGATGTCTTCTAAAACAGACTCAATGGCAGCATCTACACATCTCAGCTCTCCAGCGGCAGGCATCTTTGTTCCAGACCGAACTTCCCGACCTCAAATGTTGTGGGCGGGGCTAAGTTCGTCTGGCATCCAGGCTAACTCGATATAGGTCTTTCATTTCAACCTGATGTTTTTTCAGGATGCGTGCCAGTGTTGACTGAGAGACCTGATCCACATTATTGAAAATGGCCTTGTCATTGATAATGTTGGCTTGAATTTCTCTGAGCGTTATAGCATTATTTGCCAAAACCATGTTTATTATCTCTCTCTCTTGATCTTTTGTGAATATGGGCCCCCTTCCTCCTTGTCGTTCTCAACCCTCAATCCTATGTAGAACAAAATACATATAACCGACTGTAAAATATCACAGGATGGGATATGGTGCATACAATAAGCAGCTGATAACAGTAACTGAAGACAGATTTTGTTTACCTGTTTTCTTGTCGAAATGTCCTAATGATTGATGCCACCGTATAGCTGCTGAGATTTGGCTGAACTCTTAGTCCAGCCTCCGTCAGTGTCAATCCATGGTTCACCACATGGTCCACTAGTGTTGCGCGAATGTCATTAGATAAATTTGGTCGTCTTATTCTTTGAACCCGTTATCCCCCTGCATCAGGTCTTCCTCTTCCTCTTCCTCAACCTCAGTCTCTACCGTTACCTCTGGCATGGCCTCCACCTCTTCCTCTTCCTCTTCCTCCTTCTCCTCCTCCTTGGATTCCCCCTCTCACCCTCAGTCTTCTTCCTCTTCTGACTCCTTCCATTTTGGTTGAAGCCAGGTGAACTCACTTGCTGCATTTTTATAGTGCTTAAACCTGATTGGTGTGTCTTCAATTAAGCAGTCATGTGTTTGTGCACCTGATGGTTGTGTTTAACTAATTGGCTCTTAGGGGGAGTCATTTGACAGTCAGTGCTTTGGAATTGCAAGGAAGTGACATCATGATATCCTTCTGTGTATAATGTATACAAGTGTGTTTAGTGTTTTGCAGATCACTGTGTATTGTTTTGCAAAAAGTGTGAAGCTGACATTGTGCTTAGTGTGGTCCAGATCTGGGACCATGTTCTGCTCCTTGAGTGTAAGGTTGGATAATTGTGTAAAAATTTTGAATTTAGTGTTTATGCAATCGAAAAAAACTGTAAGTCCATTGAGTTTTTCAAATATGCAAGACAAATATGCCAGCCATGTTAACCAGTCAGGGTCAGTGAGCTTGGTTCCATGCTCCATCAGAAATAGGCACACCTCGTCCTGCAGCTCACACAGGCGGCTCAGCACATTTCCCCGCGAAAGAGCCATGTTGTGTGTTTTTATGTAGTTGACCATTTTTATCGCAGTGTCAAGAGAGCATGTGTAAGGTCTGGTTCAAGTGTTGTGGTTGCAAGAGATCTCTGTGAATAATACAGTGTGAAATTTACATGCAGTGCCACTTGTAAGACTCACTTTCAGTCCTTTCTTTTCCCCCTTCATTGCTCAAACCCCGTCCGTACACACACCAATGCAATTTTCTCAAGATAGTCCCTTTCTTTTAATTTTAATTTTAATTCTTTTAATTTGATGTCAAGCTTTGTAAAACGTCCTCACCTGTCCACATCCCCTCCAGCAGGGAGCGAAACAGCATGTCCTCTTTAAGTTTTCCGTCAAAACTGTATCTGACAAAAACAAGCAGCTGGGCAGAGTTTGATATACAGTAGTGTTGCTGAGCTCACTAGTGCATTTTTTTCTTTTTATAAATGTACCAAACAGTTGATTTGGCCACACCTAATTTTTCTGATATCTCTCTGATAGGTTTGTTTTGATTATTCAGCCTAATAATGGCTTGCTTCACTGATAGTGACAGCTCTTTGGACTTCATAATTAGAGTTGACAGTAACAGATTCCAAACACAAATACACTCACTTGAAATTAATTCTAGACCTGTTATCTGCTCCTTGTCAATGAACTAACGAGGAAATAACACACACCTGGCCATGGAACAGCTGAGCAGCCAATTATCCAATTACTTTTGGTCCCTTAAAAAGGGGGGTGCCACATATAAAATGTGTTGTAGTTCCTACACCGTTCACTTAATTTGGATGTTAATACCCTCAAATTAAAGCTGAAAGTCTGCCCTTAAAGCACATCTTGATTGTTTCATTCAAAATCCATTGTGGTGGTGTACAGAGCCAAAATGGTGAAAATTGTGTCAATGTCCAAATATTTATGGACCTAACTGTATCTCTGGAATCATCTTACTGTAAAGCATATTTGGCTTTCTTAACACTATTGACCAGCTGGCACTTCATGTCCTGGGCCCGTGTCGGTGATGCGCCGGACAATAGTCCCGTTAGACAGCATCACTGATTCGAGCTCACGGGCTAATTTATCCCCATGCTTGGCCCAACTTATAGCTATAGCAGCGGGTTTAATTAATGTATCACCAATTGTGTGTGGCTTTTTTTCCTGTGCAATTAAATATGCCACCTCATATGAAGGCCTTTGAGCTTTGGCTGGGATTGTTGTTGGTTAGTACGGACTTTCTTTTGGCCTTGCAACTCTCGCTCCTTTCTGCGGAAAGAATTGAACGGTTTAGCAGCGAGTGAGGGATGCTTAGTTTCCAAGTGTCGGAGCAGTTTTGCAGGCTTGAGGCTCTCATGTGCAAGTACCTCAGTGCATATCATACATTGGGGATGCTCTAGTGGGTTGATAAGGTACTGTCAGAATTCTGAGAATAAGGTGAATGACCATACATCTCTCTGCGTCGCTCACGCATGTGATTATCTAACCTGATAGCTAGGTTAATACTATAGTGGTGAACAATACTGTGGATGGACATTTTGACTAAATATGGAAAAAAGTCAAAAAAAATTATAAAAACAAAATGCTTTATTATCTTAAATTTTATTTATTTACTTTAATATTTAAATGAAGAACAAACTAAAAAATACATCAGCCTACCCTTCCAAGTATCATCCCTAGTCTCACCAAAAACCACTACCATGTCCAGCAAAACACATAGCAAGTACACGATCAAGAAAACTCCTAAGTACAGTAATCTAGGTAAGTAGTTATTGGAAGACCCCAAACATGAAAGAGAAACTTTGGTAACCTTCAGTTGTCATAAAAACTCAAAAGGTTTGTAGATTGTCCAGATGCGACTACTGTAAGTATTTAAATATAATGGGGGCCATTCTAGGGTAACACTTTGAAAACATCACTAGGATTATTTTACATTCAATTTCTACACTTTGACCTAACCCTTACACACTGAACCTCTAAGATGTATGTACATAGATATGTCTATAAATGCAGACACACTTTCTGATCAGTTGTGTTTTTACTGAAGCTGAGCAATTTGTGTACACTTTGTGATAACCCTGGCCTCAGGCCTATGTGTATGTATTTTTGCATGTACGTGTGTACACACAGATGTTGTGCAATAGTAGGAGTAAAATTGACGTTGGCTAATTATTAATAATCATGAAATATGATTATTAAAATAATTATTTATTCAAAATAATCAAAAATGATAAAGCTATTAATTAAGAACAGTAACACATTTAATTAGAAATGATACGGTTATCCATTAATAATATTTAAAATAATTAATGAAAACAATAAAATTGTCAATTAAGAATAATACAAATCTGTAATCATTGCTTAGTGTCGCGGGGCACCACCCTGGTTACAGGGACCAATGAGTCAATCTATAAAATATCAGTCTCAATGATATAAGTTATATTAATAATCTCAATATTTAGTATTAATGATTATATAATAAACAATGAAGGGTTTTAAGTTCGAGCACAGGCAATCATAATCCAGCTACAATCACATACATATGCACAAATAATCACAGACTACAGATACTTTAATTACAAAAGCATTTATTAAAAAGGGGAAATAAAGTTATGTTATTCAATGATTCATCATTTTAACAAGCTCCGATATTTCAAAGATAAACTCAGCAGCAGCACTTATCACAATTCAGAAAATACATGTAAAACCGGCGGTCTACCTATGTATGTCTGTCTCGGTATGTGTGTGTGTCTGTGTCAAAGTGTCTCTCTGTGTGTGTGTGTCTATGTGTGTGCATGTGAAATACAGTTAGTGTTATTTAATGATTCATCATTTTAACAAACTCCCATATTTCAAAGATAACAACAGCAGCCGCTTATCACAATTTAGAAAACACATGTATTAATCTATGTGTATCTGTGTGTGTGTATCTGTCTGTGTCTATCAATGTGTCTCTGTGTCTGTGTGGGTGTGTGTGAGAGAGCGAGAGAGAGAGAGGGAGAGAAAAAGAAGGGGGCGTGGCGATGACGCAGTCACGTCACAACCAAGATGGCGGCCGATCATGATTCGTGGAATCAAGGCCTAAAAACTCTCAAAATGGCGGATTGACTACAAAACAAGATGGCAGAGCCGTTATGAATTTAGAGCCAGAATGGGAGGAGAGGGAGAGAGGAGGCGTGGCAATAATGGACTCAAAATGGTGGTTTAACTTGCGTTATTCAAAATGGAGTCTATGTGAATGACACCATGTGGCCGGAGCTCACACTGGTGGTCGTCACATGAATTACACAAAGGGATTTTCAGACAAAGAGAATTCTTTGTCTTTGCTTTGGCGTTCGGCCGCATGGCTTCCAGATGTGTTCCAGATGTGTCTGAATATAGATTTTACTATGTTACCTGAACTGTATTCTAAATACAGATCGGATGTGTGTATAAACAGGTTTAGGAGAAAAGAGAGAGAGAGGGAGAGATAGAGAGAGATCAGGAGAGAGCAAAGCTCTTAAAAGCACCGTCAGAGACAAGTTACATTTACTTTACCACTCAGC
The DNA here is from genome assembly GCF_949316205.1 of Platichthys flesus. Classification (NCBI taxonomy): domain Eukaryota; kingdom Metazoa; phylum Chordata; class Actinopteri; order Pleuronectiformes; family Pleuronectidae; genus Platichthys; species Platichthys flesus. Next base: position 986,083 of record NC_084948.1, on the reverse strand, counting down.
ACCCAAGTGGCATTGTGTGCTGAGGTTTGACCGGTAAAGTATCTTTAAAGTTGTTCAAACGGTCACAATGAGCTGGAGACGCTGCTCACGGCGCTTAAAAACTATGGCACAAGGCCGTAACCGGAAACCGGAAGTGGCGAATAGCCGCTAAAACACTGGAGACTCTGCGGTCTCATACAAAACAAATACATTCAAGTATTAAAACAATACGCTACGTATTAGATTAACATCTGCCCAGACAATAAAGCCTCTTACTGTACCACCCTCGCGGTGTACGTGCGCGTCGGGCCAGTGAATCACGTGGTCTCTCAAGCGGTGAGCCGCCGCTGGACCGGACAAGCAGCGGATTTTCTCGCGCTGCCTTGACGGGATGAACATCGTCCTTCTTCTTCAGGGATGTGGAGGTCGTGCTCCTCAGCGGAATGAATCTCGCGCTTCTGCAGGGGACGGCTGTGGAAGCCGTTTGTAGATCGATGGGAAAAGAAAGTAAAGTCCGTGGGGAAAGTGAAACAGTCTGAGATTTTTCCGCGTGCAATTTCCTGTTTGGTCTTTTCAAGTTAAAACAGCAAAAGTCCGTTTGAAAATAAAAACGTCAAGGATAATGAAAGAAATGAAAGAAAATAACTCTGGTTGCCCCCTTTAGCAACTAAATCATCTGGAAAGACCCGGAGGGGTCTGTTGACGTCTTCAGAGCAGGGAAAAATGGCTGATAAACTAAAAGTTAAGGTTGCCCCCTTTAGCAACTAAATCAGCTGGGAGGCCCCGAAGGGGCCTGGTGATGTCTTCAGAGCAGGGTAAAATGGCTGATAAACCAAAAGTTAAGGTTGCCCCCTTTAGCAACTAAATCAGCTGGGAGGCCCCGAAGGGGCCTGGTGATGTCTTCAGAGCAGGGTAAAATGGCTGCGATTATTGATGTCTCAGATGTTTTGTTCTACCTGAAAGGCCCTGCTTCCTCCTGAAGTGGTCACAGGGTTCAGTTGGCTCTCAGCCAATGAGAATGTCAGGATTCCGACCTTAGTGGGCGGGGCTTGGAACTCAGCGGGGGTCCTGAAGGCTCTTCAGGATATTTTCCAACCACCAGGGGGAGATTCTCAGGCCTGCTGGAGAATGTTTTCCCTCCAAAAGTTTTAATCCTTTGTCCTCACCGTTGGCTCCAGGCTGTTTGAGGAAGGTGTGAATTAAGACTGAAAACTGGCCAAACTGGTTTCAGCTTGGCCTAGCAGGGCCAAAGTATTTACAACCCACTGGGGAGTCTACCCCAACACAGAGTATTATAAATTGCTTTATTTGCAGGCACTTAGGTACTAGCCAAGCTGTTTCCCAAGCTCATTAATTGTCCATTAGCCATTAGCCTAATGGAGAGAGGTTTAGAAATGAGGGGGAGAAAGCTTTGAGCCACAAAAACACGTTCACAAACACTGACACACATCTACACAACGTCTGTATAAATGAATGAAAACAATAAAACACAGACAGAATTTGACTGAGATGTAAGTGCAACTTGACTGCCTTATATGATGTAGAGCAGTGGTTCCCAATCTTTTTACAGTCTCGTACCCCTTCAGAGATTCAATCTCCAGCTACGTACCCCCCCCCCCCCCCCCCCCCCGACGCACGTATAAAACATATAACACTTGAAACTTTGAAATTGTCAGGGATTTCAGGACTCGGATGGAAGTTTAGATCAAACAGAGTTTATCTATCGATTGTCAGTTATCGATCAGTTGTTAATCATGATTGTCAGTTCCTAATCGATTGTCGGGAGAATTAACGAACGATTTTTTATTAATCATTAATATTTTATATTAAAATGCACTATTTATAGGCTCTGTTAAAATGCAGTGAAAATATAGATCCTTATTACAAGGTGAACAACTATTGTGGCAGTTAAACGGGATCCGCTCACTGGTTACACTTGAAAATATGCGCTGCTGTTCTCTTAAGCCCAGATGAGAATGCAGCTAGCCGCTGTGAGCTAGCCACTTCGCGTACCCCTGGGGGTACATGTACCCCAGTTTGGGAACCGAGGATGTAGAGCATCTGAGTTATCAATCAATCAAATTTTATTTGTATAGCCCATATTCACAAATTACAATTCATCTCATAGGGCTTTAACAGGGTGTGACATCCTCTGTCCTTAACCCTCAGCAAGAGTAAGGAAAGTTAAACATCTTTGGGTGGACTGGGTGCTCAGGTCTGTCTTCATATCATACCCCATCTCTGTTTCATCAGTCACTTCTCATTGGCCTTTATTTCCCCAGATGGACTGTACACAGCATTAAAGCCTATTATTGTCTATGTATTTGGTTTGCACAAGTCACACCTCTCTCAACAGAATGCATCTATGCACACATACACACACACACAAACAAAGCTATGCCCACCCCACCGTGAATTACTCCCTCAGGATCTCTCTGGTTGCCGTGGCAACACAGTTTGTGCCACTGACAGTAAAAAAGACAGAGACCATGATGGGAAACAACAGAGAAAGAGAGAATGTGACCAGATATCAGTTACAGTGGTTAAGTAGTAAGTAATAACAGCATGGGGCTAGAATTGGGTTTGGACACGACTCCCGTCGGTTGTCCCTACCAATCTATTTAGCCATTTTTAAATAATATTGTCATCCAGGTCCAGTTTGTAAGATTTAGGTGATAGGGCAGTAAACAAATATACAATTTTCTAGTGATGTTTTCACTAGTCTGTGATCCTCTAAATTCTACGAATTATTCCTTTACACTAGAATGGACCCTTTATATTTCAATACTTTATATTTATGTCCCAATATAGCATAGGAGAGATAAGCTTGAACTTCATCTGATTTGTTTGTTTGTGTCAACTTTTTCTGAAAATCTTGCTAGCGACAGCTTAAGCATAATGGACAAACAGATGAGTCAGGTCTGTTATCACAGACTGGTGAGCTCTTATTTCACAATGGGTGAGCTCTGATGTCACAGATAGAAGAGTTCCGTTGTCAGATACTTTTGAGCCCTAATGTAGAAAGACTTCTGAAATGTTCAGCAGCGGAATTGAAAAAAATACCACTGCAGTCTGGAACACTTTGTCATGATTTACTTATTTATTGCACTAAAGGGAACAGACTTATGCTTGGATAATTGATGGCTCCATTCCTTGGATGTTCCCTGGACTAGACAAGCAGCATGGTAAGATAAAACAGGGAACATGTGTAGAGCCCCCGGTGGGCGTGCACGCATGATACATTTGTTCAAGATGAATATTGTTGACCATAAACATGTGATATAATCTGATTTAAGCGGACCCAATTAGTGCAGAACATGCACTCATAGGGGAGCAGAGAGAAAAAAGGGGGAAAAAAGAGTAACGGCCTGAGCCGTGACACTGATATTCTTATCCTAACTAGCTAAAGTACAAGCCTAAGTTGACAAAAGTAAGGCGGGTCATGTTTTTTTTGTAGTGGGCTCACAGCATCAGCTGCACATTTAGAGGTGGGTGAATGCTTTGGGGGTAAATGCTTTGCTGAAAAATAAGTGGTTATACCCTGCACGACACCACTGACTTCAACCAGCCATGTAGGCTATACAACCATTCCAATTATATTCATGTTGTAACAGCATATGTCTCCATTTATACATGCATATCTTGGTTTGAAAAACAAGGTGAAGGGTTAATCAATCAAACAAATTACTTTGGTATAGCCCATATTCTAAAATCACAATTTGTCTCAGAGGGCTTTAACATGGTGCGACATCCTCTGTTCTTAACCCTCAACAAGAGTAAGGAAAAACTACTAAAAACCCTTTTAACAGGGTAAAAATACGTAGAAACCTCAGAAAGAGCCACATGTGAGGGATCCCTCTCCCAGGAAGGACAAAAGTGCAATAGATGTCAGGTTTAAGAACATATTCAAGATATAGGTTTTAGCAGCATTGATAAGAATAAACATTTTGAGGATAACTGAAGGTCAATGAATTGATGGATTATTGTCGATAATGGTCGAGTATCTGAGGAGAAAAGCTATATATCAAGCAGTCCTGCTGCAATCATTGTCTATGGTCAGTAGCCAGCAAGATCATGATCCACCATCAAGATCGGAAGCTGGAAAAAGAAGCTCTGTGTGTCATGTGTCCCCCCGACATTCTAGACCTATAGCAGCATAACTAAGAGCAGGTCTAAAGGCAGATTTATTGTCGGATTTTACGCATGCACGCAAGACACGCAACACGCCCCTCGCGTTCCTGCGTGCCCCCTCTTGAGGCTTGCGTGCGTCCGCCAATTTTTCTAACTATATGACAAAGCGATGCGAGCCTCACGCAGCCCGCAAGGCTTGTGATTGGTCTGCTTACTACATCCCGTCCGGAGTCTAGTTTCCGGTTTCATGCCCCATAATACTGGCGGAAATCCCGGAAGATTTAGAAGAACAAATATGGACCAAATAGATGAGCACTTGGCAGAATAGCTCCGAAAGTATGACCACTTGTATAACCCGTCACTGACTGGCGGATTTGTCCGCCAGAAATGGGCTATGAGGAACCGGACTGGCGATGTAAATAAACAGTCGACAAAGAAGAAGACGTCTCTTCTTTGTCAAAACATGTTACTCCGCCTATTGTTCTGGCGGTGAATTGCATTGCAACACGCGCAACTACGTGGCCTTCCGCGGTTGCAGTTGCAGAACTATAATTCGACCTTAAGACAAGCCTGGACCAGCTCTGTCTATAAGCTTTATCAAAAAGGAAGGTTTTAAGCCTACTTTTAGACATACAGATGGTGTCTGCTTCCCAAACTGAAAGTGAGAGATATTGCACAGGAGAGGGGCTTGATGGCTGAAAGCTCTGGCTCCTACTCTACTTTTAGAGACTTAAGGAACGACAAGTAAGCCTGAATTCTGGGAGCGGAGTGCTCTAGTGGGTTGATAAGGTACTAAAAGCTCTTTAAGGTAAAATGGCTGTTAAAGCCAGGCTTCGGACACAGAGGCAGAGACAGAGGTTGAGGCAGAGGTAACGTCAAATATAGTTTATTTGATATCCAATAACGCAGACAGGCAGGCAGGCAGGCAGGCAGGCACGCAGGCAGGCAGGCAGGCAGGCAGGGGCTGGACGTTACGGAAATCTTGAATGTTTCAGGATATTTTTGGCTGCAACAACTAACTAGAACTTAGTCTGGCACAGACTGAGAGCAGGAGTGGAGCTTTCAAAGGCAGCTGATCAATCAAGGCCCCAACTCCAGCACACCAGGCCCTCATCAGCAACTAGTGACGTCACCTGCACACACCCCAAGAGAAAGAGAGAAACTATGAGGCAGTTGAGGCAGAGGGCAAGACAATGCCACCATATTATTAAGGGCCTTGAAGGTGAGGAGGAGTATTTTTAATTCTATTCTAGATTTAACCAGAAGCCAGTGTAGTGAAGCTAATACAGGACAAATATGGTCTCTTTTCCTGGTTCTCGTCAGTAGCCTAGCTGCAACATGCTGGACAAGCTGTAGAGTCTTTAACGACTTGAATGTATTACAATGAATTACAATAGTCCAGTCTGGATGTAACAAAGGCTCAGACTAGTTTTTTTGCATCTTTTTGCGAAACAGAGAGGAAAACGGAGGTCCTAGAAACTTGTTTTAAGTGTGAATTAAAGGACAAATCAGGATCGAAGATCACTCCCAAGTTCCTGACTGTTTCATTGGAAGCAAGGGAAATGTCGTTGAGCGCAGCTATATCATTAGTTAATGTAACTCTAAGGTGTTTAGAGCCAAGTATTTGAGCCTCTGTTTTATCTGAGTTTAATAAGAGAAAATTGCAGGTCATCCAGGTTTTATGTCTTTGAAACATGCTTGAAGTTTAGTTAAGTGATTACTTTGTTCATATTTCATTGACAATTAAACTGGGTGTCACCCGCTTAGCGGTTGAAATTTACAGAGTATGTCCTGATAATGTTTCTAAGTAGAAGCATATATAATCTGAATAAAACTAGGCCACCCTGTGGAACACCGTGGTTAGCTTTGGTGTGCACAGGTGACTCATCATTAATTTGTACGAATTTGAAGAGATTTCTTAAGAAAGTTTTGAATTGTGTTATATTCAAAAAACTAGGGGATTTATGATAGCGACCATGAGATTGCAACATATATACTCATATTAAATAACCCCAAAAACATATCAGCAAAAATAATATTTTCACAATTGTCTTATTTGATATGCCCCTTTGGTCAAACTGTTACAGTCGCGCCACACGTCCATAGTGTCTTCGGTTTGATTTTAGCCACGAACCTTTGCTGCATGTCATACTGGCTTTTCTTCCTGTTTTTCATCCTTGTCCAATTCTAACATATTTATATCAGATTCAAAAATCTTGTTTCTACCAGGGTCAGATACATGCAGAAGCCTTTCCCTGTACTAATTGTTCTGACATGTGCTTTTTTCTCTGCAGGAGAACTCAGAGCCTGGGACATGAGCCTCTGAGGAGACAGGGCTCATCCACCACCAACCGCCCCCCTCAACCCCTCTCTGCTCAGGCCATCAAACACATCTGGGTCCGAACAGCTATCTTTGAGAAAGTTCTGGACAAGATAGTGCAGTACATTGTGGACAACTCTAGGTGATTTTGTTTTATTCTTTGTTCCCAGGCATTGCACACCACTCCACCACTGATGAGTCAAACCCATAGTCAGCTGGATAACTAAATAATCGGGTTTGGTCGCAGGAGGCAATGCAGCCATACTGTATGTTTTAAGTTTGGTTTGCTGATATAATTGTAAACAACAATATTCAGAGCTGCATAATTTATAAGCTATAAACTTATAACCGTCTTTGCATGTGAGATTCACATTTTTGCTCTTTGGAGATAAAATAAATTCTGTGTTATAAAGTTGGCTCATGTGCAAAGTTCTAATTATACTTATCTTTAAACCAACACAATATTAAAAACAGTTTTCAGTTTTAGTTTTATTATGATCAGGTGGATCAATAACTAATAACCTTTAATGCATTTCTGTCATTCACTTTTTTGCCTTGTGTTTATCATTACAGTAAATACTACGAGAGAGAAGCTCTAATGCATGACTCAGTCTTCGGGCCCATCTTGGCAGCCCTGCTGGGTAAGTATATTAGCGTGTGCTTGAACAGCAAAAAATGTTATAGATCAGTATCAAAATGTACAAAGCTACGGTATCCAAATAAAGCGACTTTTATATAAATAATTACAGTTTTCGCAGGAGTTGCAATCACAGAAATTACCACAAATACAACTTCTTTCAGATTGATTGGTTGGAGGGTAAAATTCAAAGCCAGCACTACTGAGTATAGCAGCAGGAGCTGAAAGCCAACAGCAGGAAGGGGACTGAGGCAAAATACCGAGATACAAAGTTTATAACACAAAGGCAGTGTGGCAGGAAGAGGAAACATACAAGTCTGTAGACTTGACTGCTGAAATGAACACATGCTATTGTACTACCCTGTGTGTTTCCTCAGATAGGTTTGTTTTCCTTGTTAGCTTTCCATTTGGCGTCACAAAAGTGTCATTAAGCTCTGCGTGCATAGACTTTTTAAAAGTACAACCACACTTAGGACTGATCTCTATGCTCTTTTACTCTTTATCAGATACACTCAATTTGGCACCGTTGGATTTAACGTGAAACAGTGCTCAGTAACAATATCATTTTGTTGTACCCTTAAAAGTACAGAGTTTGGTTTTGAGATGTAAGTCATGCCTTTGTATTCAAGCAGAGTCTTTGTGGTTACAATAATGACATTGATATGTTTAGGTGTAATAACAATGTCTGCTTGTATTTTCAGTGGGGCCCTGTGCTCTGGAGTACACCAAGCTGAAGACATCGGATCATTTATGGACCGATCCCTCAGCCAATGAGCTAGTCCAGCGCCACCGCATCCATGGGGCCCACCGGAGTCAGGACACCGCGACAAGCCGTCGACCTGCACTTGGAGTGAGTTTAGAGGCTGATTTAGATCAACTCAGACCACAGGAAGTGTTGGTGTTTCGTTGTTGGTGATAACTGAGGATGTGTGTGACTGGAGTTGCTCTTATTTTTGGATTGTTAAGTTTGATATTCAAACATTTCTTTGCTATTCTAGATCCGCAAGAGGCAGTCCAGTGGCAGCATGTCAGAGGACAAGTTTGCTGCATCAGCGAGAGAGTATGTTGAGTCGCTTCACCAAAACTCAAGAACACACCTTCTCTACGGCAAAAACAACGTCCTGGTGCAACCGGTATTATGGCACATTCTCCTTCTTACCACGAATAATAATTTAAGAACTGATAATCCCCCCGAAGTAAAAATTCGTACTTCACAGTCCCAGTCTTCTAAATGGGATTTGACAGATGGTGTACTTAGAGCAAACAGAAGATCTGGTTTGATACAGAACACCTCAATCCAACTCACCTGATCAAATGAGGACACATTTACCTTTAGTGGTATCTGGCTGTGTAGATAGTTTTAGTTTCATTCATCGTGTAATACAGAAGGAGCATGGGCATTTACTTCTAATTAGATGATGTCGTGCATTAAAATATGCTCTTGTGCACAGAAATCAATTGAGCTACTTATTACCTGACCTTGACTCCTGATATCTACAGGAGGATGTCTGTTCAGTCACTCTTCACAGTACAAATGTCGCCATAGATTTAATGAGTCTGTGTATCTTTCATGAAATGGTTTTTAATCATTTTACTAAAAACATTTACTTGAAAAATACAACAACATTCATCACTGAAAGCCAGAATTCAGATGACTCTGGTTATGAGATGTTTTTGAAGGGAGGGTCTCTTCATTATTCGGACTAACAGAGACCCTTGTGTGATTATATTGTGTAATGCAGGGAGTTGTTTTTTAGTATTTGGTGACCATGGCAGTGCAGTCAAAGCTAAAACTAGACTGCAGAGGAATAAAAACACAATGGTGCATCAGTCCTGCTCATCTGCACAATAGTGGCAACTACCCATTAATGCATACATAACATGCAAATCTCATTGGCTGTTATCATTGTCCGTCACATATTCCCTGAAGTTATTTATGTGACAATACAAAACAGTCTTTAGTTACTAGCAACCTTACGATATAAGTCACATTCACCCAATTATGCTTATACTCATACTGCACTTTCATTTGCTGAGCGTTTTCCCTTACACACCATTCATTCATGTATCACAGTATCCTGCCCAAGGCAACTTCGGAATGCAGACTGGAGGAGCCGGGAATCAAACCATTAACCTTCTGGTTAGTGGACGGTACTCTCTATCCCCTGAGCCATATCATCTTATCTGCTCAGCAACAGTTCAAATGTGTTCTATAGCAGCCTTCAGACATGCACGGAACTCATTTTCCATAGGGGTTGTATAGTTGTCTTAGTTCTCTCAGGAGCAGGGTTTCCCCCAGCACTATCTTGTTAAGGCGGCCGCCTTAACAAGACTAGGGCCCCGCCTTGACTACCAATGTACTGAAAAAAAAAAAAAAAAAAAAATGGCATTGATAATACTCAGGTAATACTGTTTACAACATTAGTCGTGCCAATACAGTTTTTTGAGTGTAATTGAGACGGCGACATCTGGTGGTTGAATATATTGTTGCATAGTCTATCATAGTCACCTGTCAATCTACCGCCAGTGACGTGCGGTGAGGTCAGTGAGTGGGTAGGCACTGAGTTCTGAAAGCCAGATTTCTCTAAACCTATATATTGTTAAATCAAAAACAATAAACAACAAACAGGCACGCACGGCCGATTTCAAATAAGTTCCTCCCTTTCTTTCTTTCTCTCTCACTCACTCACACACACAGACGGGACGTATATGAAATGTCACGACGGTGACTTCAGGTTTGCCCGTAGCCTACTGTAGTTTGGTCTAAATGATTAAACATCGCATCCATCGACTTAACGGACCCGTCCCTCACACCGAGGGCAGAATAAACGTAAGGCAACAAGTCAAACCTTCGCCGATTCAAGCTACCGGTACTACTTCTATTCAACTTAAAAATAAAAGACAGCATTCATCATTATGTAGGACTACAGCATAACGGACAGATAGGACCGCCTTCTCCAACGTGGAACGCCCTCTCCGTGCCTCTCCGCGGCTCCTCGGAGAGCTTTTCGTGCAGCTCTCCTTTTTCTAACTACACGTCGAAATGGCGGAGAGCCCACGGATAGCCCTTGGCTGTGATTGGTCCGCTAACACCAGCATTTCGGAATGGAAACTTCCTGTTCCATTCCCTACATCACAATAAACCAAAATCACAACTACGACTCTATAATTCGTGTGACAAGTGTGTTAAGCCAGCAGCGTTGTCCGGCTGACGGTGGCTGGTTAGAGCACTTACGGCACGTGTGTACGGTCACATACTGTTATAACGAACTTTCATAACGTGGCTAGCGGGCTAACCACCATGCTAACTGCAGTGGGAACAGCGCAAAAACCCGCTGACTTTAATCCCACGGCTCATGACACTCTTTCTCAAACACCGTCAGGTTAGAAGCAAACACTTTAGATCGATACTAACTAACGGTAGTAGTTAGTATCGGGTGTCCCTGCTGACTGTGTGTGGAAGCTGGGGGGAAGCTAGCTGCCTCCGTGTAGCTTCAAGCTGTTGCAGCTGTTGAATTAGCAACGCAGTTTGGAAACAAGACCGGGGAACCGCTGCGTTAAGACACGATAACATAAGCATTATGACCCGCTGGGTGTCACTTTATTCAGCAAAAACTGTCGCGTCATCAACATCCTTTTTCTGTTAGCTGCCATCGTTCACTGTGTGTGAGGAGCCGGGAGGACGTAAATAAACCAGCGTGGACTTCTTCTATATACCTCATGAGGTAGGCTTCTCTAAGCTCGACTTCAGTTGCGCCATCTACTGTTCTGGCGGTGAATTGTTTTCACAACAAAAAGGCTTGTAGAACTATAAATCAAAAAGGGTCCGTCCGCTCCGTCCGTCCGTCAGTCCGCAACGGACTCGGAGTAGCATACATTGGCCTTAAGCTGCGTAAATGTCTAGTAATATCTCGATTTTAATTGGTCCATGAATGATATGTAACGTAAAGGCTTATGTGGCATACCATTTACGTAAAAAAGGCACAAAGAATGATGCTTATTTGCGTACATGTTAAATCATACAGAATCAGGTGCGCATGCGCGAAAACTTTTTTTTTCTTGCCGTCCACAATGAATAGGCGGTTAATTTGAACGGAATCCGACATCACAAACTGTCATCTTCAGAGGCAGCTTGATTTTTCTTAAAAACCGGCTTAAACCCTATTTTGTAGTGTCTGCATGTTTTCCACAACATTTGTACCTACTGTTGTTTATTTATATTGAAATAAACAGTTGTTTATTTCATTCATGCGTACTGGCATCTTTGAGCAAAATACCCCCAAAAATTTTCGCCGCGCCGCTACGCGCCGCGCCAACAGCACCGCCACCTGCTTACCACCTTGACTGACAGATTTACTGGGGGAAACACTGCAGGAGAATCACATCTGTACTCTCTCCACAGTTTTCCTTTTACACATACAAATCTCAGCGGGAGATTCTCTACTCTAGACATATTCACAACGGCAACAAATGCAACTCAGGATTCATGCTAGGGGTGGTGCAGCAGTCAGAGACAGAATGTTATAATTCCGCTACAGAGATCATGTGTTTTTTGTTTACAGCACATTGACAACACTGTTGGTTTTTATCACCATACACTGTCTTGACATCTTCATGAGTGTCTTCTATGTTTGTGGCTCCACTTGTTATATGTAACCCTCTCACCTCAATAGACATTATAGTTATGTTGATGATAGATAATGGCAATAAATGAGAAAAAAAACTAATTAAACAAGAAAAGATATTTATTGATACATATTTGAGTAATTTTGACAACAGAAGTTGACTTGACTTTGAAGTTCAAATGAAAAATGTAACTCTTAACACATGTGCATGTGCAGTATTATTCAACCCCCAGCTTCAGTACTTTGTGGCCATCCTCTAGCTTTTATAACTTCTAACAAACGTTTTCGGTAAGTGCGGGCAAGCTTCTTACAGCTCTCGAACGGAAGCTATGCCCATTTTTCCCGTGCAAAAGCCTTTAGCTCAGTAATGTTTGATGGCTTCCGTGCTGCAGCTAATGTCTTTAAATCCCACCAAAGGTTTTCAATCGGATTTAAATCTGGTGACTGAGAAGACCACTTCAGGACTTTCCAGGTTCTTTTTCTCAACCAAGCTTTGGTTGACTTGGATGTGTGCTTGGGATCATTGTCTTGCTGGAAAGTCCATGATCACCAAGGTTTAATTTGTCAACAGAAGGCATCACATTCGTCTTTAAAGTGGCCTGGTATTTCTGGGAATCTAAGATGCCAGGTACACGATCAAGATTGCCAGTTCCTGCCACAGAAAAACCGCCTAACATAATTAATGTCCCACCTCCATGCTGACCGTGGGGATGGTATTCTTCTGGTCATAAGCCTGGCCTTTCCAGACATACCGCTGGTCCATATGTCCTAACAGATTCAGCTTGGTTTCATCAGACGATAGAACTGTCACCCACAACTCAGTCGTCTTATCCTCCAGGCATATTCTAGTCGACTATTGATGTTCCTTGTGATCAAGAGCTGAGTGCGTCTTGGAGTCCGGCCCCGAAGTCCTTGTTTATGCTAGTCTTATTAAGATTAAGATTAAGATACGTTTATTTATACCAAATACATGCACAGACATACACAACACACTCATGCAATGGTAGGTACATTTATCCTCTGCATTTAACCCATCTGGTGCAGGACACACAGAGCAGTGAGCAGCCATGTACAGCGCCCGGGGAGCAGATGTTGGTGGAGTAAGGTGCCTTGCTCAGGGGCACTAGACAGGGTAGGGAGAATTCTCTTGGATTTTTGGACAGATCAATCCAGGTTCGTCTTTTGATGTTTCTCCGTGGAGTCGAACCAGAGACGAACCACAGACCTTTTCTGCCCATAGTCCAAGTTTCTGCCACAAGACCGTTCAGACCGTTCTACTCTCCCCGTGAATTCACCTCTTTCATCCTGGCCGGAGTTTACATCCCCCCGCAAGCTGACGTGCGTGAGGCTCAACGACAACTCGCTGAGCAGATACTGGGAGTGGAGAGAAGGAGAGAGAACACGTATTCCCCTGTTATTGTTCTTGGGGACTTTAATAAGGGGAACTTATCTAAGGAGCTCCCAAAATACAAACAGTTAATAAAATGCCCGACCAGGGGGGGATAACACCCTGGATCACTGTTACAGCACCATCAGCAAGGCTTATCATGGGTCTATCCGACCACGCTCTCATTCACCCGATCCCGGCTTACAGACAGAAACTTTCTAAACCTGCTGTGCTAAGATCCAAGAACTGGAGCAGCAGAGAAGCTGTGGAGGAGCTGCGTGACTGCCTTGAAAAAACTGACTGGGACATTTTTAGAACCGCTTCTAACAGCCTGGACAAATATACAGATGCTGTGACGTCCTACATCACCTTCTGTGAAGACAGTTGTATTCCGACACGCACCAGGGTGTGTTATAACAACGACAAGCCCTGGTTCACAGCAAAGCTCAAACAGCTTCGTTTGGAGAAAGAGGTGGACTTCAAGAGTGCGGACATGGATAGGTTCAGACTGAATAAATACTCGTTTGGCAAGGAGATTAAGGAGGCCAAACTGCAGTATTCAAAGAAACTGGAACAACAGTTTGTAGCCAACGACTCCTCGTCTGTCTGGAAGGGCCTTCAAGTGATCACCGGCTGCAAAACCAAATCCCCCCCACTCTGTGGAAGACTTGAGACTTGCAAACAAACTGAATGACTTCTACTGTAGATTCGATAGACACTCTCAACCCCCCCGCATTTATCACACCTCTTCTCCCCAGCCTGGACAAAGACAATAGCCCCCTCCACAAAATGGCCCCAGACTGCCCCATCCTCTCCATCCCCCCCATCACACATCCATCCCCCCCATCACACCTCTCTCAATTCAGGAGAGAGATGTAAATAAGCTCCTGAAGAGACTGAACCCCTGTAAGGCAGCTGAACCAGGCGCTGTCTCCCCCTCAACAATAAAGGCTGAATTATAGTCCTGCGACTGCAACCGCAGAAGGCCACGCAGCTGCATCGACGGACTCGTTTTGGTTTATACTTCTCTAACGTGCAAAGACAAAACACACAAAGAAGAGACGTCTTCTTCTTCGTCGACAGTTTATTTACATCGCCACTCCGGCTCCTCATAGCCTATTTCTGGCGGACAAATCGGACAGTCAGTGACGGGTTATACAAGTGGTCATACTTTCGGATCTCTTCTGACAAGTGCTCTTCTATTTGGTCCATATTCGTTCTTCTAAATCTTCCGTGATTTCCGCGTATTGTGGGGCATGAAACCGGAAAGTAGACTCAAGACGGGATGTAGTAAGCAGACCAATCACAAGCCTTGCGGGCTGTGTGAGGCTCCCGTCACTTCGTCGTGTAGTTAGAAAAATTGGCGGACGCACAGAGGCCCGCAGATGGCACGAAAGGGGCGTGTTGCGTGTCTTGCGTGCTTGCGTGCAACCCGACTCTAATTCGGCCTTAAGGCACTGTGCGGATCAGCTGTCTCCAGTATTCACGGACATCTTCAACACCTCACTGGCTGAATGTGTTGTACCCGCCTGCCTTAAAACATCCACCATCATCCCCGTTCCCAAGAAGCAGAGGATCACAGGCCTTAATGACTACAGACCAGTCGCCCTGACCTCCGTAGTGATGAAGACCTTTGAGCGCCTCGTGCTGAACCACCTCAAGACCATAACCAACCACCTCCTCGACCCGCTGCAGTTTGCCTACAGAGCCAACAGGTCCGTAGACGATGCAGTCAACATGGGACTCCACTTCATCCTCCAGCACCTCGACTCCCCTGTCAACTACGCCAGGATCCTGTTTGTGGACTTCAGCTCCGCATTCAACACCATCTCCCCCGCTTTTCTCCAGGACAAGCTGACACAGCTGAGCGTGCCTGAGCCCACCTGCAGGTGGATCACTAACTTCCTGACCGACAGGAAGCAGCGTGTGAGGCTGGGGAAGCTTGTCTCTGACACCCGGACCATCAGCACTGGAGCCCCACAGGGTTGTGTGCTCTCTCCTCCTTTTCTCCCTCTACACGAACAATTGCACCTCCAGCCATCCCTCTGTAAAACTTCTGAAGTTTGCTGACGACACAACCCTTGGGGGATGAGGCCGCCTACAGAGAGGAAGTAAACAGCCTGGCTTCCTGGTGCAGCCAGGTCCACCTGGAGCTGAACGTTCTAAAAACTGTAGAGATGGTAGCAGTTTTCAGGAGGAGCCCAGCTCAAACCGTCCCTCTCAGCAGGTGCAACTCCCCAGTTAAAACAGTTGTGTCTTTCAGATTCCTGGGGACGATCATTGCACAGGACATGAGATGGGCGGAGAACATCACCTCCATCAGCAAGAAGGCCCAGCAGAGGATGTTCTTCCTGCGGCAACTGAGGAAATTCAGCATGCCGCGGAAAGTGATGGTTGACTTCTACACAGCCATCATTGAGGTCATCCTCACCTCATCCATCACCGTCTGGTTCGCTGCCTCCACTGCCAAGGACAAGGGCAGACTGCAGCGTATCATCCGGTCAGCTGAGAAGGTCATCGGCTGTGACCTGCCGGATCTCATAGATCTGTTCCACTCCAGGACAAGTAAGAGAGCAGGCAAGATCATTGATAATCCTTCCCATCCCGCTCACCACTTGTTCCAGAGACCCCCGTCCGGAAAAAGGTTCCGGGCCATCAGGACTAAAACCTTGCGTCACCTGAACATTTTTTTCCCCATGGCAGTGGGGCTCACAAACAAGCCCCCTCTATCACACTGACTCTTTTTTTTATATTGTTATATTGTTGTTTTTAATTTGTTGTTTGTAAAGTGCACCAACCACACCAAGGCAATTTCTTGTATGTGCAAATATACATGGCAATAAAAAGAATTCTGATTCTGATTCTGATCACTAACCCTGTTATCTTGATCTCATCATTTTCTTTTTTGTAAATGTGATATTCGAATGAAAGCAGTCTCCTGTTCTAAGCTCTAGCATGTTCACTCTACCATTACTGACAATAATCCATATCATTTACCTTCCATTATGCTACAAAGTGTTTATTCTAATCAATGCCGTCTATTGCACTTCTGTCCGTCCTGGGAGAGGGATCCCTCACATGAGGCTCTCTCTGAGGTTTCTATGTTCTTTTTACCCTGTTCAAAATGTTCTTTTGTAGTGTTCCTTACTCTTGTTGAGGGTCATACCTTATTAAAGCCTTATGAGACCAATTGTGATTAGTGACTATGGGCTATACAAATAAAATTTGATTGATTGATTGATGTTTGGCCCTGGGAGTGTATAATGAGCACATACTTCCTCCCACAATGTTTTGACAGAGCCATGCTAACATTTTACTGAATGCAGAAACAGAATCCCAGAGCACTCATTGCACGCATGCTCTTTCGTATACCATATTTTCTGGTCATTTATGATGTTACATAAAGAATACATGCACAGTATCATATAACTAAGGTGCATCGAGTAATGTATACATTTTAGTACTGGGAGGCCCTAAAAATCTGTTTTTGGTTTGCTGTGGATATAACATTATCATTTAAATCTGATTAAGCAGATGAGCTGTGTGAGAGGCTTTTATTAATTATTTACTGTCTTTTCTTGTACAAGATATTGATAACAAATTTCCTGTTGAAATTGTTTAACAGCATAAAAACTCTTAAATCATTATATAGACACTTACATTACTGTTTTTGTATGAATTTATCCAAAAGTAGAAGGAATTTCAGTCAAAATTCATTCTCATTTCTGGAGTTTTAACAGTCAAATAAGTGATTCGGTCATAATTATCTGTACTTCATTGGTTACATTACAAACAGGACATGCTCATAGCCAATCAAGGATACTTTTAGCCATTTTAGAAAAATGTGATGTCTCATGTTGTAGCCAACTTATAACGAAATATTCGGAGCAAAAACACTAAGAATTCTAACTTTCCGTATAGTTCTTATATCCATAGAACAAGGACAGTGTACTTAAACCTTTCTTCTACATATTAGATGCCTGTTGAAAACCTACCCACAGACACAAAATGTACATTTGAAAGCCACTGAATTACACAAAAGCTGGGACGTGTTCATCACATGTCTGTGTGTGTTTTTAAACTTTGGACAACTATATGCCCTACCTTCATACTTGTTTATGCTACCCAAGGCTAACTACCCCTATGCTCTATAGGCTACAGCATACAATTGAGAGTATAGCTATTGAACTGACAGTAGTTTTCAATTGTCAATTTTTTTTTTTGTTCAGTTTTATGCTGTCTCCCTCTCTTTCAAAGTTTAAGTGTCACAGTTCCCTTACATCTTCCTTATGTTCTTCCCACGGTAGAAGAAGGAGATGGAGATGTTGCGGGGCTACTTGTCTCTCCACCAGGCTGGGGATAACCTCACTCTGAAGTGGACCCCCAACCAGCTCATCAATGGCACATTGGGAGACTGTGACCTGGAGAAAAGGTATTAGAATATATATATAAAGATACATAGATATCTAGATATGTATATGTATATTGGGACTAATAAATGCATCTTAATCTTAATCTTAATCATATATCTCTTTTCAAAAAATTTTGCAACATGCATTAAGTGACACACATTTCTCAACTGCCACTAAACTTCATTTTCCACCTTGTCTTACTAATCAAAAACATATTTTACGTGACTTTAAGTATCTACTGGGACTACGCACTGACTGTTCCTCTGCGCCAGATTGTCTGTATCCACTGCCATCAGCGCTGTGAGTATACTGCTGCTTCTGCTGCTCATCCCATCAACCCTCCCACCCAGTCATGTTATGCTGCATCAGTTGCTTGGAGCTTACTGAGGCAGCCTTAATAACGGTCATATCACTATTTGAATATCACTTTCAATTATTTTTCGTCGTGACCGCTTCTCAACTCTCCTTTTTATGTTTTTTTTTTGTACATCAGCTGTTCAATTTCTCTCTACCTATCTCATTCTAGTATACTATGTTTCAGCGGATTATGGTGGTACACTAGTTCTGGTAAGTCAGGATGGGATCCAGAGGCCACCTCTTCACTTCCCCCCTGGTGGTCACCTCCTGGCTTTCCTCTCTTGCCTGGAAACAGGCCTCTTACCGCGTGGTCAGCTGGAGCCCCCCCTCTGGTCCAAGAAAGGCAAGGTGTGTCAGTTTTACATCAGCACTCATTTACATTTCAGGATTACACTTGGCATTACTGTCTGTCCTATATCCAGATTATATCTCCATATTATTTAAGCCTGATAACATGTACACCCGTTATTAAAGCTAGGGTTGGTTAACATGGAAAAGCTAGCATGAGCAGGAAGCACACACACATAAATCAACCAAGACATCCTTACCCTTCTCCTATCAGCCCTCTCCTCAAAGAATAAGTTTACATAGATGTAGAAGTGGACCCCAATTGTCCATGTTCAATTATTCATAATAACAGCAGGAGGGGTAGCAGCAGGGCCGGCCCTAGCACATTTGGCGCTCTAGGCAAGCTTCACTCCTAGCGCCTTAACATAAAATTATTTCTTTCTTCATCTGAGTTGCTTGGACACACACACTCCAGCCATAAGCCTCAATTTGCTAGTGTGTTCTGACAACACCAAGGAGGTACGTACCTCAATTTTTGCCTAATTTTACCCTGATGTTAGAATAATTTTTTTTATGTCAAAATATTGGTTGGAGATATATGTTATGAGTCCCAAATTGATACCACAGCAGCAAAGTATATCTGTAGAATACAGCATGAATGCAGCAGCAATAACGACACGAGCCTGCAGTTCCTCATCCAGACTGCATCTTATTCAAAGTAAACACAAGTACACAGAGTGTAACTTCATTTTAAAGTGGATAAAACATACATTCAATTATTATGTTGTCTCTTTCCTCCAACATTTGAATATACATTATCACTCATACAGAAATATAAACATTTACAATATAGACCTATTGAACATTAGCTTATAACTGGTCTTTATAAGGCACAATACCAATACATGAACTACAGAGTCTGTGTGTGTCGGAGCTGAACTACACACTTTAAAGTAAACAATACACTATCGCGACCCGCCTGCAAGACGACGTGCAGGTAAAATAAACACCGAATGTAGCCCTGCCCACCTAGTGTGCCAGTGTCTCCAGCCTCACTGCCCAGCGGAGTTTCTAAGTTTCACCAGTCTAAAGCCTGAAACATGCTTCTGCGTTTTCACGGGCCCATAAGCGCAAGAGCCCTTCCGGGTCCCTTACGTGCTTATGTATCCATCCTTACGTGCTGACGGGTGTCAACCCCCTTTTCTAAAATTTACGGCAAAGCTCCGCAAGCTCACTCAGCCCGCAAGGCTGTGATTGGTCTGCTCTACATCCCTTCTGGAGCTGCATTTCCGGTTTCATGCCCCATAATACCGGCAGAAATCACGGAAGATTTAGAAGAACGAATATGGACCAAATAGAAGAGCACTTGGCAGAAGATATCCGATAGTATGATCACTTGTATAACCTGTCACTGACTGGCGGATTTGTCCGCCAGAAAAAGGCTACGAGGAGCCGCAGTGGCTATGTAAATAAAAAATCGACGAAGAAGAAAGAAGGCGTCTCTAAGGTCGTCTCGACAAAAAGCATACTCCGCCTAGTGTTCTGGCGCGGAATTGCTTTGTAAGACGCGCAACGGTTGGGGAAGCATGAATGAATACGAGTCTTGCGCCACAGCGGCGTGAAAAGACGCAGACGCAGTCGCAGAAGCATGTTTCAGGCTTAAGTAGAAAATCAAAACAACATCAACATGTCTCAATGAAACTCGTGGTGATCCAGCGGATCTTTAGGAGTTAGCTGACTCTCACCCACTACTAACCTGTAGAATACAGGATGGATGCAGCAGCCGTAAAGACACGGAGCATTCACTCCCTCATCCAGACTCTCTATCTGGCCAAAGAGACAGGACGAGGTGAAACTGCTCCGGTGCCAAACGTTCCACCTGAGCGCTGCTGTCATTTACTGATTTCTCTAATGAAACTACTTAAATTACTGTTAAAGTAATTAAATACAATATTTTGGGCCATATCAAATATAGAAGGGGGCGCAATTATTTTTTTGGGGGATTTTTTTTTTGCTCGGCGCAGTTTTTGGCGCCCCCCTCTGAGTGGCGCCCTAGGCAACCGCCTATGTCGCCTGTAGGAAAGACCGGCCCTGGGTAGCAGCACCAGTGCTGCATATGAAACTTGAGCCAACTCATTGTTGTATGATAGTAGTGTAAACAGCTGCACAGTTATATTAGCTTGGTGTAAGTACCATGTAGGTCCAATGTCTGTGGTTTAAGAGGGGATGGTGAATAGTGTGGTCAGTAACATCTGGACCTTCGAAGACCTTCATTTTAAAGTCACCTTTTGTTGTCTACAGAAGTTGCAGCTACCATCTGAAAAATATGCTTATTTCTTTTTGTGTAATGCGTGTTCTCTGGCTCACTGTGTATCTCTGTATTTTAATAAATATATCTGTGTCCTGCAGGGAAAAGTGTTCCCAAAACTGAGGAAGAGGAGCAGTGCTGCCCGACTCATTGACCACGACAGGAATGGTGAGGAGCAGACAGCTGCTGACTATGTGTTTCGCATTGTCTACCCAGGATACCACTACGACGCCAGTAAGTAATACATTAACAATGCAATATATATTGTTACAACAATGTAACACTAATCGCTGTGATTGCTTTTTAAATAATAAGTGAACATGTGTTTAAAGATTATCTTCCAATGAAATTTTTTCATAGTTTGGGTGTAGTGTGCTGGCTACCCCACAATGCACATCTTGAGGCCTGTAGGACGGAACTCTTCTAACTGTTTTCTCTGTTGTCCCACTGGTGCAAGCAGTCACTATAAATTACCACCACACCACGGGCAGCCGCGCTCCGTCGCTGGACGATGACGAGGAAGAAGAAGATAGGCTCCATGCTATGATCTCAATGATCTGCTCGCGGAACCTCACAGACCCTAATGTCATGAAAGGTTTTTATCACCTTAACACACCCATCCAATCCCACCTTCCCTCCACTCCTGAGACCTCACCCCAGCTTCAGATGTCCCTCCCCGCCTTCCACCCCATTGCTCTCTCAAGTCCTCTCCCCACCTTTCCTCCCAACCTGACTCCACCAGCTTTGTCCACCTGTGTGTGTGCTGCCAGACGCTGAGCCCAACAGTGTGTAGTGTGCTGGCGCTGGCTTTTTTAACAAGGACATGGGAAGTTTAGGAGGATAAACCAAAATCTAAAATGCAAAGATTATTTAAAGGTATGATTTTGGACAAATATTAGCCATGTTGAAAATGAAGAAATGCTAACATTAGAGAACGCGATTTGTATAGATCTAAACCAGTCCACCAATCATCAAACAGCTATATTGTTATCCAAAGGGAAATAATTGGGAGCAAGTAAATGTAGCGTTAGCTGTTTTTTAAGTGAAAAGAAAACTCTGGTTAAAAGACGAGGTCAAAACTTACTATATGGCTTGTCTGGTTTTGTAAATGTGAACCTGGGCATGGAGTTCAAGACAATTGTGGACCTGAAATATACCAATGAACATATTCTGAACTGTGTTGTATTCACTTTTGTTGAGTGTCAGATGGCCTTTATCGGCTCGCAGATTGGCTCAGTTGCACATTACGTGAAGTTAATTAGAGAGAGTTACCATCTGGGTAACAAACTACTTTTCCGGGGGAGAGAGAGAGACCAGGGACAGTTGTGTACCGTTAGGTTTGAATGAATCAAGTTTTGGCAGTATGACAGCCAAATTCTAATGCTACTGACGTTTACAAATGCAACATACAACATCAATTCCTTTAACTTTTTGTGGCTGCATAGTCTTGTATTTATTTAGTTTCAGGGGTCAAGCACGTTTTAAAGTTTTCTCAGACTTCAGACAGTGTCCTCTTAAGCGCCATCAACATTCATTATTACATTGTTTTGTCTATCAATCTACCACAGAAAGATTATAGTATGGCTGAGACTGCTGCTTCCAAGTGTCAGATGGAGGACAGGCAGAGGAGGAACACAGTGAAAAAGAAGTCTAGAGACACACCATCTTAAAGCAGCAGTCACAAGTAGCCTGTTAGAATAGCTACTTTTGTAAGTAGTCAGATGAATCCTTTTATATTAAGATTATTTACAAATTTATTCCGACCATTCCATTACGTCCACTCAACAATGAAATACATTCACTAGAAATGCTGCTTCGTCACACATATTGACCGACATGCAGTAAATGCCTGAGCAGCTGTTTACACACGTCCTCTAAATCACTCCTGTTTGATTTCACTCTTTCTTTGCCTCTTCTCTTTCTCACCACCTCTAAGCTACA
The DNA here is from genome assembly GCF_949316205.1 of Platichthys flesus. Taxonomy (NCBI): domain Eukaryota; kingdom Metazoa; phylum Chordata; class Actinopteri; order Pleuronectiformes; family Pleuronectidae; genus Platichthys; species Platichthys flesus. Next base: position 963,698 of record NC_084948.1, on the reverse strand, counting down.
CAAGATAATGCATTTGCTTTGCAGGGATGGTTACTCAAGCCTGTGAATGAACACTGGAGACACACGCTGTTAGATTAACAGACTTTTCCGCCAACTGGTTTCACAACTGATTAAACTTACCTAGGTCTTGTCAGTTATGTGAAAGAATTTGCAGAGCTAACTGCCTTATAAATATCCGAGGGTACAGATGGTGAAGTATGCCTCAGCACTGTTGGGTTTTATGATTTCGTGACAAAAAATAGCTTTGAGAATTTGTTTCGTTTTTATTTACTTCTTTAATTTGACCTTGATTTTATTTACTTTTTTTGTCCTTACATTTCTCACTTGCAACATGCTTGACAGTTTTTGCATGGGAAATATGCACCCGTCTTGTTGTTCTTTAAAGAACGATTGTGTGTTTTTGCATATTTGTGATTGAAAATCCTTTCTCTCAGTCTCCTCCTCTGTTTGTTTTGATTTCTATCTCACTTTTCACTGACTTCCTGGGTTGTTTCTCCTTTGTTTGTGCAGTCGTTTGCTGCGATGCTGTTCACTGTAATTCTTCACTAAACCCACCAACCCTCTTCCCCTCCCCTTGTCCCCTCCTCCACCCCTCTCATTACGGTCCTGTGGGGTTCCGCAGTAGTAGAGATGTGGAGTCCTTGTGTGAGCAGGGTTGTATAACTGAGCCCAAAAACACTTTTTGATCACATATAGTCCTAAAGCAAAGGGAACAAGGCCAAATGGAGGTCTCGCTCCAGCATTTTTTTTCTGTTTGCTATTTTGTTCTTAATATTATTTGTTTTTGGGGGTTATTAAACAAACAAAATGCAGCTTCATATTTATGACAGGTCATCAGCTCCAACCTGAAGAGTTAAGGTGAAGAGCATATATTTAATGTTGAAGTTGTCTTGTTTTTTGCCTTCCCTGGTGTCCATTCTTTTTTGTTGTTTCTGAGATGATTTATATTGGTCTTGTTCTGGCTTTATGCATCCTGCATGGCCTGAGCATCAGCCTCGTCCCTGCCCTCTCCTCCTCTTTCACTTATCTTCTTCTTCCTCTTCCATTTCCCCATCCCTTCTAATTGAGTGGAACGTCCCTCTACGCTCCGCTGTCTCCTCTCTCCCCTCTGTATGAACCGATCCAGCATGACTTCCCAGTCTCCTTTTTGCCTGTATCTCCCACAGCACTGTTACCGCTTCCTTAAGTGTCCCCCTCCAATTTTGTTTTCCTCTCCACACGTGTTTTTGCAGCTCTCACATGTAACATTAGTGTTAAATGTCCATCAATCAACTCATCTCTTGATTCATGAATAACAAGGAGCAATACATGGAAAGATGTATTTATGGTTGAGCTGAGGGACCTTTGTCATAATATGTAAGACATAAAACATAGCCAGTGTGAAAGAGTGTGATATATGAAAAAAACGTTGTCCATTGTTTCTCACAGCACTGAGACCTCTCTGTCTTCTTACTTTCCCTCTCTCGGTTTAGACCATGGGGAAATGATGGAGATGCAGTGTTTTGGCGGAAGCCCGTCGTCATGGCAACAGGCCGAAGTAATCGCTCATGAGTCCCTGTGCCAGTCCTGCTTCACCGCTGGTAGCAATGTGTCAATCGACTACCCGGCTGGCTGTACCTGCATACACGAACCATCAGACATTCACACGTATGCACTTTCATTACATGTTCATGTGCACTGCAGTTGGTTGTTTTCATTATAATTTATTATTAGAAACAGACTGGGGCTAGTAGAGTTTATCATCAATCAATCAATCAAATTTTATTTGTATAGCCCATATTCACATATCACAATTCGTCTCACTGGGCTTTAACATTGTGTGACATCCTCTGTCCTTAACCTTCAGCAAGAATAAGGAAAAATTACTAAAAACACTTTTAATCAGGTAAAAATACATAGAAACCTCAGAGAGAGACACATGTGAGGGATCCCTCTCCCAGGATGGACAGAAGGGCAATAGATGTCAAGTGTAGGAAAATATCATCAAGATTAAAGTTTGTGGGAAGCATTACAAGTGATTTCTTTTTAAAAGAACAATCTAATGTCTAATGACAGATGGATTAGTATATGCAAAACTATGACAATAGAAATAATATTAAAACGATGGTGATTCCGTGACAATAATATGATGATGATTAATGGATAATGAAGTTACATTTGGCTGAGTTGTTAATGATATGAGTCATATATTAGTTCTTTTTTAGCACTTATTAGTGCCTTATTCTGTATGATCATAATCTGTTTATTTCAGACAAAACTGTTATTGATAGTAAGTGAGAAAGTGGTTGTGAATGCATTACAATCTAAGTATGCTTTATAGTACATTTAACACATTCATGAACATGGTCTATACTCATAAAACAAAATAGAAAACTATTATATGTTAATAAAGTCAAAATAACTGGAAGTCGAGTCCATCTAATTCATCATAAGTCCTCATTTTAGGGTGAGGTCTTGCTCGTAAATGACTCACTTTTTTGTCACTTCTCCCTATTTGAAAGTTGTGTCCTCTTTAGACATCATGCTGACTACAAGGTACTTTGTTATAAAGATCCATTAGTCTCCTAATATGTATGCTAATATGCAACTAGTTATTGGTGAATATGCATCAACATGGTGACAATATTTGACCTCATTTTCTGAAGGAAAGGGACTTTGAAGTCACAGATTTCATGAAGCCAGAATATATGCAAACCATATCAGATAATAACAATAATAATTTGAAGACCAGCCATGGTGGTGGTAACCATGGTGATAATGAGTGACCTTTTTCCCACCAGTATTCCTCTAAAGATGCTCTGCCAGAACATGAAGAGGCAGATAGTCTCCAGAGCCTTTTATGGATGTAAGTACAAAATGTTACCACAGCAGACTATTTATGTTTACCTTGTTTCTGAATACTGAGGTTATTTGATGAATTGTGTTGATATACACATTTCTGCTGCTGTCACACAAGGTAATATATTGCATGTACTAGGGCCCATATTAATAAATGCTTGTAATATCTTTTTTATTGGTTCTCAACAGTGTGACTATGTTAAGTCTGTAATTATGTAAGCGATTTGATTTGACATGTATTTATTTGTTTATTTTGTTACGAGAATGAATAAGACTTTATCCATAGACTATAGTTAATACATATCTATTACATTATTAAATAATAAATATTACATTAGATTTCTTATGAAATCCTACTTGTGAAGAATTCAAACCGAAATGAGAATAATTTTATTTCAATTCCATTTGATTTGTATAGCACCAAATCACAAAATACATTATCCTAAGGCACTTTACAGAGTCAGGTTACAATTTTAGAGAGAAATCCAACAGTTCCTATAGCACACTCTGTTACTGTAGGGAGATTAAAACTCCTCTTCAAAATTAATGAATTGCTCAGTGCACTTCCGTCTGGACAGGGTAATATGTTTGCTGACCGTAATGTAATACAATATACAATAATTCCAAATAAATCAGAAGGGTCATTTTAATTACAATATCAGTATGAAGGAGTTGGAATGTACATTAATTTTGATGTCATAAAAGAAAAAAGACAAAAATGCAACTTATGTGATAATCTGTATATAATATTGTATGTCAATATAGAATTAAGACACAGACTTTGGGCCATTCTGCAGCATTACTCAGCTTTTTTTGTCTATGTCTGTAAATGAAGACGAAAGATCATTTAAGATATGTTAAGGTTTGACATTATGAGACCTTATTGTTATTGTGAATGTTTTTTCGACTGTTTCAGTCACTATGTTTTTTTTTTTCTCTCTTAATTGAAGAGGTTGCTCTTCCAGTTTGAGAATAAAACTTTATTTCATATAAAGATTTTGTAAAGCTCTCACTAAAAACTTGCACTCTTACCCAAGTAGACCCTACTTATACTTATATTTGTTTAACTAGTGCACAAACTGTGTACTTGCACTTAAGATATTTTGTTGCATGGATGTGTTTACTGTGGTCAAGCTTTAGCTCTGCTGTTGGTTTTCTTCTTCAGTCATTGATTTTTTGTTTGTCAAAATTCCCAACCCATATATGGAGCTGGAGCGCAATAAATCTGTGTGCAAGCGCGCAATTTGAGCACAAACGGGGGCTATTTCAGTGCAAGCACAGGGTTTTGAGTGACAGCATTAGAAAATTATAAATCAACAAGTGAAATCAATAAGTCCTGCCTTCCAACTGAAAGACTGCTCTCTATAATAAAGAGAGGGGATAAAACCCACCCAACATACACATTCAGGGCCTTATGTCTCCACCTTCCTAGTTCAGTAGGCTGCAAGGTTAATGTCATAGATAGATAACCTTAAGGAGAAGTGTAGAATTCCGAGAGATTGTAGGAATTTCCAACAGTAGACGTCTTCATTGACTTTAAGATAGCACTGTTTATTAACTATACGCCCAACTTTTGAGTCTAGTCTTTATATGAACATCTGTCAGTCGTCGAAGCAGGAGATTTGCTCTGCTGTTTTTGTTAAGGTTATTTTTACTCTGCTAAGACTCATAGATGCTCCATTATACTGTAGTGGAGTTTTGTGTTGTCCGAATTGTATAACCTTCTATTAGCTTGTCTTGACTTTATCACTGCTTAGTCTCAGCTGTATATGTGTGTGGGTGTGTGTGTGTCCATGTCTCATCTGTCCATCAGGGCTGGCCTACTGTCGACACCTGTCCACTGTGCGAACTCATCTGTCAGCTCTGGTCAACCACAACATTGTTCCTCCAGACAGACCATGTGAGGCATCCGGGGGCCTCAGCAAAGAGGTGTGGAGCAAGTACCAGAAAGACTGCAAGGTGAGTAAAGCTGGATTGAGCTCAAACTGCAGAATCACACCAAAGATATTTAATAGTTAAAGATATCTTCTTCCATCAAACTATGACACCCTTCCACCGCTAAAAGGCGGGAGATTCAGAGGCAAGACATCCAAACAGCTTGCCAAGTCATTGTTCGTATTGATCAGCTCCCAGTAATTAATCATCATCATTCTGTGCGGTGGGGTAGTCTTATTTAATGCAGTATCTTATAAAGTGTGTTAAATTGTCACAACCTGTCAGGAATAGTCCTTAAAAAAAAAATAAGGAGCAAAGGTTTCTGTCCTACAGTCTATTTTTGAGAAATAAGACAACTTGAAATAATATTAATAGTGAAGATTTTATACATTACATTACATTACATTACATTAGATTTCATTTAGCTGAAGCTTTTATCCAAAGCGACTTACAATAAGTGCTATCAAACCCGAGGGTACATACCAAGGACGACAAGAATCAAGAAAGTAAAATTTCTTCAAAATAAAGCAAAACTACAAAGTGCTATAAGTAAGTGCCATTTAAGTGCTACTAAAGTGTTAGTTTCAAAAGTTGCTAGTAGTATTTTTTTATTTTTTTATTATTCAAGGTAAAGTCGGAAGAGGTATGTTTTTAGTTTTCGGCGGAAGATGTGTAAACTTTCTGATGTCCGGATGTCAATGGGGAGCTCATTCCACCATTTAGGAGCCAGGACGGCAAACAGTCGTGTTTTTTTTTTTTTTTTTTTGAGTGTTTAGCTCGCAGTGAAGGAGCAACGAGCCGATTAGCAGAAGCAGAGCGGAGTTAACGGGGTGGGGTGTAACGCTTGACCATGTCCTGGATGTAGACTGGACCGGATCCGTTCACAGCATGGTACGCAAGTACTAGTGTTTTGAACCGGATGCGAGCAGCCACTGGTAACCAGTGAAGGGAGCGGAGGAGAGGGGTAGTGTGAGTGAATTTAGGTTGGTTAAAAACCAGTCGAGCTGCTGTATTCTGGATGGCAGTAGCAGGTAGACCTGCCAGGAGCGAGTTACAGTAATCTAGGCGTGAAATTACCAGAGCCTGGACCAGAACCTGCACCGCCTTCTGAGTGAGAAGGGGGCGTATTCTCCTGATGTTGTACAGCATGAATCTACAGGACTGTGTTGTTGCAGTCCTGTATACCACATATTCGATTTTGTTAAACAAATGTAAAAGAAGTATCTTATTTAAACAGATCAGCTTGAGTCATTGTTTTGAAATGAATTGAATGAGTAAGAAAAGCATTTCACCTTTCTGTCAATCAAGAGTTGAATATCTTTATTTCAAGGGTGTGTATGTGTGTGTGACTGTGTGTGTGCATTCTTCTTAAAATATGTTGGGGGGGAAATTAACTACATCTTCTAAAATCTCAGAGGGATATATGCTAATAGTGTCTTGTCTTTTATAGTTTTTGCCATTAATTTAGATGATATACATTTAATAATTCCTTCTTGATTTAAGTGGATGGGAAAGCGATGGTCATCAGTGCTCACTCAACACTAAAAGCATGTTCTTAGTAAACTTATTAAACTCTTTAAAGCATCATAACTGTCCATTCATCAGCTCATTGTTAAATAGTTCTCTATATTGTCCTCCCCTCATACACGGTATTCGGTATCTTCTGTTGATGTAGTTTTATAATAATTAAGTGTCAGAAATCATGTATTGCTCCTGCAATCTTCACTATTTCCTTCACTAATGAAAATGCAATGAAGTCTCATTAAGGAATGCAGTGTGACAAGATTATAACTTATTTAAACAAAGTGCTTCACAGAGATATCTATCGAAAATAGATTAAAGAATAATAATAAAAAGGTATTCAATTCAGTTACATTTCAAGGGCCGAATCATAACAAAATATGGTCAAGAGGTTAAAATGTATAGAGACAGATAGCAGGGCAATCACTGTAATAATTCATCAGCTCCAACAATGTCATCATTACTCATTTACAAACCTGTACTTTATCTTCTTGAGTATGGATCACTCTGTTGTCACCGTGCATTATTGATGCACTCCCTCTTCTTCACAGCACTCACACCAAGCTTCTTCTTTGTGTGTGTGTGTGTGTGTGTGTGTGTGTGTGTGTGTGTGTGTGTGTGTGTGTGTGTGTGTGTGTGTGTGTGTGTGTGTGTGTGTGTGTGTGTGTGTGTGTGTGTGTGTGTGTGTGTGTGTGTGTATAAGAACTATAAGGAACTGGAGCTGCTGAGGCTGGTTTACTATGGTGGAGTGCAACATGACATTAGGAAGGAGGTCTGGCCTTTCCTGCTGGGACACTACAAATTCGGCATGGGCAAAAAAGAAATGGGTCAGGTATAGCTCACTCCCACAGGCACGCTGACACATACACACACTTAGACAATATAAGTTGTCTCCAAACTGGAAAGGCAGTGTTTGATTGCCCTTTTTTCCTTTAAAGATTGATGCAAAGATCAGTGAGCGTTACCAGCAGGTAATGCAGGAGTGGAAGGCTTGTGAGGTGATTGTTAAGCAGAGGGAGAAGGAGGTGCAGTCGGCCATCTTTGCCAAACTGTCCTCAGGCAGCAGCATTGACAGTCATGTCCTACGACTGGTTCACAGAGACTCCACACTCAGTAATGAGGTAAGGAGGCTCAACACAGTTTTATGCAACATCCAAATCAAATTTACAATCAGGAACATACACACACATATATATATATATGTATATATATATATACATATATATGAATATATATGTATATATATCAAATTTGAACCTGAACCTTCCTACTGTGAGTTGACATGGCTAACAACCGCTCCATTTATGTAGTCAATACTTCTCTATTTTAAATCTTTGGGTGTAGTAGTGCAAATATTCCACATCGAATAACTGATGCAGGCTTCAAAGATATAGACCATCGCTACTAAAAGAAATGTCCAAATGCAGTAACACAAATAAGTTGGTATTGAATTAAGTATTAGATGAGTCATTTAATCATAAAACCCAGGGAGCTTTATATCACCTTGTGTTTCATACATGTACATATTGCTTGATTGGGCTTAACAATCCTCTATTTTCACAGTTTGTAGCTGAGAGATAATTATTTAAGTCCACATCCTCCATCACTGCATCTCCAGGTGTTCATGTCAGTGGATGAGCCCGACGCAGGCAGCCAGGAGACCCCCAGTGGAGAGGACTGTACTCCCACCACGACAACCTTGGTCCCTCCTGCCGCCCTCCCCCCAGAGGAGCGTCCTATAGTGGAGTTTGACTCTCCAGACTCGGGTCTCCCCTCCTCCAGAAACTACTCAGTGAACTCTGCTCATTCCCAGATCCTGTCAAGCATAGACGACGGTCAGAGCACGGAGGAGGAAGGGGGGGGTGGGGATGAGGGCAGGACTCCAGGTGGGCTGGGGCGGCATGAGGACTCTCTGACCGAGGACAGGCTGTGTTGCCAATTGGACAAACTGGTGACCAATGGAGCATCTGCTGAGGGGATATCACCATCACTGTCGTCATATACAGTACGTCTGTTTTGAATATGACTTAAAGGCTAAAACTATGCCAGCTTTGAGAAGGTGGGGTGAACTCCAGGAATGAATGACCTCAACTGTAGATGTGGTAGTGTTCATCATACTTAACTGTATTTGACAGAATGATAAATTCATTCTCTTGCAATGTGGGGCTCATCGATTTATGCTGAAGCTAGCAGATGAATAATAGTCTTGTATCCAAGATGGAAACATACTATTTGTCTGGTGTCATGGATACTCAGTTACTCACTGGTGTTAACAACAATGATTCCTTTAAACAGATTGAGCTTTTGGACATAGTCGCCCTGAACCTCCACAGGATAGACAAAGATGTACAACGCTGTGACCGAAACTACTATTACTTCACTACAGCCAACCTGGAGAAACTACGCAACATCATGTGCAGGTTTAATAATAATATTAATAACAACTATAGCAAATTCAAGTAAATATACTGACTCAGTCTAACATGCACAGATAATGTATTGAGTTAAATGTAATGTGTGTATCATCCCTGCCTGCAGTTATGTGTGGGAACATTTGGAGATGGGCTACGTTCAGGGTATGTGTGACCTGCTCGCTCCACTCATGGTCATCCTTGATGATGGTAAGAAGAAGGGCTCCTCCTATACACACTATTAATTCCCAACAGTTCAGAAACAGTTCAGTCCCATGTGAACATGTGACATTTTGAAGCTATGTGTTGAAGTTCATGCAACAATTAAATCTATGTATGAACTAGATTATTTGTCACAGCAGTCAAACATCATACAAAGTACAATTTATTCTTATTTATTATATTGATATTACATGAAATTATCAGTTAGTAAAGTTGAATCATCTAAAACCACAGCAAATTGTAAATGTATATATGAAAAAACTGATTCAATTTAACAAGCAGCCTCTCCTCTAACCAACCAATCAAGGCAGATGGCGGCCCACATTTAGTTTGGTTCTAGAGGTTATTTCCTGTTCAGAGGGAGTTTTTTTCTCTCCTCTATGGCCAAGTGCTTGCTTGTTGATGGAACCTTTTCTCCATAATATAGTAAGGTGTCGACCTCACCACGTAAAGAGTCACAACATATAACATATGTCTTGATTTGGTGCTATTTGAATTTACCGACTAATTCCTCAATTTTCAAATAACTTACAAATATTCACAGTATAATTTATTTAATTTTTCAGGGCATACAATGGTCTCCACACACAATGCCCTCTTCTGGGCAGGAAAATATGAATGTGCAGATGGTAAAAAGTAAGATGGTTAGCTTTTCTCAAAAATACAACCACGACAACAACAACACATCTTGCACAGGCTGTCCACCCAACAGAAACAGGTATGGATACATATCTATGTAGCTACCACACAAATACAAAAAATAAACAAGTAAATAGAAATAAGTAGATGAAACTAAAAAGGCACAACACACCTAACCAGCCCGGTCCATTTCAGATTCATGTGATATTAGTGGCAAGAGTATTAGATGTCATTACTGTGGAACTCAAGAGGGTGGCGTAGGGGATTTCCACCTCAGGAGAATAAGGCACCTCGCTAAAAGCATGGCATGGATGTAGTAGAGGGGACCACCCCGAAAACAGCTGTCAAGGCCAGTTCCAAAACTTGTTGAGATAGTGCAGACACCTCTGACTAGTTACTGTGCAAGGACAGGTGTGACCAAAACAAATAAATATAAGTTGCTAGGGCCAAGTGAGACCTCTCACATGCAGAGTTGACATTGTCATAGATTTTAGCCATCCTAGCTTTTGTCATATTTAAACGGTAAAGGATTTCGGAGAGGCGGTGGTCTAGTGGCAGAAACTTGGACTATGGGCAGAGAAGGTCTCTGGTTCGTCTTTGGTTCACCTCAACAGAGAGACAACAAAAAGACGAACCTGGATTGATCTGTCCAAAAATCCAAGAGTCTCCCTACCCTGTCTAGTGCCCCTGAGCAAGGCACCTTACTCCCCCAACATCTGCTCCCCTAGCGCCGTACATGGTCGCTCACTGCTCTGTGTGTCCTGCACCAGATGGGTCAAAAGCAGAGATTACATTGCCCTACCTTCATGAGTGTGCCTTTGCATGTCTGTGCATGTGTTTGGGACTAATACATGCATCTTAATCTTAATCTTAATCTTAATTTTACACTGAATCAGGCTGTGCCTTGGACAGATAGATGAGGAGTGAACCCATTGTAAAACTTAACTCCACATCTCATTCGGGATCCCCTCCCCCAAATCCTCCTTCCATTATCTAAGGAAACAGGGGATAAAGAACAGATAAAGTTGGACATGGCAAGGCCAACCCAGTTTGTGGATGCTAGTGGGTCCAGAAAGGAGTCAATAGATGAATATTTCTGACAAAGCTACAGATTAGTATTTAAGTGTTTAGGAAGAGCATAATTCTTAGAGCTGCTGAAACAAAGCAACTGTTGATGTATATAGATCCTTAAGGTATCAAGGCCTAGGGAGTACCATAAGGAAAAGGATTCATCTATTATAAATGAATGAAAGCTTGGGTTAGCGGCCATCAGGGTCAAGAGCGAGAAAGATTGTCGATTTCAGAACTGTCCATACTTTAAGCATTGATTTGAGGATAATATTTTTAGACTAAGGAAAAGATGAAATATTGATGGGAGCAGGAGTGGGAGCTGAGAGTGAGGTGTTTTACATTACATTACATGACATGTCATTTTGTCCAAAGCGACTTACATTTTTAGTACATTCATCATTTATGAGGGGCCATTTAGGGGTTCAGTATCTTGCCAAGGACACTTCGGCATGCAGATAAGGAAGAGTGGGGTTTGAACCGGCAGCCTTCGTGTTGGAGAACCACCTAGGCCACACCGCCCCCAGTGCTGATGATAGCTGATGGTAGCCTCCACAATCACCCACAGGGGGAATTATCCAACTGTACCCAATGTTGAATTATTCTAAGATTGGCTGCCCAGTATTCAAACTACTCAAATTAGGTAAGGCCAGTCCTCCAAGGGGTTTAGGCCTTTGTAACAGGGTTTTTCCAAGTCTGAGTATTTTGTTATTCTAAACAAATTTGGAAACTACGCTATCAATATTATGAATGGGTATAGACTGTAAGAAGTAGTAACACTTTGGCAGAGTGTTCATCTTTATGCAGTTTATTCTTGCTGCAGTATTTACCAAGGTTTGAAATCTTCCCTTAACCGAGTTAAAAGCTGGGGCGAAATAAAATTTGAATTTAATCCCCAATTTGGATGCAGATTAAGGTGAAGCCGTGTGGAGCAATTTTGAATCGGAAATAATGTAGAGGATATTTAAATGCTACTCCATTTAGGGGAAACCATGCACTTTTATCAAAATGTATCTTATAACCTGATTTATGGATAAATAAGATGAATATGTTCAGAGCAGCCGGAACAGAGGAGAAGAGGTTCGATAGTTCTAGAAGTAAGTCATCCACATATAGCGAAATCTTCTGCTTGCACCCACTCCTCCCCACAACTGTTATGCGGGGGTCTGATCGAAGTGCAACCGACAGTGGTTCAAAAACAAGAGCGGTCTCAGACCATAGCCTTGCCGGGTGGAGCAGTGCAGATGGAACTGCTTTGAGCAGGTGAAATTGGTTCTAACTGATGCTCAGGGAGAGGTATAAAGTAGTTTTACCCAGGTGAACAAATTCTTACAAAACCCGAAATTCTCCATGGTATGAAAATCTATTTTACTCTATTTGATCAAAGGCACATCAATTGAAATCACAGCTTCTGATGTCCTTGAAGAGGAGGGGTTGTAAACAACATTGAGGAGACATCTCACGTTAAAAAGGGCCTGTCTTTCTTGAATAAACTCTGTTTGATCTGGGGAGATAACATTAGGAAGGACAGGTTCCAAATGGGTAGCTTGCAATTTGGACAGGAGCTTCAGATCTACAGATAATAAGCTGATGGGGTGGTAATTCTTGCAGGATAGATTAACGTTATTTTTCTTTATTAATTGAGTTTTAGCAATAGAAGCAGTTTTAAGTGAGTCAGTATCAATCAATCAATCAAATTTTATTTGTATAGCCCATATTCACAAATTACAATTCATCTCATAGGGCTTTAACAGGGTGTGACATCCTCTGTCCTTAACCCTCAGCAAGAGTAAGGAAAAACTACAAAAAACCCTTTTAACAGGGTAAAAATATGTAGAGAGCGCCACATGTGAGGGATCCCTCTCCCAGGACGGACAGAAGTGCAATAGATGCCACGTGCAGGAGAACATCATCAATAATCAAAGTCTCTAGCACAGGGGTCTCCAACACGTCGATCGCGAGCTACCGGTAGCTCGCGGGCAGGTTTTCAGTAGCTCGCCTGATAGGTTGACCGAAAAAATTAAAAAAAAATAACAATAATAAAAAAAATTTAAAAAAATTATATTCCGACGACAGTAAATGCACCTCATCTCACTTACATTCACATATATGTCACATTGGTGTCCGCTGTAAATGTAGCCAAAGTGACGTTGTGACGTTGAGTGACGTTGTACTCTCGCTAAGCTAAAGTGAGGAGTTTGGTGGTATTAGCAGAACTTTACACAAACAACAAAGATGGAAAACCAAGGTGGCCAAGTCAAGAAAAAGCAGAAAACATACAATTTCCATTTGGAGTGTGAATGTGAGTTCTTCTTTACTAGCGTGAAGGACAAGTGTGTGTGCCTCATATGCGGGAGCAGTGTTTCGGTCGGCAAAAGAGGTAACGTGGAGCGCCACCACACTCAAGTCCACGGTAACTTTGCACGGGATTTTCCAGCAGGCAGCACTCTACGGACTGAGAAAGTGAACCAGCTGAAAGCAAACCTTAAAAAACAGCAATGTTTATTCATCGGACCGACGAAGAAAGCCAACGCGGCCACGGAGGCATCATTTAAAGTGGCGCACATTTTGACAAAGCACAAGAAGCCATACACCGATGGCGGGATGGTGAAGGAAGCAATGACAGTGGTGGCCGACACATTATTCAAGGACCATAAAAGTAAGACTGAAATCATGTCCGCTATCGCTGATGTACAGCTTGGCGCAAACACAGTGGCACGGCGAGTGTCTGCGCTCTCTGCCGATGCAGTGGGTCAGTTGGAGCGGGACATGATTAAATGCAAATGGTTTTCAATTCAATGTGACGAGTCGGTGGATGCGGCTGATACCGCTCAGATGGCTGTGTTTGTCCGGATGGTTTTTGAAGACGCTTCCACTAGAGAGGAGTTTTTGACGTTGCTTCCACTAAAAACCACAACCAGAGGAGTCGATATTTACAACGTTGTGAAAAAGTACTTCGTTGAAAATAACGTGCCTATTGAAAAGCTGGTGTCTATTACAACAGACGGCGCACCAGCTATGACAGGACGCCACTCAGGATTTATTGCACTGTGCAAGGCCGACCCGGACTTTCCTAAAATTGTGAACTATCACTGCATCATTCACCAGCAGGCTATATGCGCCAAAGTCATGAGATTTGATCATGTGATGACACCTGTCATTAAGATCATCAACTCCATTCGCGCAAAGGCCAAGCAGCACAGAAGCTTCAAACTGCTCCTCCAGGAACTGTCTGCTGAACACAGTGATCTCCTTCTCCACACTGAGGTGAGGTGGCTGAGCCGAGGAAAAATACTGCATCGCTTCTGCTCATTGCTGAACGAAATCAAGGCTTTCATGGAGTCAAGAGAGGAGGACACTACACTTTTGTCTGATGCTGAGTGGCTGCTTGATCTTGCGTTCCTGACAGACATGACAGAGAAACTCAATCAGCTCAACACCCAGTTACAAGGTAAAGACAGAACAATTTCTGACATGATCAGTGCTGTTAAGGCTTTTAAAGCAAAACTGTCTTTCTACCTCCAGCAACTGAAAAACAAAAGACTGCAACACTTCCCAACAGTAGTTAAGATGTTAGATAGCCATGCAGGGGCTGACTTTGTTTTGGATGTCAATAAATATTGTGACCTCATGTCAAAGCTAGGCCAGGAGTTTGAGGATAGGTTCAATGATTTTGATAAGCTGGAGCCATGTGTGGCATTCATTGCCAACCCATTCATGGAGGTAGACATCACAGAGATTTCAGTAAAGATGGCTGAACTGTTCACTGTCAATCCTGTGGAGATGGAGATGGAGGTTATAAATCTCCAGAATCATGTTCAGCTTAAGTCTCAGCAACACTCACAACATTTCTGGAGCCTTGTAGACCCAGAAAACTACAAGAACATTCACCAAGCAGCACTTAAAATTTCTGCTTTATTTGGTTCGACATACCTTTGTGAAGCTGCTTTTTCTGACATGAATGTCATCAAATCTAAATTCAGAACAAGACTGACAGATGAACATTTAAATGACTGTATTAGCGTGAACCTGAGTGCATACACTCCAGCATACACCTCTTTGGTGGACTCCATGCAGTGCCAGTCATCTCACTAAGTTTTAAAAAGAGTGAGTGTACTAATGTTTTCTTGGACCTTTGATGTTGAGTTATTGAGTTATTGTTATTGAGTTGAGTTATTTTTGATAAGCATTGTGTATTGCAATTTCACACGTGTACAAACAGAAGGACTCCATGCAGTGCCAGTCATCTCACTAATTTTTAAAAAGAGTGAGTGTACTAATGTTTTCTTGGACATTTGATGTTGAGTTATTGAGTTATTGTTATTGAGTTGACTTATTTTTGATAAGCATTGTGTATTGCAATTTCACACGTGTACAAACAGAAGGACTCCATGCAGTGCCAGTCATCTCACTAAGTTTTAAAAAGAGTGAGTGTACTAATGTTTTCTTGGACATTTGATGTTGAGTTATTAAGTTATTGTATTAGAGTTGAGTTATTTTTGATAAGCATTGTGTATTGCAATGTCACACGTGTACAAACAAAAGCTTAAGTCAGTTGATTAATAAATATGTGCGATGTGATGCAAGTAGCTCTTGGCCACTTAATTTTTTTCTAAGTAGCTCTCAGTTGAAAAAAGGTTGGAGACCCCTGCTCTAGCAGCATTGATGAAGCACAGTCCATGCTCAGCAACCATCTAGACCACGGTCCACCATCCAGACCAGACGCCACTTCAGTCCTCAGTCACCGTCCACCGCCGCCCCCCAGGAGGACCCATCACAAGCCACCACTGCGGTCCTGGTCCACCGCCCGTGCCCAATGCCAACGCGACACAGGGTCCGCCACCAGCACCACGATCAGCCCACATGACTCAGAATCCGCCACACTGGATCCAACACCGCGACCCCCGGTGCGCGATCCACAAACCGTAATCCATGGTGCGGCCACAGAGGCCCTGGATCTGCGGGTGATAAAGCAAAGGGATTCCGGGGAAGGGGGATAGGGATGGAGAAGAGGAAGGAGAAGCTGGAAAGAGAAGCTCCGTGTGTCATGTGTCATAAAATAGAACAAGTAACGTTCTGGCGCACTAATTAGCTCTAACTATAAGCTTTATCAAAAAGGAAGGTTTTGAGCCTACTTTTAAACGAACAGATGGTGACTGCCTCACGAACAGAAAGTGGTAGATTATTCCACAGCCGAGGGGCTTGATGGCTAAAAGCTCTGGCTCCTACTCTACTTTTAGAGAATTTAGGGACGACAAGTAGGCTTGAATTCTGGGAGCGGAGTGCTCTAGTGGGTTTATAAGGTATTAACAGCTCTTTAAGGTATAAAGGCGCTATATTATTAAGGGCCTTGAAGGTGAGGAGGAGAATTTTAAATTCTTTTCTAGATTTAACTGGAAGCCAGTGTAGCGATGCTAATATTGGAGAAATGTGCTCTCTTCTCTTTGTTCTCGTCAGGACACGTGCTGCGGCATTTTGGACAAGCTGTAGAGTCTTTAACGACTTCCTGCTGGAGCCTGATAATAATGAATTACAATAGTCCAGTCTCGATGTAACAAAGGCGTGGACTAGTTTTTCTGCATCTTTTTGTGAAAGGACATGTCTAATTTTTGAAATATTACGCAAGTGGAAAAAAGCGGTCCTAGAAATTTGTTTTAAGTGACTATTAAAGGATAAATCAGGATCGAAGATCACTCCCAAGTTCCTGACTGTTTCATTGGAAGCAAGGGCAATGTCGTCTAGCGCAGCTATATCATTAGATAATGCATCTCTAAGGTGTTTGGGGCCAAGTATTATAACCTCTGTTTTGTCTGAGTTTAATAAGAGAAAATTGCGGGTCATCCAGGTTTTTATGTCCTTGAGACATGTTCGAAGTTTAGTTAATTGATTACTTTGTTCAGGTTTTATTGACAAATATAACTGGGTGTCATCCGCATAGCAGTGGAAATTTACCGAGTGTGTCCTGATAATGTTTCCTAGTGGAAGCATATATAATGAGAATAAAATTGGGCCGAGCACAGAGCCCTGTGGAACACCATGATTAACTTTGGTGCGCACAGATGACTCATCATTGATTTGCACAAATTGGGAGCGATCAGAAAAATACGATTTAAACCAGTTAAGGGCGGTTCCATTAATGTTAATTAACTGTTTTAGTCTTTGTAATAAAATTTGATGGTCAATTGTGTCGAATGCTGCACTGAGATTTAACAGAACGAGGACAGACACAAGTCCCTGATCTGAGGCTATTAAAAGATCATTAGTGACTTTTGCCAAGGCTGTCTCTGTACTGTGATTGGCTCTAAACCCCGATTGAAAGTCTTCATATATATTATTTTCCTGGAGAAACTCACACAGCTGATTGGCTACCACTTTTTCTAAGATTTTAGAAATGAAGGAGAGGTTAGATATTGGTCTGTAATTGGCTAAAACCTCTGGGTCTAGGGTGGGTTTTTTGAGTAGGGGTTTGATGACAGCTATTTTAAAAGACTGTGGTACATAACCTGATGATAATGACAGATTGATAATGTTAAGTAACGAACTATCAATTAGGGGCAGAATGTCTTTAAGTAATTTGGTAGGAATGGGATCTAAGATACAGGTTGTTGGTTTAGAACCTGAGATTAATTTGGTAAACTGATCACGGGTGATCAGAGAGAAGCTGTCTAAGTAATGGGTAGGATTCTCAGCCGTTTCTGAGATCTTCTTATAAGCTTTAACACTATTCTTCCATTCTATGAGGTTTTCAACATGGTTGCTCGAGCACCAATTCCTTTCTAGTTTCCTTGATTATTTTTTTAACTCATTTGTCTGGGAATTATACCATGGAGGCTAATTTACTATGTTTGACATTTTTCTTTTTTAGAGGCGCTATTGAATCTAATGTTAATCGTAATGAGTCTGCAGAGCTATTGACGAGGTGGTCGATCTCAATGGAGCTCGGGTTTTTAAAGAATTTGTTCTTTATATCTACGGATAATAGGGGGTTTAAATGTAATTGTAATTATTTCCTTAAATTTAGCTACAGCACTATCAGGTAGAAATCTAGAAAATGAGTTTTTTTTTAGTGGCTTATATATTCTGTTATTGAAATTCGAAGGTTATTAAATCATGGTCTGATAGAACTGGATTGCGCTGAAGTACTGTTAAATGTTCAGTTCCGACACCGTATGATAATCCAAGGTCAAGTGTGTGGTCACAACAATGAGTTGGTTGGTTTACACACTGACCGAAACCAATGGATGAAGTGTTCAACTTTGGAGCCAACGCACATATGTGCCTTGTGAACGCAATATTTCTGGATTACTTTGAAAGAATCCAAAAGGTCAAGTTCATGGTGGCCTCACAAAGTATGTTTATGTTTTTCTTGAACATATCTGAAAAATACATTTACGTAGAAGGAACTGTTTTAAAAAGTTGTGAATTTGGTACGAATCACAACAGATCTCGGAAATAGCCACCATGCAATGTATGAAAAATTTAAATTAAAGTAAAACATTCAAACTTATATAATAGCCACGCATTATAAAATTATAATTGTAGATGAACCAGGTAGGATGAACAGTTTTCTAACTTCCCTCTGCACCATTGACTCATAATAAAAAAACTCTAAACACAAAACAAGCACACAAACAATAAAAAGTGACAGGTATTGTGGGACTCTGAGGAGTAGTCACTTATGATCAGGTATAATTCTGAAGTAGTTCCAAAGCATTACAGCAGAAAAAACAGCCCATTCAAAAGAGGTAGGTTTAGAACAGTGGTTAAATTGCACTAGTACAATTGATTTGAAGTAAAAGTGTAGTGTCATTGTTTCAGAGTTGAATTTGATTATGTAATTACTGTGTTCAGCGTTGTCCTGGTTACTTGACCATATGTTATTCCTCTGTGTGTGTGTGTGTGTGTGTGTGTGTTAGAGAGCCTGGTGTACAGCTGTTTCACTCAGCTAATGAAGAGGATGAGTCAGAACTTCCCTAATGGTGGAGCCATGGACACACATTTTGCCAACATGAGGTCACTGATCCAGGTGAGAGACTTTTATTGTGTTTGTGTGTCTATCTGAAAGATTGAAATAGACAGAGAGTGAGTGTGTCACTTCAACTAAAAGCCATGGGCGTTGTCTTTGTTGTCAGATCCTGGACTCTGAGCTGTTTGAACTGTTTCACCAAAATGGAGATTATACTCACTTCTACTTTTGTTACCGCTGGTTCCTGCTGGACTTCAAGAGAGGTGAACAACCTTTCCTTTTCTCCCACTGACCTGTGTTCTGTGACTTATTGTGTTGTCGGCTCCAAAGCTGCATTAGATCTTTGAGTAGTGGGTGGCAGAAATACTCACACATTTAGCAGTTTTTGAAGATGGGAAGCTGAAAGTCATAGAACACCTACCAGTTTGGGTTACAATGGAAGTGGACACTGCACAGCATAGACCTCTAGCATTCTATGTGCTTCAGGTGAAGTTCACAACTGAAAGAAGTTATATTCAGTGTTACACAAGTACAAAATCTTCTAAAGGAGTAGTTGTTGTACAGTTATGTTGTTTGCCAACTGAAAAGAGTGCTCAGAAGAAATGTAGCAATAATGACGTTTGGGTGTGTGCAGAGCTCCTGTACGAGAATGTGTTTGCAGTGTGGGAGGTGATCTGGGTGGCTCCCAGAATTTCTTCGCAACACTTCGTCCTCTTCCTGGCCTTGGCACTGGTCACAGTTTACCGTGAGATCATCATGGACAACAACATGGACTTCACTGACATTATCAAGTTCTTCAATGGTAAGTAAGACACGTGTAGTATACATTTTTTTATTTATAGTTTGGATGACTGTCGTTAAGCTCATCTGAAATAAGTTTTAAAAAGTTTTAAAATCACTAAAGAAGCTTCCATGTTGAAACCTGCAGGAAAATATTCTTATGTACATGTTCCACAATGAAAAATGCACAGCAAACACACACAGTAAGATGAAAAAGGAGCACTTGCATTCATTTTTAGATGCAGCATATGACTTTACTCCACAGGCCAGATCTTTAGATAATAATATTCCTCATTAATCCGGCAGCTATGCTTTAGACAAACTTTTTCATGGTGTCATCCAACCACATCTGGTTCAGTTAAGCTTGTTTATTACAGCTGAGGCTGTGTTATGCTTTCTGTGTGAGTGTAGTTGTAAAGCCTCTTTAATAATGTCTGATCCACAGAGATGGCTGAGCGTCATGATGTCCAACACATCTTGAAGATAGCACGTGAGCTTGTCCACAAAGTTCAGTCTCTGATGGACAACAAGTGATCGAAGAGCAAGAGGAGGAGGAGAAATAGGATAATGCAGAGGGAGAAAATGTTTTCTCCCCCAGAGTGACTTCCAGAGCTCCGTTGATCCAGAGAAGGTCAATAGGGCTCAGGTCTCCTCCCTGTCCAATGAAAGGTCCTGGGAGTGGGGCTGCGGTGCTGCTGGAACAGACTGGCTCTGGAGCTTGGCCTGGATCTGCTTACATTTACCTTCACATGGAATGCTCATGGTGTCCTTTCAGAAATGTGGATTGGTGTGCATGCTTGTAAGTTTGATCACACTGTAAGCACATTCTTGAGTCTCCCCAGTCTTGTAGTTTGTGTGTGTGCATGAAAACACACAATACACATACACACAAATACAAACACACACATGCACACTCAACATTAGTCATTAATCATTACTTTGATTTCTAGAGTTTCACCCTTTTCCTCAACTCTGAAACAGAATATTTTGGATAGAGGCTGAATCGTTCTGTGTTTTTTGGATGTGTTCCTCCAGCAGAGGCCAGTAATGTTCAGGATTTAGAGGACCAGAGGACTAAGCCACGTAGAAGTTTTCATTAGTGACCAAATGGACTGTGCCAACTACCTTTTCATGAGTGTTTTCTACAACTAGCATGTGTGTTTTTACCCCAACCCAATCCCTGTTTTTCTTTTTGTCAAGGACTTTATTATCACACAAATGTTGCCTTTATCAGTAATAGTCCAAGGTACTTGTTGCACTTTTTGTGAGGGTTTCCTTCCTGGCATCTGTGAAGGCCTCTTCGCAGTCTGAGGAGGCTGGAGGTGCCACAAGATGCCAAATTGTTGAGAAACTCAGGATGATATGCAGCCAACTTTTCTGAGCATGTCAGTCAGTGGTCAGAGCATGTTTAATCCTCGTTCCAAGATGGAAAACCAAACCAACAGTAGAGCACAACATGTACCCCATGATTTTAATTACGCTTCTAACAACCATTGAGGCCAGGCCCTTAGGAATATCTCTGGAATTTGGGACAATGAATTTGGGAATTTAGATGCTTTGATTAAAAACACATATTATACATTTGGTTTAATTTATGCCTTTCAGAAGAACTACAGTAACTAGTTTTAGCCAAAATTCTGATTAAATTAAGGGATTAAACGTTCCCAATCACACATGCATCACATCACACATATGTGTAGTAGTGTGGGGAGGGCGTTTAAACAAGATTTAGACCATACACAGACAACAAACACTATGTATAGGATTAATGAATAAATACTAGATGAAATTCTGTGATTGGTTTTTATTCTCAGCAATACTTTAAATTGTCAGTGTTGCTTAGTGACTTTCTAAGATGTGTTTAGCTGAACTGAGCTCAGTTACTAAAATCAGCCTCTGTTTTACTGCTTAAGGTTTCAGAAAACAATGATTGAAGGATATTTGAAAAAAAAAAAGTGAATCCATGAATTAAGTATCATTGGTGTGAGAGTGGTGAAGAGAAGGAGTGAAGAGGCTATAACAAACTTGAATTGATCATATACCCATGTCGACAGGGAGAGATAAGAATTAGGCTGACTTCAATATGAGTTTTATTATTGTCAACAGAGCCTATGACACAAAGTCCCTGGCCTGGCTGATTAACTGAAGACACAAATCTTTAAAACTGCTTTCAGAGATTGAGACTCTTAAAACAAGCAGACCCTTTGAGCCCACTTTACAATAGATAGTGCATTGTTGGGGACTGTTTCCAGTGGCTGATTAATACAAATTGTGTTGCAGTTGACCTTGCCACGGGGCTCTCCCACACACAGCAGCCAGAGACAAACCATTCAGGTTTCAGCATTCTATATTGCCATTTAACACACGTCAGCAAACATAAATTGAACTTAAATTAAAGGGGTTAGTCTAAGATTTGCAGTTCAGTGTCTCTGTCCTCTGTGCCTCGCATTGACTGCCTCTCAGTGTCCCGTGTGTCTGAGCCATGCCGGAGGCAGCCCAGTCTCTCCTTTTAAACGTGAGGACCAATCAGCTTACCACTCTCACATGTGCTGAATGATCCTCTGTGCTGCAGGTGAATGTGCCCTTGCAGCCCCATCACCTCCAGAATCTGGTGTTATACTGAGTATTTACAGCAGCAGGATGTGAGGCTTAAAGGATTTTCCCGGATTCCAAATCTGTATGGTAAATGGTTTTGTATTTATATAGCGCTTTTCTAGTCTTGATGACCACTCAAAGCGCTTTACATTCACCCATTCACACACACATTCATACAGTGCATCTAATCGCAGCGGTTTGTTATTCTATGGGGGGCCATTCAGGTTTCAGCATCTTGCCCAAGGACACTTCGGCATGCAGATGGGACTTCGGCATGCAGATTATTGTATATCCCCAATAAGTCTGGGAATTCATGTCATGAAGGGAGTTTGATCTGAGAAATGGACTTTGGTTAACTAATCATATAATGACATTTATTATAATTATTATACTATTTCATACATTTCACATAATATGGTTATAATGGATCAGCTCTTCACAAAGTAAGAAAAGCACAAAGTCAAGTGTCAGATTTATAGTTGACCTGAGGTTATTAGGGATTCAGTTGGAGAGGAGGAATACCCATATCTTCTGTCATGTCAGCATGTTGTTGTTGGAGTTGTGAGGTATGAGTGCCATGCTCTTGGACATTTAGTTTTTACATGAGGACAATCTTGTGCTACAATAATAAACTACATGTCACCCAGTGTTTTTAACAGAGCTCCATGTGTTCATAAGTCATATATATCAGGCTTTACCTGTCTCTAAGTCATATTCAATGTTGGTTAGAGCCATTTCATGGGGTTGCATTGAGCCTCAGAAATATCTTGAAGTGATTTCCTTTGGGATTGGAGTCAAACATGCATATTGATCTGAACACAGCATGAAAGCTATCAGTAAGAGTGGTTGCAGTCATCCATGTTGAACCAAATTTTTCTACTGCCTCGAGTCCAGCCTAAGAAAAGAAGACAAGCTCAGAATAGGCTGGTCTAGATAACCGACCCCCAGGTCACAACACTACCTGAGACAAAAGCTTCTTTTGATGCCAAACTTTGTTGAGTGTTTATTGAATCAGTATAAAGTTGGGATTGGCTTCACAGTAATAGCAAAGAATACATTAATAGTTACATCTAAAGGAAATCTGGGACAATTTTGATACCGTTTCCAATCCCCTAATCAGTGTGACCCTTTATCTCCACCCACCTCACGTCCTTCAAATGTCCAATATGGTTGCATATGATTGGTCATCCAGCACGGACCCGCACCTGTGATTCAAGGGCCAAGAGTCTTCCCCAATCCTGAAGTGCACTGTAGTCATCTGTCTCTGATCCGCTCGTGTGATCCCAGGAATGGGCGGTGGTGGTGGATGTGCCTTGCTACTGCCTCTTCCCCTCCCCCATCCTGCCTCCACAGCGACAGAATGGGGTCCTTAAGGAAGCCTGGGCCCACAGCAGAGCCTTTTCTTCCAGGACGTTGTGTACCGAAGCCTTGAAACTAGAGCCCAACTGATACTGGATTTTTTTGGGCGGATTATGCTGGCGTGTTTTGGGGAGTAAAAAAGGTTGGTAAGTTCTTTATTCATTTGATAGGTTTTGCTATGTGTTTCTTTTGTCTCAGTTCACCTGCCCAGAGACTACTAATGAACATTTGCAAACTACCAACATGTGGCACAAATTTTACTGAGATCAATCTTTTTCTGCATTGTATTCTGTATAAATGTATGATATAGGTCTACATTGGCAGAGAAAATCGGCTGACTAATGTATCGGTCAACCTTTACTTGAAACAGCCCCCTCTGTGGCATGACAACATTGTGCAATTTAATACAGCATCTGACTGTTTACCTATCTGTGTAAAATATTTTTGAATATGGTGATCTTGGATTCTGTAATTTGTCATTTGAGAAAATTCATCAAACTCTATATTCCTGTAAATATGAATCAAGAACCCAATATTTCTATGAAGACAGTCAGAACATATAACTTATTTTAAATATATTTTTTATGTTGGTTTTAGCGCTATAGTCGAAGGTGTAAACTGTGCACAGCTGCAGATTGTGTGCATACTATGTACACGTTGACTGTTAAGTGTTCTTCCTCAATGTTGTGCACTGACTTCAAGATTAAAAATTTCTATTTATTTAGAAAGCCAGTGATTGCATTGCTGAATATGTAATAGTAAGGATGTGTCATTTGCCTTGAATGTACTGTATTATTAAATAAGGGGTTGTTTAGTTGTTTGCTGCTCTTTCCTTTTGACACCACAAAAGAAGTCACTGTGACTTTTGATACGTTTTATGTTGCTTTGCTAAAGTTTCCTCCAAAGGACATGTAAAGTCAGAGCGGTGGTAGTAGTGCCCTGCTCAGCTTGAAGATATCATTTTTTTAACGAGGTTCAACTTTTGTATGGGAGCATGAAGATTTTGGTCCCCGCATTATTGGTAAGTCCAGTTTTGCTTTGGGTATGGGATGTTGGATAAATGGTAAATGTTTTTTGTATTTATATAGCGCTTTTCTAGTCCTGTTAATCACTCAAATCTCTTTACAGTACAGTTTTACATTCACCCATTCATACAGGGCATCTATTAGCAGCACTTTCTTGTTCTATTAGGGGCAATTCAGGGTTTAGCATCTTGCCCAAGACACTTTGGCATGCAGATGGAGAAGACGTGGGATCGAACTGCTGACCTTCAGGTTTGGAGGAAGACCGCTCTACACCTCAGCCAAAGAATATGACTTGCAATATTGTTAAAATGATTTTGTGTAAATTAATATTGACTATTATTGTACAGTATTAACATATTAGATACAGGGCCTGTCTATATAGACCAGTAACCATCTCACCTGACAACAAATAGTCTTATTCATGATCTCACAGTGTCAGACTCCAGCACATCATAATCACAGCATGCAACAATAGTGTGGTAGAAAAAATTTGTGATCACACATCTGAAATCAAACAAATCTAATACCGGATCTGTCAGGGGGCCTCTGTGCTAAAACCTATGCTTCTCATGTGTTGCCATGACATTCATGTCACAGAGTTCAATGGAGTCCTTCCAAAACAACCTACAACCCTTTATAGCATTTTTACAACAGATAGTTAAATCCACAACAAGGGGAAAAAAATACTCTCTTTAATAATAAGATAAAAGAGCCTCTACGACATTATTCGAACAAAAATATAGCAACATATCTCATAACTCTGTACAGGGTGAGCCATCATTTATCATTTCATACAGAATTAGTTAATTTAGTTAATAGCTGTAGACAGAAGCAATCTAGATTAGGATTATACACTCCTGATCAAAATCTTAAAACCAGTTAAAAAATTGCATGAATTTGCATTTTGTACTGTTGGATCTTAGGAAGGTTCTAAGTAGAGCTTCAAAATGCAAAAAATATAAATGGGAACAAGAGACCAAAAGTTGTGAGCAGGCAATTTATTGAAAACAACAATTTAACTCAAATAGGCTGTTCATCAGCTGATCAAAAGTTTAAAACCACAGCTCCAAAAAAAACAAAAACCTCCTAAAACAGAAATTAAAGTGTCAAAAACTGACTCAGTAATGAGTAGCTCCACCATTATTGTTGATCACTTCAAAAATTCGTTTTGGCATGCTTGATGCAAGTGTTTCCAAAAGGCTAGTGCGAATGTTGCGCCAAGTGGTGAAGATGGCTTCACGAAGGGCATCCACTGCCTGGAACTGAAGTCCATTTTTGTAAACTGCCCTTGCCATCCATCCCCAAATGTTCTCAATTGGATTAAGATCAGGGGAACACGCAGGATGGTCCAAAAGAGTGATGTTATTCTCCTGAGAAAAAGTCTTGGTCAGACGGGCATTGTGAATTGGAGCGTTGTCCTGCTGAAAAACCCAGTCGTTACCATACAGGCGAGAGCCCTCAGTCACAAGGGATGCCCGCTGCAACATCTCCACATAGCCAGCTGCTGTTTGACGCCCCTGCACAACCTGGAGCTCCATTGTTCCACTGAAGGAAAAAGCACCCCAGATCATGATGGCGCCCCCTCCACTGTGCCGCGTAGAAAACATCTCAGGTGGCATCTCCTTGTCATGCCAGTAACGTTGGAAGCCATCAGGACCATCAAGGTTAAATTTTTTCTTGTCAGAGAATAAAACTTTCTTCCACCTTTGAATGTCCCATGTTTGGTGCTCCCTTGCAAAGTCTAAACGGGCAATTTTGTGGCGTTGAAGGAGACGTGGCCTTTGAAGATGTTTCTTGTTTTTGAAACCCTTCCTTCACAGATGCCGTCTAATGGTTATTGGACTGCAGTCAGCACCAATAATGGCCTTAATTTGGGATCGTCCCGTGTCTTGACGGACAGCCATTCGGATCCTCTGGCTCAGCGCCGGTGAGATTTTTTTGGGTCTACCGCTTGATTTTTTTGTTCCATAACCCTGAGGATCTTTTAAGAAATGCAAAATGACTGTCTTACTGCGTCCAACCTCAGCAGCGATGGCACGTTGTGAGAGGCCTTGTTTATGCAGTTCAACAATCCTACCACATTCACAGACGGTGAGCTTTTTTGCCTTTGGTATCAAGAGATCTTCACAGTGTGATTACTTGACAGGAAATGACATGGAATCCAACTTTTTGCAAATATTTTGACTTTTAAAGGCTGTGGTCTTAAACTTTTGATCAGCTGATGAACAGCCTATTTGAGTTAAATTGTTGTTTTCAATAAATTGCCTGCTCACAACTTTTGGTCTCTTGTTCTGATTTCTTCTTTTTGCATTTTGAAGCTCTACTTAGAACCTTCCTAAGATCCAACAGTGCAAAATGCAAATTCATGCAATTTTTAACTGGTCTTAAGTTTTTGATTAGGAGTGTATTAGCACAGTTCTTGCAGATTGACATTTCTTACTGTCACTCAGTTTGATTAAATAAAATCAAACTGAATCATGGATTCAGGTGATTAGAAGAAGCTCTAATTTTCAGCCACCAACATTGAGGAGCCTATTAGTGAGGTGGAGGTGAGGAACGACAGATTGTTCGGTTGCCACAGCAGTGATGTCATTGATAAAAGTGTTGCTGTTACAGTTCATGCAGTGAGTGAGTGAGGTCAGATTTATTGGGGGTGCCCAATACGTCGATTGCGATCTACCGGTCGATCGCATGGTAGTGTGGGTAGATCGCATTACGCATTCACAATTGGACAAGAGGACGTGGACGCTGCGGCGCTCTCAGAGCAAATTTACGATCGCGCCCTCAAAACCACACTAAAGTTAGGCCTATGTATGGTACTCCGAGTCCATTACGGATGGATCTGACGGACTCTTTTTCATTTATGGTTCTCCGAACTGTTGGTGCTGAAAACAATTCACCGCCAGAACAGTAGGTGGCGCAACGGAAGACGAGCTTAGAGAAGTCTACCTCATGCATATGTAGAAGAAGTCCACGATTGTTTATTTACTTCCTCCCGGCTTTCCTAACACAGAGTGAACGATGGTAACTAACAGACAAAGACTGTTGATGGAGCTGGAGCTGCTTGACATGGAAGTGGACTTACTTGGCACAAGCTTAGAGAATTGTAGTTGACTCTTAACACGTGTAGATAGGACAGTTGTAGCTGAAATAAAGTGACACCCAGCGGGTCAAAATGTTATCGTTCTTAACACAGTGGTTCCCCGGTCTTGTTTCCGAACTGCCTTGCTAATTCAGTGTCATGATAGGCGTGGGATTAAAGTCGTGTCAGCAGGTTTTTGCGCTGTTACCACCGCAGTTAGCATGGCTAGCACGCTAGCGCCGTTATGACAGGTCGTTATTACCATATGTGACCGTACACACATGCCGTTAGTGCTCTAACCAGTCACCGTAAGCCGGACAACTCCTCTGGCTTAACACACTTGTCAAATTAATCGTAGAATCGTAGTTGTGTTTGGGTTTATTGTGCTATAGGGAATGAAACTGGAAGTTTGAGGTTTGGAAATGTGAGATTACGGAATTGCTGTCGTTAGCAGACCAATCACAGCTAAGGGCTATCCCTAGGCTCTCCTCCATGCCGACGTGTAGTTAGAAAAATCTGAGCTGCACGAAGAGCTCTCCGAGGTGCCCGGAGACGGCGTTCCACGGCGGCGAAGCCGTCCCCATGTGTCCGTGCCCGTCAAAATGGAGAAGCATACAAAGGCCTACAAGTGCTGCCCTGGACGGTGTTGCTGTCGACTGGGGCGGACTGCTGTCAAAGCGCCTCTACACCTTTGCGTAGCTAAGATCGAGGGGGCGTGGCGTCGGATGACAACACGAAAAAAAAACTGTTTTGGAACACAGTACATTTTTGTGTTGGCAGCAATGCCAATATGCTTTATTTGTTTGGTAGATCATGTTGAGCTGGTCTTTTCAAAAGTAGCTCAGATGCCTATAAAGTGTGGGCACCACAAGCTGTTCCATCTGAATCAGATGGAACAGCTGATTCCATCTGATTCCATGCAGGTTTTTAAATAAGTCCCCTGGTGTTAACCGAAGAAAAACTAAATCACCTTCAATTTTATATTACAATTCAATAATGAGTTACACTTCCCATCACTTTTCTTAATATGGTTAAATGTTAACTTTCTTCCTGAAGAAAAAAAGAGACAGACAGAAGCCAAGCTTAAAAAAAAGCACTATTTATCAAGGTTGATATCTGATCAGCATGACATTGCACAATACAGAGGCATGAAAAAAAACATTAAACATTAAAAAAGGTATTGCATCTTCCAAAGCAAATTTTCATTCATAAATACTGGTTGTGATTTCAGTTCACTGCAGTATATTTTCTAAATAGCCAGAGATCACTTCTATAAATCAGTGTGTGATGTGACACCAAATTAACGATCAGCAGACATTCTGTGGTTGTGGGAACGTGTATATTATTTTTATACAGTACAATATTGAAGGCCAAGAGTTCTCCGCAGACAATTATTGGTGTAGAAGAAAGTCCAACTTTAGTCATGCGACCCTTGAACTGCGAGACCCAACACAGATGGTGAGATGGCTGAGATGACTTCCATGGTCTGCTCTCCCATACTGAAATATGAGGACAGAATGTCAGTTACATAACCTTAAAACTTAAGCAAAGTCACATTCTTCTTTCTTGGGATTTAGGTTTTTTCTAAATACAAATTCAAAGCAGAAAATAGTCAATTACCTGTCTTTCATTAACTCCCTGATGTGAAACAAATTTTTTATTCCAGAATCGTATCTACTAGTGCAGGGCCTGTTGTCCACATACCTGTTTGCTAGCCAGAGCTACTTCAGAATTATTGTTTGTCATTAGTGAGTCCTCCCCAAACAGTTCTACAATATCCTGTCACTTTTATTTTTGTTTTGTGTGCTGGACGTTGTGTGCAGGGCTTTTTATGTTCAGTCTATTGTGCAGGCGTAACATAATTAAAAATGAACTTTACTTTATGATAATTATATTTATCAGGGCAACTCGGATATTCCTGCCACATAACGAACATGCAATAGTTTTCATCGACGAAATTCTTAATGATCAATTAATCGATCGTCGATTAATTATGCCCATCCCTAAAATGATAGCTTTGTGAACTGTGGGACATCCATTATTTTGTGTAAATTTGGGTATTTTTACATGTTTAGGAGCTGATGTGTAGAGAAGAAAGTACCGGAAGGACACTTATACGTTTTCATATTGTCCTTTGCAGGTGTGATTTCTTCCTTTGTCATATGTTTCTGTGTAGTGACCCTACTCCATGTACCTTGTTTATTTAATCCTGTCTTTAAACTGTATATACTGGTTAAATAATTACATTATTGTATCTGTTTTTAAATTCCTCACACTAAAGTATTGCATGTTACTTGCTGATGTGCAATCCAAATCTCTAAGGGAGTTGTTGCGCAGACAAGAAATTAGTAAGAACACTTGTGTTTATATATTGTCCTTTGAAGGAGCAAATAAATGCTTTGAAACAATTTGTGAGTCTTCTTCTCGCATGCCCCCATCCACATACACGTTTGAGTCAAGTAAGAAAACTTTGTGTTCATAATACCTGGTGTTATTTTTTCTTGTAGGCTATTTCAGAAGTCTGATAAGCAATCACAATCTTCAGACCAAAGTTCACGACTTTTCAAAATAAAGATCTGTTATTCAGCTCTATATATTATTAATATAATAATGTTGTCGATGAGGATCAGCTTCGGTTTACTCCAAAATACCAGTGCAAGTCCAACATGTTGAAATAAAAATAATCAAATGCACCAAATGATCTGGCGACCATTTTGACCTGCAGTTTGACCCAGCTACCAACCACTGATGTAGTTTATATGATGAAGTAGACAAATGTCCAACTCCGTCCACAGACTGACAATAAAGTCAATATACACTGCTCAAAAAAAGTGAAGGGTACAATTAAATCACACATAGGATCTTAATTAACAAAATATTCATGATGAACACTGATGTACATTGTTTAATTCATTGGAAAAAAAATAACGTGAGGAGTTCCAATGGAAACAAAAATCATTAACCCCTTGAGGACTGGATGCAAAATCACACCGACGTCAAAGTGAGAATTTGAAATCACAGGCTGATCCATCTTCATCAATAACAAAACATTGCGACTCAGTGGTGGTAATGGCCACCGCGTGCCTGTATGCAATCCATCTCGGCATGCTCTTGGGCCTCTCGTCCCAGATCTGGATCAGGGCATCATTGAGCACCTGGACAGTCTGTGGCAGATCTTGGCAGCGGCGTATACACTGATACATAATGTCCCAGATGTTCTCAATTGGATTCAGACCTGGGGAACATGAGGGTCAGTCAATGGCATCAATGCCTTCGTCATTTCTGGATCTGCCATGACAATCTGGCCACATGAGGCTGGGCTGTGTCCTGCACCATGAGGAACCCAGGGCCCACTGCACCAGAGTAAGGTCTTACAATAACTCTGAGGATTTCATCCCAGTACCTAACAGCACTCAGGGTGAAGATCTATGCGACCCTCCAAGGATATGCCTTCCCAGATCAGTATCAGTGACCCACCGCCAAACCGATCATGCTGGATGATGTTTCAGGCAGCATAACGTTCACCATACCCTGTGCCCCATCTGAACCTCTTCTTATCTGCGAAGAGAACGTACTGCCAGTGGCAAACATGCCAATTCTGGTTTCCTTTGGCAAATGCCAATCGAGCTGCACGGTGCTGGGCTGTGAGCGCAGGTCCCACTAGAGGTGGTCTGGCCCTCATGACACCCTCATGAAGTCTGTTCTGACAGTTTGGTCAGAAAATGCACACCAGTAGCCTGCTGGACTTCATTGTGTAGGGCTCTGGCAGTGCTCCTCCTGATCCTCCTTGCACAAAGAAGCATATACTGGTCCTGTGGCTGGGTTAGTACCTATCTACAGCCATGTCCAGCTCTCCTCCTGTCACAGCCGGTCTCCTGATACCTCCTCAATACTTTTGAGAATGTACTGGGAGACACAGCAAACCTTCGATCGACTGCATGTATGGATGTGCCATCCTGGAGGAGCTGGAATCCCTTAGAAGCTTTATTGGGCTGGAGGTACCGCCTACTGCTACCATTCGTGACAAGGACAATAGCAGAAGACAAAACTTCACACAGCTAAAACATTGTGGCGTCATTCTTCCCAGACCACCTCTGCATGCAGTCAAAGTGATCTGGGGCCTCATTTATAAACAAGTGTGTTGGATTCATACTAAAAGTCTACCTGTGCACAAAATCCGAAAATGGCGTACGTAGACTAAGTATTTAGAAACATTCAGATTTATAAAACCATACGCATACAAACCTGAAGGCAATGTCTCTTTTTATAAATCAGGCAACGGTTTTAAATGAGGACCCCCAAATCTAAAATGACATTCTTACACACCATTTGCAAATGTTGTGTAAGAATTAAACAAAAGTGATATTGTTAAGCAGGAGGAAACCAGGAAATATAAGTTGATAGATATTTATCTATTGGTGTTCAGGAAAGCATATAGAACACTATATTGAACTCTTAATATTTGTACCGTTACACAAACAATTCTTATTATTGCATGGAGAAATGCTTTTAACAATAACACTTATTGATTTAATATCTCAGTCAACAGAGAGTTGTTGATGAGTAGTTTGGAGTTTGGTATGACATCTGGGACCGGAGTAAGCTCCAACCCTGTGTAGTACCTGTGTGTTGAGGGGATGCACTCCTTCAGCTCTAACTGGGGTTGGGTCTTTCTGCAGACTTCTGGATCTGTGTGGAGAAACAGACAGCATAGGTTACAGTACCAGTGCTCAGAGTGACAGATAAACTGATGTCCAGACAGCTGACTCACTATCTTCAGCATATAAATTGTCTTTTTCACTCATTCAGTGAACAAAGAGATTGACAGTGTTAAAAAAATATATATATATGCAACCTGAAGACAGCAGACATGCTCTTAAGCCAATATCAGACTCTTCATCTGAGAGACAAAAAGGCAACATCACAAGGAGTCTAACAAGCAAATCCCCACTAAACACCAAAAACGTGAATAAAATCAAGAAGCATGGACCAAAAAACAACAGGCTGCATTAGATGTCCAGAAAATCATGTCAGAAAAGGGATGGACCTTGATCAGATGGAAATCTCTAATTTGATCTTTAACCGCGCTTTAGGCTATTTTTTACATTTGCTCCCCTCTAGGCGAGCTAATATGATAGATCAGTAAAATGTACACATTTCCCATTAATTCAGGATGTTTCCTAGCAATGAAAATGATCAGAATGTCTTCAGGACAAAGGGAAGTAAAAATATGATTGTTTTAACAAAAGTGGTCTTGTGTCCCACTTTACCCCAGCTACAGGGTAAACCTTTTCCACTTTAAAACTACCATAACAACACATGTTGTAATAGTTAAAATCCTGTCAGCTAGATTGACAACCACACATTCCAAAACTAATATCGGATTAGTCACAGAATCATGGGGATTGGTCAATTAAGCACATTTATGATTATTATGATTCATGTGATCTCTTGCACACCTTAGC
This sequence comes from Platichthys flesus, assembly GCF_949316205.1. Lineage (NCBI taxonomy): Eukaryota > Metazoa > Chordata > Actinopteri > Pleuronectiformes > Pleuronectidae > Platichthys > Platichthys flesus. The sequence continues at coordinate 930,792 of NC_084948.1, read as the reverse complement.
TTACCTGCACATTGTTTCTCTGTCCAATTGTCAGGGACAGAAATAATGTTTTTCTCTGCATATTCAAATGCCATGTCACAGCACTTAACTGGAGCAAGGCCATGGAACTGGTCAGCTAGTTGTTTCAAGTGTTTGGCAAGCTCCTCCTCAATCTCATCAGTGAATATTCTCTTTGCCTCAGCTACTGCACCCCAGGCTACTGATTCTACTTTCCCTTTCTCTTTTTTATTTATGAATCTTTTGAGGGTTATCTTATCAATATTTCTATCCCTTCCAGCTTTTCTTGAGGACTTCTTTCCTTGCATGACCTCAGCGGCTGCACTCTCCATCTCTGCGAGGGGTGTTTGGCCCCAGGTTGTCTTCCTGGTGTATAGTTTCTTGGCATGATGGCTTTTCTACAATGTTTATGACATAAAAAACAAAACATATATAATGTAACATAACACTAAAATATGTCTAAGACTAAACTTAACTTGTGCTTCATGGTGGGGTAAAGTGAGACACTGTCTCAGCATTTGTCCCACTTTACCCGACAGCCAACGTTTTAGAAAAAATAACATCTCTTAGCAATTCAGGCTAATCTTCAGCTTGCATCAATCACATGGTTTTATATGTTGGAAGTTCACCAACAGTTATGATGTAAGTTTTTCTACCTGATTCAATTTGTTTGACACAACAGTTGATTAAGTTCAAAGCAAGAAAATGTACTTTTATATTTTTTGTGAAAAAACATACTTTCCACAGCACCAGCACCAACTTCTCCTTCATGGCAAGGGGGGAATGGGAGGGGGTTGAAAACATAATGGTCAAATGACCACAAATGTGTTCCGTTGCCTAGATACATGGGGTGTCTCACATTACCCGATGTCCCACATTACTCTGCTCTCCCCTACACTAGTTTTACTTAGTCAGACACTGTAGAAAGCTGATTTAGAAAGAAAAAAAAAACACCTCAGCGACAGGCAGAAATGTTACTGTACCTGTTTTGATTGTTCTTTTAGGAAATCTGGTAGCTGAAATTCACCTTTAAAAACCTGGGAAAACAAAGGACCAGGTTTAGAACTCGACAAATGTATTAAATCTGCATGAAATCATCATCTGGATTACCATGGTGAAGATTTACTGGATTAGTTTGTATTAATCACTTGGAAAAGGGTTCTTACATCATTCTTCAGTCAATTTAATGCTATTTAAGACCTTAAAAAATTTAATTTAAAGGGATAGTTAACCCTAAACTGAAAGTTCGCTCATCATCTACCCATCACCACGTTATAAGCCTAAAGATAGGGTATGTAGCGATGCTAACAAGCACCGTGCACTTCAATTGTATGGATTTGGTTGCAACAAAGTTTACCCCTGAGACTCCAAAAGGGTTTTGTGGACTCGTCAATACTTCACCCGTCTCTCCATCAGCATAGTGGTGATTAGATAATATATGAAGTTTCATTTTTTTGTGACCTTTCCCTTTAATTTCATTGATTTTGATTTAGGAGCATTTAAGGAGCCGTGAAAACCCTGATGTAAATTAGTATATATTTAAAACAGCATAATTCACAGCTTTGAGTCCAACACAGTGTGACATGTATTCAACTTGTAGTGAAACTCTGTTGTGTGAGGTAAACATTTGCAAGAGAAAAGTTTGAAAATGCTGGACACGTGCAAGGAACTTCACACAGCTCCTAGTGTAAAACAGGCCTCATACAGACATATGTTGCTTGGTCTTAGCTTGTTTACACTGAACCAAACAAAGCCTCCAGTGTGACATTTCAAAACAGCACAGTGGCGTTTCATACTCAGGACACACTCACTATTTTTATACATCATGGCACTGTCAGCCATGCCGCCTTTCCCTTTTACACAGACATTGATCCTGCCCTCTGACTATCTCCACTGCCAGCGTACAAGCATCCGCATGCCATATTTTTACCTGTTATACAAATTATGGGATAGTATGAAGGATCCACATTCCTGTCTTGAACAGGCTGTGTAAAAGGGCTATAGTTTCCTTCCAGGTTGCTGACACGAGATCAGCCTGAGATAGTGACAGTTTGATGGCAGGAGGGTGACTGAGTGTTTTAAAAAGGCCACATCAAGAGAGAGGGGTAGTGGAGGTCAATATCCTAGAGGTTACTTGGTTGCAATGTGCTCCCCTGTACACAGAAAGACTTTTAGTTTTTGAGTGTTAGAATTTTTTTTTTTTAGAGACTGTAACTGTATATGGACAGGAACTCACCACCATCTTTGAATGAAAACATAATCTGCAGGCAAGAGAAGAGGAATGTAGAAGAAAGGCTGGACAATGAGTAACAGCGGTGTAATGCTGGATAGAAGCTCAGTTACTACTGTGCTACAACAGTAGTAGTAGCGGCTGAGGTAGACCGGTAATCCTACAACCAGAAGGTCGGCGGTTCCATCCCAGTCTTCCCCATCTGCATGCCAATGGACCCATGATGTTTGTTTGAAAAAAACTGTAATGTAAAGCGCATTGAGTGGTCACCAACAACTACTGAAGGAAACAGCCGTGAGCAAGCACTGCCAAGCTGTGGGGATAGTTTGCCTTTGTGCAGAAAAACCAGTTCAGTTTCAGCAGCATAATTAAGCTAAGGAAAAGATTGTGCTTTATGTTCATATTGTGCCTTTCCTGTGGATGGATTTTCTGTCCAAAAGCTTTGAAGGGAGGGTTTCCTAGAAAAAGTAGTAATGGCCTTATTTGACACCCTCCAAGTCTATTCTCCCTTCAACACTGTACGTAGTGTTTATGTGGGAAATGTTTGTCTTTTAAGAAGACAGAAGAAAGGCATGAATGTTTTAGAACAGTTTTAGAGCCAACAAACACGTCTCTGTCCCTGAAACAAAGCATTTTTCCGGTTTAGCAGGTGGAAAACCTTACTCAGTGCTAGGGTAATGAAGTGGCTCTTCAAAGGCACTAGTCCATGGATGTTTAGAGTGCAACATAGGTGTATCTCTATTCAGCCTCAACACTTCACTCATCTTAATGAGGTCTATATGACAAAAGAAAGCAGCAGAAGACAACTAAAAAAACAAAGACTCTTTGTCTTTGCGCTGCTTTAACTTGCCCTCGGTGTCACCATTAACTTGGACCACTTAATATAACAAAGCTTATCACATGCAAATAGGCATGATCTAGGACAGTGGTCGATCCCTAAAATGTTCACCATCGATCCCTGAACTCTCTGGACTCAGAAGTTGCAGTTGCACCACAGGTCAGCAATGTTTCTGCTACTGGCGGCGGAGCTGCTGGTTTATCTACTGCATTTTCTTCCATACACATGAAATTATGTACTTAATTAATGTCAGGGCTCTACTGTATCAAGGCGTGCATCTTCCATTCTTGCGATAACAATCACAGCCCCGTAAGAACAAATGAATGGATTCAGAAAGTGAAACGCTGGAGTGCTTTTAATTTGAAACGGGTTTGTGAAGTGTTGCAAATACATTTGTGACATAGTCAGATAAACATTGTGTTTCACACAACAGAGAAATACATTTTCACTAGAGTTTTAATGTTTATCTGATGAATTGATGTCACAAACATATGCTTGCAAAAAACATTGTGTCTGTTTCAAAATAGAAGCACTCCAGCGTTTCTGTGGACGGAATCAATTATTTTGCAAACAACGATTTTTTCCGCTCTATATTTGAAAGAGCGGAAGATGATTACCGTATAGTACTAGTATTTGTTTGAGTTCACAGGGCTACTTTTATACAAGGAAAGAGTCATCGTTATGGCTGAATACAAGGCAAAGCCTATATGTAAAATCGTTGAGCTGCAGTAGCAGCTCCTCTACAAAACATATTGTTGAACTGAGGCTAAATATTCTGCATTGAACAGATGCTATAAATACAAATTGATATTAATATGAATATTGTGCATTGAATAGATAAAGTTGCACAACTGCATTTATTTGTGTGTATATATGCTTGTACATTCAGCCCTTTAACATAAATTGCTAAAAATAAGTGTTTTTTTTGGAAGACATCAGGGTGATGGATCTCGGCTTACATTTTGAAATTAAAAAGTTAATCTTGGACTTGAAAAGGTTGGTGACCAGTGATGCAGATAATACACAGAGTCAAAGATCAGCTGAAAGTTTCTATTATCTCACTTAAAAGATAATAGGGAGAGGCGTTGGACAGAAACTTGGACTATGGGGAGAAAAGGTCTCTGGTTCGTCTCTGGTTTGCCTCCACGGAGAAACAACAAAAAGACGAACCTGGATTGATCTGTCCAAAAATCCAAGAGGATTCTCCCTACCCTGTCTAGTGCCCCTGAGCAAGGCACCTTACTCCCCCAACATCTGCTCCCCGGGCGCCGTACATGGTCGCTCACTGCTCTGTGTGTCCTGCACCTGCATGAGTGTGCCTGTGCATGTCTGTGTATGTGTTTGGGACTAATAAATGCATCTTAATCTTAAAGTCAAACATCCAGACAGTCTTGATATGAATGTTTCATTTATAATCTTTCATCAACAATAGGTTTCTATTATAGAGCTAATAGACAGAGAATAGTACGAGAGTGATGTAAACAATGGAAATATTTAATGTGAGCCTGTGTTGGAGCTCCATGGAGATGAAGGAGTGGTCTAAAGTCCTGTGCTCTGTTTCTAGGCGCCGGTGATTAAAACTTCCCCAAAACAAATAACTTGTTTTTAAACCACCCAATGTGCCTTCGTGTTTAGCTGATGTTGAAACAGGGCCAGACACTGAGTGTAATCGAAAATGAGTTCCCGAAGTAGAGACAGCCAGGCAAACGCATGTTTCTGATTTCCCCGCTTTGCAGCCTTCCTCAATATACAGGGGATCCAGGCCAGACTGCTCCAGGCCTATCCACACATTCTCCTCTGATACAAATGCAACGTACACACACAGGAACAGTGGAGCACAATGACCACTGGTTGCACACTAGGTCACATGTTGATCATTCAAGTGATGTTTGTTTAAAAAACATAAGATAAGGCAGGGTTTGTGTCCTTTGCAGGTGACAGATAGGCTCTTGGACAGGCCCAGTGTCATATCTGCACAATTGGGAAACTGTATTAACCTGAAGCAATCTTCTGACCTCAAGCTCTGTAAGCTCAGAGTGATCTTTAAAAAATGGTTATGAAAGGCAGACTAATCATCTGGTGAAGGATTACAATATGGTCAGTCTGTAAAAAGGGTCCTCTGATTACCAACACAGGACTTGCTGGTGAGTCAGCTGACTCACTGAAATGCTGTGTACCTTTTTACCGTCATCCTTCCAGAGCATAGACAGCGAGCTGACCTCTTGAATTTAGATGAAGCAACTCCAAACAGCACTCTACTGCTCATCAGACTCTTCCTCTAAATAATGAACAGGTTTCTAATATAATTATAACAAATCAGTTATTTTGTATTCACCCTACTGTTCTCTGTAATTTGCATTTTTAATATCTTCAGGTCATTTGTCTTTTTTTTCTTGGATACAAATATATATTTATGTTGTTTTGTGTGTTTTAATGCAATATTTTGAAATTATTATTTGTTGTAGTAGTATGCTGTGTTTACTGTTATTCATTCAAGACAAGGTCCTGTAGATCAGTGGTTCTCAACCTTTTTTCAGTGACGTACCCCCTTCGAAGAAAAAATTCTGCAGGGTACCCCCTAACCAGCGCAAAGCATTTTTGGTTGAAAGAAAGATGTAATGTGATTTATTAAGCCTTGTAACTAGACACATTCAAATTTAAAACTCCATCAATCTCCATAACATTGCTCATCTGTAGTGGTCTCTCTTGAACTATTTGGAAATAAAAAGATATAAAAATAACTAAAGACTTTTATTATTATCTCAATATAATTAAAGATTTGTGCACCTCAAAATAATTATCAACTTAAAGTGACCACTTTTGGGATCATAATAAAGATATGTTCTCAAACTGAACTCATTAACTTAATTATAGCTAAACACTTCTTCCCAAAAAATAAATCATCAACTTAGTTTTAAATAAAAGATTAGCTCAAACATATTTTTTTTATATTTATCATCTTAAAATATCTTCTTTAAGGATCGAAAAGAATACTGACAGGTAGCATTTTTCCGTTTGCTTCGGGGAGGCTTTTCGCATCGTGTCTTGAGATGACCTGAATTCAGAAAGTTTCCTCTTAAAAAACTCAGGTGGCTTACCAACATGACTTTCATGTTTTGTCTGGAGATACCGCTGAAGATGTGGTGGCTTAATGCCACTGTTGGCTAATCTCTCCCTACAGAAAAAACAAAAAGTGTAAATAACCAAATCTATGTTATTGTTAATATTATTGAAGTGTCTTTCTGTTATTTTATTGTGAAATATATGCTCGCTTTAAGGTCATACAATTTCATTTCCGCTTTTGTATTACATGCTTTTATTTTGAAAGGGTACCGGTAGAGACGCGGACTTCTTGTTATGAATCATTAACTTCACAACGGAAAACGTTTACGTTTTAGCGAGCCTCCGAAGAGGCACAAGCTCTCACGGTGTTGTTTAGGGAAGGCTCTCTGCTCTGGTTTCGCCTTCTTAAGAACTTGTCCCTCCGTGTTTCAGCAGTATTGCTGCTGCACTTCAATTCAATCAATCAATCAAATTTTATTTGTATAGCCCATATTCACAAATTACAATTCATCTCATAGGGCTTTAACAGGGTGTGACATCCTCTGTCCTTAACCCTCAGCAAGAGTAAGGAAAAACTACAAAAAACCCTTTTAACAGGGTAAAAATATGTAGAAACCTCAGAGAGAGCCACATGTGAGGGATCCCTCTCCCAGGACGGACAGAAGTGCAATAGATGCCACGTGCAGGAGAACATCATCAATAATCAAAGTCTCTAGCAGCATTGATGAAGCACAGTCCATGCTCAGCAACCATCTAGACCACGATCCACCATCCAGACCAGACGCCACTTCAGTCCTCAGTCACCGTCCACCGCCGCCCACCAGGAGGACCCATCACAAGCCACCACTGCGGTCCTGGTCCACCGCCCGTGCCCAATGCCAACGCGACACAGGGTCCGCCACCAGCACCACGATCAGCCCACATGACTCAGAATCCGCCACACTGGATCCAACATTACGGTTTGTGGATCCGCCCCGGTGCGCGATCCACAAACCGTAATCCATGGTGCGGCCACAGAGGCCCTGGATCTGCGGGTGATAAAGCAAAGGGATTCCGGGGAAGGGGGATAGGGATGGAGAAGAGGAAGGAGAAGCTGGAAAGAGAAGCTCCGTGTGTCATGTGTCATAAAATAGAACAAGTAACGTTCTGGCGCACTAATTAGCTCTAACTATAAGCTTTATCAAAAAGGAAGGTTTTGAGCCTACTTTTAAACGAACAGATGGTGACTGCCTCCCGAACTGAAAGTGGTAGATTATTCCACAGCCGAGGGGCTTGATGGCTAAAAGCTCTGGCTCCTACTCTACTTTTAGAGAATTTAGGGACGACAAGTAGGCTTGAATTCTGGGAGCGGAGTGCTCTAGTGGGTTTATAAGGTATTAACAGCTCTTTAAGGTATAAAGGCGCTATATTATTAAGGGCCTTGAAGGTGAGGAGGAGAATTTTAAATTCTATTCTAGATTTAACTGGAAGCCAGTGTAGCGATGCTAATATTGGAGAAATGTGCTCTCTTCTCTTTGTTCTCGTCAGGACACGTGCTGTGGCATTTTGGACAAGCTGTAGAGTCTTTAACGACTTACTGCTGGAGCCTGATAATAATGAATTACAATAGTCCAGTCTCGATGAAACAAAGGCATGGACTAGTTTTTCTGCATCTTTTTGTGAAAGGACCTAGAAATTTGTTTTAAGTGACTATTAAAGGATAAATCAGGATCGAAGATCACTCCAAAGTTCCTGACTGTTTCATTGGAAGCAAGGGCAATGTCGTCTAGCGCAGCTATATCATTAGATAATGCATCTCTAAGGTGTTTGGGGCCAAGTATTCTAACCTGTTTTGTCTGAGTTTAATAAGAGAAAATTGCGGGTCATCCAGGTTTTTATGTCCTTGAGACATGTTCGAAGTTTAGTTAATTGATTACTTTGTTCAGGTTTTATTGACAAATATAACTGGGTTTCATCCGCATAGCAGTGGAAATTTACCGAGTGTGTCCTGATAATGTTTCCTAGTGGAAGCATATATAATGAGAATAAAATTGGGCCGAGCACAGAGCCCTGTGGAACACCATGGTTAACTTTGGTGCGCACAGATGACTCATCATTAATTTGCACAAATTGGGAGCGATCAGAAAAATACGGGCGGTTCCATTAATGTTAATTAACTGTTTGAGTCGTTGTAATAAAATTTGATGGTCAATTGTGTCGAATGCTGCACTGAGATCTAACAGAAAGAGGACAGACACAAGTCCCTGATCTGAGGCTATTAAAAGGTCATTAGTAACTTTTGCCAAGGCTTTTGCCATAAATATTATTTTCCTGGAGAAACTCACACAGCTGATTGGCAACAACTTTTTCTAAGATTTTAGAAATGAAGGGGAGATTAGATATTGGCCTGTAATTGGCTAAAACCTCTGGGTCTAGGGTGCGTTTTTTGAGTAGGGGTTTGATGACAGCTATTTTAAAAGACTGTGGTACATAACCTGATGATAATGACAGATTGATAATGTTAAGTAACAAACTATCAATTAGGGGCAGAATTTTTAATTTGGTAGGAATGGGATCTAAGATACAGGTTGTTGGTTTAGAACCTGAGATTAATTTGGTAAACTGATCACGGGTGATCAGAGAGAAGCTGTCTAAGTAATGGGTAAGATTCTCAGCCGTTTCTGAGATCTGTGTTGTTGGGAGGGTATTAGTGCCAATTGAGGGCAGGAGATGGTTGATTTTATTTCTAATAGTTTGAATTGTATCATTAAAAAAGGTCATAAAGATATTGCTATTTAGGGTTGCCATCATTAAGGGTTTGATTAACCGGGCACTGATATCCTGGTTTCACGGAGGAATAAGACACGCAGCCGTCATCTGTGTTTACCTGAAACGGATATGAGGGACACTTCCAGTTACAGTCATTCAAAGAATAAAGCATAGACGTCAGAATAAGGGCACATAATAATCGTTTGAATAATCATGATTTCGATATTATCCAAAATAATCGTGATTATGATTTTCCAAAGCAGCCCTACAATAGGATATGATTAACTTCCACATCATTAACTGTCCTTGTATCAATATAAAGAAAAAGGTCCACACACAGACGTGAAAACACATGTTTGTTTGTAACCTCACCACTTACTCATATTATCATTGTTACTGTGGAGAAACTGAGAACTTATTGATCACAATATCCATTTCTCACAAGGGATCAGAACAACTGCAAAGCCACTTAAAAGCTATTGATTGCGGTTCCAAGAGACAGCCCTGACACGACTAATTTACACAGAACAACCTATACCAACAGAAAGCCATGAAGCCTGGACAGAGAGCAGAGGTCCAAATGTTCGCCATTGGTTGAAAAGATACATAAGGATGTTACGTGCAAGATTTTCTCCAATTAGCTCATGTAAAATGTTTTGTAAACTTGCCACCTGTCCTGTAACCACAACCGACCTAAACCCAAGATCAGAGACTGTTAGATCAACACAATGTTGGCTGTGTGTACAGAACATCTTACCACAGAACATCACATATTTACTTGCAAAAAGCCCCCCATGGACGGACTATTTGCACAGTCAAACAACAAAAGAGAACGATCCTGAAAGAATGAATGAAATTTGAAAATAATCTAAACCAATCTCAGCCCTCGTCCATGGCTTGGACAAAACAAACATTATCTTTTTTAAATAGAAATTTGAAATGGTACCATAAACGCTGCCTTCTGGGTAGCTGAACAAGTAGATTGAACAAACACATTTTCTGCAAACGTTCTGGCTGCTTCTCCAACGTTAGATGTCCATTACCAAATTGTTGGAACCGTTTTGTATTAAATTAAAGACAAAGGTTTATGGGAACATATGTATCCACTCCTACTGCTTTGGCAAAAGGGCTGACACCATTTATATGGATTCAATTCAATCCAGCTGAGTCTTCACAGTATCTTCACAATACACAAATAATATAGTACCACTGAGATAAGGCTGGTCTGCCCAGGTCAAACTCCCCAAAACTACGTAACACTCTGTTCAACAAACTGCTTCCAAAGTATTAAACTAGATGCACACTGCATATTGTGTGGGGAAATCAGGGCTGAAGAGATGAAAGAAGAAGGTAAATATTTGGATGGAGCTAGGAGAAAACTCATTGCAACAGACTTCTAACCCCCCCCCCCCCCCCCCCCCCCATCCAGAAAACTCTTTGCGTGCATGCCTATTTTTTTTTATTATATTATATTATAAATGATGAACGTGAACGTAAGCGACCTTCACTCCAGCAAGGATACACACAAACAGGCCCTGGGGCTCCGCCAACACTCACTCACTGTGAGTTGAGAGGCACGTTCACATGTAGCAGCCAGTTGGTGACTTTGTTGAAAAACAGTGGAAACAAACAGTGAAAACACAGAGTTTTTTCTATGATCCACAGCTGCTCAATGATCAGAAGACACGCCCCAGACGTTTATCTTCGACTCAAAATTAGGTCATAAACACCGAGTTTAAAGCCTTAATGTCAGCTGATATCTTCCGACAAGGTGCATTCAGGGAACGTCAGAAATGGTTATGTCTGCTAGCTTAGGCATGTCCTGTGGACTTTTATGAATTAAACAGGAATGGCACCGGTTGTGGTCTTCTGCTGCTGTAGCCCATCTGCTTCAAGGGTCAACGTGTTGTGCGTCAGAGATGGTATTCTGCATATCTTGGTTGTAACAAGTGCTTATTTGAGACACTGTTGCCCTTCTGTCATCTCGAACCACTCTGCCCATTCTCCTCTGACCCTCTGACGTCAATAAGGCATTTTCTTCCACACAACTGCCACTCACTGTAAATGTTATCTTTTTCGGACCATTCTCTGTTAACCATAGAGATGGTTGTGAGTGAAAATTCTAGTAAATCAGCAGTTTGAAATACTCAGACCAGCCCATCTGGCACCAACAACCATGCCACGTTCAAAGTCACTTACATCCCCTTTCTTCCCAATTCTGCGGCTGCGCGCTTGAGAATGGACGCTGCACGTCCAACGTTTCAGCACCCAGTGTAAACCCAGTCTGCAATTTTTTCCACTCGGCTGTTTTTTAAATACCGCCGGTCACCACACACACAAATCGCCTCCTTCACTTCAAAGCTGCTTGAGAGTGAGGGCAAGTCAGGGGAAGGACTGGATTGCACATCGAAAAAAATTCCAAATAAATCGTTTCAATTCAATTATAGTAATTTGGAGATTGTTTGACCCCAAAATCAAAATAACGATTAAATTTATTTAATCTATTTAATTTATTGCAGAACCCTAGTATATCTTGTATTGCGATATAGCCTAAAAATAACCCAATAGGCTACCAATACCTTGAACTTGAGTAATAAAGCAGTAGAAGAAAAATAGAAACTGAATTACAGGGCGGCTGTGGCTGAGGGGTAGAGCGGTCGTCCTCCAACCTCAAGGTCGGCAGGTCGATTCCCCAGTCTTCCCGATCTGCATGCCGAAGATGCTGAACCCCGAATTGCCCCTCATAGAACAACAAAGTGCTGCTAATAGATGCAATGCATGAATGTGTGTGAATTGGCAAATGTAATACTGTTCTGTAAAGAGTTTTGAGCGGTCATCAAGACTAGAAAAGCACTATATAAATAATAAAACATTTACAGATACGGTATAGAGTGACAATCTGTGACTTACAAGGAAACATACCTGAAAAAAAAAAAAATCATATATATTCAACATAATAACTACAGCAAAACAATAATCAAGTTGGTACAGATGGCAAAGCCATATTTTTTTTCTGATACCTAATATGGTTTCATTGAACTCATAAACACTTAAAAGTAAAGGGACAGCTTAGTTTTTTGTAGCTACTATTTGAAGTCAGGTCATATGACTTCATGCTCAGCATTGTCCTGTAGCTGCCAAGTCATACAAAAGACATTTAAAAAATAAAACATCACCTTCAGCCAAACTCTTTTTATATTAATAATGGATGTCATGGAAGAAATGTGAGCGGGTTGCTCGTTGTGATGAACTTATCCAGATTTAAAATCGAACACAGCCTTTCAGCATATTCTGGATCACTGTTGAATGATATGAAAAAGAGCATTATCTGCTTTAGGTGCTTAGTATCTTCCGTCCGGAACGGTACAGACACATTTCAATCAATACTGCTGAGTTTCAGTACCCCACCCTGAATCTAAATTACCTCATAAAGACAAACTTCATACACTGCTGAGCCAACTCAAAAAGCTCTGAGATTGTTGCTCTTAGAAATGAACATGTATATATATACACTGCCTATAAGATACTTTTTGACGAATTTTTCAGTTGGATGTGCTAGGAAGGAGGTCCTCCGTATGCAGGAACACCAGCCAGGGGAACAGAAACAATAATATCAACCCTGCAGCTGTGTTTGATGCAGGGAAGTCCCACTAATAACCTGCATATGTACACAGCATAAATCTGTGCAAATGAGCTTCTGCACGCACATGCTGTCAACAAGACGTGTACGGTCTATTGTGAGTAGAATTATTTCAGAGGGCAGAGGGGGGAGGAGCACAGACATGGATATTGGCTGTCTCCAAAGTACACAAACAGGACCACAGGGACATTTGAAAAGCATTAACCTGGACAACATGGTGATAACATATAAAGAACAGCATGAGGATTTGATATGTCACTAACACACTGACATATGGGCAGCATTGAAGAAAAAGGGGTAACATATAGTGTGCGGACTAAGTTTTAAAGAACAGTCCGAACCTCTGGGAAATTTGCTTCTTTGTAGTCATCATACAATTGGACATTGTTTTAAGCGAGAGAATTCAACACAATGGAGCTATTGTTCACCAATAGCTTTTTGCTATAACTTGAAGCAGTATGTCAAGAGTACTGTCGCCAGGTGCAACTACAACTCTGTATTCACATTACGTCAGATTGATAGGGTTGTGCATTTTCATGGTTCTGTTGTAAAATCGCAGTTAGGCCCATCCCCAATCAACACTTTTTACACAAGTACTTCTGTCCCATCTATAGACCCCATCAAAGAATTAAGAACAGAATGGTAACTGTTTCTTTAGTTTATTCCTGAGGGTTTTCATTAACATGGGTGAAGGTACAGTAAGTCGATCCACTAACCAGTGGGTCAGTGTTTCCATCTCTGGTACCTCCAGACTGCATGTGTTAATACCCCACCGGCACATTATAAGCTAGGCTACACATACCCCTGATCTAGCTCCCTACCTGACACACAGATATGAAGATTCAATATTCAAGAAATGGATATTATTATTATTTCCGTTTAGGTTTAGTAGCAAACCCAACTTATACACTAACCTACGGGAAACCAGTAATGTGTAGTTTCCATCCCTAATTGTGATCAGATATAATTTTCCATAGAAATTCCCTCTCCACTCACATCTCACACAAATGTTTTCTGTTTGACTCATAACAGTTTTGAAAACATGATGAGTTGCATCAAATTCCTTCTACATCCACCCCCAACCCGTCATTCTGCTTAAACAAATGCAAAAGTCATCTCAAAGCTTTAGAAAAATATTTTGGCTAAAACTCCAAACTGGATATAAGACAAATCTACCGCGCACCATTGTCATAGACTTATGGCATCATTAGCAAACTCACATAATGCAAAACACAGTAGACCTTTATATGTACATCAAAATAAGGACTGAAAAAAATTACATTCTGATGTGGCTGATGTTCTTTTTAATTGTGAGTTGTTCAACTGCGGGTATTCTAAGACACCCCTCCCCCCACCACTACCAGCCTGCCTATGCTATTAAGGTTTCTCTATGTGCTGTGATGGCCCAGCCTGTCAGCCGTGCCACACATGGCTGAGGACAGCCAGGCAGAGGCAATCCAGAGGCGTGGTGTTGGAGGGGCGGTACTACCCCAGGGGATCCTCCTGGAGAGCTCCTCCCCTCCCAGGTGTCTCTTGTTGTCTCTCACAGGTGGACTGAGTCAAGAGGCAATCAGGAGCCCTTTAAAAACCAGAGGAAATGGGACCAGAGTCTCTTGAGCCACTGAGGGAGTAGGAACCAGACGCTTTCAAAAGGAGTCTCAGGGTAAGAGGCCAACGGCCTGCCTGTTTATCTGATGAAGAGGATTAACTGCTGTCTTTCTCTCTCGTTGCCATCAGGAAGAGCCCGCTGGAGCCCCAGACCCCAACTGCCAGACCGGCAGTTGGGGTCAGTATGCGCCCTCCTCCCTTTTCCCGATCAGTTGTAAATAAACGCCTAATTTCGATTTACCACACACCCCCGTGTCTGACTGCTCTGTTTCCAGTTTGCATACCCACTGTTCTCCTCTTGCAAGGCCGGGCTCCCACATATGGTGGAGAATGCGGGCAGTCTGAGTCTTCGCTATCAGTGGGTATACAGAGTTGGAATAGAGCACGTCTGATCGGAAGAGAAGGTCAACCATGGAAGAGATCCTGAGAGCCATTCTGGACTCCCAAGCCACTCTGCAGACAGCTGTGGTAGAGCTGTGTAGAGCAACAGGAAAAACGGAAGAGCGGAAACCAAGAGAGGTGCTGACTAAACTGACGCAAGATGATGACGTCGAGACCTATCTTACGCTTTTTGAAAGGACAGCAACGAGAGAGAAATGGCCAAAAGCAGAATGGGCGAACATCCTTATGCCTTTCCTGACCGGCGAAGCTCAGAAAGCCTGTCGAGATCTTTCAGCTGCAGAGGCTGTGAGTTATGATAAGGTAAAGACTGCCATCCTAGGCCAATATGGACTTAGCCTCCCCGCCAAAGCACAGCGAGTGCATGACTGGAGCTACGACCCTGCTCTCCCCGTCCGGGCACAGGTGATGGGGCTAGTCCGTCACACCAGGAGCTGGCTGGAAGAAGCAGAAGGGCCGCCCATAGTGGACAGAGTGGTGATTGACCGGTGTACAAGAGGCTTGCCAAATGACATCAAGAGGTATGTCGCCCAGCAGGGGCCTCCCAATGTGAACACATTAATAGCCTTAATAGAAAATCACCGAGTGATGGCTAATCTGATGCGGTCAGAAAACAAGCCAAACAATTATAAAGCCAAGACAGAGAGAGAGATGGTAGGCAAAGCTGTCAGTTCCCCACCAGCCCGAACGCCCCCTGGCTGGACCGGACCAGCTGCGAGACGAACCCAGTGGCCTCCTCCAATCCCACGATGTTTTTCCTGTGGCAGAGAGGGACACCTAGCCAGAGAGTGTCCGGATCGGGATGAGCCGATGCCGACAGCTGGGTCTACCGACAACAAGGGTCTCTACTGCCACCACCTCACTACCTGTTGGGCCCATGAGGGAGCACCAGCCCCAAGGTTTCCGGTGAAGATTGCAGGGAGAGACACAGAGGCCCTCTTGGACTCCGGAAGTATGGTTTCTCTCGTTCGACCACAATTCGCCAGTGCCCCCTGGGGTGAAGAGATGGCCGTGTCCTGCATCCATGGGGATACCCGGAAGTATCCAACCTCCAAAATCCAAGTAATCACTCCTCGAGGACGATTCACTCTGCAGGTTGGGGTAGTCGAGCAACTGCCGGTGCCTGTGCTTTTCGGCCGGGACAGCCCCCTCTTCTCCCGCTACTGGCCCGCGGAGGCAATGGACCCAAAATGGCAAACCAGAAGACGACCGGAGAAGAAGAGAAAGTCTTCCGTAGCTCGCCCCGCCTGGGCAGCAGTATCCCCCGATGGCAGCCCAGCAGAAACTACTAATGACGACAGGGAGGAAGCCGTCCACACCCAGACCACAGCAACAGACCCCGAACGGGCAGCGGAGATGGAGCCCCTGGAAGACATACAATCAGATGAGGTGTTCTCTCAATTCCCGGAAGTTGAAATGGAGGGAGGACTCAGGCCAGGACAATTCGGCTCGGCCCAGCTGCAGGATCCCAACCTAACCCAAGCCTGGAGAGACGTCCAAGTAATAGAGGGTCAAAAGCAGGCTGGGGTGAGTCAAGTGTCTTTTCCACATTTCATGATCAAGAATAAGCTGTTATACCGAGTAACCAAAAAGAACTCTGATATCGGTGAACAGTTGCTTATCCCCAAAGAGTATGCTTCCAAAGTGTTGTACCTAGCCCACTCCCACTTACTAGGGGCACATTTGGGGAGGGAGAAGACGTATGAACGTGTTCTCAGCCGTTTCTACTGGCCGGGAGTCAAAAGGGCCGTGGAGGACTACTGCAGACATTGTGCCGAGTGTCAAATCAACTCCCCAAAGGTAGAGTACCGAAACCCTCTGATACCCCTCCCCATTATTGAAACACCGTTTAGCAGGATTGCCATGGACATAGTTGGGCCCTTACCGAAGTCTAGCCGTGGCCACCGCTATATTCTAGTTATACTGGGCTACGCAACCCGTTACCCGGAGGCCATTCCTCTACGGTCTGCTACGGGGAAGGTGGTCGCCAGAGAGATGTTTCTGCTCTTCAGTAGAGTAGGCCTGCCGGATGGGATCCTTACAGACCAAGGGTCCTGCTTTATGTCCAAAGTGATGAAATGTCTGTGCCAAAGTCTAAAGGTGAGACAAATCAGAACCTCCGTCTATCACCCTCAGACAGATGGACTTGTAGAGAGGTTTAACAAAACTCTAAAACACATGCTGCGCAAGGTGATCGATATTGATGGGAAGAACTGGGACCAACTCCTGCCATATATTCTGTTCTCTATACGGGAAGTACCCCAGGGTTCGACTGGTTTCTCACCGTTTGAGCTTCTGTACGGTCGGAGACCCCGGGGTTTGCTGGATGTTGCCAAGGAAGCCTGGGAGCAGCAGCCGTCCACCCAGCGCAGCATCGTGGAGCACGTGGAGCAAATGCACCACCGAATGACCCAAGTCTGGCCATTAGTCCGGGAGCACATGCAGCAAGCCCAAGCGCAACAAGCAAAGGTATACAACCGGGGAGCCCAGGTGAGAGAGTTCAAACCTGGAGACAAGGTAATGGTTTTACTTCCAACAAATGATTGCAAGTTTTTAGCCAAGTGGCAAGGGCCTTATGAAATACTGGAACGGGTGGGGCCTGTGAATTATCGTGTACGGCAGACAGGCCGTAGGAAAGCCAAACAACTTTACCATGTAAATTTGCTGAAGCCATGGCATGAGCCTCTCCCTGTCCCCTCTAATGTCCTGCTAGCTAACCTGCCTCCCCAGGTCCTCCCGCCAGTGAATATGAGTGACCAGCTGTCATCCAGGCAAGGACAAGATCTCCGAGAACTGCTCGATAGAAACAGAGATGTCTTCTCCGAGGCCCCGGGTCGAACAACAGCCATCGCCCATGACATCAGAACAGAGCCGGGAAAGATAGTAAGGCTACGACCATACCGAATCCCAGAGGCCAGACGGGAGGCCATCAGAAAGGAGGTGAGGAAAATGCTTGACCTTGGGGTGGTGGAGGAGTCACACAGTGCCTGGTCCAGTCCGATAGTCCTTGTTGGGAAGCCGGATGGCAGCATTAGGTTCTGCAATGACTATAGAAAGTTAAATGAGATTTCTCTGTTTGACACCTACCCTATGCCCCGGGTAGATGAGCTGGTCGAGAGGTTAGGACCTGCCCGGTTCATCTCCACGCTAGATTTAACCAAAGGATATTGGCAGGTTCCACTCACCCCACAAGCAAGGGAGAAGACAGCTTTCTCAACGCCAGACGGCGCCTTCCACTATCGAGTCCTCCCGTTTGGTCTTCATGGAGCCCCGGCAACGTTCCAGAGGCTCATGGATAAAGTGCTCCGGCCACACCAGGCCTACGCTGCGGCGTATCTGGACGACATTGTAATCCACAGCACGTCATGGGAGAACCATCTGCAGCACCTGGCAGCTGTTCTCCAGGCCTTACGAGAGGCGGGACTGACAGCCAACCCTGCAAAGTGCTGCCTCGCCCTGGCGGAGGCGAATTACCTTGGGTACACTGTCGGACGAGGAAATGTGAAACCCCAGGTAAAGAAGGTGGATGCCATAACAACCTGGCCCCAACCCCAGACAAAACGTCAGGTGAGAACCTTTCTAGGGTTATTGGGGTATTACAGACAATTCATCCCTAACTTTGCCTCTTTAGCGGCCCCCTTACATGAACTGACAAACAAAAGTGCATCCAACCGGGTGAAGTGGACGGAACAGACACAGCTGGCCTTCCATGCCTTGAAGAAAGCCCTCTGCAGCGAAACCATGCTACACACCCCCGACTTCGGCAAGAGGTTTGTACTTCAAACAGACGCGTCAGAGGTAGGCCTTGGTGCAGTCCTGTCCCAAGTACATGATGGATGTGAATACCCCATAACCTTTGTAAGCCGCAAACTGCTTCCCCATGAGAAGAATTATGCAACAATAGAAAAGGAATGTCTAGCTGTTAAATGGGCGATAGACAAACTAAGATATCACCTACTGGGTCGAGAGTTTACATTGGTCACTGACCACGCCCCACTGAAATGGATGGCCTTCAACAAAGACAGGAATGCCAGAATAACCCGTTGGTTTCTACACCTACAGGACTTTAAGTTTACAGTGGAACACAGAGCCGGAAAGCTGCATGGGAACGCTGATGCCATGTCGAGAAGGGACGACTGCCTGTGGTCGGCCGCTCCCCACCGTGGATCGGAGCTGAGGGGGGGGGTATGTGATGGCCCAGCCTGTCAGCCGTGCCACACATGGCTGAGGACAGCCAGGCAGAGGCAATCCAGAGGCGTGGTGTTGGAGGGGCGGTACTACCCCAGGGGATCCTCCTGGAGAGCTCCTCCCCTCCCAGGTGTCTCTTGTTGTCTCTCACAGGTGGACTGAGTCAAGAGGCAATCAGGAGCCCTTTAAAAACCAGAGGAAATGGGACCAGAGTCTCTTGAGCCACTGAGGGAGTAGGAACCAGACGCTTTCAAAAGGAGTCTCAGGGTAAGAGGCCAACGGCCTGCCTGTTTATCTGATGAAGAGGATTAACTGCTGTCTTTCTCTCTCGTTGCCATCAGGAAGAGCCCGCTGGAGCCCCAGACCCCAACTGCCAGACCGGCAAAACTATTTGATTTATCTTTATGCGCCCTCCTCCCTTTTCCCGATCAGTTGTAAATAAACGCCTAATTTCGATTTACCACACACCCCCGTGTCTGACTGCTCTGTTTCCAGTTTGCATACCCACTGTTCTCCTCTTGCAAGGCCGGGCTCCCACAGTGCGCAGATTCTTGCCAATGGGTGATGTGTCATGCTGCTGATGTACGAGTCACAGCTTTATGTGATCAAGAAGACACTCTCTGCCGGATCGGAAAACGTCAGGATGATGCAGTGATGATGTTTCAGCAAAGCTAAAAAATTTATATATATATATATATATTAAGAGAGGGCCTCCTGCTTAATGCAAAATAAACACACATATTGCACTAACAATCACTGCTGATGAGATCCCCATCTTCGACGACTTTGACCGTGGCTGATGCAGTGCAGGTAAGGCAGACTAATACAGTGGAAACCGGATATATATAAAATCAACAGTATGGTTCAAAAAGCCTTGAACATAATAGTTCCTATACAGATGCTATTTAAATAATTTGTAATAGTAATCAGGTAGTACTCTTACAGTGCTCAAATTGATTCTTTTCATACATGTTTTGAATGTAAAAAGTAAACTCTACAGTTTTTACAAGCTCTGTCAGTTATTTACTGCTCCTCGCTGTGTCTCCATCATTCATGTCCCCCTCCTGCAAAAGTGCTCAGTCGCACTACTCCAAGTACTGGACTTCAAGACTCCATTCAGAGGACCGAAATAACATGCCATAAACCTGGCATGGCTAAAGGCTACAACAGCTCTAGATCCCAGATTCAAGAACCTCAGGTTCCGTCCAAGAGCACAGTGGAAAATAGTCTGGCAGAATCTGAGTGAGATGATGATGGGCATCACAGTGCTCCAAAAATGAAATTGAAACACCCACCAAAGAACAAGATGGCCATCCAACTAATAGGGTCAATGGTGTTTCTCTGTTTAATAAGTCTGTAATTTATCATGGATGTTGGCAATTCCAAGCCGTCCCTTAGATATTTCACTCAGCTAGATGGAGAGAGAAACAGGAAAAGAGATAAGCTTGAGAGACACGGTGAATTTGACAGAGGCAAGCGGGGGGATCTCTAGATTCAACTCAATACTGGTGTATCTGCGGTAGGAAACGCCATGTGAGTAAATGACAGATTAGAGAGAGTTGGTGTACAGAGAGAACAGGAGGGGACCCTGGACATAAACTTGAGGGTTCAACATTTATTTTCACTTAATGAATGATTTGAGTTATGTTTAGGTCTACATCACAAATTTACCAACAAATCACAGAGGAAAAATTGAACTAGTGGAAACTAAAGCTTCTCCTTTCCCCAATCCTCAGCTATTGTCTCCTCTCCAGGGTGCAATGTGGAGTTATCTTCTTCCCAGTACTGTAGATTATAACAGACACAGAATTATATCTTACAGAGTATCAGCAGGATTTAACAATGTTGGCACCACTTCTATTCACTATATAAACACTTTGAGAAACCATGCATCTATGCACCAGTATTACCCCAAAAGCCCTGACTCCATATCATTTGAGATAAAAAAATGTATGGAGTCAGGGCTTAACCCTAGATCAGGGCTTAATAACCCTAACCCTATCAGCTGATAGCTTAGCTTGAGAAAAGGAATTTAATATAAATGTAACATATTCTACTCCAAAAATAGCATATGTCTTCCCAGAATATAAGGACACACACACACACACACACAACAACCCACACCCACACGTAATTACAGTTGTCCTTTATCCCTGAAATGCACTTCAAGTGGATTTTCTCTTAAGACATTAAGATCATAACATTGTTATTAATGTGCTGACTGAGCTGATTCCATTTTCCAGAACTCAGACATCTATTTAGGTGCAGCATGAAATCATTTAATAGACAGCATTGACCGGCTATATAACAGTATTGTGGCCTTTCGAGAAGAACAAACCAACAAACCGGCATGCACGAGTCAGCCCAAAAGTAATAATACTCATCTTGTAACCCCTCTAAGGTTAACAAATTAACACATCTTTTGATAAAATGTTAATAGGCAATTTGTCCTAATAAGAAGCATTATATCACAATCATTTTAACACACAATCATGATCCAGAGTCTGATTGGCAATTTTTGTACTGTTGAGAATTTTTCGGGCTCCATCCAGCCTCCATACACGTTAATTTGGGTATCTGGCATGTCTGGCGTTACAAAAACTCTGGAAAAAAACAACTCCCGGGAATTGTTGTGGTTCCTCTATTTCAGAGACGATACGCTAGAGTGCGTCGAATGGGATTACGACCAAAATAAACGTCATAGTCACACCATGCCCATGTAGGGAGTCTCGCTACATGGCCTTGGACAAGCGAGCTGACGCTAGCATTAGCTCGCGAGCTAGCGCTAGCCGGGCTTCACCGGCCTGGCTAGCTGGGGAGCCGCACTCGCAGCATTAGCTCGCTGCTGCTACCCGACATTTAAGTGGCCGCATAAACAAGGGACCCCCGGGACACCTCTAAAAGTAGACTCAAAAGTGTGGAAGGATGCTGCTGCTGCGGCAGCTCAAGCTCCCACTGCGGGGCTGCACTGGGGAGCTGGGGCTCTCGCAGCCAGGCTCACCGGGGGTGAGGGGGATGGGGCACTAAAAACAGCTCAATCTGAGGAGGGCTGTTTTAGACAGGGTAAAAAGGGTGCTGTTTTAAATGATCGTTGTGGTATTTTGACCAAAATATGTTAAAGACATTTCATTAAGACACCAAGGAACCATATCAACTGTGGTAAAATGGGCCTAATATGTCCCCTTTAAGTTGTGGTTGAATAGATTTATTGTTTTACCTCTTAAAGTAATGGCCACCGCTTGGTGTAACTTTGCTTTTAGAAATTGTTTAGATCACATAACCGAATCATTGCAGCACTAATGACATCCTTATCTACCATGCTGATAGCTCACATTGTTGTTCTCCCCCCCCCCCAATTATGTTGTATGATAAAATCATATATAGAATTTGTCAGTCAGTAGGCATTAACATTCTGAAGGTTTGTGACTCTAGCCTGAAGTGACCAAGTGTAAATGTCATATAAATGTCCCAATCTATATGATCACTTGAATAGTAGTTGATGGACGTCTTCAAGAACATAACAAGCTGTGATTTTATCATGTAATGGGACATTTCTTGGCCATTTATTTAAATTGGTGCCTGCTTTTTGTTTTGCTAACAAAATGCTGACTGCAGCTTCCATTTTTCCATAAAGTATAAGTTGTTATAAAGTTCTCATTCAGTTCTCAGCCAGAGAGTAGAGTCAATTTTTCCAAATATGTGGAATTACTGGTATTTCAGATTCTAGAAGTTAAAATCATCCTTAAAGTCCCTTAAACACTGACTGAAAATGAAATATTGAACATATCCGTCCAATACTCACCCTTCTGGTGTTGTCCAGGACCTTGGGGTCAGGCCGGCCGTAGTTGGGAGGGTTGGCGTGTGGATCGTAGCCCAGTCTGGACAGCATTGGTGCAATGACGGCCATGTCCATCACCACGTCTGCTGGGATCTTCCCCACCCACTTGGACAAGGCCTCCACGTTGATAGGCTTGATGACCTGGTCTGTAGACCTCTCCACCCTTACAAGACACAAGTTTTTGCTTGGTTACTGAAGAATATGTTTGGAATACCTAATATTCAAGGCTTTAATCCCAAGTGAATCAATTTAGAAAACCTCACCCTAACCATGTAGTTGTTACTACATGTGACATAGGGACACTGGTTATCACTGTCATGTCCAGGTCTTTCAATTATTTAATGGCAAGATGGTCCACCTTATGGCAGACTGGCGCATCCTTCAGGTCAAAAGATTGTGACCAAGTCAGGTTATTGTTATTACTTGTTAAAGCAAGTCATGCTTCTTGGTTCTTGTTGTCAGAGTGAAGATGAGTACTAATCAACCTGTCATTTCACTTAATTAGCCATTGGTTAGAGCATTTTAAAAGGAATCCACCATTGTGTCATACCAATGTTAAATTATTCATTGTGTGAATATAAATATTCAACAAGCAAGACCATTGGAGTTGCTTGACTGGAGCGTTTTTTTTCTGAAAAACGTTCACCCCTCTGAACAGCACAAGATAATCCTTTTGATCAATATCGATTCATATTTTGTTATATTGGTGAGGATGTAAACACAACTAATATATAATACACACAACGTTCAAGTTGCTCCCTCTTCCCACAAATGTCTATATATACCTTCTGCAGTCCAGCGTCTCCATCCGTATGTTTCCTGTCGGACCCTATACCTCAATCTTGCAATTCCATTTCCTCCAATCCATTTACTTTGCAATTCAATTTTACACTCTATGGGTATATCCTCCTGCATGATTAATAGAGTGAGCTGGTTTTGTCATCTCAGGAGGATGGTGGAGATGGTTTTTGAGAGATGGGCCGGTATCCAAATAACCACTCTACAACAAATAGGTAGGGAATCACTTTAGGTAACTCCATCAAGACCCAAGAGGCTGCTAAGTGTTGACATGGAAGATAAACTGATATAGACAAAGACTGAGTGTTGCTAACACAGTTCAGCTTCAACAACATGTTAGATGCAGACAATCTATCCAATTAAGGTCTCTCTCGCTCCACCATTATCGAAACGACAATATTTGCACCCATTGTCATGACACCCACTGTCATGTCCAGGTCTTTCAATTATTTTGTCTATCCTATTTATAACAATGATTCATAAATAACACAATCACCTCTATATTATCCACTACAACTCCACAGAAAAACCTACTTCAAAATTATTCCACAGTTAAATCTACAAACCTCTGAAACAGGTACTTTTGCTTGGATCAATTGACTAATGTTCTATCGGATTACATTTTTACACCAGTAATTTTACTTCTACTTTTAAGGTACAGTGGTGAGCAATCAAATGCATGCCAACATGCTGCACTAGAATTAAAGAACAGAAAATGTCACACCTTGTTAAAGCCCTATGAGACAAATTGCAATTTGTGAACATGGGCTATACAAATGCAATTTAATGATTGATTGTGATGTTTTTCAAACTTTACTGTATGACTATGATGTTAACTGTAACTGCTGCAACATCAGCTGCCTTGCCTTCTGAGTAACCCTGCAGACACAGGCAGACAATACATCCTACCTTCAGTATGATAGTTCTACAACAGCAGAAGATTAGGAGCATGAATGTGCAGCTTAAGAAATCTAAAGAAATGCTGCGATGCAACAAAATCAATTTTTTTTCCAAAATTTTGTTGAATCCATGATGTGAAATTATAATTTTAATTGCTTGTGTACAAACATATCAACCACACCTTTAAATTATGGGAATTAGTGCCAAAGCTTCAGTGTTAGGGCAGATGCAAATTATAAGCTTGGAATGCTTGTACAATTCCGTAGTATAACTGTTTTTTGTATTTTGGTGCAGATGAGGACATATTACATGCATGTTCACAATATCAACCCCCTACCCAGTTTGCACTTGTCATTTGTTAGGATTTTCTACATTTCTTAGTCATATGTAATTGTAAAGTCAGCTTTTTTCTTTACATTTTGGATTGAACAGAAATTTGATAACCTTGCCTTGGCCTTTGAAAAACAAAATACTATGGCAATTAGGAATTTCAGATATAAATGATATGATAGATGCATGATGACAAAATAATTTGCAGAAAACAATCAGTAATCGCAGCTTTTGTCAAGTCTTTAAAGACCTAAATGGTAGAACACAGCGCAAAACAGTGCTTTTCAGTTCTGAAGCTGTCATACATTTTAGTTAAGTTATAAACTGTTCAGCTGTTAGTCATTCAAACAAAAAGGTGAGCAGAATAACTTCAGAGTCGCACTTGTCGCAGTTGTGGAGAGGCGGTGGAATAGTGGCAAAAAAATTGGACTATGGGCAGAAAATCCGACTGGATGGTCTCTGATTCAACTCCACGGAGTGACAACCCCAACAAAAACATACCTGGATGGACAACACCTGGCTATGTCCAAAAAAGTCCAAGAGGACTCTCCCTACCCCACTGTCTAAGTGCTACTGAGCAAGGCACCTTCCTCCCCCAACATCTGCTCCCCGGACGCCGTGCATGGCTGTCCACTGCTCTGTGTGTCCTCACTGCTCTGTGTGTCCCGCTGTGTTCACCAGATGGGTCAAAAGCAGAGTAAAAATGCTCCCCCATTTGCATGACTGTGTCTGTGCATGTGTGTGGGATTAATAAATCTATCTTGTATCTTGTTATCTTTTAAACATCCAAATAATGCAGATCGACGTTTCTTGATAACCGACAACCTCTTCGGCGGAGTACAATAGGAAAGTCACTGGCAAAGAACATATTAACCTTATCCACAAAAAAGACACTGCCAGGTTTCATTTAGTGTATGTATAACTTTTAAAACTAACATTAGGTTGCAATGTAAAACATTGGAATTGGAAAATTGCATTTAGTAAAATAATTTGTTATTAATGTAATATGACAAAAAAAATACTTTCTGCCCATCACATGACCACTTGCCTTTGGGCTGATGCTCTTTATGGCCTGCTGCTTGTCAGTTATTCCTTACCGGACGTCTTTATCACAAGGGGGTGTTGAGTATGACCAACAGCTGATAAGGGAGAGTAGATAGAGAAATCCAGATTGCAAATAGGATAGAGAATTAAGGAGGAGGGATGGAGTGGCTCTCTGTTCCTGGATAAGATAATGGAGCAAGTCACTCAGCAAGTCAGGCCTTTACTAAATCAAAGCCAGGTAATTGATGTTAATGCTAAGAGAAGGTCCCGCCATGGGGCCTGGCTCCCCACTATTATTCCTTAAAGACCCAAAGCTTTGGGACAGTTAAGAGTGAGGAGTGCTGAAGGTTGCAGTGGATAAGCAGCATGTCAGGGGGGTTGACTGTAATGCACCAAGGGCGAAGCACTTCAGAGGCGATGGAGCAAAACATTTATGATCGTAAAAGGTAGTGACCTCTTGTACTACCTTTTAGTAGTACAAAAGGTAGAACACATGTTCAATGTTTTTTTCAACCCTGAAAAACACATTGAACATGTGTTCAATGTTTTGAACACATGTCCAATTTTTCCATTGAAAATTTTTCCAATTTTTCCATTGAAAAACATTGAACATGTGTTCAATGTTTTTTTCTTCTCGATCCCTATCTTTTCTTCTCCATCCCTATCCCCCTTCCCCGGAATCCCTTTGCTTTATCACCCGCAGATCCAGGGCCTCTGTGGCCGCACCATGGATTACGGTCTGTGGATCGCGCACCGGGGGTCGCGGTGTTGGATCCAGTGTGGCGGATTCTGAGTCATGTGGGCTGATCGTGGTGCTGGTGGCGGACCCTGTGTCGCGTTGGCATTGGGCACGGGCGGTGGACCAGGACCGCAGTGGTGGCTTGTGATGGGTCCTCCTGGTGGGCGGCGGTGGACGGTGACTGAGGACTGAAGTGGCGTCTGGTCTGGATGGTGGATCGTGGTCTAGATGGTTGCTGAGCATGGACTGTGCTTCATCAATGCTTTTAGAGACTTTGATTATTGATGATGTTCTCCTTCACGTGGCATCTATTGCACTTCTGTCCGTCCTGGGAGAGGGATCCCTCACATGTGGCTCTCTCTGAGGTTTCTACATATTTTTACCCTGTTAAAAGGGTTTTTTGTAGTTTTTCCTTACTCTTGCTGAGGGTTAAGGACAGAGGATGTCACACCCTGTTAAAGCCCTATGAGATGAATTGTAATTTGTGAATATGGGCTATACAAATAAAATTTGATTGATTGTAGTTTGCCTATTGTTCATAATTTTTTTAACGATTATTTTCCAACATTTTGTCAAAAAATCAGGACATGTTGGTAAGAGAGAGAGCATAAACATGACTTGATTCAAAGTTCAAATGTATTATTGGGATTATGTTCAATAGGGGCCAAAGAGTGTACAGGTTGCATTCCAATTAAACACCACATTTGAAGAAATGTATGAATAAATCACTGTTTTCTCATAAATCATCATAAACTTTGTTTCTGACTGTGGCTGCTAACACTAGTTATTAGATGTAGACATGTAGGGCAAAGCAATGTCTCCATGCCTATCTTCTGCTAAGCTCAGAGGACTCTGGTTAAGGAACCAATTAATATTTAATAGAAGTCAATTTCTAGAGGGGTGATGTGCACACTAAATGACCAAGCTCTCCATCTGTATGCCAAAGAGCTTTTCCCCTCTCCCTCCCTGTGCAAACCTAGCATCTGTTTTCGCCTAATTTGTTTTCAGTTACATAGTACAGCTGTAGCAGGTTCTACATGCAAGCCCGTTCTATGAAAACATGACCACTGAAGATTTTCCAGTGTCTAGGCACAAGTGAGAGACGAGAACAGTGCTGCCTTACTGAGAACCTCAAGTGTCCTTACCATTGATTTGTAGAGGTCCAGCATCGTAGTGGCAAGGCTGAAAAACACTCAAGAGTCTCCATGGCATCTCTGCTTGAACCACGACATGCCACGCAGCACTTTAAGATGACCTTTGACATCTTGAAAGTTTGTTTATAGGGTGTCCATTGTTGACACAGGCAGCATGACTGCAGGGGAGCTACAATGTAAGGTTTCTGGTATGAACACTGTATTTGCTTGAATAAAAGTACAACTACATAGGCAACTAAATGTAAAGACTTTACAGTTGTGTAATAATCAAAACCTTGTTATACAAATAAATAGATTCAGTAAACAGAATTATTTATCATATATATGAATAATCTTTAGATTATTCGATAATAATCGATAGCTGCAGCCTTAGTATGTAAAGCGTACGGCGAAAAGCGTGGGGCACGTGCGGACACGGAAATGAGTTTGTTTTCGCAGAATTTGCAAAGTTGAAAATGACGTCGAAATTCTGCGTTTCCCATAATGACAAAAGAGTTGGCGGGGAAGAGGAAAGCTGTCACCTCTGTGAAGCACAAGTTACAGGAATTCAACAAGAAATACACACTAACCTATCCGGCGACACATATATATATATATATATATTTATGCCGCAATGAAATTGGAGATAAGCATGGCGAAGTTGCCACAGAGGGAGGAGGGAAGAGCGGTAACCTACAGACTGGATAAGGTTTTATTTTTGTTTCTCAATTTAAAGATGCAAATGACAGCTCCAGGATTGTCTGGTTTACTTATTGGTTTCGTTTTTCCGTACTAGAAACTTTCTATTTCCAATTTATTGTGGCTATTCTGACAGTGTACATGATTTTTAAACAAATGGTAAGTATGGGTGGCATAGACATTATGATCAGATTTATCTAAACAATTACTGTGCAAAAGAAATGGATATGCAGAAATCTTTGAATTATAATTGGTATTAGGAATGTATTAAGTTTATATCGTGGAATATGAATGGAAGTGGAAATCCAGTCAAAGGACAGAAGGTGTTGTCATATTAGAAAACTAATAAAGCAAACATAGTTTCATACAGGAAACCCACATAATTGTAGTGTTGCTTAAAAAGTTTAAAGAAAAAGGTGGAAGATATTTGTGCAAGCATTAATAGAAGGCCTACAGGTGATATTATGTGACTTTTATGCACCTGATCAGGGAGACCCACATTTTTTCATCAGGTAAAGGTATTAGGGGAGATGGAGGGACAAATAATACTGGCAGGGGACTTTAACCAAATGATTAATCCTATTCTAGATAAATGTAGACTTAAGGGCTCTTCGATGACTAAGGACAGGGAAGCAATAATATGTTAAAAGATAATCTGGCTCTCACTGTCAAAAATCCTATTCTGGGTACTTGGAAGATTTCCCCAAGACAGGTAACTCAAAACACAATTCCTGCCACCAAACAGGGTAATAAATTAGTTCCCTCAACAAAAGATATAACAAGACATCCAACAGTATTATGAGAAATTATATACATCAACAATATCTGTTAATGACAGCCAAAAAGAGCAAGAATTATATAAGGAAAACCATCTCACAAATGAACACTGGGAAAAAGTACCTTCATGATACCAAGATTTTTCGTTACGATACTAGGGGTCCAGGATGTACCTTGGTTATGAGATCACGGTTCGGTACGTTTTCGGTTGAGTACAAAAAATACATTTGTACAGAATACATTAAAAAGAATTAAAAAAATATTCAACCCCTATGTTAATTGTGTCTTTCTTACCCAACTAATTTTTACAAAAGTAAAATAACAAAAATAAATAAAGAAGTCAAAACAAATATCCATATAGGTGTAGCATGTAGAAAATTAACTCCACCATAATTGTCATGTATAATTATAATTATCAAATATAAATCCATGCATTTAAATTTGTTTTATTTTAAAAATGTACTTGTCCACATTGTATGCATAAAGGGTGGCCCTGCTGGTACTTACAATGTCTCCCATTGTGAAGAACACCGTCACGCTAGGGACAGAGGTTTTTAAAGGGCTGATTCGACTTGCTGACTGCGGACAAGAGGGAACTTTGTAGCAGGGCTTGAGTTCTTTAAGTGTGTTTCTGCATTCTCAACAACAGAGAATGGTTGCATGTCTGCTAATATAAAAACACCTATGACGCTTGTTTTTGCTTTGATACGGTCTGAATTATTGTCTGTATTGCTGGGTTTGCACGCCACTCTTTTTTACCTATGGATAAGTAGCGGTCAATTTATAGCATTAGGCTTTGTATAATTTAGATTATTGTAATGATCAAGGTCATAACTTGTTAACTTTAATAACATAACGTCTTATTATAAATATACATACTTATGACAGCTGCTATAGTGAGGAGGCACTGTAGGTTCACCTGCATGGAGTGAAAGTAGAGTTAGGAAGCGTGCCTTTTTTAAGCGTTAAGTTAAAAAAGGCATAGAGGTATTGATGGCTGATCTACTGAGTGGGCCACATGGTCTTCATCATTCTATCATACAAACCAGTAGTCAGTCAGATTTACCTTGAGCCTCAGTGTAGCCTCAAGTTCGGCCTGTATCATTGATTACAAGGCAAAAATCTGTGATGACGCTAACACGCAAAGGGAATTTATGACACATGACCCAGGGAGCTTCTCTTTCGAGCTTCTCCTTCCTATTCTCCATCCCTATCCCCCTTCCCCGTAATTCCTTTGCTCTATCACCCGCAAATCCGGGGCCCCTGTGGCCGCACCCTGAATTGCGGTTTGTGGATCGCGCATCGGGGGTCACGGTGGTGGATCCAGTGTTGCGGATTCTGTGTCGTGTGGGCTGATCGTGGTGGTGGTGGCGGATCCTGTGTCGCGTTGGCATCGGGTATGGGCACGTGACCAGGACTGCAGCGGCAGCTCGTGGTGGGTCCTGGTGGGCGGCGGTGGACGGTGACTGAGGACTGGAGTGGCGTTCTGGTCTGGATGGTGGATCGTGGTCCTGCTGGTTGCTGACCATGAACTGTGATTGCAGTGGGACTGCTTGGCAGGTCATGTTGGGGCTGTCCTTCGGGATGTTTACCCTCATCAAATGCTGCTATAAAAATTTCATCTTAATGATGTTTTCCTACACATGTGGCTCTCTCTGAGGTTTCTATGTATTTTTACCCTGTTAAAAGGGTTTTTAGTAGTTTTTCCTTACTCTTGCTGAGGGTTAAGGACAGAGGATGTCAGACCCTGTTAAAGCCCTATGAGACGAATTGTGATTTTATGAATATGGGATATACAAATAAAATTGATTGATTGATTGATTGAACAGAGACAGCTGCACACAAGCGTTTCTGTTGACTGAATCTATTCATCTGTTGTTAAAAGGTTTTTAATTGGAAATATTCAAAAAATGTATGACACTGATTTTTATTTGAGTACACAGGACTACTTTCAAACAAAAATGTACTGTAGTTATATGGGGGGTGCTGAGTCACATTAGCACAATCAGTGGAGGGTGTGCATCTTTATTCAGAGCAGCGCTCGCTTCAGCCTCTCTCTAACTGTAGTGACAGGATCATGGACGATGGGACAGTCCTCTGGGAGCTCTTTTTGGACCTATTCGAGGGTTGATGAAAACTTGGTTTAGAAATTCAGTGCCTGAATATACTACACTCCCTCCCTTTATTATGAACTAAATTTCCTGATTTCTTTATACATGTCTCATGCTGTCTACTCCAGAATCAATACCCGTATCACCAACCCTACATTTAAGGAAGTTGCTGTTATTATTGGGAATCCATAATCCTGTTAAAAATTGCAAATTGACAATGCTCACCTTTCATGCATAGAATGCTGAGATTATATATCCATACTTCTTGACAAATCAATAAAAGCTATGATTGTCCAAGCTGAGATTAATACCTATTAAAATATTTCTATAGACCAACAATTATTGTGACTGAAAAACTAAACTGATCTCAAATATAGATGTGAAAAGGGATGAATCAGGGCCAAGCATGCGTTTGGATAGAGATCTCGTTTTATCCAGGATATTACTACACTCCTGGGATCTCATTAATTAAACAGTGCTTGGGATTCATACTAAAGGCGTACTTATGCACACCTGAACGCAATGGTCATTTTATAAATCACAGTCCACCTGGAAAAGTTCGTACATAGATCTGCCTTCAAGACTTCCCTCCACAAACCCACTTTCAATCATTATTTGTCAATGCAAAGCACGTCATGAATATAAAATTATGCTGCTGACCAATGGGTTTCCACCGTGAGTCCGGACGGAGTCACGGCATCAAGCGACGAAAAGAGGAAGCGTAACTTTCTGACACTGATATCTAGGTTTTTGTTAGTGAGGTGGAGGTGATAAGCGACTTCATGGGACAGCAGTGATGTCACTAATAAAGAAAATACACTGATACTTTGCTGCTCACACAATGTGTGAGAGTGAGGACGATAGAAAGAACGGAGCCTGAAAAAGAAAAAGATCACAGATCAATGCAATCTGTGCCCTGTGCGCCTGATGGCACAGTCAGGTTCACTGCAGTGATTTGATGATACACGCACAGTGTTAAAAGATATTATTAAAAACTATTAATGACTCAGCTCTGTCACTCCGCTGTTAAATGGAATATAAACTAAATTTGATCTAGGCTGCTATTTATATACACATATGTCGCGAGCGAAAAACAGACAACAGACACACAGCTGATCAGCGGTGCAGCGACAGCCAGTGAGTCCACAGAGTTGGGGGATTGACAGTTAGATCCACCATTAGATCCTGATCTGCGGGTTGGCGACCACTGCTCTAAATGAATCACAGCATGACACAATGATGGACGTTGATTTGGTTTGTCCTCACTGGTAGTGACCTCTTTCAAATCCTGAAAGCAACTAAACAGCAAATAAGCCAAGTCTAGCTTTTTGAAACAATAGGCCATTGACTCACATATTACACAGCAGTGAACAAAAACAAAAACAATGGAGCCATTCAAGTTTGAGAGAACTGCTTAGAAAGAAAATCTATTCCTGAAATGCATCACACAGGCTTATATTGTATTACTCTGAAATAAAATAGCTCTAGATGTAATAACCAAAGAC
The DNA here is from genome assembly GCF_949316205.1 of Platichthys flesus. NCBI lineage: Eukaryota > Metazoa > Chordata > Actinopteri > Pleuronectiformes > Pleuronectidae > Platichthys > Platichthys flesus. The sequence continues at coordinate 898,207 of NC_084948.1, read as the reverse complement.
AAGTTTTGCCCAGAGCAACAAACTAAGACACAGTCACAATGAATAGCGTGATGTTTTTAGTCTGTGACAACTATTACTAGTTATTTAGCCAACAAAGAAGTATGAAAGTTTATTTGTAACTTATACGTTAAACTATAAGTATCGTTTAAAGTCTAGGCACAGATCAAGATGTCTGGGCTTGGAGTTGGCTGGGCTAGGAAAAGAAAAAAAGTAAAAGGAGTTGTAATATTACTTACTTGGAGAGGGACACTCCTCCAGCTTTCCCAATGAGCTCCTCGTGGTGTAGAACAGCATCATTCCAAGGAATATCAAGGAATTTAAGCAGTGTCCTCATCCATTTCTCAGGATGGAGGACCAACTGTTCGTAGTGCACTGGTAAACATTTATTTGATGCCTCCAGGCACTGAGTATACATGGTCTCTATGGCCCGATTCCACTTTGTCAGGCAGTCCCGGTAGCTGCCCAGATCAAAGCCAGCAATGGTCACCTTCCGTGAGATCATGGAGTGGACTGAAGCCCGCCCATCACGAATCATCAGTACAAACTTGGCATTGGGAAATATTTTAGCCAGGTAGGCAAGTGACTTCAGTGCAAAAGGGTCCTTGTTGCACAGGAAGTTCGCAGGCTCTCCGTGTTTGACGATGATTTCCAGCAGGAAGGCCTGCATGGCGGCATCCAGCACCTCATCTGTCACACCTGCCTCATCCAGGCGCATCTTCTCTCGGCCTGAGCGGCTCCACATCTGCTTCATGGCCAGGATACGTGGGATGACACGGGTTTCCTCGCCACAGCGTACCTCTGGGTGGGCATCAAGCATTGCTCGCATTAGTGTAGTTCCACTGCGGGGCACACCGCCGATGAAGATGAGTGGCATGTCTTTGTTGTAAACAAAAGGTGAACTGAGATTCTGGCCTGTCCGTAAAGTGGTCCGCATGCTGCCACCAATTGCTGACAGAGGCAGATTTCCACCCGGCTGACCGCGCTCCTCGATGCGATGGTGGCACTCCATGGCGTGGCGGCCCAGATAGAACACCGTGAGTGAGCTGATGACCAGACAGGCCACCAGCAAGTTCTGTTTCAGCTTGCCAATCATGTTGCAGGCCAGAGACAGCACAGGACAATATCTCCACAGGGGCAATTTAGGGGGCGGATGGGAAAAGGAACTGAGGGTAATTAAGATTCCCACCCCTTATGGTTGCTTGCTGGGAACCAGGCATGGATCAAGCTCCCTGGTGCACAGCAGGTGTCCAGTTCCCAGCTCCATGAGGCCTGAACTATGGCACAAAACACAAAACATATAGTTCAGCACTCATTTAGCAAGGTTAATAGCAAAAGATAATTAAATGTTTTCATTTGCAACAACGCCAGAGCAAGTCACATGAGTTAATTTTAAATTTTAGGCAGTTACTATTGAAGCTCACAGAGCTAATCAGGAATCCATTAAGACACAAAGCTGACGTTAACAATAACGTTACAATAATGCATGCCATGGCCCTTTACCATAAACAGCCCAACTAAATGCCTAACCCTTACCCTAAGCCTTAGAGCAAGACTTTCTCTTAAACAGTCCTGTCTAAACGTGAAAAAGTTCCTCACTTTGCCAAAAGGTCCTCACTCTGTAAGTGCTATGCTCTAAATCAGGGGTTTTCAACCAGGGGTCCACGTCCCCCTGGTGGTCCTTTTGACGCCATTGCAGGGGGTCCGCGAAATTCGCTTTGATATTTAAACACATTTCCAGATTACTCTTGAATATCGTGCAAAATATGTCTAAAATAATATTAAGGTGATGAGGGGAACCTTGAAACCGGCTTGGGGCTAAAAACTGCCAGTAGTTTCCCCCTGTGCATGTGTGTTAAAAGCAGATATAGAGGAGTGGTTGAGCTATATAGAAAAACTCTCAGGAGGTCTTGGACATGTAGTTTGTATGATGGGAATTTTTATTTTCCCCAAAAGAAGGCCCAAAAGGGCAGAATTACTTGGCATAATAGCCAAAACAATTAATTGCAATAACAGTCACTTTACCACGTTCGCTGGTTGAGAAACAATTTCTTAGCAGAGCTCTAAGACACACACACTCAGAAGTACTACTCACCCACCACCCTCCCCCCAACACTAGCAGTAGGTGGGATTTGCTGCTGGTGATCATGAGGTTGAACTTAAGTAGGCTTCAATTGTTTGTGTGATATTGTATGATTATCATTTGTCATATATTCTGCATTACTTTGTCATCTTCCCTCTTCAGTTGTGGCCCCAGTTTATGTTGATAGTTATTGATCACCGTTACTTTAACGTTCTCTCAACATGTCAGCTACATGTCTGTACATTTAAGTTATGGACGTTATATATTGATTTTCATATGGTTCTGAGATCCAGAACAACTACAACCTCATTTTTAAAAAAAAATCGTAAGCACGGAAATCGACCGTTTTATTTTTTCCACACCGATTTTTCTAGATTTGTTTGAGGTTTTGAAATAGATATATCTAGATTTGTTTGAGGTTTTTAAATTAAACCAACATGGAAAACCAAATGTTAAAACTTCCTTCTATCGATCTTATATCCTATCCTTCTATACATACACACGTAGACACACGTGCCTGTAGGCATCCCAGTTGGCCGCGGATTACTTTCTAGTCAGAATGGTGGTCCCTTGGACAAAACCAAGTGAAAACCCCTGCTCGAAATGGTCCTCAAATATATAAGCACGCAGTCTACACACCCAGAACACTTTTCTTCTGCTGTTGGGAAGTAAAGCTGCCGGATTAATACAGCTTACTTGTTGGATGGGTTTCTCTGTGCTGACTCTGCAGCCACAGTCACCCTCCTGAACAAACTGCCGTGTTGGAAGAATGACACCAGCAGTGCCTAACTTGCAAACCATTCAATCCAATGGGGACCAGGCAGAGCGGAAGCGTGTACAGGGAGAGCTGAAGACCATGCTGAAAGAGGCAAAGGATTCATACAGAAGGAAGGTGGAGCAGAAGAGAACAACATGAGAGAGGTGTGGGATGGCATGAAAACCATCACAGGCTGCAAGAAGAGCAGCGGCACGGTTGAGGGGGATGTGGTGAGAAGAAACCAGTTAAACCAATTCTACAATAGGTTTGACAATCCGGCTACAGGGGGAAATGACTGTTGTACATCCAGTCCTCAACCCCCCTCCCCGTCAGCCCCATCAGCTGCTGTTACCTGCTCACTGCATGCCTCTACCCCTTCACCCTCATGTCCCCGAGATCCCCCTCTACCCCCTGCTCGGACTACAGCCAGTGGGGCCTCACTCCCTCCAGCGTCCAGCCCTCTGCCATTCCACACAGCTGCACCCCTCCCTCAGGCGGGGTGCAGCTTGAGGGAGGGGTGCAACTGAGGAGACGGTGCCCTAGGAAAGCAGCCGGCCCTGATGGGGTCTGTCCAAGACTTCTCAAGACATGTGCTGTGGAACTGGGTGAGCCGCTGCAGCATATTTTCAATTTGAGCCTCCAACTGGGGAAGGTCCCTGCACAGTGGAAAACATCCTGCCTCATCCCTGTTCCAAAGAAGCCACACCCCAGTGTGCTGAATGACTTCCGGCCAGTCGCATTGACATCACACATCTCAAAGACTATGGAACGACTGCTTCTTCACATCCTCAGACCCCAGGTTCACCATGCACTCGACCCGCTGCAGTTTGCCTACCAGGATAAGGTGGGCGTGGAGGATGCCATCATCTGCCTCATATACAGGGCACACTCCTATCTAGACAAGGGGAAATGTGCTGTGAGAATCATGTTCTTTGATTTCTCCAGTGCTTTCAACACCATCCAGCCCCTTCGACTGAGTGACAAGCTCCTGCAGATGGGTATGAACGTCCACCTGGTGTCCTGGATCACTGACTACCTGACAGAGAAACCACAGTTCGTCAGGCTGAAAGACTGTGTCTCTGAGACTGTGTTGTGCAGCACCGGCGCTCCACAGGGGACTGTGCTCTCACCAGTCCTCTTCACCCTGTACACATATGACTTTAACTACAACTCGGAGTCATGCCACATCCAGAAGTTCTCTGACGACTCTGCTATTGTGGGATGTATCAGAGATGGCCAGGAGGGGGAGTACAGAAGCCAGGTGGATAACTTTGTGCAGTTATCCTAACTTCCGTTAGAACCCCTTTCAAAACAAGAGTCCCAACCTTCAACCTGCTTATAAAAAGGAACCACACATCATTCTTCAATCAAGTTTCAAATAAACCTGAAAACATCAGTTGAAATTCTCGACCATCTTTCAGGGTATGTGCTACAGAAAGGGAGAGGATAGTTTAAATTTTTGTCCTGTTGTTAGTGGCTTTATTATGGAAGATTGATGTGTAGTTCCTGTTATAAGCAGGTTGGTGGTTGGGACTCTTGCTTTGAAAGGGGTTCTAACGGAACCGTTTTAAGCGACGCTATACGTCACTATCTCGGAAAAACGGGAAAAAAATTGTTCGAAAAACAGGATTTTTAGCTTGGAAATACAGGAAAAAATATTGGTTCGAAAACCAGGATTTTTTTTTTTTTTTTTTTTCCCCAAGTTAATGCAATATGCTTCCATAGAAAGTCACATAGTTAACCAGAACATTTTAATTCACTCCTTTTTAGTTTTGCTGCTTTAGGTCTATAATGTCGGGGGACACATGTAGGGCTGCCACTAACGACTATTTTTCTATCGATTAATCTGACGACTATTTTATCGATTAGTCGATTCATCTAAACGACTAATTTTCCTCGGAAAAAATCAAATTGACCATTTCATTTCAGTTAACTTTATTTTGACAACAACAAACTGTATGTCATCATATAATGCAGCACAAAACAAAATGTAAACAGGCTCAAATATCAAAGTGCAAAACTGTAGGTTTAAACTAGCAACTCCAACGTGATAAAAATAAATAAAAAAGAGGGCTTATAAGTTAAGTCAGCAGTGCAACTCAAAAAGATATCAAAGTTTAACCCCTTATCAAAATAAAAAAGTTCCGTCTGCATACTAAACAAAGTGCAACATGTTTAAAGTATAATAAAGAATGGTGTCCAGCTCAAAATCCGACTCTAACGTCAGTTAGACATGTGTGTTATAATGTAGGAATGTCAGCATGTCCACATGCTCTGGACTCAGGCTAGCTCTTTTCTTGGAAACTATGTTTCCAGCTGCGGAGAAGAGACGCTCGGAAGGTGTTGATGTGGCAGGTACACACAAATAAGTCTTTGCCAGAACAGCCAGAGAGGGAAACCTTGCCTCATTTGCTTTCCACCACTGCAGAGGATCTGTACTTTTAGGCGGAGGCTGTTCCCCAAAATACTTGAGAATCTCTTTTCTCACTGAATGACTGATGACATCTGCCTCGTCCCCACTGTTATTCTGGCTGGAGGTTTCGTCTGAGTCCGACCCAAGCAAGGTGTCCAGCAATGACACAGACCTCTTCTCTGTAACACCTGCTGATGTTTGGGCCTCTGTGGTATGCTGCTGTTGCTGACTCTCTATCATTCTCCTCTTTGCTTCTATTGCAAGGGCTTGCACTTTCACCTGCAGTTTCAGGCTTTCATCTGGGGACAGGAATTTCCGTCTGCAAAACCTGGGATCCAGGGCAGCTGCAATTACACTGGTGTTTGTAGCAGCAACTTTGTAGGCCATCTCAACCTCCCAATGCGTGATTTACCACTAGCTGTAATGTGTGGCCAGCACAGCGGATTGAAGATATCCCATGCCTCTCTTCTAACAACTTGATGGCTGCTACTACATTAGCTGCATTGTCATGCACCACAGCCTTGATTCTACTTGCAGGAATTCCAAACTTCTCAATTGCTGTTTCAATCCAGGATACAATATTCATTGCAGTGTGTTGCTCTTCAAGTGGCATAGTAGTCAAACTATAGCTTACAAGCTCCCAGTCATTGTTAATAAAATGGCAGGTTATGCCCAAGTATGCTTCTGTGGCAATACTGGTCCATGCATATGTGGTTAAACTGACCATGGATCTGGATGAGGAGAGGGCAAGTTTGACTCTCAGGAATCCATGCTCATATTTCTTCTCCATCATGTTTGTGAAGCATGTTCTCTTAGGGAGAACGTAGCCTGGTTGGAATATTTTGTCTTAGAAATTATTGCGATAAAATATATAATAGTCATCAGTGTGAAACCATTATTAAACCGCTAGTATAATGATAATATTAGAGCACAATCATGCAAATACAGCCTTTCAATGACTAATGAACTTAATTCTAAAGAATATTCAGTCTGAAATTTCACAAATAAATAAAAATAAACCACACATGACCAAAACATTACACAAAATGTACTCTCTGCCTCTTGACTCTTGAATAAATTTGATACATTTGACAGAGGATATATGTTACCAGCTCGGTAAATTGGATGGGACGGTTGTGATTTAGATAAATACCCAAGTCTGCATTGTATAAGTTTAGCTGCTTGTCATATTTTCAATGTTTTTAAAATACATGTCTCATAAACTCTGGAGTGTCAAACAAGGGCGTGACTGTAAACTCTCCAGATGAGATGAGGACATGACTTGATCAAATACAGAGACAGACCAGTTACATTTTAGGTGACCAAGGAAAAATCTTGTTCAACTTCACAGATTTTTGGTCGCCCTGATGTCACTTCAAAACTTGCTTACAATGGTTGCTCTGCATCTTATGTGACTGGTCCAAGTGATAGTAAAAGAAAAAGAAAGGTTAGATTGCAGATTCATAAAATGTTCCACTAATGAGTGGAAGAATGATCACTCTGTGAGCGATCTGCCTGGCCCCTACTTAGCAGCGTTAATTTATTGAGGTGGACCACTCCGCGCTACTCAGTTTTTGCATCTTGTCACGTGTTGCAGGGAAAATCCATGTCCAAAATGTTGTACTTTATTTACCAACATTTTTATTTCAGTGTGTAATACATTTTATAGTGAAAAACAAACAAAAAAACTTAACCTGTGCAGGTCCCAGTAACGGGTAAATTATTAGGGTTGTCATCATTTGTTAAAGTCCAAAGTGAGACTTATATATCCAGTTAGTTTACATTTTTCTGTCATCAAAAGCAGTTTATCTGTATGGGACACTTATTTTGAAGGGTCACCGACGGATGGTGTTTTTTTTGGGAGCTATGTGTTCACTAGTTTAGAAAAAGTCAGCAGGCATATTGTTCTGGTTCAAGCCACATTCGTGATGTCCTTATTACACTATTACCTCTCAGTATCGCGCATGTAAATTAGTGACACAACCTAGACCAATGGCTGCGTCTGTTGCAAAAAGTTGTGTATCAAAGAGTAAAAAGTATGGGAGAACTTCACCATTAACAAAAAAAACAAAAAACAACTACCTGCAATATTTGTAAGGGGGACCTTGCTTTCCATAGAAGCAGGACACAAGCATTTGAAGAGGAGGCACGTTTGACATCATATCGTAGACGATACAGACTCACCTCATAAGATAGCCTGTTAGCTAGCTTGCTATATAAACCTGTGTGCAGGATTTTTTTTTTAACGAGTTTAAAAGCCTCATGTTATCCCATTGCCTGTTGATGTATTTTTTTATTACAATTATGCCGTCCGAAGAACACTGTAGCTTTGTTTGTTGAAGCAAAACAAAAACTAGATTTTTCTTTGTTTTTGTATCAATAGTAGCCTAATATGCAGAAGTCTTTTAAAAGACATTTTTGAATGAAGTATCGATCTTTATTGTCTTTATTGTCAGTTATCAGATGTCGTTTAAATTTAACAGCTGATTGCTAAATAAGATCAATTGAGGATTTGTATAGTTTAAAATCTGATTGGTCGATTAATCGTTTCACTAATCGATAGATTAATCAATCAGAATAGTCGTTACTTGCAGTCGTATTCTAAAATGCGAGTGACATGGTTTTAACTTTTACTCTTATATATAAGACTTATAACTGATAAGCATTAAAACTGTGGTGAAAAGACTGTTCAAAGTTTACTCTACTGTGAACAGTATTCCGTGGAAAAAAAATCGGCGAGAACACATGTCTTTATAAAAGCAGTGCTGCTCCGCGGCTGAACCGCAGCCAGGTTGTTCGCTCTAATCTGTTATCATGGGTGCTGAAATGAAAACCATTGTGGCACGGGCTTGAAACAACAAATAATGCTGTAAAAGCTCCAATAAACATCATAATCCAAAAGCTGAAAAAAAAACATTATCTATTTCTATGACAAACATGACTACACACAGCTATATCTTTTGAGTATGCATCTTCACTAGCCACACAATTCGATTATGATTCAGCAGTCAACAATTCATAAGGCCTGGGAGATATGGCCTAAAACAAATATTGCTATATTTTTAGGCTATATCGCGATACACAATACATTTTTCAATATTTTGAATTGGCCTCTAAATCACTGTACAAATGTTAAATTGGCTAAGCTAGTGGACGTTATCATTTCCAACAGCCCCTGAAACAGTTAAGCTGAAACACTTTTTAAATCTAATACAAAGGCCATATTTCTGATCGTTGAGCAGCTGTGGATCATATAGGAAACTCTCTGTTGTCACTGTTTGTTTCCGGTGTTCCTCAACAAAGTCACTGACCGGCTGCTTCATGAGAACGCCCCTCTTATCTCACTACGTCATAGTGAGTTAGTGGGGGTTGAGCCCCGTTTCCTGTGTGTACGTCTATTATTCAGCTGTGGAAAACTGATTAAAAAATGAACGCAGCATAAAACATGACTCGTTTATGTTTTGTCTCTGCATTGATCATGAGTCGTCCATTATCCAATGCATCTAAGAATCAAGAAATGTCCACACCACTAGTTAAACCTTAAAAGGTCAACTCCACACTCAAACCTTAAAAAAAACTCTACAAAACAAACAACATGAAACCCCTGATATTTTGAAAGCACACCTATCGGAACAGTAGTTTGTAGTGTATATGCCTACACAGGAGGTATTCTAAGCTTGTGCAGGCGCCATCTCAAAAGCTGCTAACAAACTAACAAAACACACTAACAAAATGCAGAGACTATAAACAATGAATGGCATAACTAATCAGTAATGTGTACAGGCCCTGACAAAAGTCTTGTCACTTACCATTTTGTAGAAACAACAGCTTATAACCTGACTTTTATTTAATCCATTGGTTTTAGAAACGGCTTAATTGCCTTTTGTTGAGTGCTGGTTTCTGGGCACTGATTCGACCATGGAGGCCGTTTTCGAGACAGAATACTACAAACTGTCCTGGTTGACATGGGGACTTGAGGTGACCAGGCCTGATGGAGCTCTGCTGCAGTGGAAAATGGGCTGGCCTTGGGTTTTCGAGCCAACAAATGGTCCTCCCGAGCAGTGTCTTGCAGGGTCTGCCGGACCTGGGCTTGTCAAAAAAATCTGCAGTTTCTTCAAATCTTTTTCTTATTCTTTGTACTTGATGGTGAGACACATTGAAGGTGTCAGCCACCTCAGCAGTGGATCTGGTCTTCAGCCTCTTGATAATCAATGCTTTATTCTCAGGGTGAATCTTAGGCATGTTGACAGAGGTCAAGTTGCAGTTGATGTGAAGGTCTGGTATGCTGGGGCTCTTTTTATACACACCCACTAATTGATTGATCAATTACTGATCACAGGTGAGGCTGTAATCTAGGATTGGGTGCATCATTCGACAAGGCGACAAGACTTTTGTCTTTGCAAAAACTGACTCAGTGGGCTTTACCAAGCTGTGAACGTTAGAATGCTTTTCAGCAGTTTCATTTGAGAGAAGATTGTTTTTTTACCTTGCTGGAGTTTCTGTGTCCTCCTCCAGTCTCCTGCTGACTTTCTCTCACTTTAGAACTAACACTCATCACAAGTTATCAGTCCAGAGTTTATGAGGCTGCATTTAAATGTGTCGTCAACATTTTGTGAGCGCTTAGTACAACATGAGACGTGACGCACACAGTCAGGACACAGTGTTAAGTGAACGGAGGATTCAGATTCATGATCCAATACCATCAATTAATAATTAAATACATCATCGCTTGTGCGGGCGCCATCTCAGCAGCTGCTAACAAACTAACAAAATACAATAACAAAATGCAGAGACTATAAACAATGAATGGCAAAACGAATCAGTAATGTGTACATTCCCTGACAAAAGTCTTGTCAGTTACCATTTAATTTGTAAATTTGTTTGTTTCATATTTATTCAAGAGCCATTTCTGTAAACAGAGAGTATAAAGTTCAATAAAATAGAGTGTTGTTTTGGATGTGTGTGTGTGGTTTATTACATTTATGGTTTATTTATTGGGACTGAATAATCTGAAGAATTGCAAGTTTTTTGGCTCTTTAAAAGTGTGTAATTGCAGGATTAAGCTCTAATATTTAAAAAATGTCAGTGGTATGAAAAGGTTTTCAAATGATGACAATAATTTCTGGGGTAGTATATATCATCCAAAAAGAGTTGTTATGACAGGCCTACCTTAATATTACCAAAGGAGGTTGACCAAAGGAAGCTGAACAGATGAGGTTCAGTCAGGGCAAAAGAGCTTGAACACCCAACTACAAGGGTTGGCCGTCAGAGGTGCCCAGCCCTAGTGGTCCTCGGGGTGTCTTAAAGGGAGGTGAAAGAGAAGCATTCTGTTAGAGGAAGTTCCTTATCTGTTTTGTTGTGGCTGTTATTTTTAAAATGTTCTATTTATTACCAAAACATTTATCATTAAACAGTTAAGTTCGGAAAAATTATGAATAATTCTGTTGCAGGTCAATACAAGGTGTGCCCCAAAGATTTTTTTGTAAGGGGCTACAGAGCTCCTCGTAAAAAAAGTTAGTCTGGAGCCCTGTAATATAAAATAAAATAAAAACAGAAGCATCAGATTTATATCCAATCAGCAGGCAGCCAGTGTAAATAAGACATCACTAAAGTAAACATCACAGCACAGCAGTGTTACACCTGTGATTATTTGACAAAGCTTTTGTGCAATAAACTACAGTTGATGATACGAGCATGGGTTAATGATTAAAAATAAACATTGCTGATTGTTATGGGTTCAGAAATGGTCACTAACTACAAAGTAAGTAGTAACTTATATGGCACTTACATGTAACACTTGTAGTTTGACTTTTTTGAAGCAAATTGCGCCTACTTGATTCCTTGTTGTTCTGGGTCTGTACCCTCATGGTTGAATGCACTTATTGTAAGTCGATTTTGATAAAAGCTTAATGAAATGTAATTTACGGTTATAATCTTAGCCTTACCCAACCCTAATGAAAACAGTCTAAAATCATATGAATATGCATATTATCCCAAGGCACAATAGGCATCAGCTTGCACATCTACAACGATACTTCCGTTTCTGGAACACATCGACAGTTTGCAATAGCATGAAACTGTCCCTATTCATAATGATTAAAAATTGCTTTGAAAAAAAAGGATCGGGTTTTCTGATTTAAAAACCCTGAAGGTACAAGCGTTTGTATGTGTAGCTTCTTCATAGCAATAGCACTGGAGTTTCATAGGAACTTTAAGATGTCACCACACAATGACAAAACAGGATTTCTCTTACACAGTCATCAAACTGAAACAAAACATAAACACCCATACAAAAGCATAAAAGACAATAATCACAAAGGACAAAAAAGAAAAAGCCAGACTGTACAGAGATAAACTACGGAGTTAAAGTCTATCCTAATCAATCATTCAGTAAAGAAGAAAGCATATGGCGAGGACTAAACATTATATACATTTTTTCTTTAGAATAATGTAATCTATGCCTGACTTTAAACTGAATCAAATGCAACCTGGCATTAATTGAGCCCAAATGGATCCTCTCCATATAGGATACACAATTATTATTTATGAACAAGTCTGCAATGGTAGTCAGTCCTTTATCCTTCCAGTAAATAAAGGCCGGATCAGATTGAGATGGAATCAAATTACAATTAAAACAAATAAAAAGAATGTAACGGAAATTTAGGAGCTTTAAGCACCAATTTAATCTTTTTTACATTTTAAGTTAACTAGATGCATTGGATAGTCCTTAGTAGAAAACAAAATATTTGACAGATCATTCTGGTGTATGATGGAGCTCATTTTTCTTGGGAAGCTGGTCTTGCAAATAAATTAGGGGTCTGGCATTAATTGCCCAATAATGTTGGAATACTGAAAGGTATAAACCCCCCAGTTTTGTGGGCTTTTGTAGGTTGGTCTTGGCAATATGATGTGCATTATACCCCCAGACTAACAGCATTATTATTGAGTCAGGTTTAAAAACTAAAATGATCAAGAAGATTAATTGGATAGAGACAGAGGCGAAGTCCTCCAAATATAAATTTATTTCTTCCACTTGTCTAACTGAATAGTCAAATTATTCTTAAGTAAGAGTGTAGGATTTACAGGAATAGATAGGCCCAAATAACTGAACTGATCCCTGGATCCAGATTTTCTGAAAGAGGAATAAATACACTTTTTCTCCAAATGAAGGAATACTCAGACCGGCTACCAAAACATTTAATTGGCTAGAGGATTGTAGGAAGGGATAAAGGGGTCCGATAATATATATACAGTCAATATCCCCCACCTCTATATCAGAATGCTGCCTTATACTAATAACCAGAGGCTTGACTGCTAAGTTAAACCGCAGCGGACTGGCACAGCATCCCTGCCTTGTCCCACGCTTCAGGTTAAAAGGTTATGACCTGTTCCCATTAGTGAGAATGTCAGATGTAAAGGAAAACTAAAAAGTTATAGCACACATGGATGCAGCACCCCTTACCACTTGGCCACCACAGGACACTGGATGCAGTGTTTGCCTTATGCATGAGAAAATAATTTCCTATTTTAACTTGCAAGTATAACATACAATGGGGGTAATGAGATGAGAAACTTAACCTGTAACATTGCAGTGGTAAACAGTAGAACTGTCTGAAATGAAGGAGAAGTAATAAAGCACTAACTTAAGAAGATATGTCTGTGGGCCACAACACCCTAAAGGTGCAAGATTTGTTGGGCCTCTGACAGGGTGACTCATTTCCCTCTGCTTTACCCACAGTGTAGAACACGCTTGCATGTTACCCTAGCACATCCAAGTGCCTCTTAATGTTAAAAGCAACGTCAAACCAAACTATATTCAAAATACCGCAATTAAATGACTCCTCGTTCAGAAGCAGCGGGGCAGATTTTATGCTAGGCCACTGGAAACTTCCGTAAATGTTATAGTCTTCTTTTCAAATTAGCAAGCATCTGGATCACCAGATATACACATCTGCTTGAGGGGCCTCGTATAAACTAGGATTTAATTTTCAGTGTTTTGTAACGCAGGCAGACCTGACTGTTGAGGGGGGGAAAGGACGGCAAGAATAGCACTGAGGACGCATTCTTAAGTTGGAATTCCCTGAAAACGTACTCTGCGGCGACAAAAACGTTTGTGCCGTGGGGGAGTTGGTTCTAAAGCTTGGTAAAATGTCTTGAAAATGTCGCTGATCTCAAAGTTGACTGACCAGGGTCCGTTCGTCGATTACCGGAGCAGATGTATGATTCCAGCGCGACGTTTCCCCGGGGGCGGCACGTACCGGAGCTATCTGTCAGCATACATTATTATGGAGAAGGTTTCAGCTGACAGGGCTTCATTTGTGTTTTTATTTCAGCTGGACTCACTTTCCAGCCTTCGTGGCTAATATGACAAACACTAGCAATTACGTAACCAGCATTTTAAAACGAATTACGCTTATTCGGAACCCCTTGCCAAAACGTGCGGTAAATAGTCGCAGGTCATGAGCAAAAGGGAAGAAGAGGACATTGCAACAGCACTACAGCGACAAAAACCTACCTTATACGAAGCAGGAGACTCGAATTTTTCGGTCAGCAAACTTCCAGTGTACCAAGTGGGAACGTCCGGACAATCCTGCCGTTTCCCACAATCACATTCCGGTAATTTTCTATGCACATATACACCATCAATCGTGTGAAGGACAAGCTTGTTGCGCTGGTAGACTGGTGGTGATAAAGAACCAGACTGCTACAACTTACTGCTCTACAGGATGTGAGAGACGAGTTGTGATTGGTCCATAATTCAGAGAGGGTTGTGTTTCAGAGATGCTGATTTGTCCATACGGTGTTGGGTGGGACTACAGCAAATTTAAAAGCACAGTACAGGTTCAACCAGCACATATCCACTACAATTGAACTACAGGTCCAACAGACCAAATTGCAGCAAAGTTCACACACTTGTTTCATCAAAACACATGAATTAGAAAATATAAATAAAATATGAAAAATTTCCTAATAATGCTTAAGAAAGTGCAAAAAATCCTGGATCCATCTATGTAAACTTTTACATGCTGTTCCTTAGCCCATGTGCCATCCTTACACCAAGTTTAGTAGTGTCATTTTTTGTGTGATCCAGCTGACAAAAAACAATAAACAAACGGAAAGAAGGGAAAACGTAACCTCCTTGATGGTAATAATGAGGATGTTTGGGTTGGTTCATCCACCTTTGTCTGGTGGAAGAAAGGGGGCAACTCCCTCTCAGGCCATCAGAGCCACATCGGTGGATGCTCTTATCCAGGTGGTAAGGAAGTTGTGTACACACAAAAATGCTCCCAATATGAATGGTAAGAAGCAGTCACTTACTGGGGAATATGAAAGTAAACTAAAAACTAAGCACCAGTGACAATGGAATTTGTAGTTGTAATAAATAGTCACACATGTGTATGAGTAAATCTGAAGTCCCTCTGAAAAAGGCTTCAGGAGTTGCAAACGTCACAGGAACAACACAACAGTTACACCTTCTCAACATCATTACAGGTGCACAATTCTGATGTCCCGAATCACAAATTAAGAAACACATGCTCTCACATTTGTTCTCTCTGTTGTTGTACATATGGCTTAATACAGATTCAAACACTGTTTTGATATATTCGAACAAATACAGTGAGTCGAGTAGATTTCTGTTTGATATCAAATTGATGTGAAGCGTCTGTTGTGTCACAAAGATGAGAGAGAAGCCCCTCAGGAAGCAAACATAGCTATCCATGCTTGAAAGTCAGAGAAAGATTGAGGCATTGGGTGTAAAAGCCCATCAGGCTTCAGAGGGTAATGGAGAGGGCAGATAAGGCTTCTTGCCACATTAGAGATTGCTTTTCTGTTTCAGAAAGATTTTGTATGGCAATGAGAGCTTTGAAGGCAGAAAAAATGTCCTGTGGTCAATGATGCCATTATTGTGCCTGCTCTGGTTCCAGTCTCAGTGAAAAGTCAACAGGGACCAGCACTCAAGTAGCTTTTCAGTAGATCTGGATCAATCGGTTGCTTTCCCTCAAATGCCACCATTCTGTTTTCAGTAAAAAAAAATTCTGCTAAATAACAGTTTTATCCTTATGATCCAAACATTTTTTTAAACATCACAGAACTATTGCAACCACAAAGGAACTGTGTTCAAGTTTGAACCTTCGTCATATTGGTTGACTGATATATGCTTAAATATTTAATCATACATTGATCTATCCAACCAAATTAATGGATAGTCAATGGACAGCTGACAACTTAATACCAATAAATAAAAAAATGAACACTGAGGGAATAAGTGCTGACCGCAGACCCCTGACATGCAAGGAGTATGGAAGTTCACTACATGGAAATGTTCAATATGAATGAGAGATTTCTCATGAACAAAGTGTTAAAAGTCATCATCCACTGAGAGTTCAGCATTTGTGTTAATCTGAAACAGATCAAGATAAAAATTCAAGAAGCAATGTCCAAACCTGAAGTCTACAACACATTATTTCCCAATTGTCCAAATGCAAAGTCTCCAAAAGAGTAAACCGACGGGGCAAAATTCTGACACCTGTGATGCAGTGTAGAAAAAATTCATTCATAATCATGGGAAATATTGAGCGAAGTGCAGATAGTTTTTTAATAAACACATCAGATGCGTGAGTGTTTATTTCTCCTTATGCTGTTCCGAGCTGGAGTGATAGAGGAAAGTAAGCCAATCAACAATCGAAGAAAAAATCAAAGGATCTTCATTGAATTCAAATCAATCGATAATAGTTGTGATGCCTGTATTAAATGTGATAAACTCTCTATTTATAGCTCTTTATTCATTCTCCTTTTATTGTTGTCCCTGTAAGGATTTTGTGGATGATAGAGGAAACAAACAGATTGGGACAGCCCTTCAAGAAGCCGTTACATCACGTTATCAGTAGTCGTCGATGTTTGAATTTTTGAAATCTTAAATAAACCAATGCTTTTGTTGGAAGTTACTAAAGTGACAAACCTATAATATGATAATAGCATCTATACTAATGCAGGTGAATTCAATTCAAATAAATTGGTGAAATGGTGAATTGGTGAATTAAATTAAATTAAATTCACTTGAAATGGAAAAGCCTGGATGCACGGCAATATTTCACGTATAAATCAAAAGCACACAGCTTCAGGCTGCTAGCCGCCTGCCATGATGCTTTGTTATTAGAGGAGCAGTTCAGTACAGTAACATTACTGCAATACGATGGTTAAATCAAGTTCATCGTGTATCTTCAAAGAAGGGTGGATGCGGGTGAAATTGTGGGACGTTAAGGCCGGCAGACTATTGATTATATTTTAAGGTTGTTGCGAAAAAAAATGACCATAATACATTGTACGATATTTACTAAGCCATTACAATCATTATCATAATTTCTAAATCCTTATTAAGGGATAAAATACTGCATTTACAGGTCTCTCGCCCAGGTAATGCAAGGCATTCTGCGAAATTTTCATAGCATTCGGTTTGAAGTGTGGGTCGGAAAAATCTCAGACAACCCCTACAGAGGAACGCACAAAACAGAGGGGAAGGGCTAATGGATACATTGTAAAAGAAAGTCTTTGAAATTAATAGTGAAGTGCTGTAATATCATGACATAAAAATATTTTAAATGGAAAAACAATAAAGCAGGGTTTAATTTACATTAATATTTTGTAAAATACTGAACGTAGCGTAACAGTTCATTTAAGGTGAAAATATGCTAAAATAATCATAATTCTTTGTAGAATTTACGGTAGACTGTAGTTCAAACAAAGAAAAACTGTTATACAAAAGGCAATAGCCTCTCCTTGAACCGTCACCTTATCGTGGTGGAGAGGTTTGCGTGTCCCCGTGAACCTGAGGGCTGTGTTGTCTGGAGCCTTGTGCTCCTGGTAGGGTCTCCCATGGCAGAGTGGTCTCAGGTGAGGGGCCAGACTAAGAATGGTTCAAAACCCTCAATGAATATCGACGAAAGAGGAGATGGGACCCAGCCCGGAGGAAGCCCGGGGCCCCCGTCTGGAGCTAGGCCCAGAAGGAGGGCTCGATGGCGAGCGTCTGGTGGCCGGGTTTGCCACGGAGCCCGGTCGGGCATAGCCCGAACAAACTACGTGGCACCCCCCCTCTTTTCATCTCATGGGCCCACCACCTGTGGGAAGACCCGTTGGGGTCGGGTGCGCAGCCACATGGGTGGCAGCGAAGGTAGGGGGTCTCGACGGACCAGACCCGGGCGGCAGAAGCTGGCTCTGGGGACGTGGAACGTCACCTCGCTGTGGGGAAAGGAACCGGAGCTTGTGAGGGAGGTGGAGCGCTATCAGTTAGATCTGGTGGGGCTTACCTCCACGCACAGTCTCAGCTCTGGTACCATACTCCTGGATAAGGGTTGGACTTTATTCTTCTCCGGAGTTGCCAAGGGCGTGAGGCGTCGGGCGGGTGTGGGGATACTCATAAATCCCCGGCTGAGCGCCGCGGTGTTGGAGTTTACCCCGGTAGACGAGAGGGTCGCCTCCCTGCGCCTAAGGGTTGTAGGGGGGAAAACTCTGACTGTTGTTTGTGCGTATGCACCAAACAGCAGTTCAGAGTACTCGGCCTTCTTGGAGACCCTGAATGGAGTCCTGTATGGGGCTCCAGTAGGGGACTCCGTAGTTCTGCTGGGTGACTTCAACGCCCACGTGGGCAACGATGGAGACACCTGGAGAGGCGTGGTGGGGAGGAACGGCCTCCCTGATCTGAACCCGAGCGGTCGTTTGTTATTGGACTTCTGTGCTAGCCATGGATTGTCCATAACAAACACCATGTTCGAACATAAGGGTGCTCATAAGTGTACCTGGTACCAGAGTACCCTAGGCCGAAGATCAATGATCGATTTTGTGATCGTGTCATCTGATCTGAGGCCGCATGTTTTGGACACTCGGGTAAAGAGAGGGGCGGAACTGTCAACCGACCACCATCTGGTTGTGAGTTGGATCAGGGAGTGGGGGAAATTTCCGGATAGACCTGGTAAGCCCAAGCTAGTAGTGCGGGTGAACTGGGAACGTCTGGAGGAGGCCCCCGTCCTAGGTATCTTCAACTCACACCTCCGGCGGAGTTTTTCTGGCATTCCTGTGGAGGTTGGGGGCATTGAGCCGGAGTGGGCGGTGTTCAAAGCCTCCATTGCTGAAGCTGCGGCGGCTAGCTGTGGCCTCAGGGTCTTAGGCTCCTCAAGGGGCGGTAACCCTCGGACACCGTGGTGGACACCGGTGGTCAGGGAAGCCGTCCGATTGAAGAAGGAGGCCTTCCGGGATATGATATCCTGGAGGACTCCTGACTCGGTTGCAGGGTACCGACAGGCCCGAAGGGCTGCAGCTGCTGCCGTGTCGGAGGCTAAGCAGCGGGTGTGGGAGAAGTTCGGAGAGGTCATGGAGAAGGACTTTCGGTCGGCACCAAAGTGTTTCTGGAAGACTATCCGGCACCTCAGGAGGGGGAAACGGGGAACCATCCAAGCTGTGTACAGTAAGGATGGGACTCTGTTGACCTCAACTGAGGAGGTTGTCGGACGTTGGAAGGAACACTTTGAGGAACTCCTGAATCCGAATAACACGCCCTCTATGTTGGAGGCAGAGCTCGAGGTTGATGGTGTTTCATCGTCAATTTCCCTGGTGGAGGTCACTGAGGTGGTCAAACATCTCCGCAGTGGCAAGGCCCCAGGGATTGATGAGATCCGGCCAGAAATGCTAAAGGCTCTGGGTGTTGAGGGGCTGTCATGGTTGACACGCCTATTCAACATCGCGTGGGAGTCGGGTACAGTGCCAAAGGAGTGGCAAACTGGGGTGGTGGTTCCCCTGTTCAAAAAGGGGGACCAGAGAGTGTGTGCCAATTACCGGGGCATCACACTTCTCAGCCTCCCTGGTAAGGTCTACTCCAAGGTGCTGGAAAGGAGGGTTCGGCCGATCGTCGAACCTCAGATTGAAGAGGAACAATGCGGTTTTCGCCCCGGACGTGGAGCTACAGACCAGCTCTTCACTCTCGCAAGGATCCTGGAGGGGGCCTGGGAGTATGCCCATCCGGTCTACATGTGTTTTGTGGATCTGGAGAAGGCGTATGACCGGGTCCCCCGGGAGAAACTGTGGGAGGTGCTGCGGGAGTATGGGGTAAGGGGGTCTATCCTCAGGGCCATCCAATCCCTGTACTCCCAAAGCGAGAGCTGTGTTCGCGTCCTCGGCAGCCAGTCAGTTTCGTTCTCAGTGGATGCTGGTCTCCGCCAGGGCTGCGCCTTGTCACCAATCCTGTTTGTGATATACATGGACAGGATATCGAGGCGTAGTCGGGGTGGGGAGGGGTTGCAGTTCGGTGGTCTGAGGATCTCGTCACTGCTTTTTGCAGATGACGTGGTCCTCATTGGAGCATCGGCCTGTGACCTTCAGCACTCACTGGATCGGCTGGTGGCCGAGTGTGAAGCGGCTGGGATGAGGATCAGCACCTCTAAATCTGAGGCCATGACTCTTAGCAGGAAACCGATGGATTGCTTACTCCGGGTAGGAAATGAGTCCTTAGCCCAAGTGAAGGAGTTCAAGTACCTTGGGGTCTTGTTCGCGAGTGAGGGTACTATGGAGCGTGAGATTGGCCGGAGAATCGGAGCAGCGGGGGCGGTATTGCGTTCGCTTTACCGCACCGTTGTAACGAAAAGAGAGCTGAGCCGCAAGGCAAAGCTCTCGATCTACCGGTCGATCTTCGTTCCTATCCTCACCTATGGTCATGAGGGCTGGGTGATGACCGAAAGGACGAGATCACGGGTACAAGCGGCCGAGATGAGTTTTCTCAGAAGGGTGGCTGGCGTCTCCCTTAGGGATAGGGTGAGAAGCTCAGCCATCCGTGAGGAACTCGGATTAGAGCCGCTGCTCCTTCACTTAGAAAGGAGTCAGCTGAGGTGGTTCGGGCATCTGGTAAGGATGCCCACTGGGCGCCTTCCTTGGGAGGTGTTTCAGGCACGTCCAGTGGGGAGGAGACCTCGGGGAAGACCCAGGACTAGGTGGAGAGATTATATCTCAACACTGGCCTGGGAACGCCTCGGGATCCCCCCGTCAGAGTTGGTCAATGTGGCCCGGGAAAGGGAAGTCTGGGGCCCCCTGCTTGAGCTGCTCCCCCCGCGACCCGACCCCGGATAAGCGGATGAAAATGAGATGAGATGAGACAAAAGGCAATACAATACATTAGAAATTACAACACGTGTTAAAAACAATTTTTTTATACAGAAAAAAACTGTATAACATTTTACAAATTGATTTGTTATACTTTACAGATATTAATATGCAAAAATACAGCTAAATTATGTTAATATGAGGGGTTTCAAAAACCAGGTGATGTGTCTGTTTAGACTTGAGTAAGCCCAAAATGAGCAAGCACTTAATTATAAAAAACTTTTCTTGTTATCATGGTAATTAATAGTGATTAGTTTCGAGAAATAGTTGGCTCTTGCAATTTTTATTTTGTCATATAGGAGGTTAATAGTTCTTTCATATTTAGGCAGTGGTGATGCAGCATATGAATTCCAGGTTATCGTGAGTAAAGAGGCTGGGGACAAGTGACCTATGCGCTTCTCTCTCTTCGTGAAAACAAAAAACATGGCGAATATGAAAAATACATATGAAGTCTGCACCACGGAGATTCAGCTGTGTGACAGCCCCAAGATGTTCCTGAACCTGCTGTACCGGGAACAGAGGACCCTATAGCGCTATTCAGACCCTGAGTGTGAGAAATTGGGTTGTTAATGAACAAAGATGTCTCTAACTTGGTCCAAAGTGAAACATATGATTGTGTATAGAGTAAACGTTCATATTTTTATCATATCTGGCCATTAAATACCACTTAAAACATATTTGACAGATTTGTTCCAGCCTGGACCTCAATGGGGTCTGTGAAAGTAGACCTGAGAGGGCCTGTGCTTGGAGCAAGATAAAATGTAAACGTTGTCGTAGGACAAAAGCAAAGACATCATCGTAAAGGACGTGACCTCGGGAGTAACATTATGTCCCTGGGAACATTCTGGATGGCTCCTGCTCCTCAGAGATGACCTTTGAACCTTGCACCTGAGTCAGTTTTGATGGCCTACAGGATGGAAACTAAATATGAAACAGACATGGTATGAACTGTTTTGGAAAGGTCTTTAGCTCCACTACCATAGCCCAATGCAAAACTATGGGGGGGCGCCACTGAGTAGGGTCAAAACCTTGAAAAAACTAGATTTGACCATTTTATTAGTAAGAAAAACTAAATCTGACTAAACAGGTGTTTTTCTCACAACAAAAAACATAAAGAAACATGACCTCTTTGAAGGAGTCTTGTCATATGATCTAGCACTGTACCTGAAGAACATTATAAAAAAGAAAAAATGGTTCACATACTCGCTCTTAAACAGGCGCATCAAACAGTTCAAGTACAAAGGATCTGAAGCACTCACAAAGCCATGTGCTGTCAACCCTGATGGAGCCAAGTTATCAGGGCAAGCCATTCAAAACTGAAACCTTTTGAGATTGCTCCCAGTTTTGATAGGTGACAAAGTACAAAACCATGAGGATGAAGTTTGGCAGTTAGCTCTCCAGCTAAAAGACATTGTGGATCTTATTTGTGCTCAGAACATTTCCTTGTCCCAGATAGGATATCTTGACTTTTTGATCCAAGAATATTTGGAGTTGAGAAAGATGTTGTTTCCTGAAATTCAGCTAAAACCCAAGCACTACTATTTGCGCCATTATTCAGCAGTGTTTTTGAAATTTGGTCCATTGATTAGGTTGTGGACGCTAAGGTTTGAAAGTAAGCACAGTTATTTTAAAAGATGTGCCAGACACTTGAAAAACTTCAAAAACATTTGTAAAACTTTGTCAGAACGTCATCAGATGTTACAGGCATATCTTTTAGCTGGGCAAGAATGCAGTAAACTACTGGAAGTGAAGGACAGCTGTGCGTTTTATCCCAACCTCTACAGTGACACTATTAAAGATGCAGTCAGGGAGTTAGCCTTTTCAGAAATCAATACCACAGTTACCACAGACATTCAGTACAAGGGTACTGCAAATAAAAAAGGACAGTTTCTTGGTTACAGAAATGATGAGTATATGGAGTTTGGTGAACTTCTACTCATCTTGATTCAAAATGACACATCTCTGCATGTTGTGATGGAAATTCACAAAGGCATGTTCCTCTCAGAATACCATCTGTATTCTGTGACAAAGGACTGTCTTGGGGTACAGTGTATCAACATTAATGACCTGCCTGATTTCTATCCTTTGGTATCATACATTCTTGATGGATACCAAGTCATTCCACTAAAACACAGTATTGTGGCAAAATAAAGTCCAATTAAAGCTCACTTACTTCTCACTGTAAATAGTTTGACATTAATATAAGTGTTAATGGATGCATGTCCCTGCTGTGTTAAGTGTATGTACTGTTTATTTTTTTCTGCAATGTTTGAAGGTGGCATTTCTTCTATAGGGGTGCTAATATGAGTCACCCAGAACGAACCTTCCTAGATGTCGCCATCATGGAAGTCCTACCAGAATTTCAAGAAGCTAACAAAAACCTCCTGGAAGAGCACTTGCAGTCCATTAGAGTCGAGACGTATGAGGATCTACGCTTCGTAACGGAGGCTGATTTGATGACCGCATTAGGACCAGTACAAGCCAGAGAGCTTCTTTCCGTTTGGAAACAGAAATGTAAGTAGAAACACCACACACCAACACACAACTATTCAAAATCACAAGCAGACATGGAAATTGTGTAATATTGTACAGTGTGAATTATAATAATATTTTTTTTTTTTTGTCATTTAAAGACCAAACTCTCGAGAACAGCTCTCTATCATCTGTGGAAGCCTCATCTACCCAATCGCTGTCATCGCTCTCTGTTTCACCTCGAAGTTCATCGTCAACCTCTTCCAGCAGCCCAAGACTTGACACACAGTGGGAAGACAACTTTGAAATTCCATGGAGTAAAATCCATGAGGAAGTGATGCAATCTTTGGAGAGGGGGAAAAGGCCAGGCCCAAAACTGAGGAGACAAATGGGCCGGATTGTTGTGACTGAGATGATGGAAAAAGACCCTAGTGTTGGTAAAAGGCATTCAACTGACGTCGCAAAAATAATCTATACAAGATATGATAGAGGGCGATATTGTTGGAGCAGGCTACCATTCCCTTGTCAAACAGTTGCTGAACAGAATTGAAAATGTGAGGCGAACTTCAACACCCAAGATGAGAAAAAGAAAACATCAGACTGACTCAGACCACACAGACGAGATCCCATTAGAAGAGAGAGCAGCAATGCAGGACACCTACGGATGTATTAAATGGAATGTACGATTTCTGCCGCTTGAAGAAACTCAAGCCAGCCAGCAGCAAAAGATGGAAAAACTCAAAGTGATGTTCCAACATTCTGATGCCAATCCAGAGGAGGTGAAATGGCTAATGAAGACCACGTTTTACACACAGTGTCAACATGTCAACCAGGGAAAATGTATGAAGTGCCTTAGAGAGGATTGGCCGTTTTGGTTTGATGAACTTGGCATGTCAGTCCACTTCAAGAAACTGACTGGGATTGACCTCAAAGAGACATTCATACGAAATTTGGATGTGAAGGGGAAAAGGCTTCTCGACTACATGACCAAGGTTTGTGTCCACAAGAGCAAGAAGTTCCTTCAGAATTATGCAAGGCTTCAGAGGATGCGGGGACCACAGAGTGGCTGCTCAGATGATGTGATAGAGATGCTACTGCTTCTGCTCAGCTACTTCGATGAGAAGGAGGAGTCCATGTTCTTCCATGTAGAAGATACATGTCTCGCAGAAGAGGTCCAACTGGAGCAAGTGCCTCTGACACCCGCTGTTATTGTCTGTGGTAAGTCGGTTTCATACCTCCTTTTTATAATTGCACTGTTTATAGAATTGGTCATGTGAGTGCAGCGCTTATTAATATAACCTGTTAAATGATTTCTTAATAGGACAGTCCTGCTATTCCTCAACAAGGTACATGCTGAGTCTGGATCGGAACCTTACCAACACAAACATCTCCTCCTTCATTTCTGAAATGTGCCTGATGTTCGGGAGCTACTACTGTTTCAACGTTCATTATCCATCTGAGCTGGCCTTAACTCTTGAGTGTCTTCAAAGGTGAGTTAACATGGCATTCTAATTTCTCAGACCTAGACTCGGACCTGGGACTATGGGACCTGGTGCAGGTCCATTCAAATATCGTTCCTCCAGGAAAGAAGGCGTTGTATTTATGAAACTTAACCAAACGAAATATGCCTTTTACATTCATTACTAAATAATATCAAATCAAAATCCAAAGTCTGGAAAGTTTTTGTACATGATTGGTTATTTTTATCTGTCAATATTACTGAGTAATGCCCGCCTCAACTTTCACATTGTCCTTCATGGCGTCGCACAGCTCACACTAACATATACTCAGAGCAAGCATATTTAGCTCTCTCTATCAAAGTAATGACGGAAGGAGTACTAACAGTGAGAGAAGCAGTCTTCCCAGTGCAAAATACTTTGATTTTGTGCAAGGAATTAGAAGAAGAAAATGCTTAATATTCTTCAATATGCTTTTATTCTACAGGTCTTTTTTCTCAATAAACCCAGATAAAGGAACCAAAGTAGAGAATAAAAACTCCAGGCGCCATCTCAACATGAACCCACGAGTCCTCACCCTGATACAGGAACGCTCCGATCACGAGTGGCGTTAAGCCTAAATATTGACTCTTTCTATGGACTCTGGCTGTTTGTTTGAGAAGAGGTGGTGTCAATTTTCATATCGTTAAATCCACAATGTGTATTGTGGTAATTAAGGCACAATATTAAATTTTTTAATGGTGCGCTGTTACTTTTTCTGGTAGAGGGTCCACCACCTGCTTGTTTTGTGAAGATGTTCCTTCTTTGTGGCACTGTTCCACAGTGTGGTTTAAAACTTCTCTATCTTGCACTTATTCAATTAGAACTGTTTTTATTTAAAAAAAATAATACTTCTATGGACTCTGGCTGTTTGCTTGAGAAGACAGTTTTCATTTTGTTTAATCCACAATGTGTATTGTGGTAATTAAGGCACAATAATTAATTTTTGTTTTAAAGTCTTAATGGTGCACTGTTACTTTTTCTGGTAGAGGGTCCGCCACCTGCTTGTTTTGTGAAGATGTTCTTTCTTTTCGTGAATGTTCCAAAGTATGGTATAAAACTTTTATCTTGCACTTATTCAATTAAACAGTTGTTGTTTTTTTGTTTTGTTTTTTTCAAAAAAATACATTAACAAACGTGCATTCTTACTGTGAGGGGGCTTACCTCTCCACAGATCTGACCTGAAACTTGGCCTGTTGAAGCTTCTTTGTATGTTTTATACATTGAAAAAAATGCATTCAATTGATTACAACTATTGAAAATGGCTGTTAAATAAATATACTTAAAAGTGTAAATTTCCTCTCTTGCCTTTTCAAGATGTATTTTTGCATGATTTGGTTTAGGCCTAGTAGAAATAATTTTGCAGCTTTAGAAGTACACTTTACATAATAACTTGATTATTAAAACATAAAAAATACAGCATATCATGAATGGATTTTATGTATAATATACAGAACCGCTCCATTTAAACTGCAAAGTTTTAATGTTATTCTACCAGTTTAAATACGTTTTTTGTTGGATATTTCCCTGTTAATTTTATAATTTATTGATGCACAATGAGCAATTATTGGATGTAAAAAATACATAAAATGGTCTAAATATATACAACACCGTTATGCAAAATTAACAGTTTTTTTTGTTGACGTAACAGTTTTTTAATGTGATTCCGATGTAATTCAATTTACATATTTTATGTAAAGTTATCTGCTGTGCTGCTGTATTTTTTACAGGAATTCTCTTGTAACCACAGCTGCATGCGTTTTCTTGTAAAAAAAACATTTTTTTTTTACAGTGTAGAGCTAAAGATTGAAATGGGATTGGGCCTTAGTCTGTGCTTCCTCATGCTTTTTTTAGACTGTAGGGACTTTAGGGATTTTTTTGGGGGGGGATCTATTGGCAGAAACCTAATATAAAATAATCTTAGTGATGTTTAAAAATGTACAACTTGAGCGTGTTCTGTCTACGGAGGCCGCCATGTTTTTTACAGTATTCCAAACTGGACAAAATAAACACAGTTTTTATGACAACTAAAGCCTACCACAGGTTAGCTTTCATGTTTGGAAGGCGAGGGTGAGGTGAGGGTTATTCAGCTGCAACATGCAAGTTATCAACTAGATGTATTTAAATTCTACACACTTGGGTTAGGGTTAATTTAAGATTGCCTTTGCCTTCTTTTATCATTAAAAACTCCACACACCATACCGGATTTTTTGTGTGGATTCATATTACTATTAATTTGAATCATTACTACTTAACTAGTGCTTGTATCATTAATATCATTAAATATGATGGTTATACATAATCTTTCAACCCAAATTTCCCCCAACTGGTCGAGGCAGATGACCACCCACATTGAGTTTCGTTCTGATGGAGGTTTTTTCTCAGTTTTTCTCTCCACACAGTCGCCAAAGTGTTTGCTCATTGTGGGTAATATTGATTTTCTGAATTACAATTTAAAAGCGTCAACACTCAGGTTTTATGTCAGGTCATGGTTTATATTTACAATTTGTTTGATATTTACGATTCGGGATCAAGGGATGCTTTGACTCAATTGGTAGCATTACGATTATTTTGTAAATGATCTGCCCAAATAATCCTGAGGTGTGAGGACACATCAGAAAATTAAAATCACAGCACCCCCTGGTGGCAACAGGAAATGTAATGTTGTTTGTATGTCTTACACTTGGATGTTTTCCTCCTCATTCACTGACCTCAACCATGTAAAATGTATCAAATGGGTCTCAAGACATTGATAATGAAGACATAAGATTACTGTGACTTCTCGTCAAACGCCATTTAAATGGAGTGGCATCAAAGTTCATCAACTCGCCGTGAAACACGAAATTGCTGTAACTTCAGTGTTCATGGTTCTATCTCACTCAACCTACACAGGTGTATCAACAATCCCCCCCCCCACACATATTTATATGGTTTACAACATCAAAACACGAGGTTCTGTATCTCGGACATACATTGTCCAATCGAGTCCAAACTAGACATTTAAGACAAGGGTCCCCGGCTTGATGACATTTACACAGAAATCATAAGTTAAAATCACAGCGCCACCTGCTTGCTACAGGAAGTGATATGTTTTATACTTTGATGAACTTCTCCTGGCTGCATTACAATAAATAGCTCAAATGAGCTCAGTCAAGTCATTGGATCATGGTCAGAATTGTGACATTTCATCAAACCGTGTGAACATTGATGTTCAGTGAAGGATCATCCTTCGCCAAAGGACCAATGTTGTCATAACGCCACTCTGCATTGTCCTATCACTACCAAACCTCTGTCTCCTGATTATAGTCCTAGCCTGAACAGCTCCATGTGTCAATATTTCCTCAGGGTCATAGTGCCACATAATGATTCACCATGAAACAGGTGTACTTGTTAATCCACTCTGCATTATCCAACCGGCTCTGAACTAATGACCTATATTCACAATCCTGACCTGAACAGCTCCATATATTAATATTAGTTCAGGGTCATAGCGCCAACTATTGATCAGTGTGAAAATAAAGTTGTGGTAACATTTTCCAATTGACAAAAAATTGCTCATGCGACATCAAAGCACCCAGTAAAACAGATCTATATGTCTGTGCATAATAATAGTGATGCTGCCACCTATTGGTAACAGGAAGTAAGCTTTGTTTTACAACTATCATTCGATTTACATAGCATTTTCACCGTGTGATGTCCAACTGATAGCGTGGACTGTAATGAGCAATTAGCAGGCAAGGAGCGCCGTCGTGTGACGTATGCAGTAAGTGAAGTGTTTAACCTCGCCGCAGTGCGCAAACGCATACAACGCGGAGTAGTGAGCTTGGTCATCGATCGCTCTCTCCACCAACCTCAACAGGCTTCAACGTGCGGGTGCTCAGGCCCGCCAGTGCTAAAATGTAGCCCTAGTTTAGTCTCTGTGTTTCGTTCCAGTGTTTGTCAGTTTATCTGTTTTCAAATGACCTTTCCTCATGTTACCGTTCTGTTCATCTTTCAAGTTGTCAGTAATGATGTTTGACGTCACCTGTTATTAGAAAAAATTATTTATGAACTAAATTAATGCACAATCCTGAATTAGACAAGAGGCTGCAACAAAATTATTATAATTATGATAAATGGTTTTGTATTTATATAGTGCTTTTCTAGTATTGATGACCACTCAAAGCGCTTAACAGTACAGTTTTACATTCACCCATTCATACAATGCATCTATTCACAGCACTTTATTATTCTATGGGGGGCCATTCGGGGTTCAGCATCTTGCCCAAGGATACTTCGGAATGCTGATTGATCAGACTTGGGATCGAACTGCCGACCTTCAGGTTGGAGGACGACCACTCTACCCCTCAGCCACAGCTATAGAGGATAATGCAACTACCATTTGCTGTGGAGGTAACATATGGAGATATTTCTGTTCTGACATTATATGATGCAGTGTCTGCGTCCTCTAAAATTATACCCAGACAATTAGCAGTATTTTGATGAACAAGTGAGTCACTCAATGCTCTGCAGCCGCTGCACTGCTGTGTAAGCAGGTACAGCTGTACTAGCATATTGGTTCTGTTCAAATAGAATGTCTTGAAATTGTAAATACACTGTGTATGCTTGCAAGGCAGAGAGACATGGACAAACCTGTAACCAGGGGAAATTTACTCGAAGTTGGTGACAGCTGTAGTCCCACAATGGTCTTAATTAGTTGAATATACCTAGACTAAAACAAATTAAAATGTGTCAAAAACTGGCTTTCCTGCTTCTTTGTCTGAAAAGCTTAACATTGAATTAATTCCCAATTGCGTCAGTGTATCGCTATAGGGGAAGCTGTCTAGTGTCTGAGTGACAACAGGACAATGACTATGAATATGGATGTAAATCTATGACAGAAAGACAAACTAAGAATCTAAAAGGTAACGCTGATAATTAAATCGAGGTGTTTGTGAGTGAGGGGGGGGTGAAGATTGTTTGGTGATCACAGCAGTGATACCACTAATAAAAGAAAATGAGTGTTAAATTAATGTGTTACAGCTTATGAAACAATAGCATGAGCACAAATAACACTTCTGCTTTAATGTTCATGATAACATGGAAATATAATGTGGCTCTCCTTTCTTCAAAATTTTCAAATTTATAGATTCCACTATAGATTCGACTATAAAGAGACCTTTCACCGACAGCCAACATGACCTCTCTACGAGCATGAATGCAGGTGGCTGTACAGGAGGATCTTACCCTACACTAAATGGATGTGACAACTGCTTACCTCCATGCTCCAATGGACTGTGAGGTATATATGGAGCAACCGGAAGGTTTTGAGTTCAATTCAAAAACAGGGGAACACTTAGTGTGTAAACTCAACAAGTCATTGTATGATTTAAAACTGTCCGGGCTTAACTGGACCATGTTACTGCATGATCACCTTACAGTGAATGGTTTTGTGCAAAATGATGCTGATCATTGTGTCTACAGCAGAAATCTGAGAGCTAAAAAGTGACTCTGTTAGTATGGGTAGATGACTTAATCATAGCAGCGAGTAACAACCTCTTACTCAGTGATGTAAAATAAATGTTGAAGATAAAGTTTAAGATAAAAGATATGGTTCCACTTAAACACTTCCACGGGTATCGATTTCAGACAGAGTGAGGCAGAGACCAATATTACTCAAAAGAGACACATAGAGAAGATATTAGCGAAAGGTACTATAGATCAAGAACTGCACTACCAGAAATTTGAGGAAAGCCTACTACAACTGGAGGGATATAGTGATGCTGATTGGGCAGCCGATAGGGATGATAGGAGGAGCACAAGAGGATACTGTTTCAGCTTAACTGAGAATGGTCAAGTTATAGCGTGGAAGAGTATGAAACAGCCAACAGTGGCATTAGAGAGGAATAGATAGTAGTAACCAGCATGTACCTGTTAAGATATATGAGGACAACCAGGGGGCGATAGCTTTATCTAAGAACCCAGTATGCAAACAGAGAAGCAAACACATAGATATAAAGTATCACTTTGTACGGTCTGCACATGCAGAAGGGAAAATATCTATAGAATACTGCCCTACTGCAAACATGGTAGCTGATGTCCTTACCAAGCCAGTGACAAAGGCTAAGTTTGAGAGTTTTCAAGGGGTATTTGTTTGGAGATAAATGTGAACTGGCAGCTGTAGATGTAAGTCTTTAAAGGTCAGGCCTTTGATTATTTTGAGCACCGAAAAAGAATGTGGATATTAGTGAGCCAGCTTAGGTCAATGAGCATGTGGTTTGTGGTAATTTAATTGAGTTCATTTAGTCAATGTTTAAAAAATTATTTTGACATAGTCAACCACCAACATTTTCGTGTTGTCTCGTCTCGTCAACGAAAGTTAAAATAGATTTAGTCATAGTTTTTATTTACAAAGATCCGTTTTCGTTACGTCTTCATCTCGACTTCATCATAGAAAAAGTTTTTTAATGAATATTTTTCGTCATAGAAATTAACACTGTTCCAGATGACCATACCCCTTTGCAACATATCTGGCTTTACAAGTCTCAGATCCATCTGGGCTCTCTTTCACTGCATGTACCCAGCGGCGACCTCCCACAGCTTGTTTGCCTCTTGGCAGTGGGGACAGAGTGAAAGTGTCATTCTCTGTCAAAGAGTTCATCTCCTCTTTCATTGCGTCAGCCAACACTTTTTACTTCTTTGAATTTCTTTTGCATTTTGAGTGTTTATTTCTTTGGTAGGTTTCACATTAACTGTGACTGTTAATCCATAGAATGGGTTGGACATTTTTTGTTTGTTGTTAATATTTCTTTTAAGTTAATCCTGTTTGTTTGTTTATCCACTTTTTGTGATAGGCTGTTTATGTTTGTATGTATGGCACAAAATCCAAAGTCGTTAATCCAGGCAGTGTCCGAAACCAGGTAGGAAAACACAAATGTTACAGTTGATCTCTTTAAGTTCGGCACCTGATTTTGAAGTTTGTTTTCTATATTTGTAAATAGTATGGATTTAGTTGTTTGTTATTAGAAAACAACTTTTTTTATCAAAAAGGGAGATTCCTTCTACACCTTTCTCCTTTGCCTTTCTGCTTGGTCCCTAACATTCGCACCAAACATAAAGTCAATTCTTTGCATGTTGAGATTATCAATAAATTAAATGCTAAGGCTCTGTAACCCCTATGGGCAATAGAATATATTCAGATGTGGGCTAGTTGCCAGGTTCGTACGGAGGGAAGAATAAAAGGACACACACAATGATCAACTGGAGCCACTGATTACGTTTAGATGAATTGTATTGGCTTTTAGAAAAATAATAAAATAGATTCAAGTGCAATCAGTAATATTCAATTTTCAATAATAATTAATATCCGGTAACATTAGAACAATTCAAAACAATTTCTTTTAAACACCAATAAATGGCTGCGGAATGTCCATAAGGAAAAATAAAATAAAAAACAAAATAAAATCCTTGCAAGTGTTCTTTGGTTCAATGTACTTCAAGTCAAAATGTCAGGTCGTAAGTCAAAAAGTTAGTCAATGGTCACGTGTGCGCTTCAGAACGTGTTCACCTGATGGGAGGTGATGCTTCTCATACAGGTCATCCGATCCACTCCTTGGGATAAGGAGGTGTTTTCATCACTAGCTCGCCACCCCTTCATCAAGGGGAATTCGATCCAATCTCTCAACGGTTTCAAGGGATTCTAAAAAACCTAGCCTATATGAGAACAGGCTATTACTCTCATGGCCATTATAGATATCAAAACATAGTAGTAATATGAATTAATTATCTTCTTTAACTGCACAGCTTTTGCCATATTAAATGTATTCTAAATGTAATCGTGACTAAATATGAGTTATATATTTAGTTATTCATTACTTCACTTCTTAACCATTTGTTAACATAAAACACATATTACAGGCTACACCTGAACATTAAATTAAGTGCATACAGAACATACATGCTCAAATGATAAACATAAAAAACACCACAAAAGTAAAATACACAACAGTCAGGTTCACATGCTTCCTACAGTGCCTCGTGTTAAGACATGGCATGGTTAGCGATTAGCGTTAGCATTAGCGCTGTGAACTCACCAAGACTCCGCCGAAAATAATAAAACTCCCAACGCTCATCAATTCGGTCTCACTTCGGTTCCGTTTCCTTCAACTTCCACTTCCACTGCTTTATATAGTTTTATAAACACAGTTTCTACAGTTATACTAGTGTAGCGGGTCAGTTTTATACTTTTAGCACTGTCATTTTCCCCGCTCTGGATGTGTTAATTAACCTGACAGGACGGCACCTCCTATAGGCTGCGGGGAGGCGGAGGAGTTTATTTAGGGACACCTTAGCACTCTCCCTCGTCCTCTTTCTCTCTCCCCACTGCCGGTCCTGTGGGTGTATGCGGACGTTTAGCGTGAGCGCAGCACGTGTGGTCGCAATTGTTTGTCGCGGTAAGTTGCTGGAAGTATATAATATTAACGGAGATCACAGAGAAAGTGTCCGCAAATTGTAACTGTAGTTTGTCCTTAGAGCCCAGCATGAAGCTGTGTCTGTGTGCGAGTGTGTGCGACGGTGTCGGCGTCACCGTGGATGCACGCTGTTTCTGCTTTATTTTAATGAATTAAAGGTATGAGAGAAGGATGTGTTTTTATGTTTGTAAATGTTTTTAAATATTATAAATGTGTTTTTAAATTGTGTGACCTGACTATAACATGCAAAATAGTTACGGTCACTGTTTTTTCCCACTTTAGATTTCATTTAGATTATTTGGTTTGATTATTTCTTTGTGTTATTTTGATTTGTTCTATGGCAAGGTGCAATATATATGGTTGACTGGGACTGTGCAATTCAGTGGTAGTGACTTGAATGGTGGTGAATTATTGGCTCCATAAAGTAGAGGCCCTCTTTTGTCATTTTGTTGTATATCGTTTGCAGTGATTTTCTTAAAGTGTGTTATGTTTGGTTTTTAATGCATGCTATTTTACCATTGTACAATTGGGTCTGGAGCCTCTAATTTCTCTCTTTTTTAAGCTGTCATTTATATCAAGTCCAGGCCAGCTTTTCCAACCTTTGCACATGTCACTTTACTGTTTAAGCAGTCTGTTTTAAACCATTTCCATCTATTAAATAAATTGTATTTTTGTTCTGATATCTCAGCCTCCCGTCCCGTCTTATTCTGGATACTTGTTGAACCGAATTGACATTAACTGTCATCTGTGAACCATATTTAATCACTACACTAGTTTTACGACTTCTACTAGTTTTCTCTGCTTGTCTCTCGTCTGCTCGTGTGTGGCTGCGCATCGACGACAGCTACGTGAAAAGGCGGGGCTTACTTCCCTCTACCCAATCGTAGGTCTGCAGCCTTAGATACAGCCAATTAGACTCCAGTATACTCAATCACTAATGGACAGCTTAATTAACCAACAGGTAAACGATATGTGAATGCAGGGAATGGTACAGAAAGGGGAATTCGAGAAATAAGTATATATTATATGGAAATAAAATAATGATAGTAAATGATAATAAATAATAATTATAATAAACAGGGCCCGATTGTCTACAAGGTTACATCCTCCCCTCTTAAATATCATGCACGTCCCGTTGCATGTTACTCTAAAATAGGGGTTGTTATTTCAAAGGCTTGACTCGATTGATTCTGGTTTTCTGTATGTACAGGGCTCGTTTTGGTCTGTAGGTCTGGTGTATCTGCTAAGGAGTACTCCTGCATGGATGGATGCATGTTCGTTTCACTGTCCTTAGCCTCAGGTTCAGACTCTCCATTTGGTGTGTTTCCTTGTACCATTTCAGGTAAGTATGGCTCTGTTTCTTTTTCAGGTTGATTTGATACATGGCTAGACTCCTCATTCACAGATTTTTGCATGAAAAAGTTTCAGGTGAGTGAGGAACTTTAGCCGGTTCATCAGGTAAGTCATTATCACAAGAGAGGATCTCCTGATCTTCCTGTGGTTCTGAACCAGGTGAATTTGCACATGGCTCTCCTTCAGATTTTTCATATTCCTCTGTGAATGTCTGTGTTTTTTATTGGGTTGTCAATGATTTCGATGAAACGTGTCTCTTTTTTTTCTTGTGATGGTTCAAAGTGATAACAGGTATCTTCGTCATCCTCTTGATTCCAGCTGTTATCCTCTGGTTGATCTGGGCTTTGTCGGGTTCGGGGTTTTTGAGGTTTACTAATGCGCTCAGGTTCCTCTTCTGTCTGTGAGAGAAAACCACAAGGGAGTAAGAGATCCCTATGGAGTGTTCTCAGAGGTCCAAACTCTTTTTCTGGTCTCACTGTGTATACAGGCATTTCGCCCATTCGTTTGGTGACTATATATGTAGTCGATTCCCACCTGTCTGCCAGTTTGTGTTTACTTCTGAGACGAAGATTTCGGACTAAGACTCTGTCTCCAACATCCAAGGTAGACTCACGAATGACTTTGTCCAACCTCTTCTTGTTTTTGTCAGCCACTTTGCGAGAGTTATTGATGGCTACTTGGTAGCTCTCCTCAAGATGGCTTTTCAATTTTTTCACATACTGTGAATGTGAGAGGGGCTGTTTGTTGGTGAGTGGTAGTCCGACGGCAATATCAATGGGTAGACGGGGTTGCCTCCCAAACATAAGTTCATATGGGGAGAAGCCTGTGACATCATTTCTGGTACAGTTGTAGGCATGAGTAAGCGGCTTAACGAAGTCACGCCAGTGGGTTTTCTCTGTGTCCTTCAATGTACTTAACATACTCAGTAAAGTCCGTTGTAGCGCTCCACAGGATTACCTCTGGGGTGATACGGGCTGGTTCTTACTTTGCGTATACCTAGCAGGGAGCACAGTTCTCGGATGGTATGAGATTCGAAATATCTTCCCTGGTCACTGTGGAGTCGCTCTGGAAAACCATAATGGACTAGGAAGTGTTCCCACAGACTCTTTGCCACAGTACTGGCCTTTTGATCTCTTGTAGGGATGGCCACGGCGTACTTTGTGAAGTGATCTGTGATCACTAAGATGTCTTTTGTGTTCTTGCTATCAGGCTCTATTGAGAGGAAGTCCATACAGACTAGCTCCAACAGCCTGGTGGTATTAATGTTTACAAGTGGGGCTGCCTTGTCAGGAGAGGCTTTTCTGCGGACACACCTCTCACAAGTTTTCACTTTCTTCTCAATCTCTGAGGCCATTTTGGGCCAATAGAAGCGAGATCTTGTAAGTTCAACTGTTCGCTCGATTCCTAGATGGCCCATATGGTCATGAAGGTTTTGCAACACAGTGAATCTGAGGGCCTCAGGGAGAACGAACTGCATCAGAATCTCTGTTCCAGACAGGCGCTTTCGGTAAAGAAGATCATCTTGTAGCTCAAGGCGCTTCCATTCATTCAAGATCAAGTGAAGATCGTGGGAGTCAGCTTTGTAATTGGCAGGTAAGTTGGTCCCTGCTTCCAACAAGCGAATGACTTTTCCAATGACAGGATCATTTCTCTGCATCAGATCAGGTTGACTGTACTTTGGTATAGTCAGAAGACCATTCTTAAGATCCTCCTGTTCAAACATGACAGGGATAGCAGCAGGGGACATGGCAAGAGATTGTACCAGCCCAAAGGAAGACAAGTCATTCTGCATAAGGACTGTATGTTTCTGGCAGGTTGCGGCAACTGTATCTGCAAGGAGGATTTGTGGCCCTACATCCTTGAAAGATGACATGAGACGGGATCTGAACTCTTGAATACGACCCTCCTCCTCAAAACTCATGTCATCTTCCACCACACCATGTTGCCTTCGGGACAGACCATCTGCATCAAGATTGTGTTTTCCGGGTCTATATTTGATGTCGAAATTGAATGTGGACAATGCTGCCAGCCAGCGGTAGCTAGTGGCATCAAGCTTCGCCCTGGTGAGAAGGTAGGTTAAAGGATTGTTATCTGTGATAACAGTGAATTTGTTACCATAAAAATAGTCGTGAAATTTGTCTGTTATGGCCCATTTAAGGGCCAAAAATTCGAATTTGTGAGCAGGGTATCTGGACTCACTGCGTGATAAACCTCGGCTTGCGTAGGCAATTACACGTGTCACTCCGTTCCGTTCTTGGTACAGAGCACCTCCAAGAACGATGGTGCTTGCATCTGTATGAAGGAAATACTGAAGTTTTGGATCAGCATAGCCTAGCACAGGTGAAGAAGTAAGTTTTTCGATAATGCTTTCAAAGGCTTGCTGACATGCATCACGCCAACGTTCTCCAAGCGGTTCCTTGGGATTTAGGTATTTACCGTCACCCGGACTGGATTTACAGCCTTTCCGAAGAGGTGGGTAGCCTGCGGTGAGAGAGGTAAGTGGTTTAACTATCTTTGAATAGTCCTTCACGAACCTCCGGTAGTAGCCGGTAAATCCCAGGAATGACTGGAGTTCTTTCAAGGTTTGTGGTCTTGGCCATGTTTTTAAAGCCTGAGTCCGTATTCTTTCAGGCGTTCAAGGACATGAATGAGTCTGGTCTCATGCTCCTCAAGTGTACTGGAAAACACGATCAAATCGTCAAGGAAGACAAGAACTTTCAGATTGAGGTCTTTCATGCACTTCTCCATGAGCCTTTGAAAAGTGCTTGGAGCGTTTGTGATTCCTTGGGGCATACGGTTACATTACATTACATTACATTACATTACATTTCATTTAGCTGACGCTTTTATCCAAAGCGACTTACAATAAGTGCATTCAAACCCGAGGGTACATACCAAGGACGACAAGAATCAAGAAAATACAATTTCTTCAAATAAGGCAAAACTACAAAGTGCTATAAGTAAGTGCCATTTAAGTGCTAGTAAAGTGTTAGTTTCAAAAAGTTGTTAGTGTTTTTTTTTTTTTTTTTTTTTTTTTATTTATTCAAGGTAAAGTCGGAAGAGGTATGTTTTTAGTTTTCGGCGGAAGATGTGTAAACTTTCTGATGTCCGGATGTCAATGGGGAGCTCATTCCACCATTTAGGAGCCAGGACGGAAAACAGTCGTGTTTTTGATGATTGTTTAGCTCGCAGTGAGGGAGCAACGAGCTGATTGGCCGAAGCAGAGCGGAGTGAACGGGGTGGGGTGTAGCGTTTGACCATGTCCTGGATGTAGACTGGACCGGATCCGTTCACAGCATGGTACGCAAGTACTAGTGTTTTGAACCGGATGCGAGCAGCCACTGGTAACCAGTGAAGGGAGCGGAGGAGAGGAGTAGTGTGAGCGAATTTAGGTTGGTTAAAAACCAGTCGAGCTGCTGCATTCTGGATGAGCTGCAAAGGTCGGATGGCAGTAGCAGGTAGACCTGCCAGGAGCGAGTTACAGTAATCTAGACGTGAGATGATCAAAGCCTGGACCAGAACCTGCACCGCCTTCTGAGTGAGAAGGGGGCGTATTCTCCTGATGTTGTACAGCATGAATCTACAGGACCGTGTTGTTGCAGAAATGTTGGCAGTAAGGGAGAGTTGGCTGTCGAGTGTTACACCCAGGTTCCTAGCCGTCGGAGTGGGGGTTAACACAGAGTTGTCAAAGTTAATAGTCAGGTCGTGGATGGGAGAGTCTTTCCCTGGAAGGAAAAGAAGTTCAGTTTTGTCAAGGTTAATCTTCAGGTGGTGTTGAGACATCCACTGAGAGATGTCGGTCAGACAGGCAGTGATTCGTGCTGCTACCTGTGTTTCTGATCGGGGAAAAGACAGGATTAGTTGGGTGTCATCAGCATAGCTATGGTAGGAAAAGCCATGTGAGTGAATGACAGAGCCGAGGGAGTTGGTGTACAAGGAGAAGAGGAGAGGACCTAGGACAGAACCTTGAGGGACCCCAGTAGTGAGAGAACAAGGTTCAGACACAGACCCTCTCCAAGTTACCCTATAAGTGCGTTCATTGAGGTAGGAAGAGAGCAGGGAGAGAGCAGAGCCTGAGACACCGAGGTCCTGAAGGGAGGAAATAAGGATCTGGTGGTTCACTGTGTCGAATGCAGCAGAGAGGTCTAGAAGGATGAGGACAGAGGAGAGAGAGGCTGCTCTAGCAGTGTGAAGCTGCTGAGAGACAGCAAGGAGGGCAGTCTCAGTTGAGTGACCTGCCTTGAAACCAGACTGGTGAGGGTCAAGAAGATTATTGTGGTTAAGATAGGAGGAAAGTTGATTAAAGATAGCACGCTCAAGAATTTTGGAAACAAAGGGAAGGAGAGAGACAGGTCTGTAGTTATTTACTTCAGACGGGTCCAGGGTGGGTTTCTTCAGGAGAGGATTTACTCTTGCCTCCTTCAGAGAATTAGGAAAACAGCCAGTAGACAGGGAAGTGTTGATTAGATGGGTAAGAAAAGGAAGAAGGTCAGGGGCAATAGACTGGAGAATGTGAGAAGGGATGGGGTCAAGGGGGCAGGTGGTCGGGCGGGCGGAGGTTACCAAGGTCAGAACTTGATTGGGAGACAGGGGGGTGAAAGAGGAGAGCGAAGGGGACGAAGATGAAGTTGTTGGAAGTGTGGTTATAGAAGGAGGATCAGAAAATGAAGAGCGTATGTCATCTATCTTTTTGGTAAAGTAGTTGACAAAGTGGCTTGGTAGAAGAGAGGAAGGAGGAGGGGGACTGGGAGGGTTGAGGAGGTTGGAAAAGATGGAGAAGAGTTTTTTGGGATTAGAAAATGAGGCTTGAATTGCAGTTTGGTAAAAAGTGCTTTTGGCTGTGGAAATGGAGGCAGAAAAAGAGGAGAGAAGAGACTGATAAGATAGCAGGTCCTCCAGGTGTTTAGATTTCCGCCATTTCCTTTCTGATGATCGCATAGTGGCTCTGACGGCACGCACCGAGTCAGACAACCACGGAGCTGGGAGGGACTTGCGGACCTGTCGTGACGTAAGAGGACAGAGAGAGTCAAGAGAGGAGGACAGAGTAGAAAGGAGAATGTCAGTGGCAGAGTTAGGATGCATGAGTGAGAAAGAGTCAGTGGAAGGGAGGGCTGATAGAACAGAGGAGGCTAGAGAGGAAGGAGAGAGGGAACGAATGTTGCGACGGACAGGTACCGACTCTGTTGATGTGTTAAGGTTGTCAGTTCGAGATAATGGGAGAGAGTAAGAGATAAAGAAGTGGTCGGAGACATGAAGTGGGGTTACAGTGAGGTTAGATGTTGAGCAGTTTCTGGTGAAAATATAGTCCAGGTGGTTACCAGCTTTGTGAGTAGGCGGGGAAGGACTGAGTGAGAGAGCGAAAGAAGACAGTAAAAGTAAAAGGTCAGATGATTTGTCTGTCTGGATGTTAAAGTCACCCAGAAGGATAAGTGCAGGGCCATTTTCTGGGAAGTTTGACAGGAGGACGTCTAATTCCTCCAGAAAATCTCCCAAAGAACCTGGTGGACGGTAGATGACAACAATAGTTAATTGTACCGGTTGAGTAACAGTCACAGCGTGAAATTCAAAAGATGTTGGAGTAAAGATTGGAAGCGAGTAGAGAGAAAAACTCCATTTGTGTGAAATGAGTAAACCTGTACCGCCACCCCTACCAGTGGGTCTTGGTGTGTGGGTGAAGGAAAAGGCAGTGGAGAGGGCAGCTGGGGTGGATGTGTTGTCCGG
The DNA here is from genome assembly GCF_949316205.1 of Platichthys flesus. Lineage (NCBI taxonomy): Eukaryota > Metazoa > Chordata > Actinopteri > Pleuronectiformes > Pleuronectidae > Platichthys > Platichthys flesus. The sequence goes on along the minus strand of NC_084948.1, from coordinate 858,321 downwards.
TGTAATCCAGGTCTCAGTGAGAGCAAGGAAGTCAAGTGATTGCTGTGTAGCAAAGCCAGAGATGAAGTCTGCCTTGCGGGTAGCTGACTGGCAGTTCCATAGGCCCCCTGTGACAAGGTGTTGGGTATGTGTGGAGCGGGTTGGATAGATAAGACAGGAAAGGTTACGGTGTTGGTGTGAGCGAGTACAAGGCCTATAGTAACTACGATTAGAAATGCGCACAGAAATTATACACATATTGAAAATAAAAATGCAGCTTTATACTCAGCCTCCCCGAAGACTCCAACGAAAGACTCCTTTGTCTTTATCCTCCGAGTCTTCATACGATGAGTCTTCATAGACGCTGAAGCTGACGCTCCAAACAATTCCTGGTTTTAAACCAGGGTTGACGATGGCTGGCTTCAGCTGTGCTGACCACTCCCCCTGCTCATGAGCCAATCAGGCACCACGTGGTGTTAATGGCCCAGCAGCAGATCATCAACACAGTTTAAAATAACAAGAGAGACTTGTCCCTTTAATCAGGGACACTCAGCTAAGTGTCCTATCTGGACAGAAACTGTTTCTGGACAAAGGCTATTTACCTCAGCAGGTACAAAGTAAAATAGAATTATGCTTTTTAACAGAATTGGAATAACAACAAAGCAATTTTTTACCTTAGCTGGTTCCTATTTAACTCTCACTCACCTGAGTGAAACTACAAGCAGTAGACAGAATTCAAAAACAAAGAAGCACCCGTCTCATACAATTCCAGGTGAGACCAAACAGTTGAAACTATCAATCTAGTTAACCTAAGACAGCAGATACAATAGCAATTTGATAGAGAAGCTTAATAAAGAATATACTTAACTGAATCTAAGAAGGCCAGTAGTATGAAGGCCCCAGAAGTCAAATGGGTTCTATGTTAAATTCATAGAACCCGAAGGGGCACACAAAAGCTGTCTTTGGCTTGTCTGCTTCGTTCATTTCTAACTGGTAATACCCAGATTTGAGGTCCATAACAGAACCATTGTGATCCAGCAAGAGCTGAAAAGGACTCGTCAAGATTTGGCAGTGCATATGCATCACGGATGGTTTGCAGATTTAGTTTCCTATAATCCACGCATAACCTCACGTCACCATCTTTTTCCGAACTACTACAATGGGCGACGAGAAAGGAGACTCTGACTCTTTGATGACGCCAGCATCTAAAAGAGCTTGCAGATGCTTTTCGACTGCTTCGTAATCATGAGGATGAGTCGGTCGGGATCTCTGTTTTAATGGGGTCTCATCTTTAAGCTTAATGTGATGTTGGGTCTTAGTTGCATGACCAAAATCGAGGTCATGGTGAGAAAACACATCAGAAAAAGTATTCAACTTTTGAGTGATTCTCTGCTTCCACTCTTCAGAAAGAGGTGAAGTACCAAAGTCAAAACTCAAAGTAGGTTTTGTGTCTGTAGTCTGCTGCTGGTGGGGACATGTAGCAGAGACTTTTTGGTTATTTTGATCTGGTACAGGATTTGGAAGGACACTACCAGGAGCAATTAACTCAGCAATAACACAGTTGGTAGGCAAGATGATGTCATGATCAGTCTCGTTTCTGAGTAGCACTGGCACTTTGTAAGGACCATGCGTTGGCAGGGTGATCAGGCAACAATCGACACAAAGACACCACCTGGCAGAGATGAGGTAGTTGGTTGTTCGAGTAGTGCCCACAGCTCAGACTTTGCCTGATTAGCACCCACAAATCCCTCAAGCAGCAGTTTCTGGTTTGCAGGAAGAACTTCCTGGGTCCGACCCTTGAGGGTCACCAAACCTATCTTGCCACTATCGGCTTGTTTTTTCCTGACCTCAAGTGTTTTTAGCACCTGCTGATAGCCATAGGAAGAAAATCGATGATTTGGCAAGGGCGATTCGCACAGCAGCTCATACAAGGGGTCAAGAGTGTTTGTGCCAATCAGCAGTGGGGTGTCACTGTTTGAACGAATATCAGGCACAATAAGAGCTAAGGTGGATATTTCAGGTTCACTTTCAAAGAAGTCTTTTGGGAACTTTATTTCGATTTCCACATATCCGAGATATGGGACAGTCTGGCCATTGGCTCCTTCAACCTCAAGAAGGTCGGCTATCGGCTTGATTTGATGCTTAGATAAATGTTCTTGGTAGAAGGCCATGGCTATGGTTGTGACTTGTGAGCCAGTGTCGAGTAGACAACAGCAGTCCACTCCATCAACTGCTACTCTGGCTGTACATTTTCTTCCCACAAGTCGGTGCGGAAGTTTGTTGTTGCGGCAACCACCAGCCTTTAGGCTCACAGCTTTCTCAGTCTTTGTAACGATAGGACGATGCTCATTTTTAGCTCCCTTTTGCCCTTCAACAGAAGCTCCAATTAGTTTAAATCAGGGGTGTTGTGGTGGCTCTCCCACACACGCTGTTTCTCTCTTAGGGCTTTCTTCTTTGCCTCTACTAACGCTGGGTTTGGATCATTACTGCAAGCAGAGGCAATGTGAGCATCTTCACCGCATCTGAAACAATACCAAGGTTTTGGCAACCTTGCTGTGATCTGTTTGAGTTCTTGTGTTTCTGGTTCACGCTTTGTCTTTTGCCATTTGTTGATTTCTTTTGATGCCTTTTTTGCATGTTTCTCTGTGCTTTTATCTTTGAGTTGCGCTACTTGAGCCTGAAGATCTGCAATCTGCTTTCTGAGGTCGTTAGTACTAGCAGAGGAAATATCCTCTGAGACAGGATCAAGACTGCCAATGCTGGGCATGCAGGTGGTCTGGAGATGGGAAAGAGCTTTTGTCTTAGTGATCCCAAGGTGTTCTTTCATCCTTGTTGCTTTATTTGACTGCTTATCCTCTTCAGTACGTACTAGAAGCAGGAGTTCAGCAAAAGATGGAGGCTCACCTTTGCGTTGTTCAAGCTGGAGATTGGATCAGTGAGCTATCCCAGCAACCACGACAGAATTGACGGAGAAGGTGCTTGTTAGCCTCACCCGAAGCAATTCCTTTCCTTTTGATAACTAAGCTCAAAGCAGTGTGAAGTCTCTGCAAGTAGTCGGAAGCTTTTTCACCAACATTCTGGTTGGTGTTCAAGAAGCGAGCAAATCAATCAAATTTTATTTGTATAGCCCATATTCACAAATTACAATTCATCTCATAGGGCTTTAACAGGGTGTGACATCCTCTGTCCTTAACCCTCAGCAAGAGTAAGGAAAAACTACTAAAAACCCTTTTAACAGTAAAATTATGTATAAACCTCAGAGAGAGCCACATGTGAGGGATCCCTCTCCCAGGACGGACAGAAGTGCAATAGATGCCACGTGCAGGAGAACATCATCAATAATCAAAGTCTCTAGCAGCATTGATGAAGCACAGTCCATGCTCAGCAACCATCTAGACCACGATCCACCATCCAGACCAGACGCCACTTCAGTCCTCAGTCACCGTCCACCGCCGCCCACCAGGAGGACCCATCACAAGCCACCACTGCGGTCCTGGTCCACCGCCCGTGCCCATTCCGCAGGCGAGGGGCTTGATGGCTAAAAGCTCTGGCTCCTACTCTACTTTTAGAGAATGAGCAAAGAGCTCATCACCATCCTCCACTGTGGAATAGGCTGAATCAAGCAGTGTGAGATAAGCATTAGAAGTTGCTTTTGGACCAAGTGATTTCACGATGTTTGAGGCTGGAGGTGAAAGACTTTCAACTATTTTTCTTACAGTCTGGGTTTCTGAAATTGTGGGATCATTCAAGCAGAATTCCACACTGTTGCGCCATGCCTCATAGTCAATTTCGAAAGCAGGGCGCGGAACTCTCCCAGAGAAGGAGTTCAGTCTATAAGCAGAGTTGGAATGAGATGCTACCTCACTGCTTTTTACAATGTGCTCTACAATGACACATTGCACCTCAGGCGTGCTGAGTAGGTTGGACGGGATCTGGGAGGTTTGAATTGTCTTACCTTGATTTTGAAAGGTTTCTGGGCCAGTCTCACTAAGCTGAGGGGTGACACTTACTGGGAGTTCACTAGCAGGGGAGAAAGGTGGTGTGGTTTGGGGCTCATCTGTAAGGGGAAATGGCTCTTGTTCTACAGGGGTTTCAGCAACAGTTACTGGGACCTCCCTCCCCACAGACTCTCCGATCCTACCCAACTCCACCCGCAAAATGTCTTCAAAAGACCTGCTACTCCTTTTTGCTAAATCCCTCAACTCGGACAGGTAGGTTTCGGTTACTGAGGAACTTACTTCACTACTACAGACACTTGATAGGCTTTGAACACGGTGCACAACTTCTGGGTGTGCAATGCAAGGTCGTTCAAGAGGTAAATACAGTTTCTCAAGCTCTTTGACTGTAGCCTCATGTTGGAACTCAACGATAACAGTTACTTCTCTACCAACTGAAGGCACATCAATCAGCCTAGCTACAGGACCAAACTGTTTCAGGAAGTCAAAAACTTCATTGTCTGTCTCGATGTGAGTAAGTCCACTGACTAAAACAGCGTTCAGAACCTTAACAAGTTGTGATTTCACAACTTCCATTTTGTAAGAATAATGCACCAAAATAAAAGTGAAACTCAAATTAAATGAATGGCAAATTAACCTTAGGTTTCTCCAGTTGTTCAAATGTGGTTCACCTTAATTGTCAAGGTTGCAAATGTGCAGTTGTCACAAATAAATCCCTCCTGGCTAGCTCACCAAGTTTTGTAACCCCTATGGGCAATAGAATATTTTCAGCAAGTGTTCTTTGGTTCAATGTACTTCAAGTCAAAATGTCAGGTCGTAAGTCAAAAAGTTAGTCAATGGTCACGTGTGCGCTTCAGAACGTGTTCACATGACGGGAGGTGATGCTTCTCATACAGGTCATCCGATCCACTCCTTGGGATAAGGAGGTGTTTTCATCACTAGCTCGCCACCCCTTCGTCAAGGGGAATTCGATCCAATCTCTCAAACGTTTCAAGGGATTCCAAAAAACCTAGCCTATATGAGAACAGGCTATCACTCTCATGGCCATTATAGATATCAAAACATAGTAGTAATATGAATTAATTATCTTCTTTAACTGCACAGCTTTTTCCATATTAAATTTATTCTAAATGTAATCGTTTGACTAAATATGAGTTATATATTTAGTTATTCATTACTTCACTTCTTAACCATTTGTTAACATAAAACACATATTACAGGCTACACCTGAACATTAAATTAAGCGCATACAGAACATACATGCTCAAATGATAAACATAAAAAACACCACAAAAGTAAACTACACAACAGTCAGGTTCACATGATTCCTACAGTGCCTCATGTTAAGACATGGCATGGTTAGTGATTAGCGTTAGCATTAGCGCTGTGAACTCACCAAGACTCCGCCGAAAATAATAAAACTCCCAACGCTCATCAATTCCGTCTCACTTCGGTTCTGTTTCCTTCAACTTCCACTTCCACTGCTTTATATAGTTTTATAAACACAGTTTCTACAGTTATACTAGTTTTACGACTTCTACTAGTTTTCTCTGCTTGTCTCTCGTCTGCTCGTGTGTGGCTGCGCATCGACGACAGCTACGTGAAAAGGCGGGGCTTACTTCCCTCTACCCAATTGTAGGTCTGCATCCTTAGATACAGCCAATTAGACTCCAGTATACTCAATCACTAATGGACAGCTTAATTGACCAACAGGTAAACGATATGTGAATGCAGGGAATGGTACAGAAAGGGGAATTCGAGAAATAAGTATATCACTCATTCTCATCACTCATCGTCATCCACTTATCCGGGGTTGGGTCGCGGGGGGAGCAGCTCAAGCAGGGGGCCCCAGACTTCCCTTTCCCGGGCCACATTGACCAGCTCTGACTTGGGGATCCCGAGGCGTTCCCAGGCCAGTGTTGAGATATAATCTCTCCACCTAGTCCTGGGTCTTCCCCGAGGTCTCCTCCCCACTGGACGTGCCTGAAAAACCTCCCAAGGGAGGCGCCCAGTGGGCATCCTTACCAGATGCCCGAACCACCTCAGCTGACTCCTTTCTAAGTAAAGGAGCAGCGGCTCTAATCCGAGTTCCTCACGGATGACTGAGCTTCTCACCCTATCCCTAAGGGAGACGCAAGCCACCCTTCTGAGAAAACTCATCTCGGCCGCTTGTACCCGCGATCTCGTCCTTTCGGTCATCACCCAGCCCTCATGACCATAGGTGAGGATAGGAACGAAGATCGACCGGTAGATCGAGAGCTTTGCCTTGCGGCTCAGCTCTCTTTTCGTTACAACGGTGCGGTAAAGCGAACGCAATACCGCACCCGCTGCTCCGATTCACCGGCCAATCTCACGCTCCATAGTACCCTCACGCGCGAACAAGACCCCGAGGTACTTGAACTCCTTCACTTGGGCTAAGGACTCATTTCCTACCCGGAGTAAGCAATCCATCGGTTTCCTGCTAAGAGTCATGGCCTCAGATTTAGCGGTACTGATCCTCATCCCAGCCGCTTCACACTCGGCCGCCAGCCGATCCAGTGAGTGCTGAAGGTCACAAGCCGATGATCCAATGAGGACCACATCATCCGCAAAAAGCAGTGACGAGATCCTCAGACCACCGAACTGCAACCCCTCCCCACCACGACTACGCCTCGATATCCTGTCCATGTATATCACAAACAGGATTGGTGACAAGGCGCAGCCCTGGCGGAGACCAGCACCCACTGAGAACGAAACTGACTGGCTGCCGAGGACCCGAACACAGCTCTCGCTTTGGGAGTACAGAGATTGGATGGCCCTGAGGAGAGACCCCCTTACCCCATACTCCCGCAGCACCTCCCACAGTTTCTCCCGGGGGACCCGGTCATACGCCTTCTCCAGATCCACAAAACACAAGTGGACCGGATGGGCATACTCCCAGGCCCCCTCCAGGATCCTTGCGAGAGTGAAGAGCTGGTCCGTAGTTCCACGTCCGGGGCGAAAACCGCATTGTTCCTCTTCAATCTGAGGTTCGACGATCGGCCGAACCCTCCTTTCCAGGACCTTGGAGTAGACTTTACCAGGGAGGCTGAGAAGTGTGATACCCCGGTAATTGGTACACACTCTCTGGTCCCCCTTTTTGAACAGGGGAACCACCACCCCGGTTTGCCACTCCTTTGGCACTGTACCCGACTCCCACGCGATGTTGAATAGGCGTGTCAACCATGACAGCCCCTCAACACCCAGAGCCTTTGGCATTTCTGGCTGGATCTCATCAATCCCTGGGGCTTTGCCACTGCGGAGATGTTTGACTACCTCAGTGACCTCCACCAGGGAAATTGACGACGAAACACCATCAACCTCGAGCTCTGCCTCCAACATAGAGGGCGTGTTATTCGGATTCAGGAGTTCCATGGCCTCTCCGAACTTCTCCCACACCCGCTGCTTAGCCTCCGACAAGGCAGCAGCTGCAGCCCTTCGGGCCTGTCGGTACCCTGCAACCGAGTCCGGAGTCCTCCAGGATATCATATCCCGGAAGGCCTCCTTCTTCAATCGGACGGCTTCCCTGACCACCGATGTCCACCACGGTGTCCGAGGGTTACCGCCCCTTGAGGAGCCTAAGACCCTGAGGCCACAGCTAGCCACCGCAGCTTCAGCAATGGAGGCTTTGAACACCTCCCACTCTGGCTCAATGCCCCCAACCGCCACAGGAATGCCAGAAAAACTCAGCCGGAGGTGTGAGTTGAAGATACCTAGGACGGGGGCCTCCTCCAGACGTTCCCAGTTCACCCGCACTACTCGTTTGGGCTTACCAGGTCTATCCGGAAATTTCCCCTATTCCCTGATCCAACTCACAACCAGATGGTGGTCGGTTGACAGTTCCGCCCCTCTCTTTACCCGAGTGTCCAAAACATGCGGCCTCAGATCAGATGACACAATCACAAAATCGATCATTGATCTTCGGCCTAGGGTACTCTGGTACCAGGTACACTTATGAGCACCCTTATGTTCGAACATGGTGTTTGTTATGGATAATCCATGACTAGCACAGAAGTCCAATAACAAACGACCGCTCGCGTTTAGATCAGGGAGGCCGTTCCTCCCCACTACGCCTCTCCAGGTGTCTCCATCGTTGCCCACGTGGGCGTTGAAGTCACCCAGCAGAACTACGGAGTCCCCTACTGGAGCCCCATACAGGACTCCATTCAGGGTCTCCAAGAAGGCAGAGTACTCTGAGCTGCTGTTTGGTGCATACGCACAAACAACAGTCAGAGTTTTCCCCCCTACAACCCTTAGGCGCAGGGAGGCGACCCTCTCGTCTACCGGGGTAAACTCCAACACCGCGGCGCTCAGCCGGGGATTTATGAGTATCCCCAGACCCGCCCGGCACCTCACGCCCTTGGCAACTCCGGAGAAGAATAGAGTCCAACCCTTATCCAGGAGTACGGTACCAGAGCTGAGACTGTGCGTGGAGTTAGCCCCACCAGATCTAACTGATAGCGCTCCACCTCCCTCACAAGCTCCGGTTCCTTTCCCCACACCGAGGTGACGTTCCACGTCCCCAGAGCCAGCTTCTGCCGCCCGGGTCTGGTCCGTCGAGACCCCTGACCTTCGCTGCCACCCATGTGGCTGCGCACCCATGTGGCTGCGCACCCGACCCCAACGGGTCTTCCCACAGGTGGTGGGCCCATGGGATGAAGAGAGGGGGGTAGCCACGTAGTTTGTTCGGGCTATGCCCGACCGGGCTCGGTGGCAAACCCGGCCACCAGGCGCTCGCCATCGAGCCCTCCGTCTGGGCCTAGCTCCAGACGGAGGCCCTGGGCTTCCTCCGGGCCGGGTCACATCTCCTCTCCTTCCGTTATTCATTGAGGTTTTTTGAACCATTCTTAGTCTGGCCCCTCACCTGAGACCACTCTGCCATGAGAGACCCTACCAGGAGCACAAGGCTCCAGACAACACAGCCCTCAGGTTCATAGGGACACGCAAACCTCTCCGCCACGATAAGGTGACGGTTCCAGGAGAGGCAAATAAGTATATATTATATGGAAATAAAATAATGATAGTAAATGATAATAAATAATTATAATAAACAGGGCTCGATTGTCTACAAGGTTACAGCTCCATGTAACTTGAATTTCTGGTCACTCACTCAAATGAAGTGTGGCGTGATGCATGCAAAGACGCGAAATATGCATCATTCGCATCACCCATTTTAGATGAAATATTTGAGCTTGAGCAACATTTCTGAGAAGTAATGGCTTGAAAGCCAATCAGCTTTGAAAATGGAACTCACAGGCAGTTCACTCCAGCACCTTCCAAATTTTCCCTGAGCAGTGAACGCTGCAGTGTCTTTTGGCTCATTGTTTTGGTTATATCATTTCAATGGTTAAATTCCCACTTATTGACAATTTACAGTTGCATTTTCAAAACAGATCAGATACAATAGTCCTACTTTATTTCAACGATTCATTCAAGTCCTGCTAATTATTAGTAAAATGGTTACTTCATGGAATGACCTGCATCTATCTGACCAGAACCTTACTCATGTAAACCTAGGTTTACATACTATTTTGTGAATTTGTTTGTTATTTAATCATATTTAACTTGTGAATTGATTTGTTTATTTGACATGCAAAATGTACAGCTCCTTAAAAGTACCAGAGTTAGCTATTAGCAATAGTCTTTTACCTGTCTTCTTTAGCCATCTAATCTAATCTATCAGTTGTATTGATGTATTTATATGACTTTAGTTGGTTGAAAAATGTGTAATTCTGACTCTGGTGGTATCATGTCAATATTTATAAGCAGATTCATTTGGAAATAAACTGATGAATAAATATATAAATCCAATAATTGTTTGTGTTCAGTAGAGAGCCAGACAAACTTAGTAAGCAGCCAGTGAACACTCAAAGACTGAAGAAACTGTTTTGTCCGGCAGTCACTAAAGCCATATTTAAAGTGTAAGTGTAAATAAGTGTTTCTGTAATTGGTCATACAGCTTTAAAGGTCCAGTTTCCCTAGTCAGTAATCAGCCAGGGTTTTCTACAAATGTTTGCTGCCACATCCCTGAGCAGGGATTACAGTGGAGTCATTTATCAACAGATCAAAATTACTTCACTCAGAGCCAGTGTACAGACAAGTCCATCATTGATCCACTGTCATTTGAGAGTAATGCTGGAAGCCAGGAATCCAATTTATGTTAGCCTGTCATTTATGATGTGCTGACTCGCTCCTCCATGGTCCTGTTGATGGAGAGGGGGGCGTCTTCCACTCCTTGTCTCTTCCTGTAGTCCACGATCAGCTCCTTCATTTGCTGACGTTGAGATGGAGGTTGTTGTCCTGGCACCAAGATGTCAGGGCTCTGACCCCCTCTCTGTAGGCCTTGTCATCGTCGCCAGTGATCAGGCCTATGACAGTGGTGTCATCAGCAAACTTAACGATGGTGTTGGAGCTGTGGGTGGCCACACAGTCATGCGTGAACACGGAGTACAGGAGAGGACTAAGCACGCAGCCCTGGGGGGCACCGGTGTTGAGAGTCAGGGTTGAGGATGTGGTGCTGCCGATCCGCACCGCCTGTGGTCTGCCCGTCAGAAAGTTCAGTAGGAACTTCCGATGTAGCGACTAATGGAGTAGGACGCGTTTCTCTGAGCTCCTGCAACAACTTTTTCAGAAATCTATTTTAGGTACACCTTTTGCATCCTTCTTCGGTGTGTGTGTTCCCCACCTTCATAATCTGAATTTAACGCTGTCTTTTTGCCGACCAAAATGCCTCCAAAAGCCAAACCACCTGTACAACCTCCGCGGCCTGCTTCGCACACCACATCCTTGCCTCGTAGTGACCCCCCCTCCTGCCTGGTCGAGCCTTCAATCGACTTTAATGGCTACACTCCGTGTTGAGATGCTATTTTCAAAACTGAGCTTCAGGCTGCCTTGTCCGAGAACTTGTCAAGCATCAAGACTGAGCTACAGGCAGTGAAGTCGGAGTTATCTAGCAGCATTACAAACATCCAGTCTGATGTGCGTAATCTGAAGAACACCGTAGGTGAAATGGAAACATTGCTTTCCTCCTGTGCCGATGACATTACTACCTTACATAAAACTTGACAATAAATGCGAGGATTTGGAGGCGAGATCGCGGCGCAATAACATATGGTTAGTGGGAATTCCCGAAGATTTTTCCTCCTCTTCTGCTGCTACGGATATTTCCTCTCCGCTCAAGGAGGCTTTTGAGCTGGAGAAGGAGCCTCTCGTGGGTCGCGCTCATCATACTCTCCAGCCGAAGCCGAAGCATGGAGAGCGCCCTTGCCCCATAATAGCTTGTCTACACTATCATACAGACTGTGTGGACATATTGCGCCGAGCCAGGGCCCAGCAACGGATCAAGAGTCATTATCCTGGAACACGCACTACTCCGTTGTGCTGAAGCAGTCCTAAAGAGCCGAGTCTGATTGATTGGTCCACCGCTGAATGGTCCGAGTCACCGGTCTGTCACGCTTGAGTTTCTGCCTATAGGAAGGCAGCAGCAGAACGGAAACGTGAACTGATTTGCCGAATGTGGGGCGGGGGAAGGCCTAATATGCACCCCGGAAGGGAGTGTAAACATGATCCAGCGTGTTCGCCCCGGATAGCTGATGTGCTGGTAGTATCTCGGCAGGACTTTCCTCATTTTGGCGTTGTTAAAATCCCCGGCCACGATTAAACGCAGCCTTTGGCCATGATGTCTCTGTCCTGTCGATCACCGCAAGCAGCTCGTCCAGTGCGTAGTTAGTGTGGGCGTGTAGCGGAATGTACACCGCTGTTATAGTGACCGATGTAAACTCCCTCGGGATGTAATAAGGTCGGCATCTGATCATGAGGTGCTCCAGGTTCGGAGTACAGCCTGAAGAAATAATCCTCACATCAAAGCACCACAGATTATTCACCCCCTTGCTCTTACCTGAGTTTGTTGTCCGGTCCTGGCGGTGAATGGAGACGCCCTCGGGAACAATGGCAGGAGTCCGGGATCGAGGGGTCGAGCCAAGTCTCTGTGCAAACCACACGTCACCAAACGTATCATGCACTCCGGTAAAGCGAGCACTATAATCATATATGATAGAGAACAACTTCTGTCCATCGGGTTGACGGTAAAAAACACTTTGTCACCGCCAACAACAACATACAAAGTAGACTTCCCATGGCGCTGTTTACCGGCAGCACCTGGAACACGGGGGACGACGACGAAGGAAACGAGGTTCGCGGGCCGGCGTCCTGGTCCGGCTGAGGAAACGTGAGAACCGGCCTCCTCTACCGAGCATTCCAAAGGCGGCCCGATACTTCTTTGCTCCTAATACTTTTGACTCACAATTTTATGAACAGATAACTAAAATTCTGCTTGATCTTCCTGACTTTAAGCTCATCATAGGTGCTGATTTTAATGCTGTATTGGACCACTCTTTTCATAGATCCTGTCAATCTGAAAACAAAGAACAAAAACAGAGTTCGGATGCCTTGCGCTCCTGGTCAAATAACACTGGTGTGGTAGATTTATGGCGTTTGATGCACCCTACTTCCAGAGATTTTACCCACCTCTCAGCAAGACACAAGTCCTTTTTGCGTATTGATTTTATTTTTGCCTCTAGAGGCTTGTTTAAAAAATGATGGAGGTCACTCTCTTGTCAGTCACTCTTTCAGATCACAAGGCTGTAGTTGTTCTTGCCTTGATTCGGTCCACCCCATTGCGAGCTCCTAAATGGCGTTTCAATACTACCTACTTCGTGACGAGTCATTCAGAACTCAGTTTATGGCTCAACTTAGTGAATTCATGAATATAAACAAGGGGTGACCCGAGAATACTCTGGGATGCTGTAAAAGGCTTTATTAGAAATAATGTTACACTGTCTATAAAAGGCTTTATTAGAAATAATGTTACACTGTATGCATCTAATTTAAGAAAAGCACGCTCTTCCAGGCTGACCCAGCTGGAGCCAGACCTAGCCATTTACTCTCGTTGAGGCTGAAGGCTAATGAATATTTCGCTGACATCACCTCCATAAGATCAGAAGACGGGCATATGTTAACTGAACGCTCTGAAGTCAATGCTTCTTTTCATAGTTTCTATGCAGACTTGTACAGCTCAGGTTTCTCGACAAAGATTCATGCAACAAATGCTTGAGTTCCATTCAACTGACTAAAATGACAGACAATGTCTCCCAAAGTTGAAACGCCCCTATCACTTAAATGTGCTTGAGGCTGCAGCTGATGATATGCACAAGGGTAAATCACCTGGCCTGGACGGGATCCCCCCATAATTTTATACAGCTTTCTGGCATAGTCTGGGGCCCTTATTTCTTGATATGATTCAGGCCTCCTTGGAGAGAGGTGCTTTCTCCAGAGATGTAAATGTAGCTATCATTTCATTGTTATTGAAAAAGGATAAAGATCCTTTTGAATGTGCCAATTATAGACCTTTATCCCTTTTAAATGCTGATATAAAAATGTACGCTAAGTTTCTTACCCTTTATGACGAAACTCATTAATTGTGACCAAACAGGATTCATCAGATCCAGGCAGCCTGCAGACAATGTGAGGAAATTAATACATATAATACACGGGGCCTCCTCATTACAACTACCATCAGCTTTCATAGCGTCTCATTAGACGCTATGAAAGCATTTGATCGTTTGGAGTGGCAGTTTCTCTGGTCAGTTTTGGAGTTATTTGTGGGGGGTCCTCACTTCTTACATATGATAAAGTTTTATATACCAATCCAACAGCTATGGTACTTACGGGCAGGACTTGCTCCTCCCTATTTAACATTGCGAGGGGCTCCAGACAGGGATGCCCTTTGAGTCCTCTCCTGTTTGCACTCTCTCTGGAGCCTCTAGCTCAGTCGATCCGCATGTCTAAAGCTATTACTCCTATCACTGTGTTTGGGACCACACATTACATATCTTTGTATGCGGATGACATCCTCTTATACCTAGGGAACGCGCAGAAGTCTCTGCCTGATGTTTTATCTATTTTCCAACGTTTTAGTGATATATCTGGGTACAGAATAAATTGGAAAAGTCAGCTTTCTTACCTCTGAATGACCAAATGAGAAACATAACTTTACCTGCAAATTTACCAGTAGTCAACCACTTCAAGTATTTGGGCATTAATATTAGCTCATCAGTACATCCATTGTCAAGTCCAATTATGAAGAAACTTTGTCCAACATAACCCGTGACCTTGATAAATGGAACGCTCTGCAAAATTATCTTAGATCTCGTGTATCTATTATTAAAATGAATGTGCTTCCCCGGATTAACTTTGTGAGCTGCCTTTGCCATCACCCCCATGTTTTTGGGACAAGGCCAAGCAGATAATTTCTAACTTTGTCTGGAATAGAAAGCGTCCTTTTCTCAGATTATCCACAGCACAGAGAGATAGAGCTGACGGGGGGCTCTCACTGCCTCACTCTGCGACCTCTGATCAGCTGGCTCGACGAGGGTATCGAGACTTCATGGCGAACACTGGAGGAGAATATGGTTCTTCCTTTGAAATTAAATGAAATCTTATTTTCCAATGTTCCCCTAAAGAAATCTCAAGTAAGCTATGGCCCCATTGTGTCTCACGTATTAGCAGTGTGGAGGGCAGCAGAAACAATTTGTGGTATTTCATCTAATTGGAACCCGTATTCACCTATTTTTTATAATGATCGTTTGTTGATTGCTAAATCCCCACTTAAGTTTGGTCAGTGTCGCCGGTGGTATGACAAGGGGATTCACTCCCTTGCTGACATTTTTGGGGACAGGGGCCTATACTCTTTTGAAGAGCTCACATTTCGGTTCAACTTGCAACATTTCATTTTTTATTTCTACTTGTAGCTGAGAGCAGCCATGAAAACATATGGTGTACTCTGGCAAGGTCCACTGGAGGAACACTCCTCTCAAAGGCCTTTTGGTGTGAGCTGAGGCCCCCCCTCCCCCCGGTCCTGTTTTCTTTGGTTCATGTTCCCTGTTTATGTTTTATTGTGTATTGCAAATTGTGGACGGCATCTAACCATTTAATAGATCTAACTAGGTTACACTTCAATGGCACTTTCTTGCATTTATGACATTTTATGTATTTTACTTAATTTTTGCTATATATTTATCTTCAGTTATATCCTTATTTTATTTTTTATGTTTTCATTTTATTATTATCCGGCGTGTATGTGTGTATCTGTGTGTGTGAGTACATGGGTATGCTTATGTTTGTATACGGTAATTACTTTATTTATGTGCTGTTGAATGATGATGATTGTTGTCCTTCAAATCCCAATAAAAATTTGATCACAAAAAAAAAAAAAGTTTCAAAAAACTAAGTTATGTGATGGAAATTCATCTTGAGATTTGAAATAACTAAATTCTCAGACCGGAGTTGCTTTGAGTCCTTATTATAAGCTCTGCAGAGCTTAAACAACAACAACTGGCTGCAAGCTCACAAGAGCCAGAACTTATACAAAGAGGCATTAACTTAGAGATGATATGGGAAAAAAAAGAAGACATCAAAGACATGAAAGATCTTCATCTATGTCTTATCTGCTGTGTCCGTCCGTCCCCGGGAACCAGTCAGAAGAAAAACATCACCCTACCGTCTCTGGTACCAGTTTGAAGAAAAACATCACCAAATAAGGGTTGCATCCTGTCAGGTAGACAATATCACAGCTGTGAGACACCTAGTCATGGGATTTCCAATACCGTAGACACTGGTCAGTGGAATTTTCCATGACACAACCCCCTTTGATCATCAATAAAAATATGATCATTAACGAAAAATAATCAAGAAACATCAGTAACAAACATCAAATCATAGAAGAAAATCTTAGAGTCTGCAATTCTACATACAGAGTTACTGGTGATGAGGCCACAATAGGTAGTCGCTGCTGTTTTTGTGGAAAGAAAAAAAAAGGGTTAATTGAGCAAGCATTTAAAATGAAAATATCAGAAAATCAGGTCAAACAAAATCATCATGACATTAACCATTATCAAAATGTAATATACTGTATTGATTGGCAAAAGTAACTCATATTAAAATGTAATAAAACGTTAATATCAACATATAGTATATCTAAGGTTGAAAATATATCCAGTAAAACCTTTTTAAAATTAAATTAAATTCATTAATCAATCAAACATCATTTGTATAGCCCATATTCACAAATCACAATTCGGCTCATAGGCCTTTGACATATTCTGCCCTTACCCCTCATAAAGCGTAAGGAAGAAAATAAAATAAAATTTGAGTAACGTTATCAGAATCATCTGTGCTGTCAGTGTCCAGGTAAGGAGGGACGGGGGGATAAGTTACAGAACATGCTGTATGGATCCAGGGGACCTGAATCACTTCTCTTGTTTCTGGTCAAATCTGCATGTGCTGGATGGTTCTGAGAGGACACTGCAGGAAGTGACAGTCTGTAAGTCTGTAACATCATCAGAGACTTTTAGTTTGTCTAGACAAAATAATGGGCAAAACTACAATCAAGGAGATCATAGATAACACACATAGTGAGCCTCTGAGGCCCCACAACCTTGGATGTTGAAATGGATGCCAAGGCAGTGGCCTGTCCATCAACTCAGTTGTCAGGCAAATTTCTTCTGTGTTGTGGCAGAATGCTTGTGTACTTAATCATACACCACCCTCTGTGCTTCTCAATCAGGAGGAGTATCAGTGAGAGTGCTTTCAGTTGAAGGCGTCAGCTGGTCCGATGGAGCTGGTACTCGTTTGCAATGGCTGGCGTGGATCCAGGTGGCTCTTTCAGCAACTTTCACGGCTGTGTAGTTTGTGAGCAGTATCTGGTTAGGCCCTTGCGACCTGCATGAGCGCCAATTCTTTCTCCGGAAGTCCTTGACCACCACGTTGTCGCCTGGCTGGAGGTTGTGAAGAGGTTCAGTAGCCAGATGAGGAAAGGAAGATGTCACCTGTCTCCTGATGTCTGAAAGAGACAAAGTTCGGTTAGCACAAAAGGACAACATGTCATCATCACACAAGTTTGTGGATGGAAGCGGAGAAGACGGAGGAGCCACACCTTCTGATGGTGAAAGCTCTATGTAGTCCATTATCAGATGTTCAGAAGATCGAGTAGGTGGTGGGTGTGCTGCCTGGCTGGTTACAGCCACTGGCATGCCAACGTTGTGTGTGGCGCAGATTACGCATGCCTGACAGTATTTTTGAGCATAGGTAGAGAAACCTTTCGTAAACCCCTGTTCTGTTATCATAGATAACATCCCGATTTTAGGTGTGTGATCTTTGTCATGAGATAACTTAGCATAATGGGGAAAGAAATGTTTTGGTAAACAGGGTTTGTTGTCAGGACCATACCACACACCAGCTCGGAACATAGTACCGGATGTCTTCCATAGGGAGATCTCAGGAGGATTAGCAGTGGACTGTACTGCAGAGAGAGAGGAGGACATGTCAGATGTGAGTGCAGCCAATTGTTTGTGTGAAAGAGGAGGTGCTATGCGAGCTGCAGCTTTAGCCACTGTGTCTGCTTTGGCGTTTCCCAGAGACACCACATCCGTAGCATGTGTGTGTGCAGCACATTTGCATACAGCCACCGGAGCAAAATGGCAGATAGAAGATCTGTGATGAGACCATGGTGTGCTATCTTTTTACCAGAGGATGTAAGGAAGTTTCTGTGTTGCCAAAGGGCGCCAAAATCATGAGTCACACCAAACGCATATCTGGAGTCAGTGTAGACTGTGAGTATTTTACCAATAGCAAATTAGCATGCTTCTGTGAGTACAATGAGCTCTGCTGCCTGTGCTGAGAGGTGATGAGGAAGAGAACTCGAGATGAGGACTTCGCCATCTGAAAAAACAGAAAAACCAACACAGTTAGTATCAGAGACAGGGTCACGTGAGGCGGACCCATCAACATACAGAATCAAGTCAGAGTTAGAAAGAGGTTCATCAAAGAGGTCAGGTCGTGGGGAACACTGGACTTGAAGTTCAGCCACACAGTTGCGTTATTCCCCATCATCCGGATGAGGAAGAAGTTTGGCTACGTTCAAAGTTCAACAGCGTTTCACTGTGATGTTGGGCATGTCAGCCAGCGAGCAGCAGAGAGATGTGAGGTCTTCTGTTCTGTAAGAATGAGAGACACAGCATGAGGAACAAGGAGTGTCAAGTCCGAGTAACCTATTATGTCTTGTGAGGCAAGAACGGCTTTTTCAGATGCGGCCACTGCAGGCAAACAATGTGGAAGGGCAGCTGCCACCAGATAAAGTTTGGCGGAGAAGTAGGCGACAGGGCGAAATTTGTCACCACGAGACTGAAGGAGGACGGAAGTCATGCAGCATTATCTCTCATCCCCAGCCTGAACAAAAGGTTGGTCAGGGTTAGGGAGAGCAAGAATGGGAGATTGCTTCAGCGTCTTCTTCAGTGTGACAAATGCCTTGTCTGCCTCTGGAGTCCAAATGACACGTTCGTGAGGAGTGAGTGATTTGCCGTGGTACAGATCACCAAAGGGGGCTTCAAGAAGAGCAAAATCAGGAATGAACGTTCTACAAAAAGAGCATGTGCCGATGAATGACATGAGGTGTTTCTTCGTCAAGGGTTTTGACATGTTAACAACAGCTTCTACTCTATTATCAGACAGGGATTTGCCATCTTTGGTGATGACATGACCCAGAAACGCTGAGGCTGACTTTATGGCCCTCACGAGCCAGATGCTTCAGCAAAGCGATCGTATTTGTTTCACATTGCTCCTGTGTGGGACTGGCAATAAGTAGATCATCAACATACTGCAAGAGAGCGGAACCCGGAGTGATGGTGAGTGGTTAAAGACTGTTCCTGAGAGTCTGATTGTATAATGAGGGAGTCGCCCTGCCATAGGCATATGAACGTGTAGGCCTTGTTTTCAAAATTAAAAGCAAACCAGTACTGGCTGTCCTTGTGGACAGGAACACTAAAAAAAGCGTTGGATAAATCTACAACAGAAAACCACACTACATTAGGCTGAATTTGGGTAAGCAGTATGGGTTGGGAACAATAGGCGATCAAAAATGTAAGCCTCATTCACAGCCTTCAAATCCTGCACAAACCGCCACTCAGTAGGTTGAACTTTGTCTATGATCTTCTTAACTGGGAACAGTGGAGTGCGCACCGGTGAATCAGGGTAGGGGACAATTACACCAGCCTGCAAAAAGGATTAAAAAACAGGACGTATCCCCTCCACTGCTTCTTGTCTGAGTGGATATTGTTTTTTACATGGCCTGTAATCAGATTTTGGAGTGATTTTGACTGGATCACAGTTTCTGATGAGGCCCACATCATATTTGTCCTTTGCCCACAGTGTTTCAGACAGATCTGAAAGTAGAGGAGAAACATCATAGGGGCTGGACAACATTGCATAAGAATGAAGGTGATTTTCAGCCACAACAAATGAGCGTGTGGCTGGAAAACAGAAGGTTGAAGACATTTTTACATCAAATGCACTCAGACTGGGTGAATACATTACCGCAGGCGTGGTTGTCTAATCTGACAAATGGGCCTATGTCTTGCCACTTGTCATCATGAGACATGGAGAGCGAGATGTGAGGGCTGGAATTCGAGACGCGAAACAGTGCCAACTGCTGGTCACTGAGTGAGACGGCAGCTGCACTTCTGGAACCAGACCAAAATAGATTGGACACTTTCAGAGAATCATCAGAAAAAAGCAAAAACAGAGATTCATAAACGTGATCTGCTGTGTCTGTCACATGTGAGGTGCAATGCAATGAATCAGTGTGCATACAATGTGAAAAAGAAGTGACAAGAGCGTGTGACGTTGAGAGCAGATCAGTAGAGGCATTTATAGGAAGTTGCCACTGATATGCAAACAGCTACTCTTGTGTGGTCTGTGACATTGTGAATGTGGGTAAAGAAGAATTGTGTTACCGTCACTCCTTCAGAGGAGGATACTAAGTTGAGGCCTAACAGAATCATCAAAGCTCTTCCTAATAGATCAATTTGGCAACAGGGAGACAACAGAAAACCATGTTCAAACCTTATGGGATGTTTGTCAAACTGAGTGGCGCATTTGAGAGGTTTTGTGAAATTTTCTTTTACAATGGCACCTTGAGAGAATATAAAGCGACCACTAATTTCAGGTGATGTGGGAGAATCTGATATCCTAACCACAAAATAACCTGCACCAGAGTCAACCATGAAATTAAGTTTGTGACCGTTAACACACAGTTTGAGTTGAGTTATTTTCTTAAAAGCATCACTATTGTACTTAACATAATTACCAAAAAGTTGTGTGTGATCTGGTGTGTGTGTGTGCGGTTAATTTGGCAAGCGTTTCTTCATTGCTTTAGCGTCTGTGTGTGATTCACTTTCCTTTCTTTGATCCTTGGCGGGATGATTGGTCGTCTCATCCCTGTCTGCAATCTCCTCCCTTTCTCTATTTCAGTCGGCAGTGAAAGTTCTTGTCTCGCCCAGTGTCCTTCTCTGCAGATCAAACACTCACCACACGCGCCCCCCTCTTCCTGGTTCATTGAAGTTGGCTCTGCAGATCAGTGTTATCTTGTCAGATTGGCCTTGACAGGGCTGATACAGCTTGCATCATGCCGCTGTGTTGATTAATCAGGACAGTCAGACTTGTGAGGTAATCTCCTATTGTTTCATCCTGGTTGTTGTTTGCACCCCGTTATTTTGGGCATGTCATTTTTTTGGGGGAAGGCGGTCTTCAGGGCGTTGAGGAGTGTGTTGAGAGTGTTGACATATGCTGCATTACTGGCATCCTCCCAGTCTGGTGAAATTAGACGGAGGTCACCTCCACAGTGCTGAAGTATTTTTGCAAAGTCAGTGGGGCCTAATTTCTTCATTAGAAGACACTGTTGGCATGAATTCATGGCAAAATGTTTCAAACTGGAGGGCAAATGCTGTGCCAGAGTTCCATGGGTCCGGGAGGTGATTCAGTGCTTCGGTCATGTCTACGTCAGTCCAGGGTCAGTAGACGAGGGCTGGGCCGGTTGGTCCCATGATGTTTATCATAGGAGCAGTTATCACTTCTCCCTGCTGTTGACGAGTTCTATTTGCAATGGGAGAGAAGGAATTGGACCCCAGAGATGAGGAAGAGGTGAAGTCATCCAGCTGCCCCGTCTCCATAGACTGGGAGAGTGGTGGGTGGAGTCTGGTATCTGCCCATCATATGGAGGAGGGTTTTGTCGTTGGGGAGGAGGGAGGCAGGCATCGAGGAGAGGCCCTTTAAACCCTGAAAGGGGAGGATAAAGAGATGTATATGATTTATTTTCAACTTTCTCAGTTTCCTTCCTGTCAACCTTAGCCCTCTGTTTAAACATTTTTGTTCTGTCCCTACACTGTGCCTCTGTTTCCAACATTGCAAGACACTTTTTATTGTCTTCCATGTCTTTCCACATTGTGACCTTGACTCTTTTCTTGCGAGGAGATTTGGTCCTTTTTCTGGGTACAAATTGAACTTTAGTAAAAGTGAATGTTATCCTGTTAATAACTTGGCTCTTCAAATACAGGACAATGCTCTGCCGTTCCGGATGTCTAGAAATGGCTTTAGATATCTGGGCATTAACATTACAAGGGACATGCAGAAGCTTTACCAGGACAACTTATGTCTGCTGTTTGAGAAAGTCAAATCAGACTTGAAGAAATGGAAGACACTTCACCTATCCTTAGCAGGAAAAGTGAACTCCATATTTACCATCACCTTCTGGTTTAGATGATCTGTTAGAAACTACCTTCAGCTTTAAAGGACTTATTTCAAGAATCAATAACTGTATATCCTCTTTTAAAAATACAACTCTTGCAAAGATCAGGGCAGCTTGGGTGCATGAGTTTGGAGAGGACTTGGAAGAAGACATTTGGGACAGCGCTTTACTAAGAGTGAGTTACAGCTCTTCATGTGCCAGATTAAGCATAATACAGTTTAAGATCTTACATCGCATCCACTACTCCAAAGCCAGACTTGCTCAAATATACCCTAACACGGATGCAAGCTGCGACAGTTGTCGAAATACTCCTGCCGACTTAAACCATATGTTTTGGTCGTGCCCAGCCTTAACATCCTATTGGTTTGCAATCATTAAAACACTGTCAGAGGCTCTTGATATTGATCTACAGCCCAGTGCAGTAATGGCCATATTTGGTACTACTGATAGAATATACTGTACAATAGGGAAAAGATATAAAAACATCATTGCTTTTACAACATTGCTGGCACGTAGAAGAATTTTATTACATTGGAAATCTAGAAATCCACCTAGTGTGTCTCTGGGGTTTAATGACCTAATGCAGTTCATACAGTTAGAGAAAATAAAATACACTCTCAGGGGGTCCAGGGACAAATTCTTTTCAGTATGGGATCCAGTGCTGACATATCTGGGTAAACTTAAGACTATGCCTGCTTAGTACCACTTAGCAGCCCTCTAGCATCTACAGGTGTGATATTTATCCTTGTGAGTTATAGTGTGTAGTACACAACTTGAAAAAAATGGTGAGCCTATGTTAATGTATGTGGGTTTTATTTCTTGTTTTTCCCTTTTTTAAATTTTTTTTTCTCCCTGGATGGATGTCCTGTATGTTCAGGGAGGGGGGGAGGGGATAATTTATACAAAACGATCTGAGCATTTGTCTAAAATTCTTGTGAATGTTGAATCAGGTACAACTCCTGTGATATGAGTGCTCAATAAAAATATATTCCACAAATAATCTGCTTCAATTCAACACCTCATGTCTGCATCACCACTTTCCAGTCTCCAAAACGTTCGTACGCATGGGTCTAAATTTGCTTAGAAATACGCTCATTTTCCCGTCAAGTTCGTTTTTATAAATCACAACTTTGGCGTGAGAAGTGGCGTACGCATGTTTCAGGCCCCGTTTTCTGCAGACTCAAATTTGTCCTCCAGAAAAAGTAATAAAGTAATAAACAGTCGACGACGACTGCCACACAGCTATATTGTGGTACATAGACAGTCATTGAGGCACAACAATAGTTTTCTGGTTGAATGTTCAGCTCAAGTCTAGAAGGCCCTACAAGACATGATCAGAGGAACAAGAATCAGAATAAGTTCAGGTATTGCACATCTTTAGCATACCACCCAAAAATCCACTACAATGCAGGAAATAACATCTACTTAAACCAAAATGTCCTGGGGGTGGACCTTCAGCTATGTCTTTGCTTCACAGAATGTAACCAATGTTGTCCATCTACAATAGGCCGCCCCTATCAACGACTTCAGGCCCCAAAAACCACCAGAATGCACAACATGGACACAACGGCAAATTCCAATTCCCTGATATTTGAGCCACCAACGTGTGTGGCTGCATGCGCTGTAAAATTTGGGTCACCCCCGACAAAATCTCACTCCAAAGTTTTTTGAAAAGTTGGCAGCTCTGGTTAGTTTGTGTTTAAAGTTGTAGCACTTTCTGGAATGGCTGCTTGTGAACGTATTAACAGCAGTATTGCATGTGGAACCTCACTCGGCAAGCATCGGACTGGGAGGTGGGGGGAGAGATCCCGTTTCGGGTCCGGAGTGGAGGAACAATGCTCCACTCCAACAACTTATGTGGCCCGTACAGATTTGCTCCACGCACCCCGAGCTGCACACCGTTAATGGTCACCAGCAGCTCGTTGCCACCTCCGTTTGTCGCTTTAAATTAAACTCATACCCAGGATTTTAAGTACACTACTCAAAACAAGTCAATCTGAGCAGGGCTGTTTTGGACAGGGTAAAAAGGGTGCTGTTTTAAATGATCCTTGTGGTATTTTGACCAAAACATTTTCAGACATTTCATTAAGACCCCAAGGAGCCATATCAACTGCGGTGAAATGGGCATAATATGTCCCCTTTAAAACTAATGATAATCTGATGAGAATTTATTAAATGAGAAGTATGTTTCTAAACTGCTCGTACAGCCAATTTTTGGGGCTCTAAACAATAATAAAGATATGTACTTGTTCGTCCAAGCCTTGTGATTCTCGCAGTGTTTTCATTTCACCGACAGGAGTTACAGATTTTGAATTAGAGCATTTTGTTCGGGACCTTCTCCTGAGGTCTGATTTCTCCCTCTCATTCTTGCACACCTGCGGTAATTAGCGAGTTACACACGCTGAGGAGAGGGGCCATATGGGAAAGGGGAGAGTGAGATCTATAGATAAACTACTTCACAGGTGTTACTCAACACTATAGTTGGTGCAGTCAGTACAGCACAGGGACAGTGACCCAGTGTGGGCAGGACTAAAAATTTGTTTTTCTTTGTCTTTCAGGGGGAAACTGTTGAACTACAATGTAATTGGTTCTTCATCAGATTCCTGTATTAGTATGTATGAAGTGATAGTGACAGCGCCACCTAGTGGTCAGTGTGAAATGAAGTTTTAGCATTCGACCCCAAAATTCTGTCAGATGATCATAGTCAACACCTGATGAAGTCAAGACCAGTACTCTATACAAACTAATAGTGATAGCGCCACCTAGTGGTCGGACTGAAAATGAACTTTGAGCAATCTGGAAAGAATAGAAGAAAGAAACTGATAAAACAACATTTCTCAACAATTACAACTATATTCTTCAGCATGAAGAGATATAAATATGAATATATCTGTTACAATGTAAATGTTACTATACAAGCAGCTGACTGACTACAGTGTAATTTTGGTGCATAGTAATAAAACTGATAAACCTACATGTAGTTAAATACCTGTTTAACAGAAAAGTGTAGACTAGCGGCTATGGCGGATGAAGTAATGTGGTAGAACCAGAAGGTTGGTAGTTTGATACCACTCCTCCCCATCTGTATGCTGAAGTGTGCTTGGCTAGATACTGTACTGATACTACCCATTGATGTGTATGTGTGAATTGGTGAATGGCAACAAACTGTACTGTATAACCCACTTTTTATGGTCAGCGAGACTAGAGAAGCTCTATATAAATACAGACCATTTACCATTTACTAGTCTGTGTATGCTCCCTTTTTTTCTGTTATTTTGTAGTAGGTAATACTTACTTAAGTAAGTAAGTATTATCTTTCATTCAACATAGTTTCTGTTAGCAAACCTCCTTTGTGCCTTTCATAACAACCTCCAAGTCCCAGTTCTTCTTCTATTTTCTTCTGCTGAATTTAAGCTGCTTTTTCGGCATTCATATGCGAGATGCCACCTCTAACTGGTTTGTCTGTATCAGGCATCTGTAGCAAAATGGCAGTGCAACATGGCAATGTGTACTGGGGGAATATTCTATCGAAACCAAAAATGTTAGGGTCACAACGCAGTTAATGCAACAACAACAGAACAACCAGCGGTAGGTGCTGCGTCATTTCCTGTTTTCTTGCCACTGGTGGTGGTCGCTCTGCGAATTAGCTCCGCTGCTAAACACAACTGTTTCCCTGTAGCACTACGGCTAAAATCACCGGTCTGTAGTTAAACACTCGCACATACCAACCCTTATTCTATCGTGCTTAGTGATTCTGTGTTCTGTCTGAGCTCACCTTCGTAGCTATATAGCAGCGATGTCTTCTCTCTCTCCCTGTTGCTCTACTGCTCTCTCTTGCTCCGAGTGTCTAATGTTTACCTACTCCTCTGCCTCCCTTAACAGTAGTGGTACATGTAATAAGTGTAGTGTGTTGATAGTGATGGAGGCTCGGCTTAGCGACTTAGAAGCTCGGCTCAGCAGCTTAGAAACTCCGTTAGCTGTAGTTAGCCGGCTCCCGCTAGCCGCGGAGCCACCTAGCTTAGCACGTAGCTTAGCCTTAACGAGCAGTCCCCAGACTAGTCCCGTGCAGCCGGGAGCCCAGGGCAGATGGGTGACGTTCCAGAGGGGGCATAGTGCTAGACTTAGAAAGCCCACGATTAAAGAGCCACCAGCTCACGTTTCAAATAGATTCTCTCCACTCAGCGAGGCACCCGCTGATAAACAAACTCTGATTATTGGCGACTCGGTTCTGAGAAACGTCAGGTTAGCGACACCAGCGTCCATAGTTAATTGTATCCCAGGGGCCAGAGCCGGCGACATCGAATCTAAACTTAAGTTAATGGCTAAATCTAAAAAAGGTAAATACAATAAAATCGTAATTCACGTCGGCAGCAACGACTCCCGGCTTCGTATGTCGGAGGTCACTAAATTGAATGTTGAGTCGGTGTGTGCTTTTGCTAAAACGATGTCGGACACAGTAGTTTTCTCTGGCCCGCTCCCTAATACAACAGGTGATGACATGTTTAGCCGCATGTTGTCTTTTAACCGCTGGCTAATTGGCTAACTTTTTTGAGAAAAACTGGTCTTGTTAGGAGAGACGGCGTTCATCCCACTTGGGATGGAGCAGCTCTCTTATCTAGGAATATTACTAAGTCTATAACATGACAACCCATAGTTGGGACCAGGAAGCAGAGCTGCAGTGCTAAACACTTCTCTGCGCTCCCTCTGGATCAGTCACAAAACCCCATAGAGATTGTGTCTGTTCACCGTCCGATTAAATTATTGAAATTAAACAATAATAGAGCGAGAACTCCACACAAAAATTGAATACAAATTAAAACAACCTCTGAAACAATACAGGAAACCCAGACTTTTAAATGTGGTCTTTTAAACATTAGATCACTGGAAAAAAAGGCTCTTTTAGTTAATGAAATAGTCTCTGATTACAACATAGATTTATTGTCCCTCACTGAGACGTGGCTGCATCCTGATGATTATGTCAGTCTAAATGAATCTACTCCCCCCAGTCATATCAATTCACAGGTTCCTAGAGAAATTGGGCGAGGAGGTGGAGTTGCTGCTATTTTTAACTCCAGTCTATCAATTAATCCTAAACCTAAACTCAGCTACAAGTCATTTGAATGTCTGGTTCTTAGTCTTCCACGCCAATCCAGGAACCACCAACAGCCAATCATATTTGCCGTAGTTTACCGTGCTCCCAGGGCTTATACTGAATTTTTAAAGGAATTCCCTGAGTTTTTATCAAACTTAGTCCTAAAGACCGATAAAATTATTATTGTTGGTGACTTTAATATTCATGTTGATAATAATAAAGATTGCCTTAGCGTAGCATTTATTTCAATACTAGACTCTATTGGTTTCAGTCAGTGTGTGCACAAACCTACTCATTGTGGTAACCACACACTTGACCTTGTATTATCGTACGGTGTCGCAATTGAAAATTTAACAGTACTTCCGCGCAATCCAGTTCTATCAGACCATCATTTAATAACCTTTGATTTTTCAATAACTGAATATATGCCACTAATAAAAAAATCATTTTCTAGATGTCTACCTGATAGTGCTGTAGCTAAATTTAAGGAAATAATCCCAATTACATTTAAACCCGTATTAGCAGTAGATATAAACAACAAATTCTTTAAAACCCTGAGCTCCATTGAGATCGACCACCTCGTCGATAGCTCTGCAGACTCATTACGATTAACATTAGACTCAATAGCGCCTCTAAAAAAGAAAAATGTCAAACATAGTAAATTAGCTCCGTGGTATAATTCCCAGACAAATGAGTTAAAACAATTATCAAGAAAACTAGAAAGGAAGTGGCGCTCCAGCAACAATGTTGAAAACCTCATAGACTGGAAGAATAGTGTTAAAGAATATAAAAAGGCTCTCCACAAAGTAAGAGCCGCCTACTATTCAAAACTAATAGAAGAGAATAAAAATAACCCCAGGTTTCTCTTCTGCACTGTAGCCAGGCTGACAGAGAGTCACACCTCCACCGAACCCAGTATTCCTCCATCCCTAAATAGCAATATCTTTATGACCTTTTTTAATGATAAAATTCAAACTATTAGAAATAAAATCAACCATCTCCTGCCCTCAATTGGCACTAATACCCTCCCAACAACAGAGATCTCAGGAACGGCTGAGAATCCTACCTATTACTTAGACAGCTTCTCTCTGATCACCCGTGATCAGTTTACCAAATTAATCTCAGGTTCTAAACCAACAACCTGTATCTTAGATCCCATTCCTACCAACTTACTTAAAGGCATTCTGCCCCTAATTGATAGTTCGTTACTTAACATTATCAATCTGTCATTATCATCAGGTTATGTACCACAGTCTTTTAAAATAGCTGTCATCAAACCCCTACTCAAAAAACCCACCCTAGACCCAGAGGTTTTAGCCAATTACAGACCAATATCTAACCTCTCCTTCATTTCTAAAATCTTAGAAAAAGTGGTAGCCAATCAGCTGTGTGAGTTTCTCCAGGAAAATAATATATATGAAGACTTTCAATCGGGGTTTAGAGCCAATCACAGTACAGAGACAGCCTTGGCAAAAGTCACTAATGACCTTTTAATAGCCTCAGATCAGGGACTTGTGTCTGTCTTCGTTCTGTTAGATCTCAGTGCAGCATTCGACACAATTGACCATCAAATTTTATTACAAAGACTAAAACAGTTAATTAACATTAATGGAACCGCCCTTAACTGGTTTAAATCGTATTTTTCTGATCGCTCCCAATTTGTGCAAATTAATGATGAGTCATCTGTGCGCACCAAAGTTAATCATGGTGTTCCACAGGGCTCTGTGCTCGGCCCAATTTTATTCTCATTATATATGCTTCCACTAGGAAACATTATCAGGACACACTCTGTAAATGTCCACTGCTATGCGGATGACACCCAGTTATATTTGTCAATAAAACCTGAACAAAGTAATCAATTAACTAAACTTCGAACATGTCTCAAGGACATAAAAACCTGGATGACCCGCAATTTTCTCTTATTAAATTCAGACAAAACAGAGGTTATAATACTTGGCCCCAAACACCTTAGAGATGCATTATCTAATGATATAGCTGCGCTAGACGACATTGCCCTTGCTTCCAATGAAACAGTCAGGAACTTGGGAGTGATCTTCGATCCTGATTTATCCTTTAATAGTCACTTAAAACAAATTTCTAGGACCGCTTTTTTCCACTTGCGTAATATTTCAAAAATTAGACATGTCCTTTCACAAAAAGATGCAGAAAAACTAGTCCACGCCTTTGTTACATCGAGACTGGACTATTGTAATTCATTATTATCAGGCTCCAGCAGGAAGTCGTTAAAGACTCTACAGCTTGTCCAAAATGCTGCAGCACGTGTCCTGACGAGAACAAAGAGAAGAGAGCACATTTCTCCAATATTAGCATCGCTACACTGGCTTCCAGTTAAATCTAGAATAGAATTTAAAATTCTCCTCCTCACCTTCAAGGCCCTTAATAATATAGCGCCTTTATACCTTAAAGAGCTGTTAATACCTTATAAACCCACTAGAGCACTCCGCTCCCAGAATTCAAGCCTACTTGTCGTCCCTAAATTCTCTAAAAGTAGAGTAGGAGCCAGAGCTTTTAGCCATCAAGCCCCTCGGCTGTGGAATAATCTACCACTTTCAGTTCGGGAGGCAGTCACCATCTGTTCGTTTAAAAGTAGGCTCAAAACCTTCCTTTTTGATAAAGCTTATAGTTAGAGCTAATTAGTGCGCCAGAACGTTACTTGTTCTATTTTATGACACATGACACACGGAGCTTCTCTTTCCAGCTTCTCCTTCCTCTTCTCCATCCCTATCCCCCTTCCCCGGAATCCCTTTGCTTTATCATCCGCAGATCCAGGGCCTCTGTGGCCGCACCATGGATTACGGTTTGTGGATCGCGCAACGGGGGTCGCGGTGTTGGATCCAGTGTGGCGGATTCTGAGTCATGTGGGCTGATCGTGGTGCTGGTGACGGACCCTGTGTCGCGTTGGCATTGGGCACGGGCGGTGGACCAGGACCGCAGTGGTGGCCTGTGATGGGTCCTCCTGGTGGGCGGCGGTGGACGGTGACTGAGGACTGAAGTGGCGTCTGGTCTGGATGGTGGATCGTGGTCTAGATGGTTGCTGAGCATGGACTGTGCTTCATCAATGCTTTTAGAGACTTTGATTATTGATGATGTTCTCCTGCACGTGGCATCTATTGCACTTCTGTCCGTCCAGGGAGAGGGATCCCTCACATGTGGCTCTCTCTGAGGTTTCTACATATTTTTACCCTGTTAAAAGGGTTTTTTGTAGTTTTTCCTTACTCTTGCTGAGGGTTAAGGACAGAGGATGTCACACCCTGTTAAAGCCCTATGAGATGAATTGTAATTTGTGAATATGAGCTATACAAATAAAATTTGATTGATTGATTGAATGCAACTCATGTATGAGGATTATATTCCCATTTTTGGAAAAAGAGCCTTAGAAATTCTAAACACTGCCCCTTTAACTGCCAGACAATTGTGATGATTCTGTTGGTTGTTTTGTTGTTCCCTCTCTGCTTTCTTTTCTTCCTCTGCAGGTTGTGTGTTTGGCAGGGGATGCGGCTGGTTCCCCCCGCTTCAGCTGACCAGGCACTCCTGCTCTCATTCACCTAGCCACGCTGACGGCTCCTGTCCATGCTCCAGCTCCAGCACCAGCACCGGTTCCAGCTCTGGCACCTACACTATCAGCTTCCCTGGTCGCTAATCCTACACAACCCTGGGAACCCTTCATCCCCACGCCCTCCAGGTATGAATGTGAGTTAGGGTCGTGTAGAGAGTTTCTTCACCAGTGTAGTCTCGTGTTCGATCAGCAACCGTGGACTTAGAAAGCTGCGCAGGGCCCTAGGCAAGATTTCAGATTGGCGCCCCCCAACATACACATGCAAACTTTCATGCATCCCCAAGAACTGTTGGACTGTATACAGCTGCACACACAGGCAGACACATTTGTAAGCTATTAAAAATAATACAAATTATAAAAATAGTCTGAAATCAGCTGTACTGACATGTCATGTCGACAAAAATAAACGTTGATTATGTGCACAATCGGGGTGATTCTTACCTCTACTTTATTCTTTCTTCTCCTCCGCTTCTTTGCGCCGCTTTCTGAATTGTGCACCTGATCATTTAATGCTTTTAATAATCATTTAATGCCCTTAATAATATAGCGCATTTTTACCTTAAAGAGCTGTTAGTACCTTATAAACCCACTAGAGCACTCCGCTTCCAGAATTCAAGCCGACTTGTCGTCCCTAAAGTCTCTAAAAGTAGAGTAGGAGCCAGAGCTTTTAGCCATCAAGCCCCTCGGCTGTGGAATAATCTACCACTTTCAGTTCGGGAGGCAGACACCATCTTTTTTTTTAAGAGCAGGCTCAAAATCTTCCTTTTTGATAAAGCTTATAGTTAGAGCTAATTAGTGCGCCAGAACGTTACTTGTTCTATTTTATGACACATGACACACGGAGCTTCTCTTTCCAGCTTCTCCTTCCTCTTCTCCATCCCTATCCCCCTTCCCCAGAATCACTTTGCTTTATCACCCGCCGATCCAGAGCCTCTGTGGCCACACCATGGATTGCGGTTTGTGGATCGCGCACCGGGGGTCGCAGTGTTGGATCCAGTGTGGCGGATTATGAGTCATGTGGGCTGATCGTGGTGCTGGTGGTGGACCCTGTGTCGCGTTGGCATTGGGCACGGGCGGTGGACCAGGACTGCGTGGTGGCTCGTGATAGGTCCTGGTGGGCAACGGTGGACGGGGACTGAGGACTGGAGTGGCGTCTGGTCTGGATGGTGGATCGTGGTCTGGAAGGTTTCTGACCATGGACTGTGATTGCAGTGGGACTGCTTGGCATGTCATGTTGGGGTTTTCCTTCAGGATGTCTACCCTCATCAAATGCTGCTAGAGAATTTGATTATTGATGATGTTCTCCTACACGTGGCATCTATTGCACTTCTGTCCATCCTTGGAGAGGGATCCCTCACATGTGGCTCTCTCTGAGGTTTCTACGTATTTTTACCCTGTTAAAAGGGTTTTCAGTAGTTTTTCCTTACTCTTGATGAGGTTTAAGGACAGAGGATGTCACACCCTGTTAAAGCCCTATGAGATTAATTGTAATTTGTGAATATGGGCTATACAAATAAAATTTGATTGATTGATTGATTGATTGTTAACAGGGTAAAAATACATGTTGTGTAACTTCAAAGGGGTCCTCATGCAGATTGAAGGTGACCAAATGTCTAAAGCCTGGTCACAGCAAGCAGAGAGCCGATTTGATAAACGTTCTTCTCCTGCAATGAGGAGCTTGTCTAAGCATAAATGAAGTGTATTTTGGGTGGCTCAGGGCCAAATGCCTTTTGTCTGTCATTGTGATACAGGCTTTGAGCCCCTAGCCGCAGCTAGGTATGAATTAAACTACCAGAAGATAAATGTTTGCTGTGTCATGTATTTATTGTCCCATAATAAAGGTCATAGTGACTTTTGCTGAGGCTGTCTCTGTGCTGTGATTGGTTCTGAACCCAGACTGAAAGTCTTCATATATATTATTTTCCTGCAGAAACTCACACAGCTGATTGGCTACAACTTTTTTACATCAAGAAACCACTCGCTCACCATCTGTGAAAAATTGTAGAGAAGTATTGCATTTATATTTTGTTTGAGTATATTTAAGTTTAGGGAGATACACAACCCAGTCTCATCAGAAAACGTTCAGTGGCAACGTTGGTCCACTTGGAACGACGTTACCATCTCACATTCTGGCCTCTCAGAGTGTGAGATGGTAACATTTTGTCAGCCCATTGTTTTGCATTGGCGTGTTCTCACGTCACGTGACTCACAAGCTCCCGTCTGCTGAGAGGAAAACATGGCGGATATTCCTTGTTTTCTCAGATAAAAATATACTTTTGTAACTTAGTTTGGGCATAAAAATACATTCTGACACCATTTCTAGTGAGAAATGTGCTCTTTGCTTCCACAGTCTTCAGCCAGTTCGTGCTTATGATAAATATTTTAATAGTTATCACGAATGTTTTTATAGTTGCTATGAGGGTTGCTATGACGCTGCCATGCCAGCACGGCGCAGCGTGCTGTTAAAATCACCGTCCCTGCGTGGTGTCCTTCAATGATCGTGAATGTTATTCACGTTATATAATATTAATATTTGAGGCTAGATTACACCTCTAATGCGAAGGATCCTGCGAGACCGTTCATCCCGAAGGGGGACCGACTGCGCCACGGACCGACTGGGTGAGCGGAACTGAGGTGTGGCTTTTAGTAAACATCCGGACCTTTAACTCTGGGCTGCGTAGTTACCACCGAGCGCTTGGAAGACAAAAGATGTCATCTTCCTTCTGTCAGGTGAGTGGTTTATTGTTTTTAAAGATCGTTACGATCTAGGTTTACAGTCGAGTGCTGACAGCGGATGCGGAGTCCGTTGATACACACAATACTAATCTTCAGCTAATACGCCATTGTTAGCCACATGCTACAGCCCACCGTAGCCTGTGCTACCTGGGAGGTGAATACATGGTTGTTGAAACCAGTTCAAGACGCTTAGCTCATCATTGAGGGACGCTACAATATAAATATAAACATGAATTTGATTTATGAATGCTTTAGATTAATAAGGAGTGTATTTCTCTACCATTACTCCAAAATATCAGATCAATTTGGTTTAATGTATAGTATGCAATATGACAATAATGTTTCCATGTTATGGAGTTGCAATTCATTTTATAAAACAATTCCTATGTTCTGTTTTTTAATCAAGAAAGATCCAAGTGAAGGTACAGGAGTTTCATTAACGTCAATAACTTGGACCGAACACTTTGTTTTGCTTGATGAAGAGCAGGAAGGGCAGCCTGGAGAGAAAGAGAAGCCGGGTTGAGCCCACTACCATCATCCACGTACCACGAGGAAGATGAGGGAGAGAAATGATCCTACCATTAAAGAGGTACTTTTAAGTTACATACCAGAAACACCATTTTATATAATATGCCAAATATACATTTTTATAAAATCCCCAAAGTACGCTTGCTGACATACAAGTTAATATCACACTGAAAGAATTTTGATCAATCATGCTTCCCTGCTGTGATTGTTTAAGTGGGAAAACAACTTTTTCCACAGGAAGGCAAGTCAATTTAAGGAATACATGTTCAAAGTTTTCCTCTGTTATGTATAATGATGACCCCCATCAAACATAATGTTAGCAATCTTTACACCTTTTAATTTATTCTGATTATTTCTGTCTACATGTGTGAATTTGCCTTCATTAGTTTCAGAAAAGAGCGATGATGTATCGGTCAGTGGGCGGCAGCACGAGACTCCGCAAACTAGTCTGTAAGCAAAGTAGACAAAGGCATCGAGGTTGCGGCCTGCCATCATTGTTATTTTGCTTAAGGGACTGAATATGTATCATGTAGAAATATTAGCATTTCCCTTATATCTACCAAAACTGCTTGTTTCACAGACTGCAGTTTTGTTTTGGTCCGATGTGGTGTGCAAATACAACTGTATCTGCAATGGGTTGTTGGGCATTAACATTTGTAACTCTAATTTTGTTTTGACAGACTGTGAAAAGAGCGTTGAGAACATCACCACTCTACAGGAAGACACAGTCCAGTAATGGGTGTCAGAAGTTCAGTAGTGAACGACAGGTACTGTGGAAAAATGTGTGTCATTGTTGTACAATGTCCTTTGACTCTGTTTACACAAGGTTAACACAAAAAGGTTTGATTGTAAACTGATATTGGTATGAATTCATGTTATCTCCTCTTCACAAGAAACAAACAATCCAAATTACCTGCAGAACGCCCTTGATGGAGGCTTCAGCTGCATCGTCAGACTGGCGAGACAGCAAGATGCCAACTTTAATGCCAATTTATTTGTGTAACATTCTGTGACCAAATGTATAGATTACTTTTTTTAGATTGTAAAAAAAGAGAACCCATTTATTAAAAAAAAACTACACTAGAATTACCGCAATGCGTTGTATGACTCCGCTAACCAGCGCAGTGTCCGTCTACATATTTCTACATATTTTCTCTCGTATAAATGACACTGTGTCTCTTGACAACTGAAACCATAAGATGAGGTCAGTGTGGCCTTGACCTTTTGACTTTAACACAAATACACAGTTAGACAATCCGAAAACATACAGTTATGCCAAAATATCTTTGGTTTCACATACTAGATGGCATAAGCAGAGACATCAACTCAGGAAAAATATTTCTGTAGAAAAGAAAGCCCTGTACGTGTGTATGTATACATCAATCATGCTTCCCTGGAAGCATACGTGTGTATGTATACATGTATGTAACGCACTATTGAGACGTCTTGTTTTTGATCATATATTCTCAGGAAGGACTGATGCATGTACTGAGACGGGACGTGAGGGCCTACTCTGCGTGCTCAGAGTTCAAGCCCAGCAGGCTGCAGCGGGCCTGACATATTCCGGAACAGCAGCACAGTCTTTGGATGACTCCTCTGAAGATGAAAACATGGCGAGGTACTTCTCCACTGATGAAGAACAGTGAGGGCTGTGATTAGCTACACTCTCTTGCTACAAGACTACTCTTGCTACTCCCTGGCAGCCTTAGGAAGGCATTAGCTTGCTGTTGGGTAGCTGTTAGCTTCAGCATTTTTAGGTTTTAGCGGCCTGTCTGACGTTTATGTTTAAAAAAAAAAATCTGAGGGGACCATCTTCATAATTTAACACTATGGTTTGTTTGTGTGTCCTTCAGTTCTTCTCAAGTGAAGCAGTACAGGTGTGCCTCAGCTCCACGGTCCCTTCTGCAGCCTCCGCTCCTGATGCTAACCTCATGTCTCCATCACACCAAGCAGCAGACCTGGAGTGACAGACCTTTCTCCAGAGCTGCCCCCTCCCTCTGAAACCCCCCTCTCCAAAACACTATTGGTGGCGTTTTTAAAGTCTTATTTGCATGAGAATTGTTGATCATAACATTTCCAGCAGATGCCTTAATGTAATGTTTGTGAACAATAAATGACATTGATCATAACATATTGGTATTTCCTTGCACTTCTACACCATGATATTGTCAGATATGATGCTGATTACATTAAAGCAGTGAATGCTCTGCTTTAAGCAACATAAACACACAATGATTCAATGGATCTGAAGTAGAATGGGCACATTACATTCTGTAGAGAATGCCTCAGTTATTGAAGTCAGAAAATACATTTCTTTATCTGAGGTTCCAGTCATTTATAGTCACAGGAAAGCACACAGGTCTGGTTGTCTAGGGACACCCATATCATATTGTTTAAGATGTGTAACATCAAGTTTGTGTATCAGTTCAAAATACATTCCGTCATTAGTCAAGAGTTCACTCTTGTTTACACTAAATTTAGGTGACCCAGATGTTTCACAATGCATCTGATAAGGTCTTATGAGAAACATTCTTAACATTAAAGAAATTAACACAGAGGTTAGCAATAGATGTTTGACTCAAATCAGTAGCTGGTAATCAGCAGCCTGACTTATTCAAACACATTAATACTACAATGAATGAGGCAGGGGTTGTACTTCGCTACATTGGAAATTACAACCGTTACTGAGTAAAAAAAAACATAGTTCAAGGCGCAAGGCAATTTTCACTGCAGTGGTAGATGCTGCATAGACTGGGTGACGTTCCCTCACGTGCACGTTCAACCTGTTCGCGAAAAATATGCGCGACATGCACAACACTGCAGAGGGAGCCACTGCAGAGCGGCTACAGAGGCGCCTGTGGCTGAAGAGCTGCGGGTTGCCGACCCCTGGCTACGGCGAAAGAGCGATTTGTTTACTGCTCCGCCGTTAAAGACATGCGGACGTCAAAACATTAGTTCGGCTATAATATTAGTTTCGCCTCGCATTTTCCCCTCCCGGTCGCGCGCACCACCTGTTATGACTCCGCGCACCACACAGTTTGAGAATGACTGCGCTACACAGGGCCGGCCCTAGCATTTTTGCCGCTCTCCGCAAGCTTCACTCCTGGTGCCCCCCCCCCCACCGTACACACAGGCAGTGTATTTAGCAAGGCAGCCGACAACAGCAGAGCGAGCAGAGCAGGAGGCAGAGGGGGACTGAAGAGAAGCTCCTCAGCTTTATACTCTCCAGCTTGACTAGGGCTCAAGATGTACAGTGGCACCACTGTACATCTTGAGCTGACCGAGACACACAACAGTATAAGAAAAACATTTACTGTATATTCCTCAGGAGAACAAGAAATAGTTAACCTACTATTATTTCATAAACTGAAGATGTTTCTCAGAAGTAGACATAAGAACACAATTGAAAATACATTTTGGCAGAAAATTTGGTTTCATCCCTTTTCTTCAGGTAGGAGTATTGTGTGAATGCTGGCTGATCATGTTGGCGCATCCTATATCGTGTTGGCAGCTTATCATGAATAGTGGTGTTGGACCATGATCAAGTTGGCAGCTGATGGTGGATCCTTATGGTGGCAGTGGATCATTACGATGGATTATGGTGGCACCTGGTTTAGGTGGTGGATCCTGATTGTAGTTGCAGCTGATAGTGGACTATGATTACAACAAGCCTGCTTGATATACAATATGCCTACTCAGATACTTTGCCATTAATGACAATAACTCCTCAGTTTCTGTGGCATCTATTGCACTTCGGTCTGAGGGTTGAGGACAGATGATATCACACCTTGTTAAGCGTTTTGAGACTAATTGTGATTTGTTAATATTGGCTATACAATTATAATTTGATTAATTGATGAATTTGAATGCTACATTTATTCAAATTGTTTTGTTACTCACTTAAGTCATCAAATGGAGTACATTATACATTAAATGTCAGAGACTGTATTCTGTATTCTGTTTTCCTGGAGTATGCATGTTCTACATGGTATTTCTCCTAACCTTAAAATGCCCATTGATGTAAATAGAAAAATAAATGGTTGTTTGTCTCATCATTAAGATGCAAAGTAAAACCATAGCTATGTTCAATCAAGTTCTATAAACTCTTCTGGAATCCTGATGATTTAAACGAAAATGTTGCTTTGCAAGAGCAACTATTTAAAAAATGTATGGGCAACAACACTACTATTTTATGTCCATCAAGAAAGCTGTAATTTAGGAGGTTGTTTAGGCCATATATCTTGTTTTATTTATTTTGTTAAATCTCTATTTAATCAGGCAGTTATATATATTTTCCAAAAAAGTCGGTTTTCCAAAAAAGGCCTGAGATCAAGAATCCTTCACAATCAGCAACAAACAATTACAAAGGCCGCCTGATGTCTGAGGAGTAGAGTGGTCGTCCTCCAACCTGAAGGTCGGCAGTACGACCCCCAGTCTGACCCATCTGAATGCCGAAGTGTCCTTGGGCAAGATGCTGAACCCTGAATGGCCCCTATAGAATAACAAAGTGCTGCGAATATATGCACTGTATGAATGTGAGTGTGAATGGGTTAATGTAAAACTGTACTGTAAAGCACATTGAGTGGTCATCAAGACTAGAAAAACCTATATAAATACAAAACCATTCTTTTAATATGCTAGAACTGTCAGAGAGCCAGTCGAGGTTGAAATCGCCCATAATTAATTACAGGAGTCATGCAGCATCGAGACTGTCAAATGTGCTGAAGGGTGAAGAAGCATAACATTTTATAAATAGGTTCCCCAGATGGTTTTCATAACACATTACATTATTAAGAGTAATGTAACCATCTGTTTGACCTGAACATTACTTGGAACATTATGAGCAACCTATTATTTAGCTTTTACAAACTAGTCCTGCCATAATACAACTTGTTTAGTGAGTAACCTTCTGCAAGACAAAAAGATAAAATGCATATAACCATGAAAAACTATTTAGCAATAGGTTACAATAAACTTCCCTATTGTAGGTTTATGGTGAAAAAAGTTTATTGTAAATTTCAATTTAAAAAGATGATCATAAAAAATGTTCACAGTAAACTTGATTGGGTCTTGCTGGCAGATTTCTCTTCACCTTGGGTAGTGGCACTCTACTCCAATGACCGCACTCTGGCTCCGTATAATGCCACTTCTGCTCAACACTTTAGGGTTGTAGACCAATGTGAAGGCATAAATGAAGGCATTCTCTGTCATCTAAGGAAAGACAACAGTTTTTAAACAAACAATTGTCCGTAAGCATTATATGAATGAAGTAATACAATTCTCATACCGTAAGTGTGCTGCCACAGCCTTGCAGCTCAGATTCAAAGACAAGCACATGAGACAAGTTGTCAACATCAGTGGCTGGACAACCACCAAGCATGATCTCCTCAGGTTTAATCAACCTGCCGAGGCCTAGCAGGTCCTGACTCACTTCCACCTGGATTCTACTTTCCCCACACCTCAAAGCAACAGGGTAGGTAGTCACCGGCTGCCGCAGTTCAAACCTAACAGGAGGCGTGTTCACAGGATCCAATGGATCTTTTGGAAACCTCCAAGAGTGTGCGCTGACTGTTGGCTGGGTTCGCTCTACATGGAGTCTGAGAGCTTGTTCAACAGACGCCCTGGAGTTCTTCCTTTCAGGCTCTGCTGCTGCAGGCTCCTGCGCCTCAACCCCCCAGTAGTTTGGCGCGCTTATACTGAGAAATTGAGCATTACTAAACCTCACACATGTCAGCACAAAGCCAAATATGACAAGCTGGCTGGAGCCCATTGTTGCAAACAACCAGACACAAGGCAGCTTTCTTGAGTATGACCACTGAGGCAGACAAAATAAGTAACTTCTCCCTAAGCCTAATTAGCTGAATCCCTCTCCACATGTGTGGATATCACAGCTGAGCGTGTTTCACTAATGGTCAGTGTACCACGTGCACAGAAGCTGTGTCACAGTCATCCAGTATTAATTTACTGGGGCTCCACAAACAGTGCTTTGTTAATTTAAAGGCACTTTGTACTGAGAGTTATTTTAAAACAATTTGGTCTTAGGGCAGAAGATATCACACGTTGTTGAAGCCCTATTAGCCAAATTGTGATTTGTGAATATGGGCTTTAAAAATGTAATTTGATTGATTGATGGACATCATAAAAACAGGTATTCAGTGAAAACCTTACAACTTGTAATCAACTGATTTACAGTAGCAATCTGATCTAAGGAGATAAGTGCAATGACAGTGGATCTTTAGTACATTTAGTTTCTGATAAGCATTCTGTGGCGAAATTGACAATTTCATGTAGAACTACAAAATTCAATTTTTTTTGAATATTTGTCTAGTACTTGTTGCCGATTCCAGAGAGATACTCTTTTAGTTTGAGAGACAGAGAAACATAAAGGCAGAGAGAGAGAGAGGATTATGTGTTACTGTTTAGGAGCAGCAGCAGTAAAAGGAAGCAAAATAAAACTTTTCCCCAGAGCTAGTTTTGAACCTACAACCACTTATTCACTGTACAAGCATTTCAACCACCCATGTAATCAAACAATGTTGCTGAACAGTTATGCAAGTTTCCAGTCTCCTTTCGGGTTCCTGTTTTTCTTTTTGTGATAATCCAGCCTCTTTTAGAGAAAGGGGACTTGGTATGTTTCAATTTGGCACCAGTAGCAAAAAGCAAACATTTTTTTTTTGCCCAGATCTGAATTTGAACCCACCACCTCTGATTCCCTGTTCAAGAGTTTCAACCTACTGAACTAAGCACAATGTTGATTAACAACTGTGAAATGTGTTACTTTAAATAGTTCTTCCCCCTCTCCTCTGTTTGTTATCTCATAAATTAGTCGCACCTGTGTGTCCACCACTGAGAAGAGACAGATCTATGCTCCAGCGCAGCTATCCAACCAATTACTCTTTTTCAAAAGCTATAAGTCTGATCTGTGAAATAAAAACTCTGTGAGAATCCCAAGACCAGGTGAGAGGGGGGGCGGGGCACTCAAAACAGGTCAATCTGAGGAGCGCTGTTTTAGACAGGGGAAAAAAGGGTCCTGTTTTAAATTATTCTTGTGGTATTTTGACCAAAAAATTTTGCAGACATTTCATTAAGACCCCAAGTATCAACCATATCAACTGTTGTAAAAGGTTCATAATATGTCCCCTTTAAAACCCGTTGTACCTGCCAGGAGAGAAGGTGGAGGATCGACACAGGCCAGCCGGTGCCACAGGGTAGATGAGACCAGGTTGTTAACTATTAATGTCCTGCCTATGTATGACATTTTGGGCAACAGCCACCTTATTTTAAGAACATTCGCAATGTCTGTATAGAAAACCCGGATCATGGCTATAAAACCTGGGTTGAACCCAAAAGCAGCCAGAATCTGCCATAAGTACTGGTGTTCAACGTGGTCAAAAGCCTTTTCCTGGTCTATGGAAAAAAGACCAGTCTCTATCCCAGAAGGACAAAGAAATCAGCAGGAAGGCCAACTATCCCTGGAGCTTTGCCGCTCTGCAGGCTCATGGTGGCTCTGTGCAGCTCTTCCTTTGTAATGTCTGCAGCTAGCTCCGTGTTGTCCCTGCTTACATGAGGGAGACCATTCTGAAAGCTCTGAGACTGAGACTTCAGAGCCGCTACCCGTTCGTAAACA
This sequence comes from Platichthys flesus, assembly GCF_949316205.1. Lineage (NCBI taxonomy): Eukaryota > Metazoa > Chordata > Actinopteri > Pleuronectiformes > Pleuronectidae > Platichthys > Platichthys flesus. Next base: position 817,173 of record NC_084948.1, on the reverse strand, counting down.
GTGAATGGTCTTCCTTTGTCCATTTTTCTCCTCCAGCCCAAAGAAGAACTGGGAGGGGGCATCCATCTGCGAGATGTTCATAAAACCTGGACCTGACCAGAGCTCCCTGTGCTGAGACGCCCAGCAGGTTGGCTATAGCCGACTGTTTGGTCTTGAAGGAGTCTAAATGCCCTTCATCTCCTGTAGAAGCTACTAAAGACTGTAATTCTTCTACCTGTCTCTCCAGATCTCTCATTGTCCGGATTAAATCTCTGTTGACATTGTGAGTTAACTGCTGGCAAAGTTCTTTTATTTGTGTTTTCCCAATGTCCCATCACTGCTGTTGTGCAATAGTAGGAGTAGAATTGACGTTGGCTAATTATTAATAATCATGAAATATCATTATTAAAATAACAATTATTCATTAAAAATAATACAAAATGATAAAGCTATTAATTAAGAACAGTAACACATTTAATTAGAAATGATACGGTTATACATTAATAATAGTTAAAATAATTAATGAAAACAATACAATTATCAATTAAGAATAATACAAATCTGTAATCATTGCTTATTGTCGCGGGGCACCACCCTGGTTACAGGGACCAACGAGTCAATCTATAAAATATCAGTCTCATAATGATAAATGTCAAATCAATAATCTCAATATTTAATATTAATAATTATTTAATTAACAGTGAAGGCTTCTAAATTCGAGCACAGGCAGGCATAATCCAGCTGCAATCACATACATATGCACAAATAATCACAGACTACAGATACTTTAATTACAAAAGCATTTATTAAAAAGGGGAAATAAAGTTATAATGTTATTCAATGATTCATCATTTTAACAAGCTCCGATATTTCAAAGATAAACACAGCAGCAGCACTTATCACAATTCAGAAAAAACATGTAAAACCGGCGGTCTACCTATGTATGTCTGTCTCGGTATGTGTGTGTGTCTGTGTCAAAGTGTCTCTCTGTGTGTGTTTGTCTATGTGTGTGCATGTGAAATACAGTTAGTGTTATTTAATGATTCATCATTTTAACAAACTCCCATATTTCAAAGATAACAACAGCAGCCGCTTATCACAATTTAGAAAACACATGTATTCATCTATGTGTATCTGTGTGTGTGTATCTGTCTGTGTCTATCAATGTGTCTCTGTGTCTGTGTGTGAGAGAGCGAGAGAGAGAAAAAAAGAAGGGGGGCGTGGCGATGACGCAGTCACGTGGTGACGTCACATCTAAGATGGCGGCCGATCATGATTCATGGAATCAAGGCCTAAAAACTCTAAAAAAGGCGGATTGACTACAAAACAAGATGGCGGAGCCGTTATGAATTTAGAGCCAGAATGGGAGGAGAGGGAGAGAGGAGGCGTGGCCATAATAGACTCAAAATGGTGGTTTAACTTGCGTTATTCAAAATGGAGTCTATGTTAATGACACCATTTGGCCGGAGCTCACACTGGTGGTCGTCGCATGAATTACACAAAGGGATTTTCAGACAAAGAGAATTCTTTGTCTCTGCTTTGGCGTTCGGCCGCATGGCTTCCAGATGTGTCCAGCCTCTCTGAATATAGATTTAACTATGTTACATGAACTGTATTCTAAATACAGATCGGATGTGTGTATAGGTCGGTTTAGAAGGAGAGAGAGAGAGAGAGTATACAAGGAGAGAGCAAAGCTCTTAAAAGCACCGTCAGAGACAAGTTACATTTACTTTACCACTCAGCACCCAAGTGGCGTTGTGTGCTGAGGTTTGACCGGTAAAGTATCTTTAAAGTTGTTCAAACGGTCACAATGAGCTGGAGACGCTGCTCACGGTGCTTAAAAACTATGGCACAAGGCCGTAACCGGAAACCGGAAGTGGCAAATCGCCGCTAAACACTGGAGACTCAGCGGTCTCATACAAAAAAAATACATTCAAGTATTAAAACAATACGCTACGTATTAGATTAACATCTGCCAAGACAATAAAGCCTCTTACTGTACCACCCTCACGGTGTGCGTGCGCGTCGGGCCAGTGAATCACGTGGTCTCTCAAGCGGTGCTCCGGAGCTCGCCGCTGGACCGGACAAGCAGCGGATTTTCTCGTGCTGCCTCGACGGGATGAACATCGTCCTTCTTCTTCAGGGATGTGGATCTCGTGCTCCTCAGCGGAATGAATCTCGCGCTTCTGCAGGGGACGGCGGTGGAAGCCGTTTGTAGATCGTTGGGAAAAGAAAGTAAAAAGTCCATGGGGAAAAGTTAAACAGTCTGACATTGTTCCGCGTGCAATTTCCTGTTTGGTCTTTTCAAGTTAAAACAGCAAAAGTAGTCTCTATCAAAGTAAGATCAAACTTAAGATAAAAGACAATGAAAGAAATGAAAGAAAATAACTCTGGTTGCCTCCTTTAGCAACTAAATCATCTGGAAAGACCCGGAGGGGTCTGTTGACGTCTTCAGAGCAGGGAAAATTGGCAGCGATTATTGATGTCTCAGCACTCTTATACCACCTGAGGACTTCCTGCTTCCTCCGGAAGTGGTCACAGGGTTCAGTTGGCTCTCAGCCAATGAGAATGCCAGGATTCCGACCTTAGTGGGTGGGGCTTGGAACTCAGCGGGGGTCCTGAAGGCTCTTCAGGACATTTTCCAACCACCAGGGGGAGATTCTCAGGCCTGCTGGAGAATGTTTTCCCTCCAAACGTTTTAATCCTTTGTCCTCACCGTCGGCTCCAGGCTGTCTGAGGAAGGTGTGAATTACGAGACTGAAAACTGGCCAAACTGGTTTCAGCTTGGCCTAGCAGGGCCCAAGTATTTACAACCCACTGTTTGGTCCTCACTGGGGAGTCTACCCCAACAGTCCCCCTTTGGTCTGAAAAGTGGGTCGTGACCCGGTTTCCAGGGCACACCAGGGTCGAGAGTCCAGTGATAATCCATGAGAGGTAGTCCTTGAGTGGAGTTGAGGCATTGAAAATTAGTTCATTATGAGGCAGAGAGGCAAAAATGTCTTCGAGGCATGAGTCTAAACAGAGAGAGGTAATTGTCTGGGCAGACAGGCTAAATAACATATATTCTAAAACACAGCACACATTTTCAATTTCACATAATGCTTATCAGCAGTTATTGTTAAAATACCAAATGAATTTCGGTGAAGAGTGAAATGAAAGAAAAGTGGAAACACGAACAGAAGAAAATGTTTGAGTAGGTGCTGGTGTTTTGAGGTAAACGTGTGTGTTATCCTGTCGAACCAAAACATTTGGAGCGGCGAGTCACGTTCTGTTGTTCGCTAATCTGTGAATTTATGATAAATCCTATTTCTAGGTTTTCAGATCTACAGATATTGGAATTTCACTGCCAAGACTGAATTGCCAAGTGTACCCGTGAGGGCTGCACAACCGTAGTGGTAACGACTTCAAAATCCTCAACGAGGTCTAAGGAGGTTCACTACCTGAACTACGTTATGCAATTTACAAACAGAGGGTCTAAAGCATGCAGCTATTGATGGACTGAGTGGTTTGAGCGTTTTTTTTGTTTTAAAATTGGGATTTCTTCCCCCCCTTTTTCCGATGTGGAGGTGAGAGGGGGTTTCTTGCAGCGCCTTGGTCCTTCCCCGTCATTGAAGTCATCTTTGGGAGTGGAGAAGGAGGGCGTCTGCTCCTAGTTTCGCCAACGGGGTTCAGTGTCTGGTCTCTCAGTGGAGCCTGGAGGAACACGTGGCACAACGTCTCTCATTGCTTCATCCACACATCTCCGTATTTACTCCTCTGTCCCAGGATGCATCCCATGTGTTGGATTTCGGTCACCACATCTATACTCCTGGTACTGATAGGGTTTCCGTCTGTTCTAGCCCCTGCTTCTCTGTTGAGAGGGATTCAGGTGCTGAGGTCGAAACTGTTTGTGGGGCTGGTTGAAATCCTCACCCCCTTGGTTTTGTGGGGCGCCCTGTTGGAAGGGTCGCTGTTCCTGGTTCTCTTTGCTGGGGTTCATCTTGGCGTGGGGAAAGTTGTCATCTTCCAGCGCCGGGTCCACATTTAGTTGGATTTGAACTGCCAGAAACACGGTGTCGTCTTCATTGAACCCTCGATTGTCTGGGTCAAAGCGATAAATGTATTTTTTAAGGGGCTCTAGCTGCCGGGTGCAGATTTCCTCTCTTTGAGGGGGTGCTGAGTCCTCAGGGTCTTCTGACTCGTGTGTGCCACAGTATTCATCTTTGTGGCCACCATCTCTTGCACCGGGAGGGGAGTACCATCCAGGACGCGACCGTGAGTCATGGTGCGCCCCTGCCTGAGTGGCAGACTGGGAATCTCCTTCAGCCCTCCAGGACGGATTCCTTCCGTCGTTGTGGTGTGGATCAGCATGGCTCCGTGCAGGATGTGTTCCTTCTGGCTGGAGTGGATGCTGTGTGTCCGCTGGAAAGGCATTTGGAGTGCCACATAGCGGTCCCAGGTCACTGCACGTCTATGGGTTGAGTCCGGCCCCCCCTTTGGTGTTGAGGGGGTTGGAGCGTTCGACTGCTGGGTGTGTCTGGCTCTCCAGAGCAAAGCTTCCTCTGCATGAGGGTTGCGTAGCTGTACTCGCAGCTTTTCTCCCAGCGTCTCTGTTCCGCTGGCTCCACCGGAAATTATGTCAGCTCCTGGCCCTGTCATCAGGGATATCAGCTCGAGGGGGGGGCAGCTCTGTCTGACTGGGCCCCCCTTTCTGCTGACCTTTGACCTTCGCGCTCCTGCACCGCCTGGTCCTGTTCTGTGCGGGTCTCGATGATATGCCGCAGGTGGGAGTTTTTCTCCTGCTCCGCTCGACATGCTGCTTGCATGGCCTGGAGCTTCTTCGCATGTTCTTGGGCCTGCAGCTCGGCTGTCTGCTGGTAGAGGAGTGTCAGTTGACCCAGAGCATGGGTTATTTTTGGATGCGGGCCAGTGGGGTTGATCAGGTGAATGGACAGTTCTTTAATCTTACAATCGCAGGTACTTAAATCATACTCACTCAACTCACTCACCGCATCAGTAGAACAATTTATCAGACTGCTACAGTCTCTGATAGGACGTCTGGTCCTGAGGGAGCAGTTGCCCCATGGTGTTACATGCTACTCATCTTCTGAGTGTGAAAAGGCACCTGGTGGACTGCTCATGCTTGCTTAGAAAAAGTGGGTAAAACACTTAATTAAAAACTACACAACAAGATGCAGAGGTGAGCTTCACCCTGTGTCTATATAGTGTCACTGAAGGATAGCTCGGTGGCTCAATCCTTAAGACCTAGTTGGTTAACAAACAAGTCTCAACAAAACTAGTCTCTCAAATCTAGTTTGTTTCCTTAAAATTAAAAAGCATGCAGAAAATCTCCTATAAAAATTACTAACTACTGAAACGCAGTTAGCAACCAACCATAATTACACAAAAGTCTGTTTAGCAAAGGGAATTAAGAATAAAGAAAATTCAAAGATAAATTAGTTCTAAACCTATTTCTCTCTTCAAAAATTAATCATAATTATTGTGCATTGAAATGACACAACCACTGATATGCTATAAGCAACCAATCACATATACACAAGGCACTAGTATACCTGCTTGGGACAGGTGCAAAGGGATTATAAATAAAAACTTTCAAAGAGAAATTAATTTCCAAAATTCTTTCCTTTTTCTTAAAATAATTTATGATTATTGTGCATCGAGAACACAAACACCGCTTGCAATCTGCAGCCAACCATGGATACACCAGGCACTAGTATACCGGTTTGGTAAAGGTTCAAATGTATTAAAAATAAAACTTTGCAAAGAAGAAATTTCGAAAATTTCTTTCTTCTTTAACAACGAATCATGATCAATTCAAAATGAGAGGGAGAAAAAAAAATTTAATTTTTCCAAAAAAAAATTTGTTTCTGGGAAAAATGAATCTGGATTATTGTACACAGTATTATGATACAGCTGGAGTTAGATTGCTTCACGAGGGGCACCATTTATGTTGTGCAATAGTAGGAGTAGAATTGACGTTGGCTAATTATTAATAATCATGAAATATGATTATTAAAATAACAATTATTTATTAAAATAATCAAAAATGATAAAGCTATTAATTAAGAACAGTAACACATTTAATTAGAAATGATACGGTTATACATTAATGTTGGGCCACAGTCCAGAGGCTGAACACCAGACACTGGAGCCGACGGTGAGGACAAAGGGTCGTAAACCTTTTGGAGGGAAAACATTCTCCAGCAGGCCTGAGAATCTCCCCCTGGTGGTTGGGAAATGTCCTGAAGAGCCTTCAGGACCCCCGCTGAGTTCCAAGCCCCGCCCACTGAGGTCCAACTCTGACACTCAATTGGCTTAAAGCCAGCATCATCCTATGACCAGCACCTCAAGGAGGCAGAACCTCTCAGGTAGAATAAAACCACTGAGACATCAAAAATCGCTGCCATTTTCCCTGCTCTGAAGACGTCAACAGACCCCTCCGGGTCTTTCCAGATGATTTAGTTGCTAAAGGGGGCAACCAGAGTTATTTTCTTTCATTTCTTTCATTTTCTTTTATCTTAAGTCTGATCTTACTTTGATAGAGACTATTTTTGTTTTTAACTTGAAAAGGCCGTGCACAGGAACTCACTCGCTCGCTGGCCGAGCTCAGAGACTTTCTTTCCAAATCCACAGCTGCGTCAACCGCTGCTCATCCCTGCAGAAGAGACGAAGCTGAATCCCGTTCCAAGAGCAAGAGACTTCGCTCTTTTCGGTCCAGCGCTGACCTCCGTTGCAACCACGAGACCCACCGGAGCACCGCTTAAGAGGCCAGGACACTGATTTGTTTTCCAGGAATCCGCCCGTTCGCACGCATCCTGAAGTTTAACGACAGATTCACTGGACTTCCGGGAAATCCGCGCACCACGCGCAAGCAACACCGCGGAGGTCACAGTAAGAGGCTTTATTGTCTGGGCAGAGACTAGTTTAAATACTTAGCGTGTCATTTGTTTGATTGTATGTTTGTTTGTAGATCGCTGATCTGTTTTAGCCGTGCTACACGGCGGGCCGAGACGACACATTCGGTTTCTTTGTTTACTGTGTTTTTGAGAAGAGCGCGGTACAGAGCCGGCGCTTCCTTTTTGCGTGTTACCGTCAGAGATATTGTGCGGAGATTTACATCTGTTAAAAGATAAATCTCACGTAACTGGACTGCCTGCTTTGCTAGTAGTTGTCTCTGACGATGTTTCCTGATCTCTCTCTCTCTCTCTCTCTCTCTCTCTCTCTCTCTCTCTCTCTCTCTCTCCTCCTAAACCTGTTTTTACACACGTCCCGACCTACACTTATACATTTCACGTTACATGAAGAAATCTAGATTTAACGAGCATTTATACATCTCGGTGCCAAAACCACGAGATAAGAAATCTCTTTGTCTTAAAGATCCCCTTTGTTAAGGTCAGTGACCGGCAGCCATTTTGCTTTTCGCAACGTGGCTTCACTAAGGTAACCTCCATCTTGAAAGTACGTGAATGTAACATCACTTTGAATTCGGCCAGAGGACGTCACCACGTCTCGACGCCATAGCCACTCCCCTTTCTCTTTCTTACACACACACACACACACACACACACACACACACACACACACAGGCAGACACACACGACCACACACACACATAGATACTCCGTATTACATGTGTGACAATTGTGATAAGTGCTGCTGCTGTTACCATCTTTGAAATATTGGAGTTTGTTAAATGAAGAATCATTGAAATAACATTAACTTTATTTCCCCTTTTTAATAAATACTTTTGTAATTAAAGTATTTGTATTTCTGTGATTATTTGTGCATATGTATGTGTATACAGCTGGATTACTATAGCCTGTGTTCGAACTTAAAACCCTTCATTGTTTATTATATAATCATTAATACTAAATATTGAGATTATTAATATAACCTATATCATTGAGACTGATATTTAAAGATTGAATTGTTGGTCCCTGTAACCAGGGTGGTGCCCCGCGACAATAAGCAATGATTACAGATTTGTATTATTCTTAATTGATAATTTTATTGTTTTCATTAATTATTTTAACTATTATTAATGGATAACCGTATCATTTCTAATTAAATGTGTTACTATTCTTAATTAATAGCTTTATCATTTTTGATTATTTTTAAGAAATAATTGTTATTTTAATAATCATATTTCATGATTATTAATAATTAGCCAACGTCAATTCTACTCCTACTATTGCACAACATAAATGGTGCCCCGTGTGAGGCTATATAACTCCAGCTGTATCATAATACTGTGTACAATAATCCAGATTCATTGTCAAAGAAAGAATTTTTTTTTTAATTTCTACATTCCCCTGCACCTTTGCAACACAGGTATACTCGTGCCTTGCGTATCTGTGATTGGCTGCAGAGTGTAATCGGTGGTTGTGTATTCGCGATGCACAATAATTATAAGTAATTTCCTAAAGAGAAACATAATTCGGAAATTTATTTCTCTCTAAAATTTTTATTTGTAATCCCTTTGCACCTGTGCCAAGCAGGTATACTATTGCCTTGTGTATCCGTTGTTGGATGCTTATTGCATATTAGTGGTTGTGTCATCTCAATGCACGATAATTATAATTAATTTTCTTAAGAGGAAAACAATTATGGAAATGTATTTCTCTTTGAATTTTCGTTATTCTTAATCCCCTTTGCTAAGCAGACGTTGTGTATCACTATGGTTGGTTGCTGACTACGTTTCAGTAGTTTAGTAATTTTTTTTTATTGGAGAATTTCTGCATGCTTTGAATTTCAAAGAGACTAACTAGATTTGAGACTAGTTACGAGTAGACTAGTTGTTAACCAACTAGGTCTAAAGGATTGAGCCATCGAGCTATCCTACATAGCGCTACTATATAGACACAGAGTGAGGCTCACCTGTGCATCTTGTGTAGTGTTTATTAAGTTTTATTCGCTTTAACCTAAGCAAGCTTGAGCAGCCCACCAGGTGCGATTCGCAATCAGAAGATGAGTAGCATGGACCACCCTGGGGCGAGGGCTCCCTCAAGGCCAGACGACCTGTCGGGGACAATCGCCAGTCTGAAGAATTTTATAGTGATGCTATAATTAAGTTTTTATCCGCTTTTACCTAAGCAAGCTTGAGCAGCCCACCAGGTGCTTTCGCACTCAGAAGATGAGTAGCATGGACCACCCTGGGGCGAGGGCTCCCTCAAGGCCAGACGACCTGTCAGGGACAGTCGCCAGTCTGATCAATTTTTCCAAGTGATGAAGTGAGTTAGTTGAGGGATTATGATTTAAGTTAATGCGATCCAAGGATTGAAGAACTGACCATACACCTCAACAACACCACTGGTCCGAAATTGAGTTTATCCTATGTTCTGGGTCACCTGGCACTCCTCTGCAAACAGAGGGCCACGCGACAAGCCCAAGAACATGTTGATGCGCTCAGAGTCATGCTAGCAGCATGCCTGGCGGAGCAAGAACAAAAATCCCACAATCGGTTTAGATCTCATTATATGAATACCTCTCAACAGAGAAGTTATTTTTAGCCAATGGAAACCATATCAGTACCAGGAGTATAGATATGGTGACCGAAACCCAAAACATGGGATGCATTCTGGGACAGGAGTTAATGCGGAGAAGTGTGGCTGAAACAGAGAGACATTGTGCCACCTGTTCCTCCAAGCTCTCCTAAAAGACCAGACACTGATCCCCATGTGCAAAACTAAACAAAACTCCCTCTCCCCTCCACATCTGAAAAAGGGGGGAGAAATCCCAACTCCAAACAGAGAGACCACTCAAACCACTCACATCATCAATAGTTGCATGTCTTAGACCATCTGTCAGTAAATTGTATAACGTATGTTCAGGTAGTGAACCTTCTTAGACCTCGTTGAGTGAATCTTGAAGTTCTCTACCACTACGGTTGTGCAGCCCTCCCGGGTAAACTTGGCAATTTACTCTTGGCAGTGCAATTTCCTATATCGGTAGATCTGCAGAACCTAGGAGTAGGATTCATCCTTAATTTACCGATTAGCGAACAACCGAACGTGATTCGCCGTTCTAAATGTGGTGGTTTGACAAGATAACACATGTTTACCTCAGACACCAGCACATACTCAGAATTTCCTTCTGTTTCCTTTTCTTTCATTTCACTCTTCACCGAAATTCATTTGGTATTGTAACAATAACTGCTGATAAGCATTATGTGAAATTGAAAATGTGTGCCGTGTTTTAGAATATATGTTATTTAGCCTGTCTGCCCAGACAATTACCTCTCTCTGTTTAGACTCATGCCTCAAAGACAATTATGCCTCTCTGCCTCATAATGAACTAACTTTCACTGCTTCAACTCCACTCAAGGATTCCCTGTCATGGATTATAACTGGACTCTTGACCTACTTTGCCCTGGAAACCGGGGTCACAACCCAATCTCCAGACCAAAAGGGGGAATGTTGGGCCACAGTCCAGAGGCTGAACACCAGACACTGGAGCCGACGGTGAGGACAAAGGGTCGTAAAACTTTTGGAGGGAAAACATTCTCCAGCAGGCCTGAGAATCTCCCCCTGGTGGTTGGGAAATGTCCTGAAGAGCCTTCAGGACCCCCGCTGAGTTCCAAGCCTCGCCCACTGAGGTCCAACTCTGACACTCAATTGGCTTAAAGCCAGCATCATCCTATGACCAGCACCTCAAGGAGGCAGAACCTCTCAGGTAGAATAAAACCACTGAGACATCAAAAATCGCTGCCATTTTCCCTGCTCTGAAGACGTCAACAGACCCCTCCGGGTCTTTCCAGATGATTTAGTTGCTAAAGGGGGCAACCAGAGTTATTTTCTTTCATTTCTTTCATTTTCTTTTATCTTAAGTCTGATCTTACTTTGATAGAGACTATTTTTGTTTTTAACTTGAAAAGGCCGTGCACAGGAACTCACTCGCTCGCTGGCCGAGCTCAGAGACTTTCTTTCCAAATCCACAGCTGCGTCAACCGCTGCTCATCCCTGCAGAAGAGACGAAGCTGAATCCCGTTCCAAGAGCAAGAGACTTCGCTCTTTTCGGTCCAGCGCTGACCTCCGTTGCAACCACGAGACCCACCGGAGCACCGCTTAAGAGGCCAGGACTCTGATTTGTTTTCCAGGAATCCGCCCGTTCGCACGCATCCTGAAGTTTAACGACAGATTCACTGGACTTCCGGGAAATCCGCGCACCACGCGCAAGCAACACCGCGGAGGTCACAGTAAGAGGCTTTATTGTCTGGGCAGAGACTAGTTTAAATACTTAGCGTGTCATTTGTTTGATTGTATGTTTGTTTGTAGATCGCTGATCTGTTTTAGCCGTGCTACACGGCGGGCCGAGACGACACATCCGGTTTCTTTGTTTACTGTGTTTTTGAGAAGAGCGCGGTACAGAGCCGGCGCTTCCTTTTTGCGTGTTACCGTCAGAGATATTGTGCGGAGATTTACATCTGTTAAAAGATAAATCTCACGTAACTGGACTGCCTGCTTTGCTAGTAGTTGTCTCTGACGATGTTTCCTGATCTCTCTCTCTCTCTCTCTCTCTCTCTCTCTCTCTCTCTCTCTCTCTCTCTCTCTCTCTCCTCCTAAACCTGTTTTTACACACGTCCCGACCTACACTTATACATTTCACGTTACATGAAGAAATCTAGATTTAACGAGCATTTATACATCTCGGTGCCAAAACCACGAGATAAGAAATCTCTTTGTCTTAAAGATCCCCTTTGTTAAGGTCAGTGACCGGCAGCCATTTTGCTTTTCGCAACGTGGCTTCACTAAGGTAACCTCCATCTTGAAAGTACGTGAATGTAACATCACTTTGAATTCGGCCAGAGGACGTCACCACGTCTCGACGCCATAGCCACTCCCCTTTCTCTTTCTTACACACACACACACACACACACACACACACACACACACACACACACAGGCAGACACACACGACCACACACACACATAGATACTCCGTATTACATGTGTGACAATTGTGATAAGTGCTGCTGCTGTTACCATCTTTGAAATATTGGAGTTTGTTAAATGAAGAATCATTGAAATAACATTAACTTTATTTCCCCTTTTTAATAAATACTTTTGTAATTAAAGTATTTGTATTTCTGTGATTATTTGTGCATATGTATGTGTATACAGCTGGATTACTATAGCCTGTGTTCGAACTTAAAACCCTTCATTGTTTATTATATAATCATTAATACTAAATATTGAGATTATTAATATAACCTATATCATTGAGACTGATATTTAAAGATTGAATTGTTGGTCCCTGTAACCAGGGTGGTGCCCCGCGACAATAAGCAATGATTACAGATTTGTATTATTCTTAATTGATAATTTTATTGTTTTCATTAATTATTTTAACTATTATTAATGGATAACCGTATCATTTCTAATTAAATGTGTTACTATTCTTAATTAATAGCTTTATCATTTTTGATTATTTTTAAGAAATAATTGTTATTTTAATAATCATATTTCATGATTATTAATAATTAGCCAACGTCAATTCTACTCCTACTATTGCACAACATTAATAATAGTTAAAATAATTAATGAAAACAATAAAATGATCAATTAAGAATAATACAAATCTGTAATCATTGCTTATTGTCGCGGGGCACCACCCTGGTTACAGGGACCAACAAGTCAATCTATAAATTATCAGTCTCATAATGATAAATGTCAAATCATTAATCTCAATATTTAATATTAATAATTATTTAATTAACAGTGAAGGCTTCTAAATTCGAGCACAGGCAGTCATAATCCAGCTGCAATCACATACATATGCACAAATAATCACAGACTACAGATACTTTAATTACAAAAGCATTTACTAAAAAGGGGAAATAAAGTTATAATGTTATTCAATGATTCATCATTTTAACAAGCTCCGATATTTCAAAGATAAACACAGCAGCAGCACTTATCACAATTCAGAAAATACATGTAAAACCGGTGGTCTACCTATGTATGTCTGTCTCGGTATGTGTGTGTGTCTGTGTCAAAGTGTCTCTCTGTGTGTGCATGTGAAATACAGTTAGTGTTATTTAATGATTCATCATTTTAACAAACTCCCATATTTCAAAGATAACAACAGCAGCCGCTTATCACAATTTAGAATACACATGTATTCATCTATATGTATCTGTGTGTGTGTTTCTGTCTGTGTCTATCAATGTGTCTCTGTGTCTGTGTGTGAGAGAGCGAGAGAGAGAGAAAAAGAAGGGGGGCGTGGCGATGACGCAGTCACGTGGTGACGTCACATCTAAGATGGCGGCCGATCATGATTCGTGGAATCAAGGCCTAAAAACTCTAAAAATGGCGGATTGACTACAAAACAAGATGGCGGAGCCGTTATGAATTTAGAGCCAGAATGGGAGGAGAGGGAGAGAGGAGGCGTGGCCATAATAGACTCAAAATGGTGGTTTAACTTGCGTTATTCAAAATGGAGTCTATGTTAATGACACCATGTGGCCGGAGCTCACACTGGTGGTCGTCGCATGGATTACACAAAGGGATTTTCAGACAAAGAGAATTCTTTGTCTCTGCTTTGGCGTTCGGCCGCATGGCTTCCAGATGTGTCAGCACCCAAGTGGCGTTGTGTGCTGAGGTTTGACCGGTAAAGTATCTTTAAAGTTGTTCAAACGGTCACAATGAGCTGGAGACGCTGCTCACGGTGCTTAAAAACTATGGCACAAGGCTGTAACCGGAAACCGGAAGTGGCGAATCGCCGCTAAACACTGGAGACTCACCGGTCTCATACAAAACAAATACATTCAAGTATTAAAACAATACGCTATGTATTAGATTAACATCTGCCCAGACAATAAAGCCTCTTACTGTGACCTTCACGGTGTTGCATGCGCGTGTCGCGCGGATGTTTCGGAAGTCCAGTGAATAATCGTGGCCCCTCAAGCTCTGTTGCGCTGGTTTCTCTGTCGCAGCGGCGTCGGCTGGGCCGAATAGGAGCGGATTCGTCTTGCTCCTCAACGGGATGAACATCGTCCTTCTTCTTCAGGGATGTGGAGGTCGTGCTCCTCAGCCGAATGAATCTTGCGCTTCTGCAGGGGACGGCTGCGGAAGCCGTTTGTAGTTCGTTGGGAAAAGAAAGTAAAGTCCGTAGGGAAAGTGAAACAGTCTGAGATTGTTCCGCGTGCAATTTCCTGTTTGGTCTTTTCAAGTTATAACAGCAAAAGTCCTTTTGAAAATAAAACGTCGACTGAGATAAAAGACAATGAAAGAAAATAACTCTGGTTGCCCCCTTTAGCAACTAAATCATCTGGAAAGACCCGGAGGGGTCTGTTGACGTCTTCAGAGCAGGGAAAAATGGCCAATAAACTAAAAGTTAAGGTTGCCCCCTTTAGCAACTAAATCAACTGGGAGGCCCCGAAGGGGCCTGGTGATGTCTTCAGAGCAGGGTAAAATGGCCGATAAACTAAAAGTTAAGGTTGCCCCCTTTAGCAACTAAATCAGCTGGGAGGCCCCGAAGGGGCCTGGTGATGTCTTCAGAGCAGGGTAAAATGGCAGCGATTATTGATGTCTCAGTGATTTTATTCTACCTGAGAGGTTCTGCCTCCTTGAGGTGCTGGTCATAGGATGATGCTGGCTTTAAGCCAATTGAGTGTCAGAGTTGGACCTCAGTGGGCGGGGCTTGGAACTCAGCGGGGGTCCTGAAGGCGCTTCAGGACATTCTCCAACCACCAGGGGGAGATTCTCAGGCCTGCTGGAGAATGTTTTCCCTCCAAAAGTTTTACAAACCTTTGTCCTCACCGTCGGCTCCAGTGTCTGGTGCTCAGCCTCTGGACTGTGGCCCAACATACTCTTGATTTGAAGTCACTTGATTTGCATGCATTTCTATCTGTGTTCTTGCTCTATGAAACAAGCCTCTCTCTTGCCATCCGTCTCTGCTCTGTCCCTCTCTACTCTGGGCTCAACTGCCCAAGCTTATACTGTTCACATGGACACACCACTTGCAAGTCACATTTGCATTTTACAAACAGCTGTTTCCAGTAGCACTACGTCTCCTAAACCTCTTTATTCACAGTATTGATGTTGACATTGATGTGAAGCTTTGTGTCTGTCTAATCTTTTCACTTTGTTGCAATCATTTTACTTTAATGCTGTATTATAGACAACATCTTTGTGTCGCGCCGACTCTAAAACATGTGCAGTGTCAATGACATTGGATTTTTGCTCCCTGCTGGCAATCAAAATGCAGCCCATAGTATATCTTACTGGTCTATATAGGCCTACTGCTTATAATAATCAGCTACCTCTATTTTTCTGATAGTGACATGATATCATACAAAATTCCCACACCCGAAATTTCAGGGCAAAATCGCCTCTGAAGCAAATGCAACCAGCATCACGCGTCACATGTTCACAATCCAACATCTGACATCATTGTTTGTTGTTACATCTATTGACAACCTTAGGACTCACCATCACAAACACTGCGATACAACACAAGCATGATTTAATACATGACATCAAGTTATCAAAAAAATCAACTTTTCGTCATACTGTCTCACCCTGGCGTGGCTTCAAAGTCTGATCACACGCCATCAATCACAACAACTGTATCTTGGACATATTTGGTCCAACCAACTCCAAACTAGACATGTAAGACAATACTTGCGACCTGATGACATCTACAAAGACACCATGACTTAAAATCATAGCGCCACCTGCTGGCTACAGGAAGTGACACGTTTATTATTGCTGCAGAGCTTAAAACGCACGCAAGGAAAAGACATGCGCTTGTTCATCAATCGCTCTCTCTTCCCCGACCGCAACAGACTTGAAATTGCCTGTGCTCGACCACTCTTCCCCTAATTTAAAGCTGTCTGGTGCCGCACAACATATTTGATAACACAGGTTATAAAGTTATATATATATATAGTCATACAATATATATAAAAACTATAGTTTGTCGCATTTATTAAATAATAGAACGACAATAAAGACAACTGTTGACATTTAACTGCTATTTTTACCTGTTACAAAATAGGAAAACACCAAACTCTGACCATGGTGTGGAGTCAAAGTCTGATCACACGCCATCAAAACACGAGTGTCTGTATCTTGGACATATTTGGTCCAATCAACTCCAAACTAGACATGTAAGACAAGAGTCGCAACCTGATGATATCTACAAAGACACCATGACTTAAAATCCTAGCGCCACCTGCTGGCTACAGGAAGTGAAGCGTTTATTGTTGCTGCAGAGCTTAAAATGCACGCAAGGCAGAGACATGCGCTTGGTCATCGATCGTTCTCTCTTCCCCGACCGCAACAGACTTGAAATTGCCTAGCGCCCCCTAAAGGGCAGCCGCGGCACTACGATTGTTCTACATCTACAAAAATCAATAGGGACATGTTCTTTTCATGACAAAGAAATAAGTCTCTTGGACAGATATGCTAAACCACACAAGAAGCCCGCCATTTTGGATTTGGTAGCCATTTTGGCCATATTCCACACTTTTACTTTGATGTACTTGTTGTAGAGCTTTCATCAGACCAACGTGAAATTTAGTTGAGTATCGACTCCAAACTACACATATAAGACAAGAGTCGCGACCGGAAGACATATACCTAGAAATCATGGGTTTCTAGAGAAAAAGGAAAGCGCCCCCTGGTGGCATCAGGAAATGTCTTGTTTTTGTACATCGTGCGCTTTGATTTATTTGTCGGAGAGCTTTCATCACATCAATTTAAAATTTAGACGGGTGGCATCACAACAAGATGGAGATCTAAAGTTATCAAAGAAACAACTTTTCGACACACCGTCTGACTGTGGCGGGCGTCAAATCAGCTCGCCATGATACACGAAAACGCTTTAAAGGGGACATATTCGCTTTAGAGGGGACATATTTCCATTTCACCACAGTTGATATGGTTCCTTGGGGTCTTAATGAAATGTCTGTAAAATATTTTGGTAAAAATACCCCAAGGATAATTTAAAACAGCACCTTTTTACTCTGTCTAAAACAGACCTCCTCAGATCAACCTGTTTTGAAGGCCCCGCCCCCCTCTCAATCTGCCCCCATCTTACCCCACCCCCTTTCACCCCTCTCATCCCTCCCCCTTCTCACCCCTCCCCCCTCTCATGGAGGTGTAGGACATGTGCTTGAATGTGTTCTCACTACAGAATGCATTCAACATCTATAGGGCAGATTATGGGCCTCGTGAAAATGTACGTATTCTGGGGTATTTGGAAATGGGTGTGGCAAAATGGCTCAACAGCGCCACCAACGGTGCTTTCCCTCATTTACGGAGAAACACCTCATTTAGCATTCACTGATCCGCACGAAATTGAAGACAGTTGTGTATCCTCACCAGATGCACAAAAAACGCGCTCGGAGCAAAATGAAAAACGCAACAGGTAGCACGCCATTTTCGATTTAGTGGCCATTTTGGTCATATTCCATAATCTTTTACTTGATATATTTCTCGTACAGCTTTCATCACATCAACTGAAAATTTAGACGAGTGTCATCACAACAAGATGGAGATCTAAAGTTATCAAAGAAAAAACTTTTCGTCACACTGTCTGACTGTGGCGGGGCATCACATCAGCTCGCCATGACACACGAAAACGCTTTAACTTCCGTGTTCATGGGTCCATCTCCCTCAAACTACATGTGTGTATCATCAGCCCCCCTCCCTTGAAGATATTCAGATGGTTTTAAAGAATGGGCGTGGCAAAATGGCTCAACAGCGCCACCAACGGAGCTTCCCCTCATTTATGGAGAAACACCTCATTTAGAATTCACTGATCCTCACGAAATTGAAGATAGATGTTTATCATCACCAGATGCACAAAAAACGCGCTCGGAGCAATTTGAAAAACGCAACAGGAACCCCGCCATTTTCGATTTGGACCATATTCCATGTTTTTTATTTTCAAGTACTTCTTGGAGAGCTTTCATCAGATCAACTGAAAATTTAGACGAGTGTCATCACAACAAGATGGAGATCTAAAGTTATTGAAAGATCAATTTTTCGCCACACCGCGTGACCGTGGCGAGGCGTCAAAATGTGACTAAACACCATCAAAACACAAGCTTCTGTATCTTGGACATATTTGGTCCAATCGAGTTCAAACTACACATGTAAGACAAGAAGCGTGACCTGATGACATCAACAAAGACACCATGACTTAAAATCATAGTGCCACCTGCTGGCTACAGGAAGTGAAGCGTTTATCTTGCAGCAGTGCGCAAATGCATGCAACGCTGAGACAAGCGCTTGGTCATCGAACGTTCTCTCTTCCCCGACCGCAACAGACTTGAAATTGCCTGTGCTCGGGCCCGTTAGTGATACAACGTAGCACTAGATATTATTTTTTTTCTCCGCTTAAACTAATTGGCTTTTTGAGGGCTTTAATGTGCTCAAAAAGTTGTAGGAGTTTGCAGCAAATTCGAAGGAGGCGTAAATTTACCTATTCTGGAGTATTTTGAAAAGGGCGTGGCAAAATGGCTCAAGAGCGCCACCTACGGAAAAGCCCCTCATTCAGCATTCACCGATCCTCAAAAAAAACATAGACTATTGTGTATCATGACTAGATGCATAAAAAAGTCCATCAGTGCATTATGAATAACGCAACAGGAAGCCCGGCAGTTTGACTTTAGTGGCCATTTTGGTCATATTCCACATTTTTTCTTTAATGTACTTGTCGTACAGGTTTCATCAGATCACTTTCAAATTTAGACGATCATCATCACAACAAAATGGAGATCTAAAGTTATTGAAGGATTTAGTTTTTGCAAAACCGTCTGATCGTGGTGTGGCGTTAAAATTTGATGAAACGCCATGAAAACATAACCTTCCATATTTCAGACATATTTTGTCCAATTGAGTCCAAACTAGACACATACAACAAGAGTTGTGCCCAGAAGATATCGGTGCATAAATTGTGACTTACAATCACAGCGCCCCCTGGTGGCAACAGGAAATGTCTTGTTTTTGGTACATGTTATATATTTATGTACTAGTCGGAGAGCTTTCATCAGATCAACTTAAAATTTAGATGAGACTCTACAAAACAAGATGAAGATGTAAAATTATCAGAATTTAAACTTTTCATCAATCCGTGTGACCATAGTGAGGCTTCCAGTTTGAAGAATGAAAACACCTATAACTGGCAGATGTGCTGCAATATTTAGTCACTAGATGGCAGTGTCAGACAATGGTTTGTGTTATCAATGCATTAACAGACTGTGTTTACAGGGTGGCCAACTTCAGCGGAGAATTAAACCTTTAACAGCATTGCTCAAACTTTGGTTTTAGTCTCAATCGCTAAGTTCTTCCTTCATGACAACTCTGAGGGGGGTGTACAGGTGTATCACAGCTGTGATGACCATGTTGTGTCTCTTATGGCAAAGCAGAAATATTAAACACAGGGTTCTTTTCGAAAGTGTATAAAATCAGAAAGCAAAAAATACACATTGTTCTAATAAATGTTTATTTTTTTAACCAACCATAATGAAGATAGACATTAACTCTTATACATGACACTTTGCAATGACCACCACCACTAAACAGTTGGAGGTCATATTTAGTTAAGGGAGGAATTTAGAAGTGTTGTGTAGATGACGATGCAGTCGTCCACATGTTGACCAGCATGACGCTGCAGATCTCCACCATGTTGCTGCTGAGGACATCAGGTGCTGCAGTTCTTCATCTATGAAGACAAAAACAGCTCTGTTAAACAGATTTCAGATAGAACTGTTGTACTGTGGTCTTGGTTTGTAACGTCATGGTTAAATGTAAATATTTTAAGTCGATTTTGAAAAAACTACTGAAAGAAATACAACATTGTACAAATAGAGAAAATGTATTTTTACCTTATCTGTAATATTCAAGGTGATAATCTCCCACAGAGCTATTGATAACAGTCCACATCAAGTCTCTCCACTTCCCTCAGTATGAAAACATAATTTTATAATTAATTGAAGAACTGTTTTTACACTGGTCGTCACATTAGTTATTTGTGGGACATTAAAATATTATTCCAATATATGTACAAAAATCAAATTAACCATGTCTTTTGGCTCAATGGTTGCATTTAATGGACAAATACTTCAACATTTCATATGTAGTCAGCAATTGGTATGAATTAGTTCAGTGGTGTTTCTACATTAGGAAAACCAGATGTAGATGGCGCTGTTGTGTAGAAAGTTCAATACATCTGTTCTTTGTGGAAAACTATATTTATTGGATTTTATATGCAATATAGCATGAATGTGTGTGTGAATAAACTTGACTTACAAGCTTTATAGTCCTGTTTTGGAGTCCAAATAATTTGTGTGGTTTCTATCAGTGTTCTAGCTCTGGGAAAAGTGAGCGTCTCTCTTGCCGTCCATCTCTGCTCTGTACCCCTCTATTGTGGGCGCAACTGCACAAACTCAAGCGTTTTGTCATGTAAACACCACTAGGCATGAATCACACTGTCCAAAGTGAACTTTGGCTCAGGGGGCAGAGCTGAGACACTTTCAAATTGCCGCATGAAAGCTGCCTAGCAACTACAGTGGCATGTTGGAATTGGGACTCCATCTGCGAGCCTATTGACTGCTGGGTTTCATCTGTGTCAACATGCTAACTGGCTAATCCCAGTGAATGCTAACTGGCTAATCCCAGTGAACAGTCAGCTGGTGTTGTCATCATAATATCCACTTCATTAAGGTGGCAGCGAGTCCTGACATCAGATGTTGTCAGATCCATTGACAACATCAGGAGCCACTATCAGGATGTATGCCATACACAAATATGAGAGCAAGGACAACGCTGAATTGTTTTAATGCATAAAGCATTTCATTTGAAGAGATTACATATATGACATTATATGCACTTTGTATTTGCAGTAATAAAAATCAGATGACACGTATTCGGATGTTGTTGTGAATGGACAAACGATTAATATGTCTATGTAATATCATGGTGCTTGTTTATTGAAAAGCCATTCATGTCTATAGAAATCAATTACATTTGCTTGAATAACAGTGTGATTGAAATGATAGGACATGATACAGTGGGGTCATCATCATCAAGTCCTCTACAATAACATGCCATTGCGTTAGCACAACATTGTAAGATCCACTGTCAGCATCTGAGAACCCCATCTTGAGAAGACAAAGAATATAGGGTTAAAAAACACTTCAATATAGTTAGTGAACGTACTTATTTATTTTGCAAAGCATAAAATTACAACATTGTACAGTGTTGTGTAGTAAATTAACTATTATGCCAGTTGAGTGTACATTTGCATATACATACCATTGTTACCTCAATTGTTTCCACAAGCATGATCAACTTCCACAGTCATGTGTGATGAAGTCGGGCAAGCCATCATCTTCATTCACTGTTAACATTCAATTACATTATCTTGTAGGATGACACACAAAAACGTCCAAATTAAAAAGTTCAGTGATGATATTATCGCACACCAAACTTAATTTTGTTATGTATTGCTTAGTTTACAGTGGACATTGTGGATGTAAATTATATCAACTTCATTGGAAAATGTATTTTGGGAAATAGGTCTTGCATTGTTGTTTTTCAAATGTAGTTAACATGGGAAAGGCCTTTCATGTTATCTTATGTCATCAAGTCAGGACACCGCAGGGAATTGAACCCTGTCTCCAGTAAACTGGGAATTCCATCCGGAGCCTTTAGATCAGGGGTCTCCAACACGTCGATCGCGAGCTACCGGTAGCTCGCGGGCAGGTTTTCAGTAGCTCGCCTGATAGGTTGCCCGAAAAAAATTTAAAAAAATAACAATAATAAAAAAAATTTAAAAAAATTATATTCCGACGACAGTAAATGCACCTCATCTCACTTACATTCACATATATGTCACATTGGTGTCCGGTGTAAATGTAGCCAAAGTGACGTTGTGACGTTGAGTGACGTTGTACGCTCGCTAAGCTAAAGTGAGGAGTTTGGTGGTATTAGCAGAACTTTACACAAACAACAAAGATGGAAAACCAAGGTGGCCAAGTCAAGAAAAAGCAGAAAACATACAATTTTCATTTGGAGTGTGAATGCGAGTTCTTCTTTACTAGCGTGAAGGTGTGTGTGCCTCATATGCGGGAGCAGTGTTTCGGTCGGCAAAAGAGGTAACGTGGAGCGCCACCACACTCAAGTCCACGGTAACTTTGCACGGGATTTTCCAGCAGGCAGCACTCTACGGACTGAGAAAGTGAACCAGCTGAAAGCAAACCTTAAAAAACAGCAATGTTTATTCATCGGACCGACGAAGAAAGCCAACGCGGCCACGGAGGCATCATTTAAAGTGGCGCACATTTTGACAAAGCACAAGAAGCCATACACCGATGGCGGGATGGTGAAGGAAGCAATGACAGCGGTGGCCGACACATTATTCAAGGACCATAAAAGTAAGACTGAAATCATGTCCGCTATCGCTGATGTACAGCTTGGCGCAAACACAGTGGCACGGCGAGTGTCTGCGCTCTCTGCCGATGCAGTGGGTCAGTTGGAGCGGGACATGATTAAATGCAAATGGTTTTCAATTCAATGTGACGAGTCGGTGGATGCGGCTGATACCGCTCAGATGGCTGTGTTTGTCCGGATGGTTTTTGAAGACGCTTCCACTAGAGAGGAGTTTTTGACGTTGCTTCCACTAAAAACCACAACCAGAGGAGTCGATATTAAGTACTTCGTTGAAAATAACGTGCCTATTGAAAAGCTGGTGTCTATTACAACAGACGGCGCACCAGCTATGACAGGACGCCACTCAGGATTTATTGCACTGTGCAAGGCCGACCCGGACTTTCCTAAAATTGTGAACTATCACTGCATCATTCACCAGCAGGCTATATGCGCCAAAGTCATGAGATTTGATCATGTGATGACACCTGTCATTAAGATCATCAACTCCATTCGCGCAAAGGCCAAGCAGCACAGAAGCTTCAAACTGCTCCTCCAGGAACTGTCTGCTGAACACAGTGATCTCCTTCTCCACACTGAGGTGAGGTGGCTGAGCCGAGGAAAAATACTGCATCGCTTCTGCTCATTGCTGAACGAAATCAAGGCTTTCATGGAGTCAAGAGAGGAGGACACTACACTTTTGTCTGATGCTGAGTGGCTGCTTGATCTTGCGTTCCTGACAGACATGACAGAGAAACTCAATCAGCTCAACACCCAGTTACAAGGTAAAGACAGAACAATTTCTGACATGATCAGTGCTGTTAAGGCTTTTAAAGCAAAACTGTCTTTCTACCTCCAGCAACTGAAAAACAAAAGACTGCAACACTTCCCAACAGTAGTTAAGATGTTAGATAGCCATGCAGTGGCTGACTTTGTTTTGGATGTCAATAAATATTGTGACCTCATGTCAAAGCTAGGCCAGGAGTTTGAGGATAGGTTCAATGATTTTGATAAGCTGGAGCCATGTGTGGCATTCATTGCCAACCCATTCATGGAGGTAGACATCACAGAGATTTCAGTAAAGATGGCTGAACTGTTCACTGTCAATCCTGTGGAGATGGAGATGGAGGTTATAAATTTCCAGAATCATGTTCAGCTTAAGTCTCAGCAACACTCACAACATTTCTGGAGCCTTGTAGACCCAGAAAACTACAAGAACATTCACCAAGCAGCACTTAAAATTTCTGCTTTATTTGGTTCGACATACCTTTGTGAAGCTGCTTTTTCTGACATGAATGTCATCAAATCTAAATTCAGAACAAGACTGACAGATGAACATTTAAATGACTGTATTAGAGTGAACCTGAGTGCATACACTCCAGCATACACCTCTTTGGTGGACTCCATGCAGTGCCAGTCATCTCACTAAGTTTTAAAAAGAGTGAGTGTACTAATGTTTTCTTGGACCTTTGATGTTGAGTTATTGAGTTATTGTTATTGAGTTGAGTTATTTTTGATAAGCATTGTGTATTGCAATTTCACACGTGTACAAACAGAAGGACTCCATGCAGTGCCAGTCATCTCACTAATTTTTAAAAAGAGTGAGTGTACTAATGTTTTCTTGGACATTTGATGTTGAGTTATTGAGTTATTGTTATTGAGTTGAGTTATTTTTGATAAGCATTGTGTATTGCAATTTCACACGTGTACAAACAGAAGGACTCCATGCAGTGCCAGTCATCTCACTAAGTTTTAAAAAGAGTGAGTGTACTAATGTTTTCTTGGACATTTGATGTTGAGTTATTAAGTTATTGTATTAGAGTTGAGTTATTTTTGATAAGCATTGTGTATTGCAATGTCACACGTGTACAAACAGAAGGACTCCATGCAGTGCCAGTCATCTCACTAAGTTTTAAAAAGAGTGAGTGTACTAATGTTTTCTTGGACATTTGATGTTGAGTTATTAAGTTATTGTATTAGAGTTGAGTTATTTTTGATAAGCATTGTGTATTGCAATGTCACACGTGTACAAACAAAAGCTTAAGTCAGTTGATTAATAAATATGTGCGATGTGATGCAAGTAGCTCTTGGCCACTTAATTTTTTTCTAAGTAGCTCTCAGTTGAAAAAAGGTTGGAGACCCCTGCTTTAGATTTTTGACATCACAATCAAGGTATAGCAAAACCTTATCATAAAAGCATTTGTGTGTACACATTGGTGAATAATCAAATTAGAAATCTGTTCAATAGACGGGATTGCATTTTCAGTGCAAGGTTGAAAATGAGGTTTGCTAATAATTTGAAGAAATGCTTTTATGATGCAGGGAAAAAACCTCAAACAAAACACCTATCTTCATGAAATGACAATACAAGTGCAAATACCATGTTACTTGTGAAGTACCATTGAAATGCTACCAAATTCGTTAGTTTATAAAAGTGTTAGTATGTGTAGTTACCTAATGATGACTTCTGTTGAGAAAAACAAACAACAACCTAACCACCTACAGCATTTGTTGTACATTGCTTGTCTCACAACCTAGATGTAAAAGAACATGCAATCCCCTCATGGTCACTAAAATATGTTGGCACTACCACAGTGTCTATATCATAATATGTTGTTTTTATGTAGATATGATCGATTAATGTACCTTTTTCAGTTGTTACTTGCGTGACATGTTGTTTATATCCCTTATCGGCCATAAAGGCAACAATACTAGAAGATTTCAAAATGTTCTCATTAAAATCTCCTATTACAGCAACTGTGGTACTCATTGGATCTAACCAATCAGTTAGCATGGTCAGACTGTCTTTGAATTCAGCAATAGGATAGGATGGCGGTCGGTAAAGAACTGCTATCACAATCCTGAATGTGGTGTAGTTGTACACCAAACATTCCAAACTTAAATTTGGTACTTTTATGACGTCATAGTGTAAACCATCAAAACTATACATGCCAACTCCACCATGTTGTTGTTGCTGTATGGTTGCCATTGTGGCATTACGGGTATTATAACTTGAACTACGTGGCTGGTTGTGAAAGTTGTAACCTTGAATGTTAACTGATTCATGTACAAATGTTTCAGGAAGCCATGTTTCTGTTACAGCAATACAGTTAAGTTGCAAATGCTGTATACATGACACCAAATCTGGAATATGTGGCTGTAAACTTTGCACATTCATTAAAAACAATGTGAAACTATGTGTGTTTAGATGAATAAATTTGTCTAATGACTTATTTGCAACCAAGAAGGGAGGCATGTTGTTAATTGCATCTTTAATGTCATCTTTGCAATATAGGACCTTCTCTTCAAAATCCTGTATAACCAACCCAGACAAACTCCTAACACGGCTTAACGCCACATAGGCCTGTCCAGCTGCAAAGATTCTTTTAAGACAAACAACTGCTGTATCAACTGTCAAACCCTGTACTTTATGAACGGTACATGCCCAAGCAAGCTTGAGGGGAAATTGCCGGCGCAAACCGCCCTTAGTGGTTACTCTTTCCTCCTCTGCTCTTATACCAGTAGAGGCCATTGCTATGGCTTCAGGGTATGTACAGCGTTTTCTGATTTCTGCACCGATTGTAATATCATCAAACTTGACATAGACAGTTTCTGGAAAGTTGCCAGGATCACTTGGGTAAATAATATGGGTGACAGTACGACATACTCCATTTACCAGTCCATCTGCTACGTCGACATTCTTAATAAGCATAACCCGAACACCTATTCCCAAAGCAAGTAATGCATCCAAACACGTCTTTTGTACTCGTGAATGATGGCCATTCATCACCTTCAACTTCCCTGTTGTCCTACAATTGACAAAATCTTGAGCCTTAATCTCGACGAAATCAGGACAAGTCCGGGCAAGTTGCACGACGTTATGTTCAATAACCTGTTTGTTGGTAGAAAAGATGTGCAAAGCACAGCTTGCTTCACCAATTTCACATTGTTTCAAAATGTTAATCAGATAACATTCGGGTCCCTTTTGAGCGTGTTCTCACTCTGTTCAACAGCTGAGCAAACGCTTCATCTTGTTGCCTTACTACTGTGTGTAGTTCTACAACCTTGAAAATGTTAGCCCACAAATCAATACCAATATTGTGTATATAAAGCGGTTTCCCTTTAACAGGAGGCAACTGGAAAAAGTCTCCCACCACAACTACACTGACATTGCCAAATGGAGCAAAGTCACGACATTGTTTCATCTGACGTAATCTTCCAAGCCAACAGGTTGTGACTCACCATGGAAATTTCGTCAATGATCAACATTTGTAAACTACTGTATTTTGAACGCAATGAGTTTATCTTTTCTTCCCCAAGAGGTATGAATGGCAAACGCACGTCTATACCAATGCTTAAAGCACTGTGAATGGTGCTGGCATGTAAATTGTGTGCAGCTATCCCTGTTGGTGCAGTTAACAGCACACAAATGTCGTCTGGTTGCCGACTCAATGGTGACATTAACCTTGTCGCTTCATACTGAATAGCCTTTATTAGATGGCTTTTACCAGTACCTGCACCACCTGTAATGAATACATGCAATGGGTGTGGCTTATTCCCCACTGCCTTAGCCAGGCACCACTGCTTAATCTGATAGAAAATAGACCTCTGTGTAGCATTGAGGGAACGGATTAACATCAAACCATCTTTCTGGCTCATGACATTATTTCTCCTTTCTAAAAAACCAACTTGTTCACGTGTCACAGCTAAGTCTGGAATGAGATCAGTGTTCTCCTCCAACCCCATATCCTCAGCAGCACGTAACTGTACACACTAAACGTTCAGATTCTAACTCTGGGCACAAGTTGCACCATGCGTCCTCTACAATTCCATCTCTGTCAATGGTATTGTGGACGTTATCCAGTACATCTGCGTCCATCTCATATGCTTTTCTATGTACGTCAACAAGTGATTTAACAGCATGCATTATTCCATCATCAAGTTTTACATGGCCTCCTTTGTCAAATGCTTCAAATGTCATAAAACCCGCTGGTCTAAGTTGTACATCAATGCGATATGGTAAAAACAGCTGCAAAATGCTTTGATAGAACAGCTCTGGACTCTTGGTTTCAGAAAAGCGTACATAACGAAGAACAGCAGTTTGGCTTTGACTTCTTTTCAGAACATACCCACAGTCATTGAATAGTGCAATTCTATTCTTTGATTGTTCACTTTTTGACAAGACACAATACTGTGATGCAAACGTGGCTATACACACATCATTAAAAGTGCTGTCTTAAGGTCTGCTCTTGTACCTATCAAGTAAGCTAGTCATCCAAATGTCATCTGTGCTAAGCTCCTTTGCAGACG
Organism: Platichthys flesus; assembly: GCF_949316205.1. Lineage (NCBI taxonomy): Eukaryota > Metazoa > Chordata > Actinopteri > Pleuronectiformes > Pleuronectidae > Platichthys > Platichthys flesus. The sequence goes on along the minus strand of NC_084948.1, from coordinate 789,505 downwards.
CCTTCTGTTTTAAAACACTTAAAGGCAAACTCATTTTGACAACATTTTCTCCTACTGGCACAAATACAACCTTTCTGGAACATTCTTTAAGATGCAAATTCGCCAATCTATAGACAGCTTCCTGAGCAGAGACATCCCTATTATGCAAGTAAACACTTCCAAGGCTTTTCAGTGCATCTTTTGCACTAGCATTGCCCTCCTTGGTAGCCTCCCTGTGTGCATTGCCCAGTAACAATCCCATTTCCCTTTCCCCCTTGGAAATATATGTAATGATGTAGACAACACATGCATATGCATCTGCAACAAATTGAGTGTCAAGGTTAGCATTCCAGATTTTTAGCAGTATTTTGCTGTAATGATTAATCCACAGTGCATTAGTTTGCCTTTTCAAAATTATTTCAGTTTTTTTTCCATAGCTGTTACAAGCTGCTTGCAAGTTTGTTTGTGTTATACCTAATTGCACAAACAGCTGTTGTACAGTTACACCATCTGCTTTACCATCCAAAATTGCATCTTTAAGAGTATTTAAAAGTTTGACTGCATCCTCCTTTGTCATAATGTGTGTGTTGGCTGTGTTGCAACAACATGAAGCTAAACTGTTTACCGCTTCTACATTACAAGTACATGCTTTGTCATTGTCATTTTACTGCTAACACAACGCGAAATAAATGTTTTGTCAGATGGCAAACGTGGATACGTGAAACGACACACTGTCCCTTTCTTTTTACATGACTTGGAGTGGCGTTTTGAATGTGTTTGAACAGAATTAACGATTTCTAGCAATGTTTCATCTTCTGTGGGTAGTTCACATGTCACATACTTGTCTATAAATGCAATAACCTCCTCATCTGTGTTTTTGTCAATGACGGGAGCATCCTGTACCCAAAACAAACCATGAATGTGTGGTGACCCACGTTGCTGAAATTCAACACGATAGTAATAATCCGTTATTTTACCAATGGGATTACAAGGTGACATCAAAACTTCCCTTAAAAAACAATGCCATCTGAAATCAAACAGTGTTGCAGCAGTGACAGGATTACGACGTAACAGTTCACACCTGTCTGCCCATTCTAGCTCCTCAACAGTTTCTGTCCTACCTTCCTGTCTCAAAATGCTTGTCAGAAGGTTCTTCCAACGCATATCTGCACAAGAAAATGAAGCGAACCACGTAGGAATGCCAAGTTGACGGACACATGCCAACAGTTCAGGTTGTGCTCCTTGCCAAAAAGATGGTGTACCTCTAATAGGCTTAAGAAATCGAAATCCATCATCATATTCTAACAAAGTCTTCAAACCCTGCTCATTATTCAACACATCTGTAGGTAAAAAATTTCTTTGTTTTCAATTGAGAGATTAAAAAGGATTGTAAGAGGCTGTGCTACAAAATCAGCTGCTATTTTTAAAAAGTAGGGCTCTATTAAATCAGGTCCAGGGGATTTTCTGCTAGCCAACGTTTTGAGGGCTTGATGCACTTGCTGCACAGTAAAAGGTAAGAAATTAAAGGGTTCTCCTGAAAACCTTGGAGCTTCTATGCAGGGAAACACAGGGGCAGCTCTCGTAGAATCAAACAAAGAACCAGATAATACAAAATGATTGTTAAAACAATTTAAAACCTCAGTTCTATCATAGACTGGGACCGAGTCTTTTAGAACAAATATCGGAAGAGCCGGGGGACTTTTACTTACAGATATAGATTTAATTACTTTCCAAAATTTCTGTGGATTATTAAGGTTCTCAGTTGTGACAGATAAATAATATTCAGATTTAGCCTTTTTAATAAGAGTAGTGCATTTGTTCCTTAGTTGCCTGAAAATAGACCAGTCCGAGGCAAAATCACTTTTTCTGGCTTTGGCCCATGCCACATTACGTCGATGGATGGTATCTGACAACTCTGGGGAAAACCACGGATTATCTCGTCCCTTAACCCTGAATTTCCCGATGGGGGCATGTTTATTTACAATTTTCACAAAGTGTTCCTTAAAGAATGTCCAAGCTAACTCCACGTCCGCCAAAAGACCTATGTGTCCCCAATTTACCAAAGACAAATCATGATGAAAAGCCTGTTCATTAAACATTTTTAAATTCCTCTTGAAAATAATGCGTGGCTTACATTTGGGGATCTTTGTGTCTCTGCAAATAGCAACAACACAATGATCACTTAAATCATTGCAGAAAACTCCCAAGGATGAGAATTTATGAGGAACGTTTGTGAGAATTAGATCAATCAAAGTGGACTTTTTAGATCTTTTAAGATTTGGCCTTGTAGGTAGGTTGACCAGCTGGATAAGATTAATAGAGTCACAGAAAGATTTAAATTCATCCGAAACTGCATTTAGCCAGTCCCAATTCAGATCTCCAGCCATTAAAAGCTCATTATAATTTAATTTCGACAAAAGATGCTGCAATTACGATAATGCCTCCTTTGTGGCAGATGGAGGCCTATAGCACCCGACAACAGTCATAGAGAGGGAATTTGCTATTTCCACCTTCAATGCCAAAAATTCAAATTGCTTAGAGATAGACTCAGACAGAACAATTGAAGCATCAAATCTTGATTTAACGAAAATGGCTACACCACCGCCTTTCTTGGGCCTATCACTACGATAAACATTGTATCCGAGTATGCTAATGTCTTCATTTGTAATAGATTTTGTCAGCCAAGTTTCTGAGATGACCACAATGTCTGCATCTGTTGATCTAACCCAAATTCTGACCATGTCCATCTTTGGTACTAAGCTGCGCACATTAAGATGAATACATTTGAGACCAGACATTAATTTAAAATCAGCGGGAGTCTGGATACATTGCAATTCAGGACCAGGGTTTGAATGCACATCTCCAGACAGAAGTAAGAGTAGTACAATTATCACTGCTCGTCTCACATTACATTTTGAAGCAGTTTTTTTATGTGTTAAAGCCAGGCAATGCCTTTCCTTAAGGGAAAAAGTAAGATTATATAATGTAAAAAAACGTAGAAGTTTAGGTAAGTCCCTAGGTGGGTCCGACCACAGGTTTGAGGCCCAGACCAAATCAGACTGTGGTTGCTGAAAATGCCCAGCAACATTAGCATTAGTGCCACTATAGTGAGTGTCTTGCATGCTCGACACATAGCTACTCACCAAGGGGCAATTCCTTGGAGTCAGGTCCCAAAATGTCAACAAACATACTAAAGTTAAGAATAATGCCATTGTCTTTAAATTACTGAGTTTACTATGCTAGCTGCTGTTGCTGGGGCCTTGAGATGCTAGCATGGCTGCTGCTGCTGGGGCCTTGAGATGTTAGCAAGGCTGCTGCTGCTGCTGGGGGCTTGAGACGTTAGCAAGGCTGCTACTGCTGCTGCTGCTGCTGGGGCCTTGGGAGTTGGCAAGGCTACTTCTGCTGCTGCTGAGGCCTTGGGAGTTAGCAAGGCTGCTACTGCTGCTGCTGAGGCCTTGGGAGTTAGCAAGGCTGCTACTGCTGCTGCTGAGGCCTTGGGAGTTAGCAAGGCTGCTACTGCTGCTGCTGAGGCCTTGGGAGTTAGCAAGGCTGCTACTGCTACTGAGGCCTTGGGAGTTAGCAAGGCTGCTACTGCTGCTGCTGAGGCCTTGGGAGTTAGCAAGACCATTACTGCTGCCTTTGTTCTAGCCCTTCAGAGTCCAGGTCCGCATTCATTTCATGTGATGAATGATAATATCCTTAATCCAGTGTGCTCAATGAGTAGCCGAAACAAAATAGCGCAAAAAATGAACAAAAAATGAACAGAGACAGAGAGACAAACTCACATACAACCTAACATGCTGCCATCTTGGAGCCCTCATGACTGCATGTGTGCAAGAACTTGTCACTAATACATTTATCTGCAAGACAAGCCATTGCATCACTCTTATTATAAGAATGTTTTATACAATGTAAAACTTGATGACAAAACAACATTCCATGACAAACACAGCACACAAAGTCTGGTCCATGTTGCATTTTCTCTGCAAATTGCTGCATAACATATTCAAGTTCTTCTTTCTTAACTTTCTTTTGCTGCCTTATGTTTATTATATGCTAAAATATGTATCTTATGCTCAGGATTTTCGTGATATTTCCTTTTACTAAGTGCCTTGACATACAGCTTATGTATTGGATTTAAATGGTACTTCGCTAAACTCACTGCTTTAACATTTTGTACTTCCTTATGCTTTTCTCCTTAACCATTTCTCTATGGGAAAGATTGCGTTTATACTTTGCTATGCTTTTGTCCTTTACCATTTCTCTATGGGAAAGTCTGTGTTTATACTTGGCTATGCTTTTGTCCTTTACGATTTCTCTATGGGAAAGACTGTGTTTATACTTTGCTATGCTTTTGTCCTTTACCATTTCTCTATGGGAAAGACTGTGTTTATACTTTGCTATACTTTTGTCCTTTACCATTTCTCTATGTAAAACATTGTGTTTATACTTTGATATGCTTTTATCCTTTACCATTTGTCTATGAACAGAATTGTCTTTATACTTTTCTATACTGCTTGTCTTTACCATCAGCCTATGAACCATATCTCTCTTATATTTAATCATACTACTCTCCACTAGACGCTGTTTATAAAAACCATTTTGCCTATATCTGTCTATGCCTTTTTGATTCAGTTTTTGTCTGAGCAAACCACTATCCTTATAGCGATCCAAATGTCTCTTCAAATCTTTTTCTCTCACACAGACATTACCATGATATGATTCGGCACGTTTAAAGTTCATCTTACTATTCACATGTTTTGAAATACAGTATGTTTGTTTAGCTGTAAGATTTGAAGAACATCCTGTTTCTATGTTTACTTTTCGCCTACACATGTATTGGGTCTCACACTTGTCAACTTTACACCGTCCAGAACAAACCAGAGTTTCCTTGCATTGTACACACATCACTACCTCAAAATGATTATCAGCATAGTGCTTCAAATATATGCTTTCATCTGACACTTTACTTTTACAGGTAAATGATTGCCAAATCCCACCACCATAGCAATGTATATCTAAACCAAATGCATTTGCAGTAGCTTGAATTTCCACATTAGTGGCAGGATGTCCAACATATTTCACTTTTGATTTGCAAATGTAATCTGCCAGTGACTTATATTCTCCATCTAATAACTGCTTAAGATCACTTCCACTCTTTTCCATATACTGTACTACAGCACGCCTGACCTTCAAATGACGTTTCTCAGAACCACTGATAACTTGTGTTATTGCCCTAAAAAAACTGTTGTTATCTCTATGTGAGCTTTCTGTCTTACACACATCAAGAAGGTTGGGGTTCTGCTACATCTATTTTCTCAAAGTCAATATCACACTTGTTACATAAAGTACGTGCAACTTTTAAAGACAATGGCTTAAATTTTAAATCACTATTCTCACTGGTAGACAATAGACTTCCATCCTGTCTTATGACATTCACAGAATTAACTGAATGTGAAAATGTAGTCATTGATGAAGAAACTACATGATCGTCCTTACTATCTAAACAATGCGCTTTTCCTTTAATCCGCTGTCTTAAAGTACGACCTGTTACGGAAATTAAATTTTCTTTGCGGTAACCATAACAGCTTCCCCCTTGAAACTGCTGTGCACAAACAACTGTTTCACAATGACTGCCATTACAGTTTTCAAGATAAATCCCCTGATTTGAAAATAGATTGTTTATGGAACTGTATTTTATCCAGAGCTTGTTATGAAATGTAAAAACATGTACTCCAAAATAATCTGCTACACCTTGAATCTCTATTTCTGTAGCCCATTTATCAACATATTTCATTTTAGAAATGAGAAGGTAGTTATCCATTGTCTTGTAGTCACATCTTAAACGACTGTCATATGCACCATCGCTGTTTTCCAAATGCTTACAGACAATCGCACGTACTTTTCGATGATGTTTTTGGGTCCCACACACAGCTTGACTAACTGCCCTGAAAAAACAATTGCCATCATGCTCTTTGTTTACATTTTTGCATGGCACACCTAAATCACCAACTTGAAGTGATTGCGCCATAACTTTCTCTGATTGTACTTTTATCTTTGTACACAAGACTTGTACAACATCACTGCAAAGCGGGGCGAACTGAAATGTTGTAATTACAACATCACTTACAAAAACATCATCTTCATCAGATGCATATACAGTAGCATCAACATAATCTGATTGCAACTTTTTAAAAACACAGAATTCCTCTGTTGCATCCTGTGAAACTGCATTTGTGTTTATGTGACACTTTCCTTAGCCAAAGTATGTGGGACCACATCCTCATTGACTGGTGGAATGGTTATTGGACCAAAGTGCATGAAATCTTCCTCACTTGAATCTCTCTTACAGACACGAACACCTGAAATCTCAAACAATTTTTGTCTGTTTGACACACTGTTTGAAAACAGGCTTAAGTAATCAAATACAAGGTCAAGAGAAGTAAAATATACAACCACACTTTTCCCACCACCATCTCTCATCCCATCTTTGTTGCGTGCATGAGAATCAATGACGGCATAACGTCCATTGTGAGCTATGATTGCAGATGTATTATCACCCACTGTGAAAAAGCACGCATCATATATCTTAAACATGTCTTGTATTCCACATTTTAAAGGGCAAAGCACACCTGCATCTATCAACTCTCCGGCAACAACATCAACCTCTCCAGATACAAAATCTCCATACACAATTGTAAAAGTGTGTCTTTCAACAACAATCTGTGTAGGAAGATCTGGAACACACAACAACTGAGACTCCCCACTGTTCCTTTCGTCAACACTTAAATCTGTATAAAGTTGATCTCCCAAAACGACAACCTTGTCTAGTTCAGCCGTTGTCCATGAAAACACGCTTTCAACCTTATGCCATGCTATTCCAACCAGACTGATAGCCATACACTGTTTTCCAACATATGTGATGTGCTCATCAGCCTGATGAAATGATCCAATGACAGACTGTAAGACGCTTTCATGGGCAACAACAAAACAATCCCCTACATCCTCATATCTACTGTCAATGTCAATGATGCTGTCTCCACCAACTCTCACACTCTCTGTCACAATTGTCATTGCATCTGTGGTGACAGAAATGGTACTGTCCCCACACACTGCCACAGTGTCTGTGACAACTTGCACATCATCTGTTGAGACAGAAATGCTGATGTTCGCATCCACTGTATCACACTCTGTGCCACCTGTTACAGCATTTGTGTTGTTGGAAAGGCTGCTGTCCATACACGCTGGAGGACCAAATGTCACGCCCATCACCTCATTTGTTGTGACACAACCACTGCTGTCCACAGACACTGTAACATCCTCTGTGAGAACTGCATGTTCATCTGTGTTGCAGGAATTGCACCTGGCCAAACACACTGATCCACCAAATGAGACAACTGACAAATCATCTGTTGCGACAGAAATGCTGCTGTTCATACCCACTGTTGCCCCCTCTGTGACAACTGTCCCATCAAGTGTCTTGCTGGATATACTACTGTACATAAACACTGGAGCACCAAATGGCTCAACTGGCACATCATTTGCTGTGCCTGAAATGCTGCTGTCCATACATACTGTTGCTATCTCTGTGGCATCTGTAACATGATCTGCCTTCACAGACATGGTACTAAGTCTGTACGTCGTCGCTTTCAACTCTTGTCTCACTTCATTGATATGTAGCATCAGGTCATCAAAGCGTGTGTTGAACACAGCAACACACCCGCCATTCCTACTTGGCAATCCAGACTCATTGCATGCGTCACAATCAACTACAACAAAGTACTGTTGGTGGCAAATGACAACAACAGTTGAACCCTTAATGTCCAGCAAACACATGCCATCTTCCAACAACAGTGTTTGCAAATCCTCATACAACTTGCTTTCTCCATTCATGTCAAACAAATCCACCTTTGGTTGACCAACATACACACTCTGCATTCTGCCAAACAGGTTGTGCTGTTCAAGTACCTTGCAGAAATGCTTGCGTTTTGCTGCACTTTCCCACCAGTACTCATCAACAGTTTCGCTCATCTTCATCCCAACAGCCTGTACCTCATCCACATCCCGTTCATTCCACTTGCACACAGGAACACAAACGTGTTTCATAGCTGCCACAACACTGCAAACAACAGAAGAGCGCACTTTACCTTTTGAAGATCTTGTTGCCCCAGCAAACGTACCTCTCACCACAGCTCTTGGAAGGGCAACAGCACACCTGCAATCAAATGGGTTAGCAATAATCTCACCATTGTCAGCCCTTTGCTTGCGTCGCCGACGTACATCCATCTCTGCCACCTGGAATAACAATGAGTAACTTTACATATATACCTCATAACACCTGTTTGTATATATCACAATACACCTAAATCTTACCATGTCCCCACACCCCAACTTGTGCCTTGAATTTTTATTTAACGTCACATTCACTATTTTTATCATGCTACTCCTTTCATTCTGAAGTAAATGACCCAATTTTTCCCCTTTCAACGTTTTTCACTACATTGTTGGAACACCACTTCCAATGACATAACATTGAAACGACACTGTTTACAACCAAAAACTGAATTTTACCCCACGAAACTTACAACACATCTAATCATACACTCATCAAAACACTTGCTGATGTTCTACATACTAAATGACAAACCTCTTGCAGCACATCTGCTTCCACACTAAGAGCGAGTCCCTTCGTCATCACCTATACAACAAACAACAATTAATGTATAGCAACTGCACATCAACATAAAAAAAACACAATGTTATGTCACTATGTCCTAAATACCAATATACACATGCATATTTATCCTGACACACAACACAATGACAAACATATACATCATAACACCACTTCATATGCCTTCCATCACACATACCTTCTGTTGAGCTTCTCTCTTCCTGAAGACAATAGCTGTGGCATGGTCCTTTTTTGCCTTCTAATAAAACAATACAAAACGTATTTGTTACACCAAAACCAAAGCAAAACTCAATGCCCTTTTCTACACACATTTCTTCATATTTCTTCACATGACCCTACTAAAACTTGTGCATTGCATGCAATTTACCTTGCTGCCACTTGGTACATCTGTACAGCCACTTCTGGACAAATTGGATGGCACAAAATCATCCATTGCAGCAAGCACAGCACTGCTAAATCGTTGCGGGTTAGATGGTATGGAACACTCCCCCACAGCTGCAGATGTGTTAACCTAAATAATGACACAAACCCTTTATCAGTTACACTTCATCATTTTAACACTCTTTCCATGTAAAGATAGTTCTTTCAAAACTAAATTCAGTACAATACATACTTGTATTGTATAACGCAATACCCATTGGAAACTGGTACGACAAGGATCTTCCCCTTGACAACCAGCCTTGGAACAATAGCAGACGTCGAAGGAGATGAAGGTCTTGGGGAAGTCTGCACTTGTGGTGCAGGTGGAAATGCTTCTGAAAAGGCAGCATCCCACAACTCCTTTACAAGAAGCACCATACCTTCATCATCGCTCATGTGAACCTGTACAGAGAATGATATAAACATTAATTATACAAACACTGTTCAAATCCAGCAATTATGACATCCACTTAAATAACAACATCTTTTCTATTAGTAATTCATACTTACACCATCGCGACTCCACAGCTTACTGTGTTTCAAGGGGAACCGCTCAGCAATGGAGTAGAACTTCACTCCTTTAAAATATGCACATATTATTAAGTAAAATATCGATTTCACAATTATGACACACTTATCTATATAAAATATAATGCTCATATTCAACATACCAGCCTTTGCAGCCACACGATGGAACTCCTGTCGAAACAAGTCCTGCACGTCCTCATCAATGTTCAGCCGTGGCGGTAAATCCAACACAAACACCTGATAATAGCATCTTCCCATTAATACAGCACTTTCTTTTCATGTAACACTGTTTACTTAAAATTTATTACAACAGAGATTATTAGCAAAAACGCTGCTTCGTTCTAATGCATATAAATCATACCTTTTGCCAACGACTGCAAACAGCATTCAAGTACATGCCAAACTCCACACCAGCATCATCAGGTGACCCGCCCGCTGTTATGTTGTTGCTTGGCGCCAACACACACACAACATCAGGAGACAATGGCACAACAGCATGATGTACCTCTGTCCTCAGCTGTGATGCACAAGCACCCGGAAATGCCATGAATCCAAAAGACATGCACGCCTCTGGCATTTTAACAAATCCATCCACAATGGCTCGTAGATGAGAGTCCCCAATAACAAGGACAACCTACAACAAAAACATATATATTTTGTTATGAATATCCTCTTTTCATAATCTACACAACAACAATATATCTTTACAAAATATGAATTAACAATACCTTCTTGTCTGCACACTCGGCAGGAAATAACATTTTTTGCGTGCGTCCGGTAGCATCTGACTTTGGCCAATCCAGAACATGATGTCTACGCCCTGTACCATGACCTATTTGTACAAAATACAGGTCACAATACATTCTCTTTCCAGCTCATTACCCTTGTCATTTATGGTAACATGCATAACACACCCAATTAATAAACATAACTACTGTGTGTTACACAACAATACAATAACACTTTACCATTGTCCACACCATCTTTTACATATCACATAACACACTCACGTGCACGTCTTTCCCATCCAAATTGCTGTGGGATATCGATTACAGCTCTCTGTTCCTCCAGCCGCTGCCTCACAGCTTCAGACCGTGCTTTGGATTTCAACCGCGGCATCTACAGATTCATACAAAAATTTCATTAAATAACTTACCGCCTATTGTTCCGGCCATGAAAGCCATAACAACACATGCTAACATTAGCTAAACATTCATTACTACAACTTACAGTCATTTGCCACAAAAGCCGCAGCCAATGATACTAACACATCCAACCCTACTTTTCGACGACATAACGCAGCACATTAACATACTCTTTATATTTCCTAAACAATAAACTACAGCTACGCCATTCATAACCACACTATAACTTACATCGCCTTAACACTTCCCTTCACGTAAACATACCGTTTCAACAGCTGCTCCGCTGCTATAATGATAAACCTACAAATTGCAAAAGACGTCGCTACACAAAGTATAACTCTCTCTCCTCAACGCACGTAGCTCCTTTCCTGAAGTTTCCCTCAGAAAGAACCATCTTGACCCTTCCTCACACTAACTATATACTTTCACAGCGTAACCATTCAACAAATCACACAGCTGTATTTCACAGGTGGGCGTTGCCAATACACAAGTACGTCACCTATCCTACACTCGCTCAAAGTTAAAAGTCAGACACGTTGCCACACATCGCAGCACATTGTTACGCTTATCCAATTTCTCATATTTAATTCACACAGCCTTACATCAACATGAAATGTGACCTTCCCTTTATATAATATATCATATTTCATGTCTCACCACCCTTCCCTTACACCTAATACTCCTCCACATTATGCCAATAACAAACTGTAATGTAACATATGTACAGTGTCACCGCACGTTGCCTTTAACATGAAACACTGACTACTAACAAGATGCTTGCCACAAATTGTGTGTAACTTTATGCGTCCAAACCTGTCTATCTGTCTGTATGCCTATCTCGCTCACTCTACGTCTCTCTGTTTTTTTTTTCTATATATATCTCTCTCTCTCTGTCTCCTTACATTAAACATGACAAACTTCACTAACCAATTGGACTAAACATTACAACATTTATTTCGTCGAACACTATTTATATACTTATCGCCCACGTCGGACCAGCTAATATGTCACATTCTCACGAGCGCAATAATGTGAAGCTTTTCTCACATAACAACGTCACCTTCTTGCACAAACACCCTCACTATCTGTATGTCTAATGCTGACAATGACAAATCAACAACGCGATCCTTTAGACACACATGCAAATAACGCATGAAATGCCAGAGGGAACAATTGTCATAACTACTGACCATGTCGTGGCGTTCTTCTCACAAGAACTCAAATGGACACAAATGTTACAACTTATCTATACTGTAAATTAAGGTCCCATTCATTTTTCTTCTTCAGTATTACTGCATGCAACACATCAACCTTTTACCACGCCATCACTATTAAAATCAATCTATTGCTTGAAAAACAACTACGCCCATACACCTATCTCACAAGTACCGTCCCACCCCTCCCCTTGCGTTGCCATCTAACACGCTTTCACCAAAGCCACACAACACCACATTTACCATAACTGTCTTAACACTCATCCCCCCGCCACAACACTACACGGAGTATCTTTTTTGTCGAAAACATAACACACAAAGAAGAGCCGTCTTCTTCTTCGTCTACTTTTGATTTACATCGCCACTCCGCCTCCACATACCCTATTTCTGCACAACAAATCCGCCGGTCAGTTACGATTTTTACAATTGGTCATACTTTCGGACCTCTTCTTCCACGTGCTCATCTATTTAGTCCATATTCGTTCTTAAAATTCTTCCGTGATAAACGCGTATTGAGCCGCATGAAACCAGAAACTCAGTCCACACGAAATGTAATGACAAACCAATCACAAGCATTTTCGCCTACTACATATATATACTGTACCTATATTTCTCCTTTAATTCACAACTGGCTTCCTCCTATTTCACACTATTCCCATATATACACCTTAATCTCACACAACCCTACCTCTCCACTGTTTTTATTCCCAGGTGTGCCAACACTGGCGTGACCTTTTCTTCTCCTCTTCATAAGACATTGAAGTTCTTCAACTGCTATAACTGGTAAGAACATCATCAACATATCACCAGCTTTATTTATTGTCATTATGTCATTCACACATACTGCTATAATTTACTTTCGCCTAACTTTATGTTCAATATTGCTATATTGTTTTCTTAATATTTTAGCATGTCAAGCGAATTTTATATGCAGTAATAAAGACCGCATTGACAAATTAATAACTAGGGCTACGTTGTAGCACTAACGGGCCCGAGCACAGGCGATTTCAAGTCTGTTGCCGTCGGTGAAGAGAGAGCGTTCGATGACCAAGCGCTCGTCTCCGTGTTACATGCGTTTGAGCACTGAAGCAAGGATAAACGCCTCACTTTCTGTAGCCAGCAGATGGTGCTATCGTTTTAAATCATGGTGTCTTTGTAGATGTCATCAGGTCGCGACTCTTGTCTTACATGTCTGGTTTGGACTGGATTGGACCAAAAATATGTCCAAGATACAGAAGCTCATGTTTTAATGGCGTGTAATTAAACTTTGACGTCACGCCAAGTTCACACCGTGAGAAAAGAAATCGATCTTTTAATAACTTTTCATCTCCATCTTCTTGTGATGACACTCAACTAAATTTCACGTTGATCTGATGAAAGCTCAACAAGTACACCAAAGTAAAAGTGTGGAATATGGCCAAAATGGCTACCAAATCCAAAATGGCGGGCTTCCTATGTGGTTTAGCATATCTGTCCAAGAGACTTATTTCTTTGTCATGAAAAGACACATGTCACTATCGATTTTTGTAGATGTAGACCAATCGTAGTGCCGGGGGTGCCCTTTAGGGGGCGCTAGTCAGTTATTTTGACACGCCTACTCCTTAAAACTATCTGTATCTCTTCAGGGGTGGGCTGTTGATACACACATGTAGTTTGAGGGAGCTGGACCCATGAACACAGAAGTTACAGCAATTTCGTGTGTCATGACGAGTTGAACTTTGATGACACCCCATTAATAATCCGCATGATGAAAAGTCACAGTAATCGTAAGCCTACATTATCAATGTCTTGAGACCCCTTTGACACAGTTTGACATGGTTTCACAAAGTGGATGAGGAGAAATACATCCAAGTGTAAAATGTACCAAAAACAAGACATTTCCTGCGGCCACCAGGAGGCGCTGTGTTTTTAAGTCACAATATCTTGTAGATGTCTTCAGGTCGCGACTACTGTCGTACATGTGTAGTTTGGAGTCGATTGGACCAAATATGTCTGAGATAGAGAAGCTCCTGTTTTGATGGCCTTTCATCAAACTTTGACGCCACGCCACGGTCAGACAGTGTGACGAAAAGTTTATCTTTCAATAACTTTTGATCTCCATTTTGTTGTAATGGCACTCGTCTAAATTTTAAGTTGATATGGTGAAAACTCTACAAGAAGTACATCAGAGTAAAAATATGGAATATGACCAAAATGGCCACTTAATCCAATATGGCGGGCTTACTGTTAATTTTTTCATAATGGTCATCTCGACATGAAATACGAAACGCAATTTAACACAGCTGCAAGTGAACGCATCATGAGAATCTCCTTCAGTGAATACAAGCTGAGTGGTGGTGAAAGTTTACTCACAAATGGAATCAGTAGCACAGTTTGATGTTCTGCTTGTTCATCTGACGGACACGTTAACGGCGACTGCGCTCCCGCTTCTGTGGTAAGTGAAGTTAACTATTTTATTTCTATGTGTTAGAGGTGATTAGCAACTTGTTAGCAAAGCTGCGCTAGCCCCGAGGCTAAACAATATCTTCGCATGGGTGCAGTAACTGTCCTCCGATTCGATTGGGGTTATTACCGACAAACACCGACATGAAACGACATGAGCGGGTCCACCCAGCAGATATAAGCGTTACTTTATGAGGATGACTCTGAGACAGGAGACTGTGTGTCGGCTTGTAAGCTAGCTTCGCTAGCGGGCTAGCTAAGCTAACTGAAACCTGAGTGTTTGAAGTCACATCTGCATTGCAACAGCAGCTGTTCAAAGGAGCTTTACGTGTCCTAAAGCTCTTTCTTCAGAGTAGTGTTGTAACGTGTTACAGTGAAAAGTAACCGTGTCTGCCACCTTCACTCTTTAAATTGTTAATCTCAGACAGACTTCACTGAATTCTTTTGTTAAATATGAGTAAATCATAGCCTTGTAACTTTAATAGAACAGACAGTGTCATACAGATTTGTAGGCTAATATGCACTACCTATTTCCTAAGCTGAAATGATTTAACTTTGAAGTAATATTTAATTTTTACCATGTAAAACTCTGTTAAGCAGTTGACCTGGCACACGTATGACTTTACATATCTGTGTATTTGTGTTCAATGTTCCTCTAGCATGTCCAGCATGAGACACAACTTGAATCCAACCAGACTGAGCACTGACTCCAGGTACAGACCTGTTTTCATTACTTACTAACAATCAAAGTATTGCACATAATACATAATGTATTAAATTATAATGCAATACTTTTAACGTGAAATAACTCCATACTGTACATTTATTGTCATGCTCGTGCACGTTTTAATCCAAAAGCATATTCAAATACATAGTTGAATATCCACAGAAAATGAGAATACACACTTGTTCAAAAGTAACACTTCCTGTACAATAATGATATATTTTATGTTTCCTATCATTTTATTAGGGACAGACGAGCCTGAAGGACACAGCTGTGATGACCATGTTCTGTCTCTTATGGCAAAGCAGAAATATTAAACACTGAGTTGACCAGCATGAAGCTGCAGATCTCCACCATGTTGCTGCTGAGGACATCAAGTGCTGCAGTTCTTCATCTATGAAGAGAAAAAAAGCACTGTTAAAGAATGTTTTGAGTTGTGTATGAAGCACAACAGATTTCAGATAGAACCGTTGTACTGTGGTCTTGGTTTGTATCCTCATGGTTAAATGTACATATGACTCCCTCCCAAGCACAGTCAACAGCAAATGGTTTCCTCCACGGGTCTTTAATAAAGTCTTGTTCTTCATATCAGACCGTGAAAACTGCGCCACACACGGCAACAAAAGACACAACATACAGCGTTAGCTAACTAGCAAAACACAGTACAAATAATTACAGTTAAAGTTAAAATAAATAACAAACAAAATACCTCGTTGGCTGCATGCTCTTGAAAAGGAATCTTCTTATCTTTTCTTACTTAAACTCTTAGACATGGCACTACATCTGCCTGCTTCTCCGTGTCTCTTCTTCTTGTTACTTCTCCGTGTTTACATCTGCCTGCTTCTCCGTGTCTCTTCTTCTTGTTACTTCTCCGTGTTTCTTCTAGAAGGTTCTTCTAAAACATGCAGCTCAGCGGAGGCTTCAAAATAAAAGTTATCTCTAATTACACACATTACACACGTATATACAAATACAAAATAAACATTAGAAACCTTTATAACATGTTACATTAATATAGTGGCAACAGTTACAGTACATATTTTAAGTCCCTTCTGATAAAAGTACTGAAAGAAATACAACATTGTACAAATAGATAAAATGTCTTTCTACCTCATCTGTAATATTCGAGGTTATAATCTCCCACAGAGCTATTGATAACAGTCCACATCAAGTCTCTCCACTTCCCTCAGTGTGAAAACATAATTATATAATTAATTTGAGAACTGTTTACAACACTGATGTGTGGAGATTATAATCATATCTAAACTGTCTAACTCCATGACAGGCTAAATAACCGAGGTGGGAATAGTAATGGTGGATATACCAGCCTGTAACAGAATAATGGTGAAACATAGTTACTATCACATGCAACTTACACGTGTAGCATCTTGATATTAACGTATTAAAATAAAAAATAACGTCACAACCAAACACACGACTCTGTAGCTAACTTGCTTCAATCTGTTCATTAGACGTGTTAAATAAACTAACTTTTATAACAATTTTATATTAAAAAAGCCTTGAGCCATGTAAGCATATGATGATAGATAAAGCAATAGGTTTTGTTGTTGTATAGTTTCAAGCAGTGGTGGGAGGTAACGAAGTACAACTACTTCTTTCCTGTACTTAAGTAGATTTTACACATTACTGTTCTTTACTTGAGTATTTATTTTCCTGACGACTTTTTACTTTTACTTGCTACATTTGAACACAGATATCTGTACTATCTACTTCTTACATTCTCAAAACTGTCTCGTTACTTGAGCAGCGGAGGTTGGCGCAACGCGAGCCTGTATGCACGGCGCACCTCTCTCGCTCACTCGCGTGCTCGCTGCCTCGGGAGATGTGCAGGTCCGGCGGCGTGAGGGGGGGCGCGAGACCCCAGCGTCCGGAGGTTGGTCGGGCTGCCTTGGTCGACCGGGGTCAAGCAGGCTGTACCGGTCATGATCCCTCCGCAGGTTCACCATCAGGAATCCTGTTACGAGATTGACTTCCTCTAGATTCCAGTTTGATCGTCTTCTCGGCGCTCCGACTCTGGTGGGGCAGATCCGAGGACTTCACTAAACCATCCAATGAGGAATAGCGATGTGTGTACAAAGAGGAGGGACTTAATCAACACCAGCACATTCCCCATCCATTTATACCCTTTATAATGATCCAGGTTCTCCTGCAGGAGCTCGGTTCAGTTCAGTTTGTATTATTCGGTCTGAAATTTGGCAGCAAAACAAGATTGTGTCCAGTGAGTTTTTCTTATTTGTACTAGCAAAGTGCAGCTGTTAACAAAAGACAAACTATCTTAATTTGTGTGCCTAGAACTTGTTTCCGGTTACTGAGTTATCAGAAGGGGCATTGTGTATCACTCCTTCTACTGATGAAAGGTCCAGGTTTTGTGATATTTACAGAATGTTTTAGTGGTTATACTGTGGTTTATTAATGTTCTTAGGCAGACACAAGAGGCACTTGTTTATTCTGTTGTGTTGATTCTTTGTTGTCTCTAGAAGTTCAGATGCACTGGTCCATAACTATTTGAACCTCAGTATCTAGGGTTCAAAATTTGTAAAATTATAGATTATATGCATATTGTTATAATTTTTCAGTCAGTTGAAATAAATCTTGAGGAGAAACATTTTTGGTAGTTTTCTGTCTGTATAGACTATAAAAAGCACTTTAGATTTTTAATTTTTGTACTTTTACTTTTGATACTTAAGTAAATTTCAACACCAGATACTTTTAATACTTAAGTACATTTAATATGAGCTAATTTAAGACTTTTACTCAAGTATGGCTTTCAAGAACTTTATACACCACTGATTTCAAGGTTACTTACCTCTAGTTCATAGAGCCACCTGCTGACTACAGGAAGTGAAGCGATAATCCTTGCCGCAGTGCACAAACACAGGCAACGTGGAGACGAGCGCTTGCTCATCAAACGTTCTCTCTTCCCCGACTGCAACAGACTTGGAATTGCCTGTGCTCGGCCTGTTAGTGCTACAACGTAGCCCTAGTAATTATTATATTTACTATTATTATAATATATACTGTTGCTGCCATTATTACTATATACTGCTATTATATTGGTATAATTACTACCATATATAAATATATATTATGTTATATAATATATACTGTACTATTTTTATATACTGTCTAACAATAACATTACCATCATATTATCAGTACTATTACCATCATCTTGCCACCGCACCTTATCTTCCTATTTATCTTGTGTTTCTGTTATTATTCTTTCTACCTCAATATTTTTTATTTGTATTCTATTGTATTGTATTTTATTGTATTCAAATATACCGGCTACTAAGACAACTTAATTTCCTTTCGGGGATGAATAAATAATAACACCTCGACAACAACCCCACTTCGTTGTTGACTCCTGATCCCCCCCCCCCCCCCAAAAAAAAAAAAACAATGAGAGACTGTCTTCCCCAAACAGCCCCATCCTATTCGTCTTAACAATCACATGTCCCACCCCCGATCCCTTCAGCGACACTCAGGATCTCCTTAACACACCTTAAACATAGTGTTTTACTGAATAACGTCAAACCCACATATAAACATAAAACCCAGTCCGTTACAATATATTTAATTATGCATTTTTATTATTTCCTGAGTTGGTAACTTTACACTGAATAAGCGCATGCGCGGTATTAACAGATTTGCTCTTCCAATGACTTCTTCTCGTCAAATGTGGAGGAATGGTGCCAACACAAGGGTAAGTTGCCCTTGCAAATATTTCTTATGGCTACTTGGGCTCAAGTGACAAGGAATGTTGTAAATATTAGTAGCTAAATAGCGCCATCCTATCCTTTTCTATGAATAAATATAACATTTGTTATAAATATTTGTGGCATCTACACCGCACATGGTTAGTCTAATTGTTCAGCCAATAAGCACATGCTCATGTTAATTGGCACACCAAGTAACATATGCAAATTATGCACAATAGGCTATGTTGTATACATTTTTATCAGTGCAAATGATATTTTACTATTTTCCAGTTGTTACATAACTCATCCGCAGCTTTTTGCGGAGCCTACAGCACGCAGAAAAGAAGAAACTCAGTCGCTTCCTGCAGGCCAGTGATTGACAGAGACAGGCAGTACCCGCTAGTTTATAACTATTACACTGTGGTTACCTTAAGGGAAATTATTTATTTTCTGAATTTCTAAGTTTATAGGCTACAGCACGCGCAGCCGACTATGCGCAGCCGGGCCTACAGAAACACTTCAAGAAATGCAGCAGCATAACACAATATCTTTTTCTTTGGTTCACTTTAGAGTCTTTGTGTTCTCTATGTTTGGAAAGGTAAGCAGCCCCACTCCAGCCAAATGTAGGCCTACTTTTAATTAATGAATTTAATTGTTTTCCCCTGGATTATATTTTGTTAATTTCATCCAAAGCCCAACAAATGGGTGTTTGGAGCAGGCACAGCGGCAGGATCTCAATTTCGGGTGAACCAGAGTAATTTTGGATGGGCCTATTAATTACAGATGTTAAGTCTGGGCGAGGAGGTGGAGTTGCTGCTATTTTTAACTCCAGTCTATCAATTAATCCTAAACCTAAACTCAGCTACAAGTCATTTGAATGTCTGGTTCTTAGTTTTCCACGCCAATCCAGGAACCACCAACAGCCAATCATATTTGCCGTAGTTTACCGTGCTCCCAGGGCTTATACTGAATTTTTAAAGGAATTCCCTGAGTTTTTATCAAACTTAGTCCTAAAGACCGATAAAATTATTATTGTTGGTGACTTTAATATTCATGTTGATAATAATAAAGATTGCCTTAGCGTAGCATTTATTTCAATACTAGACTCTATTGGTTTCAGTCAGTGTGTGCACAAAGCTACTCATTGTGGTAACCACACACTTGACCTTGTATTATCGTACGGTGTCGCAATTGAAAATTTAACAGTACTTCCGCGCAATCCAGTTCTATCAGACCATAATTTAATAACCTTTGATTTTTTAATAACTGAATATATGCCACTAATAAAAAATTCATTTTCTAGATGTCTACCTGATAGTGCTGTAGCTAAATTTCAGGAAATAATCCCAATAACATTTAAACCCGTATTAGCAGTAGATATAAACAACAAATTCTTTAAAACCCTGAGCTCCATTGAGATCGACCACCTCGTCGATAGCTCTGCAGACTCATTACGATTAACATTAGACTCAATAGCGCCTCTAAAAAAGAAAAATGTCAAACATAGTAAATTAGCTCCGTGGTATAATTCCCAGACAAATGAGTTAAAACAATTATCAAGAAAACTAGAAAGGAAGTGGCGCTCCAGCAACAATGTTGAAAACCTCATAGAATGGAAGAATAGTGTTAAAGAATATAAAAAGGCTCTCCACAAAGCAAGAGCCGCCTACTATTCAAAACTAATAGAAGAGAATAAAAACAACCCCAGGTTTCTCTTCAGCACTGTAGCCAGGCTGACAGAGAGTCACACCTCCACAGAACCCAGTATTCCTCGATCCCTAAATAGCAATATCTTTATGACCTTTTTTAATGATAAAATTCCAACTATTAGAAATAAAATCAACCATCTCCTTCCCTCAATTGGCACTAATACCCTCCCAACAACAGAGATCTCAGAAACGGCTGAGAATCCTACCCATTACTTAGACAGCTTCTCTCTGATCACCCGTGATCAGTTTACCAAATTAATCTCAGGTTCTAAACCAACAACCTGTATCTTAGATCCCATTCCTACCAAATTACTTAAAGAAATTCTGCCTCTAATTGATAGTTCGTTACTTAACATTATCAATCTGTCATTATCATCAGGTTATGTACCACAGTCTTTTAAAATAGCTGTCATCAAACCCCTACTCAAAAAACCCACCCTAGACCCAGAGGTTTTAGCCAATTACAGACCAATATCTAACCTCCCCTTCATTTCTAAAATCTTAGAAAAAGTGGTAGCCAATCAGCTGTGTGAGTTTCTCCAGGAAAATAATATATATGAAGACTTTCAATCGGGTTTAGAGCCAATCACAGTACAGAGACAGCCTTGGCAAAAGTCACTAATGACCTTTTAATAGCCTCAGATCAGGGACTTGTGTCTGTCCTCGTTCTGTTAGATCTCAGTGCAGCATTCGACACAATTGACCATCAAATTTTATTACAAAGACTAAAACAGTTAATTAACATTAATGGAACCGCCCTTAACTGGTTTAAATCGTATTTTTCTGATCGCTCCCAATTTGTGCAAATTAATGATGAGTCATCTGTGCGCACCAAAGTTAATCATGGTGTTCCACAGGGCTCTGTGCTCGGCCCAATTTTATTCTCATTATATATGCTTCCACTAGGAAACATTATCAGGACACACTCTGTAAATTTCCACTGCTATGCGGATGACACCCAGTTATATTTGTCAATAAAACCTGAACAAAGTAATCAATTAACTAAACTTCGAACATGTCTCAAGGACATAAAAACCTGGATGACCCGCAATTTTCTCTTATTAAACTCAGACAAAACAGAGGTTATAATACTTGGCCCCAAACACCTTAGAGATGCATTATCTAATGATATAGCTGCGCTAGACGACATTGCCCTTGCTTCCAATGAAACAGTCAGGAACTTGGGAGTGATCTTCGATCCTGATTTATCCTTTAATAGTCACTTAAAACAAATTTCTAGGAACGCTTTTTTCCACTTGCGTAATATTTCAAAAATTAGACATGTCCTTTCACAAAAAGATGCAGAAAAACTAGTCCACGCCTTTGTTACATCGAGACTGGACAATTGTAATTCATTATTATCAGGCTCCAGCAGTAAGTCGTTAAAGACTCTACAGCTTGTCCAAAATGCCGCAGCACGTGTCCTGACGAGAACAAAGAGAAGAGAGCACATTTCTCCAATATTAGCATCGCTACACTGGCTTCCAGTTAAATCTAGAATAGAATTTAAAATTCTCCTCCTCACCTTCAAGGCCCTTAATAATATAGCGCCTTTATACCTTAAAGAGCTGTTAATACCTTATAAACCCACTAGAGCACTCCGCTCCCAGAATTCAAGCCTACTTGTCGTCCCTAAATTCTCTAAAAGTAGAGTAGGAGCCAGAGCTTTTAGCCATCAAGCCCCTCGGCTGTGGAATAATCTACCACCTTCAGTTCGGGAGGCAGTCACCATCTTTTCGTTTAAAAGTAGGCTCAAAACCTTCCTTTTTGATAAAGCTTATAGTTAGAGCTAATTAGTGCGCCAGAACGTTACTTGTTCTATTTTGTGACACATGACACACGGAGCTTCTCTTTCCAGCTTCTCCTTCCTCTTCTCCATCCCTATCCCCCTTCCCCGGAATCCCTTTGCTTTATCACCCGCAGATCCAGGGCCTCTGTGGCCGCACCATGGATTACGGTTTGTGGATCGCGCACCGGGGGTCGCGGTGTTGGATCCAGTGTGGCGGATTCTGAGTCATGTGGGCTGATCGTGGTGCTGGTGGCGGACCCTGTGTCGCGTTGGCATTGGGCACGGGCGGTGGACCAGGACCGCGGTGGTGGCTTGTGATGGGTCCTCCTGGTGGGCGGCGATGGACGGTGACTGAGGACTGGAGTGGCGTCTGGTCTGGATGGTGGATCGTGGTCTAGATGGTTGCTGAGCATGGACTGTGCTTGCAGCGGGACTGCTTGGCATGTCATGTTGGGGTTGTCCTTCGGGATGTCTACCCTCATCAATGCTGCTAGAGACTTTGATTATTGATGATGTTGTCCTGCACGTGGCATCTATTGCACTTCTGTCCGTCCTGGGAGAGGGATCCCTCACATGTGGCTCTCTCTGAGGTTTCTACATATTTTTACCCTGTTAAAAGGGTTTTTTTTGTAGTTTTTCCTTACTCTTGCTGAGGGTTAAGGACAGAGGATGTCACACCCTGTTAAAGCCCTATGGGATGAATTGTAATTTGTGAATATGGGCTATACAAATAAAATTTGATTGATTGATTGATTGAACTGGACCTCTGTAACGGCCAAAGGAATACGGAGTTCATCCTTACTGCAGTTTTGGATTTAAGTGCCATAGTGTCAAATCCATCGGCTCATAAAGAAGTGGCCCAGTCTTCACTGGGTCTGCCACTGATGGGACCAAATAAAAAGAAGGCCGGTGTGAGGTGAGGAAAGTGATGCCCTGTCCCATACCCTTTCTACCAAACTGCAGAGGACTGTCTTCTTGGAGAGCATTGAGAGGCTGGATGAAACTGTTGTGGCATCAGGGTGCAGGGAAAACGTCCCTGCATCTGGTGTCATGAAAACAGTGTCATGGCGCAAGAAAAAACTAAAAAGAAGACACAACAATGAGATGATCAGCCCCCAGAAGATGGTGGCTGAAGAGGAGGCAGAGGCAGAAGGAAGGGTGATCCAGAACATCGGTCTTTACCCTAAAAGTGTGATGCTGTACTCTCTAGAAACACTTAATATTTTCTTTGACCGGTACAAAGAAGATATTGTGTATTTAGATGCAACAGGCAGTATTGTATGGAAGGGAAAAGGACAGACGTCACCCTTCTACGTCTATGAGTTGGTCGTGAGACACCCAACTAAAGGATCTTCCCCTCTCCCTGTGGCAACATATATCACCAGTGACCACATCACAGCATCAATCTCACATTTCTTAGGGTCAGTGGCCAGTGATGTTAATTTGTGACAGCTCAGTGGTTCTGCTGCAGTCACTTGCATATAATTTCTGTGGAGTGAGTCTGCAGGAACTACTCTGCAGATATTTGGCAATTGTGACTGGACAAGCAACAAATGATGCCATAGGTCTACCTATACTCCACCGATGCTGGAGCCACATCATGAAAAATGCTAAGGAGCTTTGCAGAAAACAGTAAGTGGTGTCTGTATATAAATATGCTTAAGATTTCAGACATAACAACATTATGACATCTCTGATAATGTTTTTTTTTAATTATCCTTTATAGTGCCTCCAAACATTACCACTTAACAATGTATGTGTTTGGACTCATGACCCGAGCATCAATCCTTAAGGAACTGGATGAAGTTGTCATCAGTGCTAACGTGGTCTTCTCCAGTTCTCACAGTGGTCAAAATGTTGAGAAACATTTTAAAAATCTACAAATGCTTCTGACCAATGCAGGACCATGTGCTGAGGATACTTCCATCAAAGAGCAAGACTATGAGGTAACTTTTCCTTAACTGCACCTGTGACATTCTTGCTTTGGATTTAGGTTTTTGCTGTACCTGACTAAGAAATGTGTCATTTCAAACACATTTGGCTTTCTAAATTCAAACTCTAAAGGGCACAACACTGGACACAGATACAGCTGTGAACAGCATAACTCAAAAGTGTATGATGTATACACAGCTGGTTGTAAAAATCATGCTCCACGACACTCCATTCATCAGCTGTTTGGGTCAGACTCTTGCAGTATGTGGACCCAGCGTTATGTCTGACTTGTGGAGAGGAGAGAGCTGTCAACTACAGATATATACTTAGGGGGTCATTAGGGCCTCATACAACCACACTTAAAAACTTAACTATCCCTTTAAAGCTTTGTTCTTTTTTTTACTTCTTTGCTAAACTAAA
Source organism: Platichthys flesus (assembly GCF_949316205.1). Classification (NCBI taxonomy): domain Eukaryota; kingdom Metazoa; phylum Chordata; class Actinopteri; order Pleuronectiformes; family Pleuronectidae; genus Platichthys; species Platichthys flesus. The sequence continues at coordinate 764,786 of NC_084948.1, read as the reverse complement.
CTCTTGTGTAGGCATGCATAAATGTTTTAGGTTTCATCTGTGATGTGTGAAAAACATATTTCCACATACTCTGCCAGCCACTGTAGTGTCACCTGCCCTGCACGCAGTCTTTCTTAAACAGTCTTATAGATTAGTTAATTTTTTTTCTAGCTGGAACAACGCCTTTCACGCAGCACTTTGAAGAAGTCATTGAGACGGAAGAATGTGACCAGAAAGGTGATTCAAACCTCTACTTCTGTCCAACCTTCATCCTGACGTTGATGAAGTACTTTCTACCTCAGGCTGCCCTATGGTCTGGCTTACTCCTGGGTTAATCCTGTTTAATTGTTGTTATTAATCTATATGCTTATTTTAATATATTTAAGTAAATTAAATAAAAAATTAATGTTCCATCTTCTGCCAGGTGACCTAGGTAATCATGGACCAGGCCCAGTATATGACAGTCTGACAAAAAAGCACAGTAGAGCTGCCTGTAAATCACAACAGGTATAATAAAGCTGAACATCTGTTAATGAAACTGAATATTACTTGCAAGTTTCCATGCTAGATATTACCCATGATAAAATAAACCAAATGAATGAAGACATTTCGATTTGATGCATTTCGATTTGATGCAATGTTTATTCATTGAGTCTGGTAAAAATTACCAGACTCAATGACTTTGTGGGCACCTACAAAGTCACACTCAAGGCCCTATTGAGGGAGTATGCTGACTCCCACAGGAGAAAGAAATAGGTAAGAACTGCATATGCTGATCATAAATACTTCAATTACTAGTATTTTATAGATTTGTGATTGTGCACCAGCCATTGCTATCCCAATTTCTAATTAAAGTAACCCCACCCTCATGCACAACAACCACACAAAAATTACAATCCACAAAATGTAATGCTTACACTATGGCTACAATAGTAGGTGGTGGTCTAGTGGCAGAAACTTGACTATGGACTATGGGGAGAGAAGGTCTCTGGTTCGTCTCTGGTTCGACTCCACGGAGAGACAACAAAAATACGAACCTGGATTGATCTGTCCAAAAATCCAAGAGTCTCCCTATTCTATCTAGTGCCCCTGAGCAAGGCACCTTACTCCCCCAACATCTGCTCCCCGGGGCGCCGTACATGGTCGCTCACTGCTCTGTGTGTCCTGCACCAGATGGGTCAAACGCAGAGGTTAAATTTCCCTACCTGCATGAGTGTGCCTTTGCATGTCTTTGGGACTAATAAATGCATCTTAATCTTAATCTTAATAATCAAAATCAAGATAATTTTCCATTCAAAGTCACATGAAAAATAGGTAGAAAAAAATTTGTAGTTAAATCTTATAATGTAGCATGGAACAATGCAAAATTTTGCTTCAAGAATACTACTATTAAATTAATTTGATATTGACAATATTTTGTTGATTTACTTTAGACACATCGGGTGGACGTGGAACGCTGGAAGAGCATGAAACAGAGAAAACGAGGGGTGTATGTGTCTCGACTGAACAAGCCTTTTGTTTATAAACAACAGAAGAAGAAGGTAAGTGCTTTTGAGAGATTCATTGGAATTTCACAAGTGGATACAGAATATGGTAATATTCCACTGTACATTAACACAATACCATACACAGTCCTATTTATCTATATTCATCCTCCATACAGATCTCTACATTTATTTTATCTGATCCTATTTCACTTGAATCTTACTTTATATATTTAGTTAGAGTTTACTGCTTACTGTTAAGAGTTTATAGTTTTACTGTTTACTTATATATATATTTAGCGAAGAGTCTATTGTTTATCTTATCTCTATTTTTTTATACCTCCTTTATTTTGTATACAAGTGTCTGTATGCTGCTGGAAATTAAATTTCCTTGAGGAAGTCATCCCAAAGTGATCAATAAAGTGCGGTCTAAGTCTAAGAATAATGTACTCTGTCTGTCTATTTTAGAGAACATTGGACAAAAAACCCTCTAAAGCATCTGAAGATCCATCTCCATCACAGGCTCCATCACAGGTAATTTCTTGAGGCAAAATGCTACAAATAGCAAGAAAAACAAACAAAGTAGAAATCAAAAACCTGATTTTACATGTTCTGATTTTAGATGAAAATGTATAAATGCATATAAGGATATGGTTAATTTTCATTGCTTGCAATATGTACTTGAAAGATTTCTATAACACTACTATTTCTATCCCTAGAGTCCACAAAGCAGCACACAAGCTATTTCTTAATTATATTTTATATATTTTATGATGGAAAAAAATTGGTTAATTGTTTTCGATTTAATATTCCAATTGATGTATATAATTCCTGATAATATTGTTATGTTGATTAATGATGCATCGCTGTGCCTTCAGGTGTTTATAAGTTATGTCACAGCAGTGTAGTGAGCGTGCCAATGCGTCCATTAAGGGATCATCACACATTTATTTGTCTCGCCTTCCGTGTACACTATGCCAGCAACATAGATATGGGCCTTTCTGAGCCAAGAGGTTGCTTTTTGTTAACAGTCTCTTAAAGTCCTTTAAGTTTATAAACACTCAAATTTTATCATGGATTCATCTTCTGTTTATCATGATATATCCTTATTATTGCATTGTGTAATTTAAGCAAGTCTGTTTCTGTTTATTATTAATATTGCATATGATTAATATGCAAATTTCTGTTGAATCCTTATTGTAGTAACCACAGACAATATCAACAGAAGAGGTTATTCAGCAATAAATGAGAGACATCTCAACGAGAGTGTGTGTGAACTTGACTCATTAACCCTTCACCATCATTCCTGTTCTTACAGGACAACCTCTGTCTATTATTAATAGGTCTCAAGATTGGTATTCAGTAAGCCAGCACCTGTTTTATACCCACCATAAAAAAAAAGTATAGCTTTTATAATTTGCAGGTCACAGAACTGTTGGGAAAAAGGGACACAGAAGTGGTAGTTTCTGGGGTGCCCTCTCAATTAGGGAACAACTTTGTTATCCAACACAGGGAGTTCAACACTCTAAGACCTCACCCGTGGCTTGTAGGCGAGGTAAGTAGGCTGTGAATTAAGATTAATCAAATAAAAACAATATTTAATTTAGCCTTTCAGTCAGTAATACATTTATTTGTAGTTGCAATGACATATCTATATATGAATTACAGGAACACACATATACACGCTCTTGCTTGCACGCTCCAGATTCTGGGAGATTGGATCTCATTTACAGGCGTCAAGGAGCCGCTATCAATATGTGGGAGAGTTTGGATGTCTGACTTTGTAGTAAAAACACACGCAAAATAGATGTTGCACAGTCAAAGCAGTTGTAAAATTAAATACCTAATTTTGGGTTTTGTTACAGACCGACTTTACAACTATAAGGCCATTGTGTCCTTTTTTAACATTGGCAATTTACACTGGAAGTTTCTGGTAAGTCGTTACTTAATACGTCACAACTGCCTTCAATTCTCTGTATGTCATTACTAACTTCTAAATGATATTTCTTATTTTCTCTTTTGGTTACAGTACATCAGTGCTGCAGATAGTACTGTCTTTGTTGTTGATCCCGCACGCAGTGCTACCGAGCAGGCAGACTCAGACAACGCAGCAAAAAGATTGCGGTAATTAAGCAGATCTATCTGAACAGTGTGACTGGGCAATTTCAAAACTGAATATTTCTTATGTTTGCAAGATGTGTTTTCTTTAAATTAAAATATTTAAGTATGGATGCTATGTTGTGAATCATGCTTGTGTAGCAAAGTGGCGGCTATGGGTAATTATGTTGCTTACAACGCCACCTGAGGAATCTCACCTCAGGAATATTACTAATTGTGGTGTGCGTGCAACAGCACAGGTTCGTTTAAATCACTGGGGCAAGAGACGTATTTACATCAATATGAAACTACTTTAATGAACAAAAAGGCATATAATCAACACACAATAAACACACAAAATAAACGAAAACTGGAGTTACAATATATAGTATTTGGACAGGGCTGTGACTCACCGCGGCAACGAGGACCAAACTAAAGGGGGAAAGGGAGTAAGAAAACAAACCACCCGTGACACAGCACACCAAACAAAACGGGTCGTGAAGAAAACTCCCTCCACCAGGAATTGGGCCTCTGGGCCACAGCACCTGACCACAACATAAATATTATTAAAACAAGTCAAGGTTTAAAACACGTTTAAAAAAAAAAAAAAAAAAATAACACATACAAACACAATAGAACTGAGTTAAATGTAACTTTAAAATATGGGCGTCCCCCTGCACGTGTTCCCTCCACGTGCCGTGAAGGCATAGCGTGGAGTATAGATCAAGGGTGTTGGTTAACAAGGACACGGAACTGGTCAGTTCATATAATAGTTTCTGTGATAATAAAATCAACAATATAAAACCAGAATTTCTGAAGAGGAGTTCCAAATTCCAGGTACACCAGAACAGCAGGTTTGAACGTCCTGAGAAACGTGGCTGCTGGAGTCGATGAGGAGGGAAGGGCCTCACCCACCGTGTCAGGCCAAAGGTGCGTCTCCGTGGCCCGGAGGGAGGGATATCCTCAGCGTTTAGCAGCGTTAGATAGTTAAGGCCTAATTATAGTCCTGCGACTGCAACCGCGGAAGGCCATGCAGCTGCATCGACGGATCCGTTTTGGTTTATGCTTCCTAAACGTGTTGCGCGTGCTGCAACGCAATTCACCGCCAGAACACTAAGCGGAGTAACTTTTTTTTTCGAAAACAAAACACACAAAGAAGAGACGTCTTTTTCTTCGTCGAATGTTTATTTACATCGCCACTCCGGCTCCTCATAGCCTATTTCTGGCGGACAAATCGGCCAGTCAGTGACGGGTTATACAAGGGGTCATTCTTTCGGATCTCTTCTGCCAAGTGCTCTTCTATTTGGTCCATATTCGTTCTTCTAAATCTTCCGTGATTTCCGCGTATTGTGGGGCATGAAACCGGAAACTAGACTCCGGACGGGATGTAGTAAGCCGACCAATCACAAGCCATGCGGGCTGCGTGTGGCTCGCGTCGTTTTGTCGTATAGCTAGAAAAATCGACAGACGCCCGCAAGACGCCAGAGGGCACGAAAGGGGCGTGTTGCGTGTCTTGCGTGCATGCGTGCGTCCATGCAACACGAGTATAATTCGGCCTTCAGCTATAAGATTAAATCATACGTCAGCTACCACACGGCAACTGCGAGGACGGCAGACAACGTCACTTACCCCGCTGGCTCGCTACTGTGCTCGGCTCTCCCGGCCGAGCGGTTCCGTGCCTTTCATCAGAGGCCTAGGAAAGACTGCCGTGGATGAGACGTGCAAGCTGATGTGCTCACTTATCCAAGCTACCCCCGCTCACCAACCGAAGTCCAGGGACGAGTCAAAGGGCCAGGGAGAGAGCGAGTGAGAGGTAGTGTTACCTTAAATAGGGGTGCTAGCGCCCCACCTGGCGGGGAGGGCGCACGCAGGTATAGCACTCCAAGTGGCAGGGCGGGCGCATTTGGCCACACTTGCAGTAATCTGTTAAACAACATGTTAGAGGCAGCTTTACAAAAAGGAAATAGGTTACAAGCAGAATTTATGCATAAGGCTGAACATAGGCAATATGGCAGAAAATGATTGTTCAATGTCCCACACATTAATTTTTTTTCAATCAAACTTGTTAACACCTAACTAGCCGAAGAAGTGTTATTTGTAATTCTGACACAAAATTATTAACTCTGTCTAACTCTCGTGGCCAAACAACCCCCTTTTTCTTTACTACGACATACATTGTTTTCTGGGGTGAATAATGTGTACATATTCCTTACATTAACCACTTTAAAAAAATGGCCTTTCACAGTGAGTACTTCAACATGAGGAGGATCTGTCTGGGAAAAACTGACTGGGTCAATGTTAAGTGGAAAGGCGGTGTTCTGAAACACCCATTTCAGAGAGACGGAAGTAGCTGCGGTGTAATTGTCCTCAAAGTAATAAGAATATTTCTTGAAACATCAGCTTTATCTAAATGATCTACATTCATTATGAATTTGGATCAATTTCTGTTTTATTGCAATTCCACGTCCTTTATTTAGCTGACTAGGAAACGTATGCAAACTGATGCTTTCTTGTGTGTTTAGATGGCAAAGGCAGTCATGGATAGCCTGGATGGCAGACGAACTTAGCCCCGCCCACAACATTTGAGGTCGGGAAGTTCGGTCTGGAGTCGCTCCGTTGGGGAGAAATTATGCCCGACCGGGCCAATCAGATTGTCAGGGCGGGCTTTATACGATGATGGACAGATGATCAACGGTAACGTTATCAACCACGTCATCAAAGTGCCCTTGGATTGAATTCGTTTTCAACAAACATGCCTGCCGCTAGAGAGCTGAGATGTGTAGATGCTGCCATTGAGTCTGTTTTAGAAGACATCGACAGCACTTTCATTTTGAAAGAGGAACAGAGAACGTGGAGGCGACGCCAAAGCACCGCGCTAATCCTTATCGCGCCGGCGCTTGGCTGTTCACACCGGACACTGAAGCGACGCTGAACCGCCGGGCAGCGCTAATAATATCACCCGTTGATCCAGTAGATTAAAAGCATATACTTACTTGTTGCTCCAACATTAAGCAACAGCGTCCCAACATTTGTCTTTCTTGGTGTTGTCTTTATACAACATGTTCCGAGGATCATACAACTCACTGCACTTCTCCACTTCAATTATTAATTTAATGTCATCCATGTTGAAGAACTTCGCTGTTTGCTCCGTTAAATGTCGGGTGTCGGGGGTAAATTACGTATTCTCCCCTCAAGCCGATGTGGAGAATACGTAGCCCCCTCTCTATCTTTTTATCCGGTTTGACCCGCACAGTTTTAACATGGGAGTGGATGAGAGCCAGCTGTTATTTAAGGCTTGGCGCTGCGCTGCAGCGTCGCTTCGGCATCGCTTCAGCGTCCGGTGTGAACCCAGCCTTAGTAAATAACTCACAATGCGTCGCTTAACATACGTTACATACTACGTTGCTCTGATTGGTTGTAGGTCTATCCAATTGAGCGAAGAGGAATTTTATTTCCTGGTTCGGTTGAAACATGCCCCATAATCACAGCCCAATGGAGCGGTCTCAGACTCATTTGCCCTTTAATTTTCTTTGAATGAGAAAATTAAAGGGCAAATCTGCGAAAGTGGGCCAATGCATTCATAATGTTACCATATTTGGAAGCTTATTAAAAAAATTCCTTTTGAGGTTATAAGTTACTACGAGTGGATTCCTGTTCATGGTGTCTGACTATGCTGAGATACAATTTTGTGTATTTTCCAGAGTTTCTGTTCCACCGCTGTTTTTGAAGAAGTGTTTTCTGTTTACTGTTTTATTTTGTATTTATATAATTTGTTCATACTTTCATTATTTTGTTTCTTGGGTTTGCACGTGTAATATATCTCTTAGAATAATACAAAATAAGACATGAGCTACAGTCCTAAACATGCTAACTGCTCACTGCATCATGTATTTATTTTTAATGTTTTCTTATTTATTTTGTTTTCAGATTTTGTACTTTTACCACCTTTGGAAAGGCAAGTTTTAAAGCAAAATACTTTCACACAAGACACGCGAGCGGGGGGGGGAGCGTGGAGTGCACAACACTCACAAACCTAACTTCCAGCTGCAGCTGCTGCTATGGCCGCTCGTTCAAGATACCGGAGTATGTTGTTGTCATAATGTGCGGGAATAGAACGATTATTCATTACCAGCCCTAGTTTGGGGAAATGTGTCCTTGTACCCTTGTATGCATGACAGTAGTACAAACATGAATAACATTGCTGCTTTTGGTTTTCAGGCAAGCACATCTGTTCACGGTGCTAGGCTACATCACGTAGCATGCCAGACGGACCCACCAAAGATGCGCACACATGGAACGCAGCCTTCTATGAAAACACTGCGACCTCACTACAAAAGTACAGGTTTGTTTACCCTCAGTTACTTCGTCATGTCATTGATTGTGTCTCCGTGTTAAAGTTGTAACAGCATCTCATTTGTTGTGACTCCATGGATATTGTGTCTGTTTTATCATAGGCACACAGAAAACTGTGCTGCACTGATGTCGGTGTTGGGACCTCAGCTGTAAGAGACCTCGCTTGGAGGAGGGAGAGGACAAGATGTGACGTGAGTGACTCACTATTTAATCTAAACATTTCAATAATCACAGATTACCATCCTACACTTTTTTAGCTGTTGCAGCCTTTTGGTGAAATCTTTGTCGTTCTAATAGAATGGAATCTTCCAACCCTGTTCATAAGACACCCACATATATTGTCTATGAAAACTGCCTCCTGGAGCTGTTTGAGGTGTGTCCTGTGTGTCGGCTGGGGACAGATGTAATATATAAGAAGGGCGAGTGCACAGCAAAGCTTGAGAAAGCAGATGCAATCTTCCGTGATTCTTACAGGCTCTATTTAAAGGCAAACAATGTACAAAAAGTATGTGAAACATAAATAACATATCAATTAACTGCTGTCTTTAAATGGTCTTCACAATTTAAAGACCATTTATTTATCGTCTTCACGATAAATAGAATAATATAATTATAAAAAGAAAATAAGAAATACAAAAAAGTGCAAAATGTCCAACTTTTTCCCCAATTTGTATTACATGGATAACCTGTTGGACCTCATCTTTCACAAGGTTTTTCAGGACCCGGCCCCATATGTGAATGAGGTGCTGAAGATCTCAAAACCTGAGGATCTCTCTGCCTAGTATGAGAAACCTGACAAGCAGGAAGTTATAGCCAGCTATGTGTCGAGTTTCAATCAAGGGCAGGACCACCCTGATTCATCGGCCCAGAGGGCCCCAACACCAGCTCACAAAGCCTCTGTACGCCAAATACCTGTAACGGCTGAGCAAAGTTCACATTGTATTTAGAGAATAAAAGGTGACACACAAATATAAAGTGTTCCTTTGTTTACAGTATAGCTACTGATGGCACAAATTGTATTTTTGTAATGAATGTATTTATTATACTTGGTATTTTTTGTATTTATTACCTCTGTCCCAGCCAGTACATTTAATAACTATGATTAAAAAGCTCTGTGGCAATCTTTCTAGCAATCTTTCTGACAATAAAAGTTTATAGAAACAGTTGTGTGCTTTTAATGTTTGATATATAACATGTCAACAATTGATACGTGTAAGATGAGCAGTTAGCAAAGTAATACAGAGGGTAGAGTAATTTATTTTATTCCTCAGTCATAATTTTATTGCAGAAATGACTGATATCTCATGCATAAAAAAAAAAAAACTTACTGCTCTATTCCTTTTAGACATAAAGGCCCATAATCTGCCCTATAGATGTTGAATGCATTCTGTAGTGAGAACACATTCAAACACATGTCCTACACCTCCATGAGAGGGGGGAGGGGTGAGAAGGGGGAGGGATGAGAGGGGTGAAAGGGGGTGGGGTAAGATGGGGGGGGGGGTGAGAGGGGGCGGGGCCCTCAAAACAGCTTGATCTGAGGAGGTCTGTTTTAGACAGAGTAAAAAGGTGCTGTTTTAAATGATCCTTGGGGTATTTTTACCAAAACATGTTACAGACATTTCATTAAGACCCCAAGGAACCATATCAACTGTGGTGAAATGGGCATAATATGTCCCCTTTAAGACCAGTTAAAAAATTGCATGAATTAGCATTTTGCACTGTTGAATCTTAGGAAGGTTCTAAGTAGAGTTTCAAAATGCAAAAAGAAGAAATGGGAACAAGAGCCCAAAAGTTGTGAGCAGGCAATTTATTGAAAACAACAATTAAACTGAAGTAGGCTGTTCATCAGCTGATCAAAAGTTTAAGACCACAGCTCAAAAAAAAAAAAACCCTCCTAAAACAGAAATTAAAGTGTCAAAAACTGACTCAGTAATGAGTAGCTCCACCATTATTGTTGATCACTTCAAAAATTCGTTTTGGCATGCTTGATGCAAGTTTTTCCAAAAGGCTAGTGCGAATGTTGCGCCAAGTGGGGAAGATGGCTTCACGAAGGGCATCCACTGTCTGGAACACGCAGGATGGTCCAAAAGAGTGATGTTATTCTCCTGGAAAAAAGTCTTACTCAGACTGGCATTTTGAAATGGAGCGTTGTCCTGGTGAAAAACCCAGTCGTTACCACACAGACGAGGGCCCTCAGTCATGAGGGATGCCCGCTGCAACATCTCCACATAGCCAGCTGCTGTGTCCCGTTTCTTGACGGACAGCCATTCGGATCCTCCGGCTCAGCGCCGGTGAAATTTTTTTGGGTCTACCACTTGATTTTTTTGTTCCATAACCCTGAGGATCTTTTAAGAAATGCAAAATGACTGTCTTACTGCGTCCAACCTCAGCAGCGATTGCACGTAATGAGAGGCCATGTTTATGCAGTTCAACAATCCTACCACGTTCAAAGACGGTGAGCTTTTTTGCCTTTGCCATCAAGAGATCTTCACAGTGTTATTACTTGACAGGAAATGACATGGAATCCAAATTTTTGCACAGATTTTGGCTTTTAAAGGCTGTGGTCTTAAACTTTTGATCAGCTGATGAACAGCCTATTTGAGTTAAATTGTTGTTTTCAATAAATTGCCTGCTCACAACTTTTGGTCTCTTGTTCCCAGTGGCGGCTGGTGACATTTTTTTTTGGGGGGGCGCACTTGGGCGGCGCGGTTTAAATAGCCCACCGCAATGAGAAAAAAAAACTGAGGTTTTGATTAGAATATTAAAAAAAACATAGCTTTATTTCAATAACATACAGTGCTCAACACTAGTATCCAACAACAATAACAATAACCTGTTACTTTGGGCATGACAGTTCAGAGCAGAATGGTAGGGACATAGGTAAGAGACATTGGGTAGGGTTTCAGAGATGAACAGAATAAAAAAGGTGCCCACACCCTCACACGAAAGAGGTTTAGAGCAGAAGAGACATAACATTTTACATTTGTTGTTTGTCAAGAGTAGGCCCTACTACTTGTAAAGAAACTTAGCCCTCCTCTCTTTCAAGCTGGCAAATCTCTCTATCACCTTCTGGTTAAAGTCAATCATGTCTGTGACAAGCCTTTTTTCCATTGAGAGCATGGCTAAGGCATTCAGTCTGTCCTGAGTCATTGTGTTCCTGAGAAAGGTTTTAACCCTTTTCAGTGTTGAAAAACACCTCTCAGCCTCAGCAGTGGCCATGGGAGTTGTGATGATGATTTTAAGCAGTGTTTCTGTCTCTGAAAATACCTCAGAAAGGTTATTGTCTTTGAACAACTGGTAAAGATCCACAGCACCACGACAGGTTCGGAATTCTTCTGAGCCATAGATGAGGGTAAGCTCTGTCTTCAGCCTACTTCCATCGAGCACAGGATAGGCCTTCAATGTTGTGGCCAGAGCAACTTCAGGGAATGCATCGAGGTAGTGGTCAAACTGGGGGCTGTCCAGTAAGGTGGCACTGATGAGGTGGTCCTTGAAGGCAAAGCGTTCCTTGGTGTGTCCAAGTATGGTGTCGCATACCTACAGATAAATATAGAGAGAGACAGACAGATAAGGTGTGGGGCATTTAGATGCTAATAACCTTTGACTTCAACCATCTTGTCCTGGCTGCAGACAAAAGCCAACAATCAGAGTCTAACAGCTCTGGCTCTAGACACACAAAAGCCAGGAACTAGCCTGGTGCTATGAAACACACACACCCCCACTCCATGACACACAAAAGCCAGGAATTAGGTCTGATGGCTCATCAACATTTCGAATTGGTATTTTAGATAAAGTATAGTCTGATATGATATCCACACAAATCTCACAATTTCCAACATGTGTTCTGCTGTGGGAAAGACAAAACATTGAACTTTAACACAGGCATCTGCTGATTTTGACACTCACCTCTGTGGCAATCCTTTTAAGCTCATCTTGATCGATAGCCCGGCGCTTCCTCGGCTGCTCAGAGCCACTCCTGTGCTCCACCACCATTGCATGGACTGAATCTCTGTAAATAAAAATAATAATAATTTAAATATCACATTTGTCTTATTACTATGGTTAATGTAAAATAAGAATGTTATGACTAAGCTTACAGAATAATAACAATAATGAAATTACCTGATTTTTTGTATGTCCTCTTGGAACTGCTGGATGCAGCGATTTATATAGACTGAATCTATGTTTCTGTTCTGGAGCTTGGCATAGAGAATGTCCACGTGTGGCATTATCCGATGAAACAGTTTAAGGAAGAAGTTGAAATCAGGATCCTCCAGTAGCCTGATGTGGCCTCCTGCTTCGTGGCTGGTCTTGTCATCAAAGCCATCTGATGCTCGAATTCTTTCAAAGCAGTCAATGAGGTCATCTCTGTGCTCAAACACAGTATTGACGGCACGGCTGTGAAAGTTCCACCTCACATTGCTGGCCGTTGGCAGTCTACGGGCCACTGTTTTATCAAGGACAACGGTCCGCTTCGGGGATCTTGAAAAGAACGCAGCTAATCCACCCAAGTCAGAAAAAAAGTTCTTGACTTTAACAATGTGAGAGGTGGCCTGTTGCATTATAAGATTGAGCTGATGGGCATAGCAGTGGATATAGTGGGCAGTTGGGTAGTCGTCCTGGATTCTCTTCTGAACACCTGAAGAGGTACCCCTCATTACACTGGCACCGTCATATGCCTGGCAGATGAGTTTAACTTTCTGCTCACCTGGGAGGATGGCAGCAAGGCGTTCTTTTAATGCCATGGCAATGGTCGCTGCTGTAGCTGACTGCAGAGGGATGAACTCAAAGAATCTTTCCTCCAGGTTAGCACCATTTAAGTAGCGAAGCACAAGCACAAGCTGGGTTTGTGTGCTAATATCCGTGGTCTCATCTGCTTGGATCGATAGAAAATCGCTGCTTTGAATCTCGCTTATGATCTTTTCCCTAACAACAGCCAGCATACAGTCAAGAAGTTCATTCTGGACCGTTTTGGATGTTCCCTTGAACACAGTCGCGCTGTCGAGATGGTCTTTCAGTGCACCGTCGAGTGAGGCAACAACGTCCACCAAGCCACGAAATATCCCTGGGTTATCAGAGCTCTCGCTCTCATCATGACCACGCAGTGCCAACTCAAATGCACCACAGAACTTAATACAGTCTATAATTCTTGAGAGAATGTGCCTGTTCTTCCTTACTTCCTCATTGTGTTTACGGATGCCAATTCGGTACCCTTCGTCGAGCTGTTCCGCTATACTCAGTCTCCCAAAGAGACTTAGCTTCATGCTGTTAGTGAGATGGCAGCGAGACGATTCGTGTTTCTTGCATTTCTGGGTGAAGTGCTTTAGATCCCTCATCCCCGTTGTAGTCCAGAGTATTTCAGTCCCAGTACATTGGAACAACAAGCAGGGGAAACAAAAAAACGCATTACTCACTGCACAGCCCGCTAACCAGCTCCGGTTAGCATAAAGGCTGGAGGAGAAGCTCCGCTTGTAGGTTCTTCCGCGGTCAGTGCTTATCTGTTCAAGTTTTAAATCCGGACGGTCAGGTCCCATTTCTTTTAGTTTCTTTTTATCGACATCCGATCGTCGATTGAATGGTGTTCTGTGAATAGCTACAATAGAGTTTTCATTCGCCATACTCTCAGATTAAAACAAGTATCTGCTAAGTGCTAACTATGCTGCACCTTTAGATATGTGATGTGAGGGAATCACAAAAGGTCTCTGATTGGACAGTCCTGTTAGAAACCCTTTCATTGGCTGTGGGCGCAAGGTACGTGCGCCCATGGCTCGAACTGTCATCCGCCAATGAGAACTGTCCTTGCTCAAATGTTCCTGCCCCTTTTTTTGGCTTCCATAGACTTCCACTTGACCGGCGCCCACAGGGAGGAGTGGCTTCTCTCTCAGTGACGTTATCGTATGTTATCATTCAACGAATGGCAATATATTATATTTGGTCACATTTAAGTGGTTTTTGACAGGGGCTTACGGTCTCCGGCACACATTTAACGCTTTAAAACAGTACATTTCTTATTAAATTATTTGATATATAATGTTTTTTGACATGTCATTTTTTTTTTTTTTTTTTTTTCATCTCAAAATTGTAGGGTGGGCGGCGCCCCAGCGCCCTGTATTGACGCACCGCCACTGCTTGTTCCCATTTCTTCTTTTTGCATTTTGAAGCTCTACTAAGAACCTTCCTAAGATCCAACAGTGCAAAATGCTAATTCATGCAATTTTTTAACTGGTCTTAAGATTTTGATCAGGAGTGTATATCAATGGTACCACTGCACAGGCAGATTACCCATAATAAATATTTTATGAAAATAGATTTAGGTTATTCACTGTTGTAAGCGCTTTCAATCATTATTTAGCCTTATAAACAAGTATCAACACCATTTTCATACATTATTTTCATACATTACTTTTATTACATTTTCTGTCAAATGGAGCCTTATGGAAATATGTCAAACATATTTTTACCATTACATGATCACAAGAGAGCATCACTTAAGTACCTACTGTGCATTACAATCTGCAACCACATGTAATTTCAACACCTGGCTGATCTACTGAGTGGGCCACATGGTTTTCATCGTACTACCATACAAACCAGTTGTCAGGTTCTGTCATTTTAGTTTGAGTTCAGTCTCTTCGTGTTTTCTGTTTCCTGTTTTATTTTGTAGTCTCTGTTCCTTGTGGTTTGTTTCTGTCTTCACTCTCTGTCTTGGTGATTGTCTTTCTAACTCCTCATGTGTTGCACCTGTAGCCAATTACCCCTGCCTTCCCTGTGTATTTAAGCCTCTGTCCTTCCCCTTGTCCTCTGTCGGATTGTCTGTTTTGCTTCCTGGTTTTTGTGTTTCTTGTTCTTGTTCCTCGTGCCTTGTGCCGTCTGGATAAGGATATTACATGATGCTCTCCTTATCTGCGTTCCTGCCCTGTCCTGATATCCTGTGGTGTAAGCTTCCTTGCGTTTTGTTAAGTTAAAGTCTCTTTTTGTATTAAATACACTTTTTGTTATATACCTCTGCTCCTGGCTCCATCTCCTTTCCACAAACCGTGACACCAGTAGCCAGTCAGATTAACCTTGAGCCTCAGTGTAGCCTCAAGTTCGGCCTGTATCATTGTATCATTGATTACAAGGCAAAAACCCCTGATGACGCTAAGACGCAAAGGAAATTTATGACACATGACACACAGAGCTTCTCTTTCCAGCTTCTCCTTCCTCTTCTTCATCCTTATCACATCGAAGTATGACATATCTCATCAGTACATGTTACTGAATTGACCCTTTCCCCCGAGTCCCTTTGCTTTATCGCCCGCAGATCCTGGCCCGCTGCGGCCGCACCACGTATTACGATTTGTGGATCGTGCATCAGAGGTCGCAATGGTGTATCCAGTATGGCGGATTCTGTATCGTGCGGGCTGATCGTAGTGGTAACGGCGGATCCTGTGTCGCGTTGGCATCATATAATGGTGTTATACCATGGCCGAGGCGGCGGTTGATGATGGATCCTAACTGTGGACTACAGTGGATCCGATCTGGATAGCGGATCATGATCTTGCTGGCTGCTGACCATAGACTATGATTGCAGCAGGACTGATTGACATATAGTATTGAAGTTTTCCTTCAGAATGTTTACCCTCATCAATGCTGCTAAAACCTTTATCCTGATTATGTTTTCCTACACTTGACATCTGCTGCACTTGTGTCCTTCCTGGGAGACGGATCCTCACATGTGTCTCTGAGGTTTCTACGTATTTCTACCCTGTTAAAAGGGTTTTTAGTAATCAAATGTCCCTCTAAAATCACTTATTTTAATATATTGATGTTAAATACACTGTGGTGGATGTGGTCTTCTATGAAATACTATCCTACAAGTCATTGAAAGAATATGAAATGTGACCGTTTTCTCTTATAGCTGGATGTAGGAATCACACCCTTGATGAGCCACTTCCAAGAAATCATAGCTCGGGCACCACTTGATCTCACTGGTGAAGTGAACACATACCACACACCAAATTTGTTTCCGTATTTGGTAAAACATTTCCTCCCACATGCCACCTTGTGGTCTGGACTGATGCTAGGTTAGTTTAAATAAAAGATGTATACTATTGCTTTGATGTAAGGAACCTAAATGTAAATTATCTCATACTAACAATGACCTCTAAATATTCCACGGCCTTTAGGTGATCTTGGATGTCATGGGACAGGACCATATAGAGCAGGTGTGATCCTGTTTGGGAAGAGAGAGCAGGTTGCCCGCCAAAGTTTATCCAAGGTAATCTGATTGCTAAGTGTGTGTGTTAGTTGTAATTTTGTAATCAGTGTTGCCATAGTTACTTTGAAAAAGTAACTTAGTTACTTTTCAAGTTACTTGCTTTTAAAAGTAACTAAGCTAGATTAAAAGTTACTTGATTTTAAAAGAAACTAAGTTACAAGTTTACAAGTTACTTTATTAGTTACATTCCCCCCCCCAACGCGCAAACCGAGGGTTCCCACAACGGGAACTGTAGCTGAGGTGATCCGCGAGGCGGGACCGACACGCGTCCAGAGTCGCTGCCGCCGACCGCCGTACCTGGTCCCCTCCAACGGCCCGCCTTCCGCAGCGCCGACGGACACCGCCCAGCGGCCCACTAGAAGGAAAGCCCCCGCACCGCAGACGAGCACCTCCCCCACCAAAAAAACGTTGAGGCGTGCCGCACACCGAGCCTCCGGCGGCGTGGTGAGGAGGGCGAAGGGGCGACTGCTCCCCCAGCCGCAGGACGTGCCCAGCGGTTTAACCACAAATACCGAAATAGTAACGCAAGGTGACTTGGACAAGTAACTTTAATCTGATAGTAATAGTAATGCGTTAGATTACTCGTTACTGAAAAAAGTGGTCAGAATAGAGTAACGCGCTACTAAGTAACGCGTTACCGGCATCACTGAATATTTGGTACTACAAATGTAATAGAAGCAAGCATTAAGATACATTTTGTGTATTCTTTTTGAATAGTGAAATGCATCATTTTATATCACTGGAACTGGAACTTTTTGATAAAGCTTATAGTTAGAGCTAATTAGTGCGCCAGAACGTTACTTGTTCTATTTTATGACACATGACACACGGAGCTTCTCTTTCCAGCTTCTCCTTCCTCTTCTCCATCCCTATCCCCCTTCCCCGGAATCCCTTTGCTTTATCACCCGCAGATCCAGGGCCTCTGTGGCCGCACCATGGATTACGGTTTGTGGATCGCGCACCGGGGGTCGCGGTGTTGGATCCAGTGTGGCGGATTCTGAGTCATGTGGGCTGATCGTGGTGCTGGTGGCGGACCCTGTGTCGCGTTGGCATTGGGCACGGGCGGTGGACCAGGACCGCAGTGGTGGCTTGTGATGGGTCCTCCTGGTGGGCGGCGGTGGACGGTGACTGAGGACTGAAGTGGCGTCTGGTCTGGATGGTGGATCGTGGTCTAGATGGTTGCTGAGCATGGACTGTGCTTCATCAATGCTGCTAGAGACTTTGATTATTGATGATGTTCTCCTGCACGTGGCATCTATTGCACTTCTGTCCGTCCTGGGAGAGGGATCCCTCACATGTGGCTCTCTCTGAGGTTTCTACATATTTTTACCCTGTTAAAAGGGTTTTTTGTAGTTTTTCCTTACTCTTGCTGAGGGTTAAGGACAGAGGATGTCACACCCTGTTAAAGCCCTATGAGATGAATTGTAATTTGTGAATATGGGCTATACAAATAAAATTTGATTGATTGATTGATTGAAAGATGTCAAAATGGATGACCAAGATGGCGGCGCGTGCACAGCGTGATGCTCAACGTCTCCCCAGATTTAGCAAGATAGTTATTATCTGCCTGGTCGTTTCAAGTCTGTTCACTCAGAACAGTCTTGCGAATACTGTCTACAGTCGACAGGATCTTTTAGACATCAGATCTTGTTCTTCTACCCACTCTTTCGATGGTCAAAGGCTCATTCCCGAGATCGTCAGAGCTACCAACCCGGTTGCGCCGACCGGAAGTGCTCACAGGCGGCGCCGAGATCGTAAACAAAGAGGGGGGAAGAGAGGTGGGCTAAGATAAAGCTAACGCCTCACCGGCTATCTCTACCAACCCTTTTCCTCGCCAATGTTCGGTCTCTGGCGAACAAAACGGATGAGCTGCGGCCGCGGATCACCACACAAAAATGGATTATGGACTGCAACATCATGATTTTCACAGAAACATGGCTCAACAGCAACGTTCCTGATAGCGCCGTCGAGCTAACGGGGCGCTACCTCCGCCGGGCGGACAGAACAGCTGATGACTCCGGTAAGACCAGAGGTGGGGGACTGTGCATCTATGTGAACAAAGCTTGGTGCATGGACACTATCATCATTGAGAGTTACTGCTCTCCTAACCTGGAATATCTCATGGTTAAGAGCAGACCGTTCTATCTGCTCAGAGAGTTTACATCTACTGTTGTGACTCCAGCCAATATCCCCCCTGATGCTAATGCAAAGCTGGCAATGAAAGAACTGCATGCTGCCATTAGCAAACGACAGACCTCACACCCGGAGGCAGCCTTTATTGTTGCGGGTGACTTCAACCACTCCAGCCTGAAGACTGCACTCCCAAAATTCCACCAACATGTCCCCTGTGCAACGAGAGGAGTCAAGACTTTGGAACATGTTTACACCAGCATGGCTGGTGCTTAAAAAGCCGTCCCCCATCTAGGACAGTCTGACAACCTCTCCTTGTTTCTACTCCCCAAATACACACCACTCATCAAACGTGTGAAACCCACAGTAAGGACAGTTAAAGTGTGGCCAGAGGGAGCAGACACTGAACTCCAGCTCCGGTTTGACTCCCACACTAACATCGACTCTTATGCCTCTTCTGTCCTTGACTTCATCAACAACATCATCAACAGTGTCACCACCCTCAAATGTATCACTACTTTCCCTAACCAGAAGCCATGGATGAACAAAGAGGTCCGTCTACTGCTGAAGGCACGAGACATCGCTTTCAGATCATGTGATGCTCAGGCCTACAGTTCATCCAGGGCTGACCTGAAGCGGGGCATCAAGAAGGCCCAGCACTGCAACACGCTAAGGATTGAGGAGCACTTCAAAAACAACTCAGACCCCAGACGTATGTGGTAAGGCATCCAGGCATTGACTGACTACAAACCAACCAACTCCTCCCCCCAAAACAGTGATGCCTCCTTCCATGACGAGCTCAACAGCTTTTATGCTCGCTTTGACAGGGAAAAACAGGAGGCGGCTGTGCTCACTTCAGACCACCAGCCCCTCACACTCTTCTCCATCGACGTGTGGCCTGCACTGAGCAGGTATCAACGCACGTAAGGCTGCTGGCCCTGATGGCATCCCCGGACGCGTGCTCAGGGCCTGTGCTGGGCAGCTAGCTGAGGTCTTGACTGACATATTCAATCTGTCACTGGCCCAAGCAGCTGTCCCCACGTGCTTTAAAACCATCTCCATCGTGCCAGTCCCTAAACACTCGACTGCAGCGAGCCTCAACGACTTCCGCCCTGTTGCAATCACCCCCACCATTATGAAGTGCTTCGAGAGGATGGTCCTGGCTCACCTCAAAACCTGTTTACCACCCACACTGGACCCCTTCCAATTTGCCTACCGCCAGAACAGGAGTACGGAGGATGCCATCTCCACGGCACTTCACTCCGCACTTTCTCACCTGGACAATAACAACACCATGTAAGAATGCTGTTCATAGACTTCAGTTCAGCTTTCAACACAATCATCCCCTCCAAACTGATCACGAAATTCTGCGATTTAGTCATCAACCCTTCCCTCTGCAACTGGTCACTGGACTACCTATCCAACAGACCCCAGTCTGTTAGGTTAGAGAACCACACCTCCTCAACCCTCATCCTGAACACCGGCGTGCCTCAAGGCTGTGTGCTAAGTCCTCTCCTCTACTCACTATTCATATATGACTGCATTCCTGTACATGTAACTAATACTTTTGTCAAGTTTTCAGACGATACTACGGTGATTGGCCTCATCAGCAACAACTGAGTCGGCCTACAGAGAAGAGGTCCAGCACCTGGCGGCGTGGTGCGGCGACAACAACCTGGCTCCAAAGAACACCAAGAAGACCAAAGAGCTCATCGTGGACTTCAGGAAGAAAGGCGGCACACACACCCCCATCCATATCAACGGGATGGAGGTCGAGGGTGTCACCAGCTTCAAGTTCCTGGGTGTCCACATCTCTGAGGACCTCTCTTGGACCCTCAACACCTCAACCCTGGTCAAGAAAGCTCACCAGCGTCTCTTCTTCCTGAGGAGACTGAGGACGGCTCATCTATCTCCTCAGATTCTGGTGAATTACTACCGCTGCACCATCGAGAGCATCCTCACCAACTGCATCTCAGTATGGTATGGCAGCTGCTCAGTTGCGGACCGGAAGTCAATGCAGAGGGTGGTTAAAACTGCCCAACGCATCACCAGTTCCTCACTCCCCACCATTGCAGCTGTCCAGGGCAAGAGATGTCTGCGGAGAGCGTGCAGCATTGCCAAGGACAGCTCTCACCCCAATCACAGACTGTTTGCCCTCCTCCCTTCTGGGAGGCGCTACAGGGTCCTCCGTTCCCGGACTAGCAGGTTCAGGAACAGCTTCATCCCTGCAGCTGTAACCCTGCTGAACTCTGCACCGCAGTGATAGCAGCAGCCCCCCTGGCCACACACCTACCTCCAACCACTGAACATTTGAACACTTGCACTACACTGTTATTTTTTTTTACTACTGTATTATCCTGCCTATAGTATATTCATATTAATATATTTTTATATATTTATCTTGCTTAAAGTTATTATATCATACAATACCTGTTTATACTGTACTACTTCAGATATATTACTTACTGCTCATAGTTCTTATATCATACAAAAGCTGTTAATACTGTACTATTTCCTTTATTACTGCTCATAGTTATTATATCATACAATACCTGTCAATACTGTATTATCCCATATATATTTGCTATTGTACATATCTTATTTATTTACATTTCATATACGCACAATACTCTGCACTTTAACTCCTTTTTTTGCACTTCTGGTTAGACGCTAAACTGCATTTCGTTGTATAAGTACTTGTACTGTGCAATGACAATAAAGTTGAATATAATCTAAAAAAAGCAATTAAAAAAATAAAGATTCATACTGAAACTAAAATAAATATTTTTATACTTTCACAGGTGAACTTCCAGGGCATTGTTTCATTTGTAAATATTTCAAATGTACACTGGAATCTTTTGGTAAGTATGTGAGTAGTGTTTTTGGTATTATTATAAAGGTCTATTAAATATTTGTTTAATTGACTTCATTTTAAAATTGTTAGTACATAAATGCTGTCAACCAGACTGTTTATCTGGTGGATCCTGCACCAGGTTCCAATGAGGAAGACAACTCCAAACTTGCCGCCGCAAATAATATAATATATATATATATATATATATATATATATATATATATATATATATATATATGTGTGTATATATGACACTGGATTAAACATTTGTAACCCCATTTTAGTAAGAATACTTGGATCTCATTAGAATTTTCTTTTTATGTTGCAAACCTTCCCATTTATTTAATTCCAAATATCTTTCATAAACAACACAGAGTGAGTATCTGAAAATGAGGAGAGCGAGCCTGGGAAAAACTGAATGGATCGACAAGAAATGGAAAGGAGTACTGACTCATCCAACACAGCAGGATAGCAGTAGCTGTGGGGTCATTGTCATCATGGTAAGTGATTTGGGATATAATTTCACACTTACAATGTATTATTTTTCTTAAGTGGTTTAGGTCACACTTGTCTTTAATACATTCAGTCATTCATTACACAATTTTCTGTATAATAATCAGCAGTAGAACAGCTATGTAATAATGAATAGGACCCACTTTGTTTACCTTAAGAAAACTGCATTTTGCAATCATGAGGTACATAATATGAATTGAACGTTTGTGTTGGTTTAGGTGACCTGTGCGGTTATGAAGGCATTTCCAGCTGTTCCAGTCCTAACATTTGGGACATCCAGGAACGAAATGGCCACTGAGAGAAAGCATCAGGTTTGTGAAGAGTATTTGTCTGTGGTTTGAATTTCTACTGACAATCTATAAGTAAGCTTCAGAGGAAAGTGATACCAATTGTGGAGCAAAGGGAGGGTTCAGAGCAGTCATACAATCTCCTCTTAAGATATACATTCAGAGCCTTAACAGTTCAGGTTTTGATTAAGGATTGCCTAAAAATGTATGTTATGGGCCATGCTAATCCGTAGGCCTTGGTGACGACAAAGGTAAATAGAATATTTATTAATATTTATTAGATCTATGTTTACCACAACATGTAAATATGCTGTCTCTAGAACTTATTTGTATTTATACTTAATTACAATACAAGGGCGGAGGTATTAGTATCTACACTACTGCATGTAAGAATAAATTTCACATGTTGGTGTTTCTAATTTATTATCGGTTGTGGTTATATTTTAGTGTTTGATTTGGCCAATAATTGTGCCATGTGTTCGCTGACAAAACCACCTGGATCAGGGCCTCCATTAACAAATTGGGTGAGTCTTTTAAATTTCACTTTGTTTTTTTATTGTTTTCATTAATATTTTTGAAGATCAATGAGAGTGTCACAAGAAATGCTGCTGTTAGGTTTTTGAAGTTGAACATGGGGTAGGATTAAACTGATTCTAAGAATGAATGTCATTTTAGTTACATTGCCTTAAAACTTATGTATTAGCATTTATAGCAGCAATTTCACAAGAAATTTAAGTGGGAAATTCAATTTCCCACTTATTTATTAATTGAAAACATATAAGCAAAGTATTTACAATGATCATCCATGACATGTATTCATGTTTTTTATTAACTATTATGCAGATTAGTATTAGTAAATTATGATTTCACAATGTTATGGCTGTGAACATTATTTGATTTCGATTGGTTCACTATAAGCCTCTGCTTTTACGATTGGATTCAATTTATTGTCATTACACAGAGTACGAGTACAGAGGCAACGAAATGAAAAGAAGGTTGAAGATTACAGCATAACATGAGGGGAGGGAGGAGAGAAGAACAACCCCCAGACTATGCTCCTAGAGGAGTACAAAGTGGGAACAGGAAAAAAACCTCAGCACATAAGCACATACATTTTAAATGACTTGCAACGGGGAGGGGTTGGAGGTAAGCCAGTGACTGGGTGTTCTGAGCCCAGTCAGTTGGAGGATGGAGGTAAACCAAAACAGACAAGCAGCCATCCGGTCCTGCAGCCGCGAAGCGCTGGTCACAGACCCGCCTGTCAAACTGGCGGTACGAAGCAGGCGAAGGCGTGGGATGGGGGGTGTGGGGGGTGCATATCTGTGTGTAATATGAACGTGTGTATGTATGTAAAGTTCGTGTATAAGGTGTCTGTGGGAAGGGGGAAGGGAATGCAAGAGAGTCTCACTGCAGCGCTCTTCAGGGGAGTTGTTGTTCCAGCAACTTATCCCACGCGTCCATCGAGTAGCCAGCTGCGAACGTCCCGGCAGGACAGACAGGTTCCCCCGAACCCGAGTTCCTCGTCGAGAAGATGGTGTCAATTGCGCTGAGAGACCACCTGATCAAATCCATGATTTTAAGTTTGTAGAGTGGTGCAGAGAGAGTCTCTCAAGTGTAGGACAAGACAAGACGTAAGGAGCCAAGCAGGGAAGGTTAGGGGGAGGAGAGGGAAAAATGCCACTGGGTCTGTGGCATCCCTCTGTGTCTCATCAACACACAAGGCCTAACTCTGCAGTGTCCATACAATTCCAACAGTACATTTTCCCCCAGGTCATTTAACTGTGTAACAATTCCACTTAATTGTAAGAGAATTCTCTGAACAGATTCAGTGTGACAAGTGTGGGAGATGTTTCCATGAACAGTGCTTGGGTATGGACGCCAAGGAGCTGCAACAAGCAAGGGCTGAAAGCTGGAGTTGCTGTTTATGTGTAGCCTGACGTTGTCAGACTCACAATTCTAGTCAGAATGTGAGTCTGAGACCGCTCCATTGGGCTGTGATTATGGGGCGTGTTTCAACTGACCAGGAAATAAAATTCCTCTTCGCTACAACCAATCAGGGCAACGTAGTATGTGACGTATGTTAAGCAACGCATTGTGAGTTATTTACTAACGCCGGGTTCACACCCGACGCTGAAGCGATGCCGAAGCGACCCTTCAGCGCAGCGTCAAGCCTTAAATAACAGCTGGCTCCCATCCACTCCCATGTTTAAACTTTGTGCGGGTCACACCGGAGGCTGAAACGCCGCCCTGCGCCAAGGCTGCCTCGCGCCGTCCAGCGATCGTTTTCGGCGTTGAGTCTATTTGTTGCGCTTGATGCGAGTGTATCGCACCAGGAAACACACTGTAAAATTATCTTAAACTACATTGATGACATATTTTATATGATATAAATGACAAATATGCATCCCATACTTTGAAGTCCCCTTCTGTTGTCCTGGAGTTTTAATTTGACCAATGACATTATTAAATGTCCCCCTCTGCCCATCTACTACAGCCACACAAGCAGTGATACAGATAAAAAGAGAGGGGGGGGGGGGCTACGTATTCTCCACATAGGCTTGAGTGGAGAATACGTAATTTATCCCCCACACCCGATATTTAACGGAGCAAACAGCGAAGTTCTTCAACATGGATGACATTAAATGAATAATTGAAGTGGAGAAGTACAGTGAGTTGTATGATCCTCGGAACATGTTGGATAAAGACAACACCAAGAAAGACAAATGTTGGGACGCTGTTGCTTAATGTTGGAGCAACAAGTAAGTATATGCTTTTAATCTGCTGGATCAACGGGTGATATTATTAGCGATGCCCGGCGGTTCAGCTTCGCTTCAGTGTCCGGTGTGAACAGCCAAGCGCCGGCGCGATAGGGATTAGCGCAGTGCTTTGGCGTCGCCTCCACGTTCTCTGTTCCTCTTTCAAAATGAATGCATCTGTCCATCGTATAAAGCCCGCCCTGACAATCTGATTGGCCTGGTCGGGCATAATTTCTCCCCAACGGTGCGACTCCAGACCGAACTTCGCGACCTCAAATGTTCTGGCATCCAGGCTACTCCCCTAGGCTTAGGAGCAGGGGGTCACCTCCCAACATTCTCAGGCTTGTAAAACGGCAAGATACTGGTAACAAATCTCTCCAAGAATTTCCTACGACATTTATTGGCACAAATTCTTCTTTTCATGCAGTGCCAGATGTTCAATCTCCCACCTGTAGCCGAACTCATCCCCACCAGAGATGAGCCCATTGAGGGTGGTTTCATCCGCAAACTTAAGGAGTTTGACGGACTGGTGACTGGAGGTGCAGCTGTTGGTATACAGAGAGAAGAGGGGAAAGAACACAGCCTTGAGGGGAAACGGTGCTTATGGATCTGAATTCAGAGACATGCTTACTAGAGATGAGCCGGATACTCGGCTGAAACGAGTATCCGGTACAGATAAAGCACTTTTGCCGAGCACGAGTATTATACGAGTAATACGAGTCATTATCTGTGCTCGGACTGAATGAAAATCCTCACACAGCGTCACAGCGCTCCTCCCCTTTACACACCGCTCTGCTCACTCACTCACAGAACAGCTCTCTGTCTCTCTCAGTCACTCAGGTTCGCGGGTCTTTTCGGTTAACGTTTAGGGTTTCTTCAGCTTGAAGTTTGTTTTTATTTCAGTTTGTACTTACTTATTAACCAGTAGAGTTCTGTTAAACGTGGGTTCGTTCAGACGTGGTGCTGGTAGAAAGCGACTCGCGTTGCGTCTCTGCCTGTCGGAGATTTTTTTTTTTTAAACAGTTTTTTCTTTTTACTTCACGCATTAAGTGTCTGACTACTCTCTATCGTCTGGCTACGCGCTCTCACTCTCTCTCTCTCACTCTCTCTCTCTCTCCCTCTCTTTGCCAGTCGTTGGAGTTTTTTTTTTTTTAAACCGTAAGTTGGCTCTAACCAGTTTTATTTTACTTCACGCAGTGAGTGTCTGACACATTCTAGGTAGTAGTGGTATAAAAAATATTTCAAATTAAGCTACACACACAAACACACACTCCCCCTCTCTCTCTATGTCTCTCTCTTACTCACTCAAACACACACTCACACACAAACTCCCGGGTTAAATCACACCCACTTCCGGGTTAGGCCCCGCCCACTCCGAGTACGGATACGGATACAGATAATTCATATGGTTAACAGATACAGATACAGATACAGATAATGCTGTACTCGCTCATCCCTAATGCTTACCCAGCCTCACGCATTGCCTCCTGTCAGACAGGAAGTCTGTGATCCACCTGCAGGTGGAGTCAGGCACACTCAGCTGGGAGATCCTCTCCTGTAGCAGATTCGGTATGATTGTGTTGAAGGCAGAGCTGAAGTCCACAAACAGGATCCTGGCGTAGGTTCCTTAGGAGTCCAGGTCCTGGAGGATGAAGTGAAGGGCCATGTTGACTGCATCGTATACAGACCTGTTGGCAGAGCCGGATTAAATAAATGGACTACACTAGGCAGACTGCATTTTTTGGGCCCCCCTCCATTGATGTTATTTATGAATTGAAATCTGAAACTTACCCAAGTTACTAATAAGAAGTTAATTCACATTTTACATAGCGTAGTCTTTGGATGTGTCGTACATTAAACAGACTTTTTTTTGATTTTTATGATTTATACATTATTACATGGCTCTATTAAATGCTATTAAATTATCCTTGTCCTATCCATTGCAAGTGTCATTGTTAGGCAGTAGTACCAGTAAATCACCAATAGGTGTCAGCATTGCTATGTAAACAGAGCAAATCAGATAAATGTTGTAAGCTATTGCATTTTGCAGAAAATCTTAATTAAATGTGTTGATTAAATTGAATAGTTAAATAAGTAGTCAAATATACAAAGACCAATAAAATTTGCAGTAAGAGAAAGTGTGCTGTAGTGAGAAAGATGTTTATTTTCATGGACAACCATCACCTCTCTTCCATTTTCTGGTATTCAACACTCAGCAGCTCAGCTCCTGGTCTGGACTGTTCAGCAGTTCTCTCCACTGGTCTGGATGTTTCTCTGGACGGTGTGCTTTACTAGACTGCACTCTAAAAGCAGATTTAATCACAGAAACATCGTAGAAAAATAAGCAATCATTAAATAACTTGATCCATACCTTATGTTTATATTTTTTTGTATATTTTTTCTTTACTAACCTGCTCAGACAGCCAAGGAAAACGAGCCTGAATTGGGTGAACAAAAATTCTTGTCCCTTCTCCTGGAGCCCATATTCACACCTGTGATTAAGTACAGGAACAAGAAGACAAACATGAACGCTTAACATTTATCAAGACCATTTAGAAACTGTCCAACAATAAATAATAATAAATAAAACCAGCAGCACTTACTGAGGAAACCATTTAGCATGCTCCACTCAGGGATAATCTTCAGACTTCCAGCATCGCAGGCCTCCATCGCAGCAGAAACACGTCTTGACAGCATCAGCACGATCTTGTGGAGAAATAATAAAATGTATACATAAGATGAAAGACAGCTGTTTGAGATTTGAATATACTTGGTTTGTTCCTCATATTTCATTTCATTATAGTAGAAAGTATAGCCCTATATTATACATTTAATTTATATGCATTTTACATTTGATTTTAAAATGGGAAACTTACCTTTACAGATGCTTTCTCCTAAGTTTTGATGAGGCAAAGTCCTCGATAATGTCTTCAAAATCCAGGGAGGTTGTAAATCCATTCTCAATTGCCAACAGGGCAAAGGCATTCAGTTTTTTTTCTGTTACTGTTGCTCTCCGGTATGTTTTCACTCGTTTCAACAAAGAAAATGATCTTTCTCCTGAACAGTTTGCAATCGGTAATGTCAGATACATGCGAAGGCAAATGTCCACATTAGGGAAAGCATCCCTCAAGCCTAGCTCTAGGAGCTTCTTGTACATGGCCATGACTGATTCTTCATCTTTTACCATTGAGATGAACTGGCAAAACTCTACTGTAAAGTCCTCCTCAAGATCCTGAGGGTATATTTTCTTCAGCTTTTCTGTGGCTGCATGGATTTGTTCAATGTCCATTGATTTCATTTTAGTAAGGAAACCAAATTTCTCCTCCACATTTTTGTATGCGTCTTTGCGTCGTTTCAATTCTTGTGACAAGCAGTCACAGATGACATAATGTGAGTCAATCAGGAATGCTTCACGGCCTGAGCGCTGCACCTCTGGACCTGCAGACTCACCGAACAAAACTTTCTTCACTCGTCTTCTTTGGCTATCTGCTTTGTATCCCTCTGTTGCTGTGAGGGTTTTGGCCTCTGCTTCATAGACATCAAAATCATTTCTGGCTTGTCCTATGAACTCTATGAGTGAACTGTACAGAATAGGAACAGTACATACATCAATTTGTACCTGCTGCAATGCTTTGCTGGTTAAATTGATTCTTCTCAGCAGGTCATCCCACACTACTGTCATAACTGCAGTTTCAAGGGTGTCCATCACTGTTATTAATTGACACGCCTCATATTGAGCAGCTCTGGGGGTTCCATGGTCAACTTTGATTTCATTCAAAGCATCTTGAATAGCTTTGTAGCCAAATCTCAGAGCTTTTGTTGCATCAGCTCTCGCAGACCACCTTGTGCCGGAAAGGCTCTTCAGTGTCAGACCTCGCTCGCATTTTGTGAGGTGGGCTGTTAAAATCTCCCACCGCCGAGTTGAAGCTGAGAAAAAGTTGTAGAGATTTTGAATGAAGCCAAAAAATGAAACTGCTTCTAGGCAACATTCTGCTGCACATGCACCAACTAAATTAAGAGAATGTGCAGAACATGGTATGAAGTCAGCATTAGGATTTTTATTTTTTATTCTTGCCTGCAGTCCAGAATATTTCCCTGCCATATTACTTGCATTGTCATAGCTCTGCCCACGACAGTCCATCAAATCAATGTCCAGTTCTTTTAACTCAGATTTGAGTGTTTCCTCCATGTGTTCTGCAGTATGACCATGTAGTGGTATGAACTCCAAAAATCTCTCGACAGGCTCCCCACTTTTCTTCAGGACATAGCGAATGATCAAAGAGAGCTGATCAACATATGTGATGTCAGGTGTTGAGTCCACAATGATGGAGAAATACTTGCCATCTTTAACTTCTTTTACAATAGCATGCAGAACCTTCTCAGCCATCAGCTGAATAAACTCATCACAAACTGTAGAGGACAGGTAACTGGTATTTCCCCTGCCCTTGTTTCCGTATCTGGCTAGATGTTCTGACAGTAGTGGATCAAAGCGACTAATTAACTCCAAACAGCCCAAAAAGTTCCCATTGTGGGGTGATCCTACTACCTCATCGTCCCCACGGAAGGGCAGTCCTCGCGAAGAAAGAAACTGAATAGTTGCCACTATACGTTTCAGAATGTTGAGCCAGTATGCTCTCTCAGACTCCTGTTGCTGTACTATGTTTGAATCTATGCGTGCATTTTTATTTCCAAGTGATGATAGACTCAGCACAGCAGTGCGATGATCCATACCATTCTCATGTTCATGCAAGCGATTAGCACAGTTTTTCCAGTCATTAAATCCAGTGACAAATTGATTGTCTCTTATACTGAACAACTTGCAGCAGTAACAGAATACAGTGCCAGTAGACGGTGAGTACACTAACCATCTTCTTGACAGGGTTTCTCCTTTTAGCTTTTTTCTAAAGAAATGTTCCTTAGTTAAGCTTCGGTTAATGTCTCCATATTTTCTCTGTGATGCAGAGAAATCTCCAATATTTTGACAGGGATGGTTTAGTGCAAAGTACTCACGCATCCGCATCCTGTCGTCAATTTGGTCCCACTTTGCAGGATCAGATGGATAGCTTGTCAATACCCTTTCCGGGTCTAGAGGCTCCGTCAAAACTATATTGGGCTCACTTTTTCTGGCCGGCTGCTGTTCTTCCATCATTTTGTCATTCTCCTGCGATGGCGCTGATGTTGAAGGCGCCGAAGCGTCTTCCGCTGCGTCTTCGGGCCGCGTCTCCGGGCCTGGCTCGGCCTCTGGCTCTGCTAACACAAGCAGGTTTACAGCTGTCGGGCGGCTGCCCGACAGAAACTTCTGTATAGCCCCCCGCTGTCTCTTCTTTTGTTCCTCTTCATTTTTCTTCTTTTTACGTTTTGCTGCACCTGAAAGCATCTTGAATGTTAGCCTACTCAAAAAACAACCTGGCTGCCTGCCTGCTAGCTTAATTGTCCCGCTTAGTCCTGACCGGCGGACCTCCGCACTGGACTCAACTGACTGGCGTTAATGTGACGTCACGTAACGTAACGTTAAGAGATAAACAACGTCACTATTTTTAGTTAATTAATAAATATTGATATATTAAAACTGAAATAAATTGTAGATAGGATATTTGTATATTTTTATTTTATTTTATTTTATTTTTTTTTTTTGGTCCCTCTGTCTGGGCCCCTCCCTGCCAATCAGGCCCTAGGCACGTGCCTAGTTTGCCTTTGCGTTAATCCGGCTCTGCCTGTTGGCTCTGTAGGCAAACTTGTCAGGAATTCAATATTTTAGCTATATTCTGTGTCTGACTGAACTCTAAATAAATAAAGAAAGAAGCATTTCAAATTATAGCTGTACTCTTAACAATAATGATAGAAGCAGTTTGAGCCAGTGAAAATGGCCTTCACACAAATGATTAATAATCACCTTTTCCTTCGTAGTGTTTAATCTTGAAATTAGAATGTGTGAGCGTCAGAATGTGTTTTGTTGTTTTGGTTAAATTGTTTCGAATGTCCGTACAAACAGCACATTGTTTTGATATAGCAAGAAAACGGTAATCTTTTCTCCAATTGTCCAGACCATTGGTCCACATGCCATCAGCTGTGTGTTGGGCAAGAGTCCCTACAGACTAACCATGTGGTAGGATCCACACACAATGGGTCGTAAAAGCGTGGCCTTTGAGCCAAGATTCAGCCAGCTAAAGTCTCCCTCTAAGATCCAGCATGGAGATTGTATCTTCTGGTGTTAACTTAATCCCTGGGGTCTCCCCAGAAACCCCTGCTCTGCTCCTGGCCCCTCCCACTCTCCTTTGACCTCTGACACTCAATTGGCTAAAAGCCAGCATCATCCCATGACCAGCACCTCAAGGAGGAAGAACCTCTCAGGTAGAATAAAACCACTGAGACATCAATGCTCGCTGCCATTTTCCCTGCTCTGAAGACGTCAACAGACCCCTCCGGGTCTTTCCAGATGATTTAGTTGCTAAAGGGGGCAACCAGAGTTATTTTCTTTCATTTCTTTCATTTTCTTTTATGTTAAGTCTGATCTTACTTTGATAGAGACTATTTTTGTTTTTAACTTGAAAAGGCCGTGCACAGGAACTCACTCGCTCGCTGGCCGAGCTCGGAGACTTTCTTTCCAAATCCACAGCTGCGTCAACCGCTGCTCATCCCTGCATAAGAGACGAAGCCGAATTCGTTCCAAGAGCAAGAGACTTCGCTCTTTTCGGTCCAGCGCTGACCTCCGTTGCAACCACGAGACCCACCGGAGCACCGCTTAAGAGGCCAGGACACTGATTTGTTTTCCAGGAATCCGCCCGTTCGCACGCATCCTGAAGTTTAACGACAGATTCACTGGACTTCCGGGAAATCCGCGCCCCACGCGCAAGCAAAACCGCGGAGGTCACAGTAAGAGGCTTTATTGTCTGGGCAGAGACTAGTTTAAATACTTAGCGTGTCATTTGTTTGATTGTATGTTTGTTTGTAGATCGCTGATCTGTTTTTAGCCGTGCTACACGGCGGGCCGAGACGACACATCCGGTTCCTTTGTTTACTGTGTTTTTGAGAAGAGCGCGGTACAGAGCCGGCGCTTCCTTTTTGCGTGTTACCGTCAGAGATATTGTGCGGAGATTTACATCTGTTAAAAGATAAATCTCACGTAACTGGACTGCCTGCTTTGCTAGTAGTTGTCTCTGACGATGTTTCCTGATCTCTCTCTCTCTCTCTCTCTCTCTCTCTCTCTCTCTCTCTCTCTCTCCTAAACCGGTTTTTACACACGTCCCGACCTACATTTATACATTTCATGTTACATGGAGAAATCTAGATTTAACGAGCATTTATACATCTCGACGCCATTCGGCGCCAAAACCACGAGATAAGAAATCTCTTTGTCTTAAAGATTCCCTTTGTTAAGGTCAGTGACCAGCAGCCATTTTGCTTTTCGCAACGTGGCTTCACTAAGGTAACCTCCATCTTGGAAGTACGTGAATGTAACATTACCTTGAATTCGGCCAGAGGACGTCACCACGTCATTACGCCATAGCCACTCCCCTTTCTCTTTCTTACACACACACACACAGACAGGCAGACACACACGACCACACACACACACATAGATACTCCGTATTACATGTGTGACAATTGTGATAAGTGCTGCTGCTGTTGTTACCATCTTTGAAATATTGGAGTTTGTTAAATGAAAAATCATTGAAATAACATTAACTTTATTTCCCCTTTTTAATAAATACTTTTGTAATTAAAGTATTTGTATTTCTGTGATTATTTGTGCATATGTATGTGTATACAGCTGGATTACTATAGCCTGTGTTCGAACTTAAAACCCTTCATTGTTTATTATATAATCATTTATACTAAATATTGAGATTATTAATATAACCTATATCATTGAGACTGATATTTAAAGATTGAATTGTTGGTCCCTGTAACCAGGGTGGTGCCCCGCGACAATAAGCAATGATTACAGATTTGTATTATTCTTAATTGATAATTTTATTGTTTTCATTAATTATTTTAACTATTATTAATGGATAACCGTATCATTTCTAATTAAATGTGTTACTATTCTTAATTAATAGCTTTATCATTTTTTGATTATTTTTAAGAAATAATTGTTATTTTAATAATCATATTTCATGATTATTAATAATTAGCCAACGTCAATTCTACTCCTACTATTGCACAACATAAATGGTGCCCCGTGTGAGGCTATCTAACTCCAGCTGTATCATAATACTGTGTACAATAATCCAGATTCATTGTCAAAGAAAGAATTTTTTTTTTTAATTTCTAAATTCCCCTGCACCTTTGCAACACAGGTATACTCGTGCCTTGCGTATCTGTGATTGGCTGCAGAGTGTAATCGGTGGTTGTGTATTCGCGATGCACAATAATTATAATTAATTTCTTAAGGAGAAACATAATTCGGAAATTTGTTTCTCTTTGAATTTTTTATTTGTAATCCCTTTGCACCTGTGCCAAGCAGGTATAATATTGCCTTGTGTATCCGTTGTTGGATGCTTATTGCATATTAGTGGTTGTGTCATCTCAATGCACGATAATTATAATTAATTTTCTTAAGAGGAATACAATTATGGAAATGTATTTCTCTTTGAATTTTCGTTATTCTTAATCCCCTTTGCTAAGCAGACGTTGTGTATCACTATGGTTGGTTGCTGACTACGTTTCAGTAGTTTAGTAATTTTTTTTTTTATTGGAGAATTTCTGCATGCTTTGAATTTCAAAGAGACTAACTAGATTTGAGAGACTAGTTACGAGTAGACTAGTTGTTAACCAACTAGGTCTAAAGGATTGAGCCATCGAGCTATCCTACATAGCGCTACTATATAGACACAGAGTGAGGCTCACCTGTGCATCTTGTGTAGTGTTTATTAAGTTTTATTCGCTTTAACCTAAGCAAGCTTGAGCAGCCCACCAGGTGCGATTCGCAATCAGAAGATGAGTAGCATGGACCACCCTGGGGCGAGGGCTCCCTCAAGGCCAGACGACCTGTCGGGGACAGTCGCCAGTCTGAAGAATTTTATAGTGATGCTATAATTAAGTTTTTATCCGCTTTTACCTAAGCAAGCTTGAGCAGCCCACCAGGTGCTTTCGCACTCAGAAGATGAGTAGCATGGACCACCCTGGGGCGAGGGCTCCCTCAAGGCCAGACGACCTGTCAGAGACAGTCGCCAGTCTGATCAATTTTTCCAAGTGATGAAGTGAGTTAGTTGAGGGATTATGATTTAAGTTAATGCGATCCAAGGATTGAAGAACTGACCATACACCTCAACATTACCACTAGTCCGAAATTGAGTTTATCCTACGTTCTGGGTCACCTGGCACTCCTCTGCAAACAGAGGGCCACGCGACAAGCCCAAGAACATGTTGATGCGCTCAGAGTCATGCTAGCAGCATGCCTGGCGGAGCAAGAACAAAACTCCCACAATCGGTTTAGATCTCATTATATGAATACCTCTCAACAGAGAAGTTATTTTTAGCCAATGGAAACCATATCAGTACCAGGAGTATAGATATGGTGACCGAAACCCAAAATATGGGATGCATTCTGGGACAGGAGTTAATACGGAGAAGTGTGGCTGAAACAGAGACATTGTGCCACCTGTTCCTCCAAGCTCTTCTCAAAGACCAGACACTGATCCCCATGTGCAAAACTAAACAAAACTCCCTCTCCCCTCCACATCTGAAAAAGGGGGGGGAGAAATCCCAACTCCAAACAGAGAGACCACTCAAACCACTCACTCCATCAGTAGCTGCATGCTTTAGACCCTCTGTCAGTAAATTGTATAACATAGTTCAGGTAGTGAACCTCCTTAGACCTCGTTGAGGATTTTGAAGTCGTTACCACTACGGTTGTGCAGCCCTCACGGGTACACTTGGCAATTCAGTCTTGGCAGTGAAATTCCAATATCTGTAGATCTGAAAACCTAGAAATAGGATTTATCATAAATTCACAGATTAGCGAACAACAGAACGTGACTTGCCGTTCTAAATGTTTTGGTTTGACAGGATAACACATGTTTACCTCAAAACACCAGCACCTACTCAAACATTTTCTTCTGTTTGTGTTTCCACTTTTCTTTCATTTCACTCTTCACCGAAATTCATTTGGTATTTTAACAATAACTGCTGATAAGCATTATGTGAATTTGAAAATGTGTGCCGTGTTTTAGAATATATGTTAGTTAGCCTGTCTGCCCAGACAATTACCTCTCTCTGTTTAGACTCATGCCTCGAAGACATTTATGCCTCTCTGCCTCATAATGAACTAACTTTCAATGCTTCAACTCCACTCAAGGATTACCTCTCATGGATTATCACTGGACTCTCGACCATAGTTTGCCCTGGAGACCAGGGTCACAGCCCACTCTCCAGACCAAAAGGGGGACTGTTGGGCAAGAGTCCCTACAGACTAACCATGTGGTAGGATCCACACACAATGGGTCGTAAAAGCGTGGCCTTTGAGCCAAGATTAAGCCAGCTAAAGTCTCCCTCTAAGATCCAGCATGGAGATTGTATCTTCTGGTGTTAACTTAATCCCTGGGGTCTCCCCAGAAACCCCTGCTCTGCTCCTGGCCCCTCCCACTCTCCTTTGACCTCTGACACTCAATTGGCTAAAAGCCAGCATCATCCTATGACCAGCACCTCAAGGAGGAAGAACCTCTCAGGTAGAATAAAACCACTGAGACATCAATGCTCGCTGCCATTTTCCCTGCTCTGAAGACGTCAACAGACCCCTCCGGGTCTTTCCAGATGATTTAGTTGCTAAAGGGGGCAACCAGAGTTATTTTCTTTCATTTCTTTCATTTTCTTTTATGTTAAGTCTGATCTTACTTTGATAGAGACTATTTTTGTTTTTAACTTGAAAAGGCCGTGCACAGGAACTCACTCGCTCGCTGGCCGAGCTCGGAGACTTTCTTTCCAAATCCACAGCTGCGTCAACCGCTGCTCATCCCTGCATAAGAGACGAAGCCGAATTCGTTCCAAGAGCAAGAGACTTCGCTCTTTTCGGTCCAGCGCTGACCTCCGTTGCAACCACGAGACCCACCGGAGCACCGCTTAAGAGGCCAGGACACTGATTTGTTTTCCAGGAATCCGCCCGTTCGCACGCATCCTGAAGTTTAACGACAGATTCACTGGACTTCCGGGAAATCCGCGCCCCACGCGCAAGCAACACCGCGCAGGTCACAGTAAGAGGCTTTATTGTCTGGGCAGAGACTAGTTTAAATACTTAGCGTGTCATTTGTTTGATTGTATGTTTGTTTGTAGATCGCTGATCTGTTTTTAGCCGTGCTACACGGCGGGCCGAGACGACACATCCGGTTCCTTTGTTTACTGTGTTTTTGAGAAGAGCGCGGTACAGAGCCGGCGCTTCCTTTTTGCGTGTTACCGTCAGAGATATTGTGCGGAGATTTACATCTGTTAAAAGATAAATCTCACGTAACTGGACTGCCTGCTTTGCTAGTAGTTGTCTCTGACGATGTTTCCTGATCTCTCTCTCTCTCTCTCTCTCTCTCTCTCTCTCTCTCTCTCTCTCTCTCTCTCTCTCTCTCTCTCTCTCTCTCTCTCCTCCTAAACCTGTTTTTACACACGTCCCGACCTACATTTATACATTTCATGTTACATGGAGAAATCTAGATTTAACGAGCATTTATACATCTCGACGCCATTCGGCGCCAAAACCACGAGATAAGAAATCTCTTTGTCTTAAAGATTCCCTTTGTTAAGGTCAGTGACCAGCAGCCATTTTGCTTTTCGCAACGTGGCTTCACTAAGGTAACCTCCATCTTGGAAGTACGTGAATGTAACATTACCTTGAATTCGGCCAGAGGACGTCACCACGTCATTACGCCATAGCCACTCCCCTTTCTCTTTCTTACACACACACACACAGACAGGCAGACACACACGACCACACACACACACATAGATACTCCGTATTACATGTGTGACAATTGTGATAAGTGCTGCTGCTGTTGTTACCATCTTTGAAATATTGGAGTTTGTTAAATGAAAAATCATTGAAATAACATTAACTTTATTTCCCCTTTTTAATAAATACTTTTGTAATTAAAGTATTTGTATTTCTGTGATTATTTGTGCATATGTATGTGTATACAGCTGGATTACTATAGCCTGTGTTCGAACTTAAAACCCTTCATTGTTTATTATATAATCATTAATACTAAATATTGAGATTATTAATATAACCTATATCATTGAGACTGATATTTAAAGATTGAATTGTTGGTCCCTGTAACCAGGGTGGTGCCCCGCGACAATAAGCAATGATTACAGATTTGTATTATTCTTAATTGATAATTTTATTGTTTTCATTAATTATTTTAACTATTATTAATGGATAACCGTATCATTTCTAATTAAATGTGTTACTATTCTTAATTAATAGCTTTATCATTTTTTGATTATTTTTAAGAAATAATTGTTATTTTAATAATCATATTTCATGATTATTAATAATTAGCCAACGTCAATTCTACTCCTACTATTGCACAACATGTGTCAAGACTGGTCAAGAGATGAACATTTTGAGACTTTGCTCCTTGTCACTTCCTGGATTCCAATGCCAAGAAGGAGGGACTACTCCTGCGCACTTTCGAGGAGGAAGAACCAAGATCTACTGTTATAAAATAGACAGGCGCCGGCTGTTTGAGCCGCTCTGATGGGTCTCGTCTTCTGATGCGACTTGTTGGATGCCCATTGCTTTTCTGATTCATACCTGTTCATTGCTTCCTAAATAAATACTTGATTGAACAAACCGAGTTCGGCTCATCTTCTCATATTTAGGATAAACCAACACGCCTGACAAACTACAGGAGGTCCAGGAGAGGGTCAGTGATGGCTTTGAGGTGGAACAGCACGAGGCGCTCAAATGCCTTCATCACCACAGAGGTCAGGGCGACGGGTCTGTAATCATTGAGTCCAGTGATCTTTGTTTTTTTGGGGGCAGGGATGATGGTGGAGGTCTTGAAGCAGGCTGGTCCGTGGCAGGTCTCCAGTGAAAAATTCAGAGGTGGGCAGTTGTGGAAAGATGCAGGCCCTTGCTGTGGTGGGGGAGGTGCAGCTGATGGGCTGTAGGGTGGTGTCACAGGGTATGGTTTTAGGACTGTCCCATTGTCTATCGTAGCGACAGTAAAACTCGTTCAAGTCGTTGGCCAGGTGTGAGTCGTTAGTGGAGTGGGGGGCTCTGGGCTTGCAGTTTGTAATCAGCCTTTGCCCTCTCCAGGCAGAGTCATTGGCTGAGAACTGTTGTTGGAGTTTCTCAGAGTACAGTCGTTTAGCTTCTCTCACCTCCTTGCTAAATCTGTTTTTCGACTCTATAAACTTGTCTCTGACCCCGCTCCTGAATGCCTCTTCATTCTCCAACCTTAACTTTTTGAGTTTGACTGTGAACCAGGGTTTCTCATTATTGTAAATCACCCTGGTTCGTGATGGAACACAGCGTTCCTCACAGAAGCTGATATAAGAAGTCACAGCCTCTGTGTACTCATCCAGACTATTAGTAGCAGTCCTGAACACATCCCAATCTGATCAGTCAAAGCACGCCTGAAAATCCTCCACAGCTTCACTGGTCCACAACTTTGAAGTCCTCACAACAGGTTTACAGATTTTTAATTTATGCCTGTATGCAGGAATCAAATGGACCATGACATGTTCCGAGAGTCCCAGCGCAGCCCGGGGAATGGCGTGATAAGCACTGCTTACTGTGGTGTATCAGTAAGTGAATAGTGTTTAAGGACAAATGTTCCTGGGTGGTGAATTTAACTGTACAGCTAATGCAAGACTGGACCGAAACCATGTAGAAACCCTTGGAGCTTTCAGGAATTGTCTTTTCAAACTGATTGAATCCAATGATCTATGTGACACCTGGGGCCGGTTTGACAAAAGTTTTAATCTGGATCAAACTGATCCAGATTTGGAAATCTCTTTTTCTGCTATCCAGGATCACGTAATCCATTTTATTTTTATGTGGGATTGGATTACTCTGATCCGGATTCAAACTTTTCAGGATCACCAAATCTGGATTACCTGTGGTCTAAATGGGGCGATCACAATGTAGCTATGTAAAGAAAAACAGGTAGAATAGTGTGGGGTCACTCCAATATGCTTTATTTGAACCGAAAATAGGACTGAATGGAACAGCAAACAAGTAATATAAACATCCCCCTCCATTGCTCATTTCTTGGAAACAGGCAGTCCACTCAACAAATAAATAAATAAATACATACTTTACTCACAAATACATTATGGATGTTTCGAACAGGTTTCAAACAAAGATTTATTGAATTGAACTGGATAAAAAAAAGTTTAAATGTCCAATACTTAACAAAATAAATTAGTTCTTGTTATGAGTAGTTCATTTTATGAGTTCTCCTTCTTCTTCATCATCATCATCTGCTTCGTCTGCTGTGGAGAGACCAGCTTGTCCAAGCTTGGCCTTTAGAAGGCGGATCTCAAGTCTGGCCTTGGTTTGCTGCTGTCTGGCAAGAATAAGCTGTTCCTCTGCTAGATTGATCTGTACTTCTGCCCTTTCAGTCTCTTTTTGCAGAAGTATCTTATAGGCGTCATCTTTCTTTGGGTGCTTTGAGCCTCTCTCTGGGGGTCCTGTGGGAACTAGGCCTTCTGGCTCCACCTGTGATTTACCTTCTCCCTCGATTACAGGGCTGAGATTAAGAATAAATGTTTCTGAAGAAGGCTCACTTTCTGCTGTCATCAGGGGCCGGTTTTTCAAAAGTAATCTTATCGGATTACGGCTATCGGATTGGATCAAATCTTGAAAATGGGTATTTCAAAAGAAAAAAAGGATTCAGAAATTGGATTGGATCAGTTAATCTAATCTTATTGATCCGGATCAAACCTTGAGTTTGGGTTTTTCAAAACTTTTTGGTAGGATTGGGATCCCAAAAATCAGGATTATACTGATCCCAGCAGGAGGGTGGATTCATGGTGGATATCAGTAATAAAACTAGGTAACTAAAATTGGTTAGTTAAATAATACAACATTTATATCATGCATTTTACAGTATTTTATATTTATTCATCAATTTCACTTGAATTGTTCAACAGGAAGTACATAAAGTAGGTAGGCTATGTAGGCTAGCAACCTTTCAGTAGAGCAAATTATAAATTATAAATATTTCGGCCCCATAAAATAATAATAATCCCCCAAACAGCTGTTAATATTGAACTCAAATAATAAATTCTGTCTTTGTTCATTAAACATTAATCACACTGACACAATCATCAGTCATAGTATTAACAATTGCTTCTCTTATGGTCGTCCAGTCGGGCCCCCATCTGACAGAATGCCGGAGGTTGGTCAGTGTCTCCAATGGGCTCAGGTGCATCAGGGACATAATCACAGAGAGGGACTTTGCACCTAGTCGCGATGTTGTGTAGGACAATTGTTAGGATTTCAATATTTTAGCTATATTCTGTGTCTGACTCAACTCTAAATGAATAAAGATAGAAGCAGTTTGAGTCAGATATAATGCCTTCTATACAAATGATTAATAAATAACCTTTTCCTTCCTAGTGTGTAATCTTGAAAATTAGAATGTGTCTGCGTTATAGTTGTGTTTCGTTGTTTTGGTTAAATTGTTTGGAATGTCTGTACAAACAGAATATTGTTTTGATATAGCAAGAACACAATAATCTTTTCTACAATTGTCAACACCATTGGCCCACATGCCATCAGCTGTGTCAAGGTCTTGGGAGTGGCTCCTTGTCACTTCCTTATTCCAATACCAAGAGGATGGCCTACGCCTGCGCACTTTTGAGGAGGAAGAACCAAGATCTACTGTTATAAAATAGACAGGCGCCGGTTGTTTGATGCGTTCTGATTGGTCTTGTGTTCTGATGCGACTTGTTGGATGACCATTGCTTTGCTGATTGATATTGAAATTCATTAATCAGGCTGGCCAATGCAGTTGACACACTTTTCCGATCATCACAAACAGTTGATTTTTTCACACCCATGTAGTCACCCACAACTTGGTAGAAAGTCCCACACGCATAGAAGCGAAGAGCAATATGGACCTGTTCCTCCACAGACAGAGCATGACTCCTTTGGGTTCTGCGTTGGAGGTTGGGCCTGAGAAGGTCCACAATATACTGAATATCAGCTCTTCCGAAGCGAAACCGAGCATACAGCTCCTTATTGGTATATTTCTGCAGTGGATCTATACGCTCAACATACACCCTTTGACGTTATCTTATCCTGTGGTGGCGATGGACAACACTTGCCATGTCACTACCTCTCTGTGACCTTCTCTCTGAGTCCTCTGAGAAAGGCTGGATATACATATGGCTGTGTAAATTGGTCTTCCCAAACACACCTGTTAGCTTAATTGCTTTGGCTCGTGTTCAATTAATGGAACCATACCCAAGGCCTATAAAATGATGCTTGCTACATCAAAGCGGTGGAACCATGGACTCAAAAAGCCAGAATTTCTCTGCTGCTGAAACCCACGCCCTACTGGAGGGTGTTACGTGCCATTATAGGTCATTGGTAGGATATTTAGTTCTGCCAAGGGTGGTGAAGTGAGCAGTTAAATGAAGAAGGACATTTGGGCTGAAATCACACAACATGTGAATGCCATGGGGTTTGGCCAGAAGAGGACAACAGAGCAACTAAGATTTCGGTGGAAGAATCTTAAGGCCAGGGCAACAAAAGACCACGCTGAAGCCAAGAACAGCCAAACAGGCAACAACCAATATAAGAGGGGTGAATATACAGAGATAGTCCTTGATATTATTGGAGGTGAAAAGTCGGAAGCTCTGCATGGCATCCAAGATGTTGCAGAGGATGGTGAGCCTGTGATGACAGCAGAAAGTGAGCCTTCTTCAAAAATATTTATTCTTAATCTCAGCCCTGTAATCGAGGGAGAAGGTCAATCACAGGTGGAGCCAGAAGGCCTAGTTCTCACAGGACCCCCAGAGAGAGGCTTAAAGCACCCAAAGAAAGATGACGCCTATAAGGTACTGTCGTATCTGATCAGATTACTTTTGAAAAACGGGCCCTGGAGTTCGTATCAGTACACGGTGGTCCATACTAGCAATAACTCTTTATCTATGGCCAGGCTGGCCAGATTTCAATGCTTCAAACATCAGGCCGAGGCTCTTCAAAGTTGTTTCATACACCCAGTTTGCATTTCAGACCATTCATGTGTTCAAGTTTCAGTCCTATCAAAAATATAAAATGCCGCAGTAGTTTCTGGCATTTCAATGTAGCCCTTCTCTCAGATAATTTTTTCAAAATGGCCAGGACTCCCTCGAAAAAGAGGTTTTTAATCTCAATGGGACTTTCCTGGTTAAATAAAGGTCAAATAAAAAAAATTGTTCTTTTTTAATCATTTCTAAAAGACTAAGTTTGACTACAAATCTCTACAACACTGGTAGGATATAGGAAAGGATAAAATGACGCATCTGTGCCTACAGTACACTCTCAATGTTACAAGGGACATGACCAGGATAATGAAAACTCTGTAGAGAGAAATAGAGGATATCTTGCAGAATCCACAGGAGACGGAGAATACATTAAAGTTCTCTAAAATAAAAAGTCTGTTCTGTCAGACCTGTCGTTTTTTTCTGCTCGAGGTGCTCTGGTTCACTCCCTTTTACAACATGCTGATCAATTAAGGGTATCTTCAGAAGATGAAGAACTAGCTTTGCTCTGAACTGACTAGAAACGTTTGTGCAAAGTGTTGGCCACAAGAGTGAGAAAGTGATGGTGCACGTCATTCAAGTAGACCAGACCTACTGTGTGCCCAGCAGGCTGATGTCTGACATATAACTCTGATTCCAAAACCGGCTGTGGCTGAGGGGTAGAGTGGTCGTCCTCCAACCTGAAGGTCGGCAGTTGAAGCCCCAGTCTGCCCCTTCTGCATGCCGAAGTGTCCTTCGGCAAGATGCTGAACCCTGAATGGCCCCCCCATAGAATAACTAAGTGCTGCGAATAGATGCACTGTTTGAATGTGTGTGTGAATGGGTGAATGTACAGCTGTACTGTAAAGCGCTTTGAGTGTTTATCAAGACTAGAAAAGCGCTATATAAATACAAAGCCATTTACCATTCATGAAATTGGGACCTCTCTTGTTCCTTGGGCAGTGAAAGCTCTCCTTTTAAAGGGCCAATTGCGGCCCTCGGGACGATATTTTTTGGCCCCCATCTCAATATGAAAGTTTAATGTTAGTGTGGCCCGCAAGTTTTATATTGTAGCAACCCCGCTGTTAGTTTCTTTGTGAGACAATGTTATGATGTTCTGGTTTCCTACTGTGTGCCTGTCCAGTGAATGCAGCATGCATGTGAGTGACATGGGGGGCGGGGTCTTGTGTGTGTGCGTGAGAGTGAGTGCGAGAGAGCCAGAACAGAAAAGAGTGGCTTTGGATGTGCGGAGAGCAGGAGGGTGAAATTCATAGTTTTTCGCGCAGGTCATGATCTATCCAGTGTTTAATTTGTAAATCACAAGGTGCCGGAACGGCTTCTTGTCACTTCCTGGATTCCTTGACAAGAGGCGGGGGACTACAGCTGTGGACCAATAAGGGAGAACCAAATTGATTTGCGGTGACTCCCCTTCAATCTTTCATAACCAATCATATTAAATCTACTGTTATAACTATATCAAACCCCTTTTGTTCGGGGCTATTATTAACTACCTATTGCTAACTTAATTAGCCCAGGCTGTGATAATTGTCCATAGCTATGTTGTTCAACTTTCATTGCATCTCAATTAATATTTAAATTGGACCAGTCCGGCTCTTCTCTTATTTAGGATAAACCACGCCTGACAACGCGCACACACACACACACACACACACACACACACACACACACACACACACACACACACACACACACACAATTTATTAAATTGAAGGCAAATTCAAGGGACACTACGGCTCCTTAACGCACATGCTGCGTTGTGAGGTTTTGGGAGCTTCTTTACGCAAA
The DNA here is from genome assembly GCF_949316205.1 of Platichthys flesus. Classification (NCBI taxonomy): domain Eukaryota; kingdom Metazoa; phylum Chordata; class Actinopteri; order Pleuronectiformes; family Pleuronectidae; genus Platichthys; species Platichthys flesus. Next base: position 721,098 of record NC_084948.1, on the reverse strand, counting down.
CGGATTATTCTAAACCGCAGCAGTTTATAACACGTCATTGAACTAATACCTACATTTTACAGTCTGGGCTGTTTTACATTATTATTTACACCTGATATGTGTGGATGAATTTTAATGATTTAGATTCCTTCATCTTCTGGTGGTGACATTTACGCACCGAGCCACAGACTGTACATGACGATGTGTATAATATTTTGGTTCATCTTAGAAGTCTGCATTTGTTATTATTTTATGAAATTGTGATGCTGTTGTTAAGAAAGCTTTATATATAATTTATTAGATTATCTTGTTATTGCGTGGCCACAAATTAGTAATTTACCCACCGATGTAAATTTTAAAAACATTCATATTAATATCATTTATATATTATTTTTTTTCGATACGAGAGGTACCGGATCTGGCAGCAAGAAGTAGGAAAGAGAAAGCATGTTCAGAAGAACCGTTTATGTTCTTCAATATTCTATTCATGTTCAGAAGAACCCATTGAAGTTAAATAACTGTTAATAAGCACATTTCAGAAGTTTGGATTTTTTTAGCAAAGTTTTTTTGTGGAATACCTGATGCGGCCCAGCCTCACCCAGATACTGCCTCCAGTGGCCCCCAGGTTATTTGAGTTTGAGACCCCTGATCTACAGTATGCAGACCTCTTAGGATATCTCTGTGTCTCTCTCTCTCACACTTCTCTTGTGTCGAGGTGAGTGGTGATGAACAAAGGACTAAGCTATTAGTTCCTTGAGTTTACAACTAATTAGCCAAAAGACAAAAAAAAATCTAGTTAATTTGAGTCTTGCTAATGTACACGCATGAGCCACTAGCAAATGCAATGAGTTAGGGCATACAGGCTAATGTACTGTACTTAAGGGGAGACACTACAGGTGAATAGAGGCAAATTTGTATCTAATGATGTCCCCACAATCGACACCTTAATATGCAAAGAAGGGAGTAACTAATTAAAATGCGCTATTTCTATACATTTGCCAAGGTATTGTAGGTAACTAGGAGGAAAAAAACTAAAACATATCACCACATAACTTCACCAGTAAATAAGTTACAACAAGACCCCTGAATTGTTATGTTTAAATATGCAGATAAGCTTTGCGGGTAAATTTAGCAGAAATGAATGTGTGTGTGGGTATGGATGTCATTGCAGCGCACCTTTTAAAGGGGTTAGAGCAGGGGTCTCCAACCTTTTTTCAACTGAGAGCTACTTAGAAAAAAATTAAGTGGCCAAGAGCTACTTGCATCACATCGCACATATTTATTAATCAACTGACTTAAGCTTTTGTTTGTACACGTGTGACATTGCAATACACAATGCTTATCAAAAATAACTCAACTCAATAACAATAACTCAATAACTCAACATCAAATGTCCAAGAAAACATTAGTACACTCACTCTTTTTAAAAATTAGTGAGATGACTGGCACTGCATGGAGTCCTTCTGTTTGTACACGTGTGAAATTGCAATACACAATGCTTATCAAAAATAACTCAACTCAATAACAATAACTCAATAACTCAACATCAAAGGTCCAAGAAAACATTAGTACACTCACTCTTTTTAAAACTTAGTGAGATGACTGGCACTGCATGGAGTCCACCAAAGAGGTGTATGCTGGAGTGTATGCACTCAGGTTCACTCTAATACAGTCATTTAAATGTTCATCTGTCAGTCTTGTTCTGAATTTAGATTTGATGACATTCATGTCAGAAAAAGCAGCTTCACAAAGGTATGTCGAACCAAATAAAGCAGAAATTTTAAGTGCTGCTTGGTGAATGTTCTTGTAGTTTTCTGGGTCTACAAGGCTCCAGAAATGTTGTGAGTGTTGCTGAGACTTAAGCTGAACATGATTCTGGAGATTTATAACCTCCATCTCCATCTCCACAGGATTGACAGTGAACAGTTCAGCCATCTTTACTGAAATCTCTGTGATGTCTACCTCCATGAATGGGTTGGCAATGAATGCCACACATGGCTCCAGCTTATCAAAATCATTGAACCTATCCTCAAACTCCTGGCCTAGCTTTGACATGAGGTCACAATATTTATTGACATCCAAAACAAAGTCAGCCCCTGCATGGCTATCTAACATCTTAACTACTGTTGGGAAGTGTTGCAGTCTTTTGTTTTTCAGTTGCTGGAGGTAGAAAGACAGTTTTGCTTTAAAAGCCTTAACAGCACTGATCATGTCAGAAATTGTTCTGTCTTTACCTTGTAACTGGGTGTTGAGCTGATTGAGTTTCTCTGTCATGTCTGTCAGGAACGCAAGATCAAGCAGCCACTCAGCATCAGACAAAAGTGTAGTGTCCTCCTCTCTTGACTCCATGAAAGCCTTGATTTCGTTCAGCAATGAGCAGAAGCGATGCAGTATTTTTCCTCGGCTCAGCCACCTCACCTCAGTGTGGAGAAGGAGATCACTGTGTTCAGCAGACAGTTCCTGGAGGAGCAGTTTGAAGCTTCTGTGCTGCTTGGCCTTTGCGCGAATGGAGTTGATGATGTTAATGACAGGTGTCATCACATGATCAAATCTCATGACTTTGGCGCATATAGCCTGCTGGTGAATGATGCAGTGATAGTTCACAATTTTAGGAAAGTCCGGGTCGGCCTTGCACAGTGCAATAAATCCTGAGTGGCGTCCTGTCATAGCTGGTGCGCCGTCTGTTGTAATAGACACCAGCTTTTCAATAGGCACGTTATTTTCAACGAAGTACTTTTTCACAACGTTGTAAATATCGACTCCTCTGGTTGTGGTTTTTAGTGGAAGCAACGTCAAAAACTCCTCTCTAGTGGAAGCGTCTTCAAAAACCATCCGGACAAACACAGCCATCTGAGCGGTATCAGCCGCATCCACCGACTCGTCACATTGAATTGAAAACCATTTGCATTTAATCATGTCCCGCTCCAACTGACCCACTGCATCGGCAGAGAGCGCAGACACTCGCCGTGCCACTGTGTTTGCGCCAAGCTGTACATCAGCGATAGCGGACATGATTTCAGTCTTACTTTTATGGTCCTTGAATAATGTGTCGGCCACCGCTGTCATTGCTTCCTTCACCATCCCGCCATCGGTGTATGGCTTCTTGTGCTTTGTCAAAATGTGCGCCACTTTAAATGATGCCTCCGTGGCCGCGTTGGCTTTCTTCGTCGGTCCGATGAATAAACATTGCTGTTTTTTAAGGTTTGCTTTCAGCTGGTTCACTTTCTCAGTCCGTAGAGTGCTGCCTGCTGGTAAATCCCGTGCAAAGTTACCGTGGACTTGAGTGTGGTGCCGCTCCAAGTTACCTCTTTTGCCGACCGAAACACTGCTCCCGCATATGAGGCACACACACTTGTCCTTCACGCTAGTAAAGAAGAACTCGCATTCACACTCCAAATGGAAATTGTATGTTTTCTGCTTTTTCTTGACTTGGCCACCTTGGTTTTCCATCTTTGTTGTTTGTGTAAAGTTCTGCTAATACCACCAAACTCCTCACTTTAGCTTAGCGAGCATACAACGTCACTCAACGTCACAACGTCACTTTGGCTACATTTACACCGGACACCAATGTGACATATATGTGAATGTAAGTGAGATGAGGTGCATTTACTGTCGTCGGAATATAATTTTTTTAAATTTTTTTTATTATTGTTATTTTTTAAAAAAAATTTCGGTCAACCTATCAGGCGAGCTACTGAAAACCTGCCTGCGAGCTACCGGTAGCTCGCGATCGACGTGTTGGAGACCCCTGGGTTAGAGGGCTGGCAAGATAGAGCAGAACTACGTACTAAATATGTATAAATATAATTTTATAAGCTCTCATATCTCAATTGGTTTTGCTCCTAATTTCATGGAACTTAAAATTGTAGGTAGAGACTGATCAATTTCAATATGAGCATTATCATGTACTCTATTGTAAACAAAATATACAATCTTAGCTGGTATAGTTGAAGATTTAATGATGACAATAGATGATGAGGATGAGGGAGTTAATTTCATACTTATTTAATACATTGGGTCAATGCATTACTAAACTAATATGAATTTAGTTAAACGTAGTATTTATATGTTTTGCAGCTACAGACAAATTCTATTAGGTGGAAAATGGGGCAAAATGGCTCTTTTGATAGTAAAAGGTGCAGACCCCTGCCGTAGACAGATTCCAAATTAAAAAACATCTGTCATCTTTCCAGGCCCCTCATCAGTTGAGGGCAGCATTGTTGTCCCTAAAAATGCCTCCTCTGTCACGGCTCCCTTAATTTCACTCTGACTATTATCACTGCTCGGTTGCAGCTTGTTTTCAAAATAACAACAATTACTGTACAATAAGAAAAAATTGTCTACCCCATCTCCCAGAATCTCTCCGTTCAACTCTAGTGTTTGTGGGTGAATCAGCTGTGATTTGTATTCATCACAATAGCATGTCGGATGTGTGAGACTGTGCAATGCAAAGTATTATCAAATATATTGAAAATGTCAGCCAGTAGACAGCTGTGATCAAATAATCACAGAATAGAGAACAGTTGTTATGGCGAGCAAGAACCTTTTTATTTTCTGCACTGAATTTAAAAAAAGTAAAAAAAAAGATAATTTTTTACACAGACAAGGACACATATTTTTGACGCTGTCTAATGTCTTTGAATAGAAATTTTTGAAAACAACTTCAGAAATTCATCAAAACATCCAGCATGAAAGAATTAAACAAAAACATTCCCTCCTTACGATAATAAGATGCAAAACGTCGTCTGGGATGTAAATATCTGAATTCACTAATGTGTAATACTCATATATTATTGAAATGGCTTTCTGTTGAATTCAAAAGCAATACTACAAGAGTTAAAACCAACTTTGAGCAAGTCAGTGTCAGAATAAGAATGATGAGAACATATTTGATATTCCACAGTCTCTTAATGTCCACATTCACATCAAACAATCAAAAACAAGCTCATTGGCAGCTCAGGATTGCCCAGGATTCCATTTCTACAAAATCTGCATTTTAACATCCTAGTTATGTACACTGTACAGAGGTTTAAACACAAACATACATACTTTACAGCATAACCAGCAGGTGCTTTTTTTTCACCACTGAAGGGACATTTTAGCTTTTAAAATTGTTCTTTTCACTGCTCCGAAAATAACAATTATATTGGCATACCTGCAGGATTAGTGAATATGGCACCACTGTATTTAACCAAAAACACCAGGACAAGCCCAAAACAAAACACTAGTGCAACGTAGATAAAACAAAACAAAAATGACTGAAGCTAAGAGTAGCTGTGGTTACTAATATGTATTTCAAAGGATTTCTGTCTCAGTGATACTACTTAACTATTTGGTTATGTGAAGATATACCATTTCAACACACAATGTTTTCGTTTGTCTCCATTTATTTGTGTATATTATTCAGACTATTGAGGATAAATTTAGTCCATTACAATTAAAAGTCAGGTGAAATAGAGCGGCATTAGACTTGGTTTTTGTTATTACAGTGCAATGGCATTGCATGTGTAGTAGCTGGTTAGCTATTTATGCTTCACAAAGACTCAAATAGCATAAAATATTTGCCCTAGTCTTTAAACACTAAATATAAATACTCAGATCTGGTTTGTAATCTTGAGACAACAGACCTTGAAATACATTAGAAACTACATCAGCTATTAGCAATTTAAATAATTATGACATAATGGACATTTTGTGCTCTGACATAAGATCAATTAAATGTTCTGAATTGATGTGGCTTTGATATTTCTAGAAAAGGAGCAAGCACATTCCACATTAAAAATAATAAATGGCTTTGAACAAGTTGTCCAGAACATTGTTTCATACTTATTCCCCTGTAAGGTCATTCAATTTTACAAGTCTATACAAGCTTGGAGCACCACAACAGGTTACAAATTCAAGAGGGAAAATGGAAATTGTGTTGTTCTTTGTTTGTTTGTTTGTTTTTTGGAAAAAAAATGGTCTGCTGGGCTTCTGTGGAGGAGCAGGAAACTCAACAACCCTTTCACTTTCATGATTGTCCTTTCTCTGCTTTCAATGTTTCTCAACCTCTTTTGTCTTTCTCATTCACTTTCTCAATACCATTTTTCTCACATGACAATTGACTCCCAATTGAAAAAGGACAGTTTTTTAACAGATGTGACACACAGTCAATAAGTCGTTCTTGGTATCGTACACCATTTACATCTCTGGAAAGGGTTGCCTGAACAAATAAAAGGCAGTTTTAAGTTTGTGATCTCAATATTATTCTTCCAGAATGTGGTTGTAGCAGTACCTAGTGTTGCTGACAAAGCATGTCTTCACCTGTGATAACATCCACTTGTGCATCTCCTTACATCCACGTAATCTTATGCTCCTTCCGACCCATTCAATCAATCACACCTCAGTCTGCTGCTGTGAGTCAGTGATGATGGTCACCCCTCGATGAAGCTCGTCCATACTATCAAAGTCACTGCCATGTTCAGAATCATCCAGCCCACAGGGAGCTGACATGTCTGAGGCTGATGATGCTCCAACAGATAGTCGCATATTTGGTGATACAGAGTCATCAGTGTCCCCATTTCCTGGGGTTACACCACAAGTGCTAAAGTTCCCATGAGGTGCCTCCCCAACGGGTAGCTGGTGAGGAGGTAGGTACTGACTGGGATGGAAGTGTGGCCTGGAATTCTGAAGCCCAGTGCCTCCAGAGCTCAAGGTGCTCTCCTTGGAGGCTGGTGGATTGGTGGGCAGTGGCGCGTAGGGCTCTGGATAGTCCTCACCTGTGGGCAGCGGAGGTGGCAACTGGTCCTGGCTCAAGAACTCCACTTCATGAGGAGGTGGGTAGTCACTGTCAATGTCGTAGCCCCCCAGGTAGTAGTCTGACTCCAATTCACGTGTGCTTCCTTCAAGTCGGGGCACTGACCCTGCTTCTTCGCTGCCAGGACCGGTCTCATAGCTTGGCACCTCTTCAATGTCTGACAGCCTGGTGCTTGGCATCCAGTCTGATGTGTCCCAGTGATATGCTGGACAATAGAAGGGCAGATGGTTACTAACTTTAATCAGCACTTTAAAAATGAACCGCCCCCGATGTGGCTGAGCCAACAAACTGGTGTCATCAATGTAGAACTGTGCAGCAACATGCCCTGAGAATGCAACAGGCACAGTTAACTCAGAAACATCAACATTACACATAGGTGTTGAAGGTCAAGTATATGACATGGCACAGCCTGTACAGAAACCATTTTAGGTCAATGGTGATATGGGACATGCACAATAGAAGCCTTTTAGGGTCGGGGTCACAGGTGTCACAGCATGCTGAGATCATCATGAAAAACTGCAGCAATCAAGCCATGTTGAAGAAAAAGCTGCAATATATGATTCTGGATGTTAGAAGGATACAACAAATAGCTGGTTTCCTAGTGTCCTTTTTGTCAGTGTAGCAATCTACTCTTATTGTGGATAATGGGTTACTAGCTCAGATGCATCATGTTGCCAATGGCAACATCACTTAAATGCAGTGTGAATATAATGAATAAGCCTCCATACAATCAGCTTAGTCGATGTGTTCCACCACAGCAAGAACCTCCTCATCAGAGCCCTTGTGAGATGATAATTAAACAAATTACGGGAAGTGATTCACTGAAGTCTTGTAGATGAAGACCTCTTTCTCTCAGACTTAAAATATTCATACGTCTAAAAAGGGGCTAAAACAGATGCAGTGATGCCTAAATATGAACACCAGAACTAGAACTACAAATGTTTTCATCATGCGTATAAGAGATTTCATATGTCCTAGTAATAGAACAAACTAATAGACTTGATGTGTCCAGATTTTATCCTGATGATGATTTCCTCTACACTTGACATGTAGTGCACTTCTGTCTGTCCTGGGAGAGGTATCCCTCACGTATGGCTGTTAAAAGGGTTATTATTAGTTTTTCCTTACTCTTGTTGAAGGTTAAGGACAGAGGATTTCACACCATGTTAAAGCCCTATGAGACAAATTGTGATTTGTGAATATGGGCTATACAAATAAGAGTTGATTGATTGATTGATTTTCTAATGTTGCAAATTGTCAAGACTCAATGCAACATAAAGAGGCGGGAATCATGAAGTCCTACTGGAACATACATTGTCTCCAGATTCAAGCAAAAAAGATGAATTTTTGGCTAAATTTGTTGAAGGATTTAGAAAGGAGGAGAGTTTATGACCCATTAGCGCCTGTCCTGTATTGTAATCAGATAAAACCCAATTAGGATATGCTATGTTATTAGCACTGGAGCTAAGAGTCTAAATGAGGAAACTAATCATAAGTTTTGACTGACCAAGAAGACAATGTACAAAGAAATCTTTAGAGTTATTAACTGAAGTCATTTAAGATCACATGTGAGTGAAGTTAAAACAAAAGCATTGAAAAAAAAAAAAAAAGATATCCATGCATCAGGCAGTATGCAAACAATCTGAAGACTGAAGCTGGGAAATCACATCAAGCATAACGGGTACAATACAATCAAAAGATAAAAAGATCCAAAGGATTATAGTTGGCAAAAAATTCGGGGACCGTTTTGGGGTATGGGGGAAGTGACAGTCCTGGCCTGACAAGTCAGCTAAGCATGGTAGGGTGGTGGGTTGGGGGCACATGTTCACAGATGTAAAGAGGTAGAATGATACAGGGGTGGAAATTTAAAAAAAGAGGATGGATGTTGGCTTCAGGTTACAGAACTCAGAGTACCTCTCTAAAGGTCCAACTAATTTATTGCTTTTTTGGCAATTGGCTTTCCCTGACAATGTTTAGAGTGTAATATAAATGAAAAATTAGTAAATAAATAGAATCCTCTCCGAATTAATAACATCTGCCTTTGTGTGGCTTACTTCTGTCAAGATGAAGGAATTAAGTTATATTCTGGAGACAGATGATGTCTTAAGCAGAAATATAAATGTCTATTTATAAGGAAGACTAGGTTTATAAGTCTCATCTCACCACTTCACAGTGGTCATATACCATTAGACTTTATGGGGAGCAATCTTATAGGAAAAATATAAGCAGCAGTGGATTTATTTCACTTCAGTATAAAAGAAAATAAACAGACTAATTTAAAACAGGTTTATTTTTAATAATTAAAAAGTGTTTAAGTGGTTTAAGTGTTTAATAAACAACACCTAAAAAATGTATTCCAAGATTGTGATGATTCAAACACTAACAATCTTTGTTAATTGGAAACAAGACAATTATGTCTCCTCTACACTAGCCTTAGACAGGTCTGTTGTTACCATTTTGGTGTATTTTTAAAATGGCTCTAACAATCCACTGGCTTTTTAGTGTGGCTTAGTGGGGGTGACTGATGACTAATGACTGAATATAATTATTTGTAATTTAAAAACATGTGTGGTAATCAGTCTATGGATGAAATTATTGCATAAAACCTACTTCAGCTCTAGAGAGGTTCTAAGTTGAAAAATTCTTCTGATTGAGATACAGCCTATTATAGCCACACATTTTTTATTTTGTCTGCTCCCTGCAGATTGATAGATAGATAGACAGATAGACAGACAGATGGATAGATGGATAGATGGATAGATGGATAGATGGATAGATAGATAGATAGAGGAAGAGGGGTTGGTTTTCACCTCTGTTGTAGGTTTGACCATGGTCCATGACTGACACTGTCAGATGGAAGAACAACATAATACAGAGGTTTTAAACATTGGATTCTGAGTGTGTCCACAATTGTAAATGTATGTTGGAGAGGCTCTGGGCACAATTTACTTATTATCATACCAGTGTGCAATTCTTGATATTCAAGGAGGTTTCTATAAAACAGCTTGACCCGATTGAGAGGGCAGCTGATCTGACCCCACTGCTTTTTTACAGGAACTGGTATTTGAAAAAATATTCTGAAAATACTAATTTGCAAACAGGAAATAGGTTGGACAAACTTTCTGATTGGGATAATTAGCAGGAGAAGAAATAATTTGTAAACATGATTAAAATTTGATTGATTGAACAAAGGGGTTCACCTGCATATAGATACAGCAGTTTACACACATGTCTATTTAAACTTGGTTATATTAATGAAGATAGCTCTTTTAGAAGAGACACTGTAATAACAAGACTGAGATAAGAGAAGAGTGGAGTAACGAAAGGATAGACACAAAGGGTATGAAACATGGTACCTTCACTTTCGATTGTATCGACTGCATCATTGACCAGTCGAATGACAGTCACTATGGAGGCTTGTGGAAGGAAAAAAGGAGGAAACACGTTTTGAAATAGAGTCATTCAAAATGAAAACATGGTGTTTTCAGGTGTGTACCCTCACACCTATGGCATTACTTATGGTTGACACTCATGTCTGCAGAGATGATTGCCTGGTGCGCCTCATACACAGTAAAGATTCTTGCTGATTTTGATGTTTCGGGGCAGTTTACACACAACACTGTACAGTACACAGATATGGTTGACATTACTAAACAAAGAAAATGTACTCAATTAATGCAAAGACAGCTATGTGAGAACAAAACAAGTTTATGAAACATAAAGCCACTCAAACATTTCTACATTTAGCATCTGATGACACCAATCTGACTTTAGCAAGCACAGGCATGACAATTGCAACATGTTCAATCAGTTGGTGATTATTGTTGAATTATGACCAATGTGAAAATGAAAATAAGCGAGAGCAGCCAATGTAGTGAAAATGATTCACAAAACAAAATACATGGTTCCAGCACAAAGACCATGACCACCAACACCGCTGTGAAGCAGTCAAATCCTTTTGGTCTCTTTGAGAAGCTTGAAATGATGCTGCTGAGAAATCGTTATAAGGATTATGCACAGTTGTGAGAAAAAGTTTGTGAACTCTATGGTCAGGATAACATGGCAGAGAGACATGTGTATGACATTCGACAAATGTCCTCAACTGCAATCAAAGTGAGGACACTATGGCCATGTGGAATGTAGCCCCAAATGTGGAGGAAAATTTGACGGGAAGAATGAAACTAAAGTCATTGACCATGCTGTTTGTCCATTCTACCATTACACAATATTGTGGTGCTAGAGGGGTTATAAGGGCCCATTCTCTGAGAGCAGAGTTAAGTATATGTGAATCTAGTTAATATGTCATTGCCATAAATGTTTTTGTCTCACTCCGAGCATGTTTTTTTCCTCATCATCATGAATTAATTTGATTTTCGATGGTCAATTTGTAAACGAAATACCTACATGTATATTTGTACCAAAAGTTCAACACATGTTAAGACCTGCTACTTGACAAAGACTTGCAGGACTTTACAGGAGCCATTTCCTGGCTCCATGTTATCCCAGGAATATAGCTAGTCTTGTCTCAGTAGACACTACTGTCTATGATATCTTTCATATGATTTAATTATTAATTTAAGATAAGACTTATTCGTCCAAGGGCTCTGTGTCCAAATCCACTTTTGCTTGTTTAATCTCACCAGCTGGACTGTTCTCATTTTGTTTTAAAATGTTTCATTTGGAAGTACGGAACTGTAATTGCTATTTATTTGGTGTGCAAGGAATGAAAACTGGAACTGCTCAAGCCATTTCCTAAATAACTAACGTGCCATTAGTTTATTTAGAGCATGTCTATGTCTCACTGATGACGATAAGCTACTGCAGTATTTTAGAAGAAAATAATTCAGAAATCTAAATATTAGATAACAATACAAATTTTTTATATTATAGTAATGTGAAAAAAATCACAAATGTTTTCTCACAAATGTATGTAAATCAAGTGTGCAATTCAACTGATTTCCCATAAACCTATATGAGCAAAGCTTTCAATCACAGAGAGAGTCAGTGTAACCTAACCAAGAACAAGCAAACAAAGCATTTTTAAATACCCACATAAAAAAAACACAGAAACACAGCAGAAGTTTGAAATTCTAGGATCCTGAATCGCTCTTGTTGTGAGAGATGTGTCTTACCATTGTCATCACATGAGTCAGACTGGAAGGAGCTCAGTGATTGGACCTCTGAGTTACTCCCTTTGTTGCTCCCTGAGAAACACGTTAATTCTTCAGCCATGTCAACCATTTTTCCTGCATATAAAGATCAGGGATTAAGGTGGGTCAGAGTGTAGATTAGAATTACTACCTTTCAGTTTTATGCCCAGTCCCTGTTCCTTTCTGCTACTTAGCATGTTAAATAGTAGCAAGATTTTTTTGCACAACATTTTTATGTAAAGCTAAGATAAACTCTGACTTTTGGATATTAAATGCCTTTAGTATAACATTTTATCCTTTTAGACATTTGTGGCGCTCACTATAGGAGCTGTTGGGTTTCTCTATGAGAAACTTTTAGGGTCTTGAGCTTCTTTGTAAAGTGCCTTGAGAAAATGTATATTATGATTTGGCACTACACAAATCAAATTGAATTATATATTCTTTCATTAGGTATCACTTTGCCAGTTCTACTAGCTAGTATAAACACGTGCACACATATACATACCCTCATCACTGTCCCATGGGCTCTTGTGTATGGAGTCACAGTCAGAGCGACAGGGTGACACTGGCGGCAGGTTGGGGGCCACACTGCACACCACCACACCCCTCCTGGTGGTTCCTGAAAGAATCCTTGGGGATTCTGGGTGAAAAGTGCTCATCTCTGTATGCTCCACACAACACCCATCCACCATCTTCTCCAACGTCGAGCGTGGGTCTCCTTGGAAACATGGTGTGTACGCCATGGGCCTCACAGGAACCTGTGGGGGTCCAATCATCCCACCCTCCCCCAACACGGTGGACCCAAGCCCTGACTCTGAGTACAGGTTCAGTGGGTCTCCAGGTGAGCAGTGTAAGGTCTTAAACTGAACACCATTAGCTTTGTTGAGGAGTGCTGCAGTGGCCGGGTCCTGTACCAGAGACAGATTGTTCCTTGAATAGCTCTTCTGGAAAACCTTCTTTCGGAAAGCGATGAAGAGGATGATAAGGGTGATAATGACAAAAAGAACAACAGCGATGCCAATCAGCTCCTCTTTACCGACCACAGTCGGACCAGCCTGCATGTTGGGGACGACGACGGGGCGCAGTCCGCAGCGTTGGCCTACGAAGCCTGCCGTGCAGTTACAGTAGAAAGACCCATGAGTGTTGACGCAGATGCCACCATTTTCACACTCGCCCTCTGGATTGCTGCGGTCACATTCGTTCACATCTTCCTCACAGCTGCAGGATGGAGATCACGTCCCAAAGTCCAAAGAAAAACAAAGTAAAATGACATGAATTGAAGACACACAAAAAAGGTGAAGGCTTTTATTTAGGTAAGATGCTGTACATGGAATATCAAAAAGTTTGCTGTGCCATTGCTTTGCACAAATTAAATTAGAATGTAGTGTCACTAGTGGAGGCAAGAGAAAGACAAAATTGATTTTGGAAATATCGTTTTTTTTGCCATCCGTTCTTTTAAGATGTGAACCTTTTTACAGTATTAAAACACTAATGTATCAGTGATTTTTAAAATCCACAAAGCTTAAAAAAAATGGTGTGATATATTCTAAACTGTTATAATGTCATAATTTTAGGCAGATGTGTATAACATGCATAAGGCTTCTTGTATGTTTATCAATCAACATCTAAACTTAAACCTACATAAAGGTGAAGTACAACCAAAACAATTTGGTCTAACCGCTGTGTGAGTTTCTAGTTGATTCAGTAGGCTTCTCTTAGATTTGTGAAAATTGCCTCAGGGCCATTATTATTTAAGTTTGACCAAAACATTCCTAATTAAGCTGTGTTTACTGAAATTATCACTTGTGAAACAAATAGAAGCTGGGCGCTGGTGGTAGTATACTACTTCATGAATACGGCTTTTATGTAAAGGCCTAATTACAATGTTAACTGTCCTTTGTTTCTAGATATCAGCCCTTTGATATGATGGTGACATGACAAGGATTTAACCTGACTCTCGCTCATTGTCAGCTGAGATTGGCTATTGCCCCCCGTGCATGGCTGAATGGATGAACAGACTTTTCTAACTAGTATAAATAATCCCAAAATACCTCAACATTTTCTTATGTTTTAAAATATGTCTACAGAGCTGAAACCCCAACCCTTTTAGACAGTATTAGATACATATTCTCAATGGATTATTCTGTATTGCTTTGTCTCTTGGGTGGAGACAGACAACTCCGACAGATGATGTAGGGGAGAGCGGGGTAATGTGAGACATTTTTTATATTTGCTCCTCTCTAGGCGAACTAAAATGATATATCCGTAAAATATACACATTTCCCATTAATTCAGGATGCTTCCTAGCAATGGAAATGACCAGAATGTCTTCAGGACAAAGGGTAGTGAAAATATGATTGTTTTAAAAAAAGTGGTCTTGTGTCTCACTTTACCCCAGCTACGGGGTAAAGTGAGACAGACCAGAGAAATCAAGGGGGTGATCCACTTACTTTTTCCACTTTAAAACCACCATAACAACACATGTTGTAATAGTTAAAATCCTGACAGCTAGATTGACAACCACACGTTCCAAAACTAATATCGGACTAGTAACAGAATCATGGGGATTGGTCAATTAAGCACATTTATGATTATTATGTTTCATGTGATATCTTGCACACACTAGCTTACCTGCACATTGTTTCTCTGTCCAATTGTTTCTCCACCCCAGGCCACTGATTTTACTTTCCCTTGTCTTTTTTCTTTTTGAATCTTTTGAGGGTTGTCTTGTCAATATTTCTATCCCTTCCAGCTTTTCTTAAGGACTTCTTTCCTTGCATGACCTCAGCGGCTGCACTCTCCATCTCTGTGAGGGATGTTTGGCCCCAGGTTGTCTTCCTGGTGTATAGTTTCTTGGCATGATGGTTTTTCTACAATGTTTATTACATTAAAAATAAAGCATATATAATGTACTATAAAACTAAAATATGTTTAAGACTAAACTTAACTTGACAGCATTTGTCTGACTTTACCCCACAGCCACTGTTTTAGAAAAAACATCTCTTAGTAATTCAGGCTAATCTTCAGCTAGCATCACTCACATGGTTTTATATGTTGGAAGTTCACCAACATGTATGATGTAAGTTTTTCTACCTGATTCAATTTTTTTTTTCACAACAATTGATTCAAAGTTCAAAGCAAGACAATTTTCTTTTACATGCAAAAAACACAGTACCAGCACCAAGTTCTCCTTCATGGCAAGGGGGGAATAGGAGGGGCTTGAAAACATAATGGTCACATGACCACAAATGTGTTCCGTTGCCTAGACACAGGGGGTGTCTCACATTACCCGATGTCTCACATTGCCCCGCTCTCCCCTATCTATGTTTGGACTGGAACTCACGTCAAGCCTTTGAAGCCTCTTCTGCAGCTGCAGAGGAAAGCATTGCCAATGGGTTTACACACACCACTGTTCTGACATAGGCTGGGAACACAGGCCGTTATCTCCATCTCACAGTGCTCTCCAGTGTACAGGGGGTTACAACTGCATGAGAAACCTGGTAGTCAGAAAGGGAGGAGAAAGACCAGGAGAAAGGCTTGAAGTCAGAGCACTGTATACAATGCTGCTCGGCCAAAACACAAATCACCTTTTGGAAAATCATCTACACAGCATAATGAACACACACTACACACACACACACACACAACCTTTCTAGCACTGTAAAAGACAACAGTAGGCTGCATCAATTCCCATGATGATTATCTCATCAAGTTGCAGCCATTGTAAGTGCTGGTTTACTTGGTATTGCTCTAAATAAGGGGTCTCAAACTCACGGCCCGCGGGCCAATTGCGGCCCTCTGGACGATATTTTGTGGCCCCATTAAACTTTCTTAATATGAAAGTTTAATGTTAGTGCGGCCCGCAAGTTTTATATTGTAGCGGCCCGGTGTTAGCTTCTGTGTGGGACAATGTTATGATGTTCTGGTTTCCTACTGTGTGCCTGTCCAGTGAATGCAGCATGCATGTGAGTGACATGGGGGGCGGGGTTGTGTGTCTGTGAGAGTGATTGCGAGAGAGAGAGCCGGAAGAGAAAAGAGTGGCTTTGGATGTGCGGAGAGCAGGAGGGTGAAATCGCGCAGGTCATGATGTATCCAGTGTTTCATTTGTAAATCACAAGGTGCCGGAACGCGAAGCACATATGACAGTGCAGGTACGACGAGCACATGTCCCGGAACGCACGTAAAACATCGCTTAAAACAGCACACACATGCCACTTACAATGCAGTGGGACTTATTTAGGCTATACTGCAGTGACGGTATCAGTCTTTGTGTCAGTGATTAATAAAGTGGCATCTTGAGCAAAGGCGACTTCTGTGTCCAGCGGAGAAAACGAACGGAACACACACACGCACGCACGCATACACACACGCACGCACACACACACACATACACACACACACACACACAGACACAATTTGTTAAATTGAAGGCAAATTCAAGGGACACCACGGCTCCTTTACGCACACGCTGCGCTGTGAGGTTTTGGGGGCTTCTTTACGCAGACGGATTATTCTAAACCGCAGCAGTTTGTCATTGAGCTAATGTATACATTTTACAGTCTGGGCTGTTTTACATTATTATTTACACCTGATATGTGTGGATGAATTTGAATGATTTAGATTCCCTCATCCTCTGGTGGTGACATTTACGCACTGAGCCACAGACTGTACATGACGATGTGCATAATTATTTTGGTTCATCTTAGAAGTCTGCATTTGCTATTATTTTATGAAATTGTGATGCTGTTGTTAAGAAAGCTTTTTATATAACTTATTAGATTATCTTGTTATGCGTGGCCACAAATTAGTTATTTATCCACCAATGTCATTTTTTTTTTTAATATTCATATTAATATAATTTATATATTATTTTTTTTCGATACGAGAGGTACCGGATCTGGCAGCAAGAAGTAGGCAAGAGCAAGCATGTTCAGAAGAACCGTTCATGTTCTTCAATATTCTATTCATGTTCAGAAGAACCCATTGAAGTTAAATAACTATTAATAAGGACATTTGAGAAGTTTGATTTTTTTAGCAAAGTTTTTTTTGTGGAATACCTGATGCGGCCCAGCCTCACCCAGATAATGCCTCCAGTGGCCCCCAGGTAATTTGAGTTTGAGACCCCTGCTCTAAATACTAAGGATATATAGGATAAACTGGACAATCCTCTATTAAAGGATAGACGATAACGCTGTCTCACTATTCTATTTGGATGCTACATCTAAAGAGAAGCACCTTTATAGTTTAACCAGTTTTATCCTTGTGCTATTATGTAAAATTAACTTCACATAATTGGCATGTTGAAGAACAAACATATTGAATTTCTTAACAGTAGATAAATAAATGTTGCATCAATGAGCTAATGCCCATAATAGCTGCTGTATTTCCTGTTACTCACCGCCAGAGGGCAGGCTGGTGCAAGTGGCTCCATTGCGACAGGGCTGCTTCAGGCAGGCGTCAGGATAGAGGATGCAGCCCAGCTTCAGTTCCGTCAGTCCCACCACCTCTGCGTAGCGAGAGCGCTTGTTCTGCAGCGGCAGCTCATTGTTGTTCAGCATGACCGAGTCCAAGCAACCCTGGAAACCCTCAAGCACCCGTGGGTCCTTCTGGGAGTCCAGGAGGCTGCGAGAGCTTGGATGCTGCACCTGTAGTGAAAGAGATGATAAATGTACAGATTAAACAAACACCCACTGAAATTACAAATCTGGTCAAAATGTACTCATATGAATTCAGAGGTAAAGATGACTACTTAAATAATAACAATTATAATGATGATGCGTCTTATTATTATCAGCATGTGCTTGCATTCAGTGTTAATCATGAAAATGCATTGTTTATATGAGATGAGTAGCACTGTGTGCAACGCCTTTCCTTCCCTATGAAGCAGTTGATTTATCTTTCAGTTTGAAACCATCCCATATATACATGAGACAGATAATGTTGTATTATGTTGTATTTGTGTCATTGATACAAAGAGAGCAGAAATAAGTGTCATGTACAGCAATGCTCACAGACATTGATCAAACATCAAAAATAATGATTAGACACTTATATTCAGCATTCAAGTACACTTCTACCTTCTACCAGATGCTAGGTACTGCCAGTTAGTAGGTGTACTTAAGCGTAACTTTATAACAATCTGAAAGTGTTTCTGAATGCTCCAAAGGTGAGGTGCCCTAACTTGAATTGCAGTAACTTCCAATACAAAACTCATGAAGTGTAGCTACAAATACTCATGGACTGACCATTGCTCCAAAGTAGATGGTTCTATCTGGAGAGAGTGGTTGTATGAACGGTGGTGCCCGGCGTTGCTCAACGTAGCTGTCATCCAGCGCCAGGCTGCTGAAGTTGCGGTTCAGCTCCAGTGCCACAGTGTGCCAGCTGCCGTCGCTGATACGGCGGCCAGAGATCCCCAACATGCTGTGACTGTCACCACCTCCACCTCCATCACTGCCAAAGCCACAGGCCAGCTGGAACCAAAGCTTCCCCTCCTCCAACTGGTCACACAAGCACACAAACATGCACACACGTTCATTGTCCAGCAATGGATTATATCCAATCAAGAGATTCATCAACGGAAAATCTTCTTGTTTACATTACGTCTTCTATCAAACTTATATACAAACATTTTAAATCCCCTGTTGCGATAATTTTCATTGAAAGAGTGTATTCAGTGTTTTCTTGGTTGTGCCTAAAATGGTCACTTAGGATGCTACCGTAGTCTTGCAAAATGACACGTCGTGAAGTCGCAATATTATATAAAGTAGTGAAAACAGAGTGAATAAGGTGGTAAAGAATAAAATCTGTATTTTACAAGAATAAAGTCTTAATATTACGTCAATAAAGTCGTAATTTTATGACAATAAAGTGATAATATTACAAGAAAACACAGTCCAGTAAAGTTAAACATTACAAGTTCAGATTTTTTGATCTATAACTAAAAAACAAAACCTCCTTAAATCACAAGCAGAACCTCCTCCCTATTTTTTTTTTTAGTTATTTATCTCAAAAGTCAGAAGCTGTGAATATCTTTCAAACTTTACCACAGTAGAAAAAAAAAATCCTACTCCAAAAAGAGGCGATTTTCCTCAAGTCTGTGGTTCCTTCGGCTGAATAAGCCAAATAGCTTGTTCAATCTTTCGAATTAAGGATACTTAGATAATGTAGTTCTGATGTGCCAAAAGATTCAGTATTTTTTTATTGATGAAACCTATACTGAAGTAGTTTCACAAGATTCTGCATTAATTTTAACACTGGGGAACTGGCTGCTTTTCTGAAATAACATGTAGCCTAAAATTACACATTTTACATTTTCTGAATATTATGAATTTACTCTGGTAAATTGTACAACTTTAAACTCATATTATTATGATTTTTTTCTCGGTATTAGATAGAAAATCTTGACAAACTAAAATATTTCAACAAATTGTAAGCTTGTTTGAGTTAATTTACACAATAATATAGTATAGTAATAGTTCAGGTATTACTATACTAACCCTTTTTTTTATAATTACATCTAATAAGTAAGTTTTAATGTCCTTCAGCTTGTTTGTCCTTTGAAAAATTCAGGAATCAGCAGTATGTCCTTTCTAGCACTGATTAGCCTAAGAGTCTTGACCAACATCTTTGTGCGTGTGTTTGTGTGTTTGTGTACCCTGAGCACAGTGCAGGGCTCTGTGTGTGAGTACATGATGATTCCTCGGCTCTGCAGTGTTCTGATCCTCAGGCTAAGCTTCAGCTCTGTCTGCTGCCGGTCAGACAGTTTGTACTTGATGTAGCTGTTACCTGAGAAGCTCAGAGACGAATGACCTGCACCCAGAACAATCACATGTATATAAGTTAAGAAAGAACAATAGAGGAACAATCAGACACACAACACAAAAATTACAGTACACCTGTTAGTTATGATATTGACCTTGTGTTAAACTAACCGCAAGTCAGCAGATATAATGTACGCCAACATGACAATGTAAATACTATCTGCTGCATGTGTTACTTTCATACATTACAGATCGGTAATGGGTACGTGTTTTTTTCCCTCCTTGACACAGACACACTAACACACACCTGCACACTCTCCAATTTTGCCTGGTGGACACTGGCACGCATATTGCCCTCTTGTATTCTCAACACACTGCATGTCTGCTGGACAAGGCTGGTCCTCACATTGTTCTGTCAGCACAGCACAGGTTGCATCTACACAAACAGGAAGAGAAAAAAACCACAGTTATCATAACTCCAGGGGGATGATTTCATGAAATTAGTAAGACTTTTGGTATTCTGTATAAAGGCTCTGCAGATTTGTTTTTCATTCAAATGATCATAATGGGGCTCTGTGGACCATGATTGAACTAGAGCCTTGTACTGATTTTCTTGTTTGAGTAAGATTATCATATAAGCAGTGTTAGCCCTTAATGTGTTATTTCCTGCCACAATGCATTAAGTACTCATTAAAGGAGAAATCATTGTGTAAAACATAATGAATTACTACATTTGATTTTCAAAACAAGTGTATTATAACTGCAATTGTTGCAACTCAACAAAGTTTCGCTGGGCAAGATTCTGAACCCCAAATTGCCCATAAATTGTATGAATGTGTTGATGAATAGCAAAGAACTGAACTGTAAAGAACTATATAAAAGACAAACAATTTACCATTCATGCATCCTTGTGACATTTCATCTACTACCATGCCATTGTAACACTTTCCATTAATGCACGAAACACAATTGGTTAGGAACTACTCCCATTACACATGCAATCTGATTCCAAGTTTCCATTGATGCACAATTACATTTTAAGTACTTTTGATAAAATCAATATCTAGTCAATTGTAATGATATTGCCAATGTCAACAGATTTGTTTCATTAATTTTCTATTTTGTCAGACTCTGATGGTGCATTTTGTGCATGAAATCATGACACTCCTGGCTTCACACCCACCCAGCTCTTTTTTATTACACACATATCAGTGTATTCGTTCATCAAAGGCAAATCTCAACACAACTAAACTGAATCATTTTTCTAAAGACTACCTTTTCTAGGCTTGACGACCAGTTAAAGCATTTTACAGTATTGTTTAGCTACTCACACACGCATTCATACATTGCATGTATGGGCAAACATCAATCACACACTGCTGGCACAGCCGTCAGGGACTGTTATAGTTCAGTTTATTGCCCAGGGACACTTTGGCTTGCGAGACAGGAGTCAAGCCACCAACCTTCTGGTTAATGAAGAATCCACACTTCCTAATGAGCCTATTAATTTGTAAACATATGTAGACATATCTAAATATAGACATAAATAGAGGATCATCTCCAAGGTTAGAGTTTTACATTTTAGGATGAATATAAATTTCAGTTGGATGTTAAATGTGCTCTTAGTTGTGGAAAACATTACTCATATGAAGACAGAGGAGGACTTCAGACCTCTAAGCCTGTATCACCTGCACAGATTTGGTCACTCACCACTGCATGTACAGCGCGAGGTCCGTTGAAAGCGTGGTGAGACAAAGCTGACCCGTGGTGTGCTGTATGTTGCCAGGTTGTGTGAGTCCAGGATGATACTCTGTTCACACTGAGCCCCGCGACACTCCAGCCCTGAGCAGTTTTTATCTAGGATTGCTGACACTCTGAGGACCTCTTCCAGCTGACGCCTCAATGCACTCAGTTTCTGGGTGAGGTAGGCCGCCTTGTAGTAGCCACCCCCCACTGTTTCAACTGCGACAAGCAAGTCCAGTTGTTGCGTCCCACCAACTGGCTGCAGACTGAGAAGGTGCAGCATGTCTTGCTGCTGTGATGCAGCCGCCCGTTGAAGCACCTTCAACACACTCTTCAGGTGCAATGCAACAAAGTCTTGTGGTGCCACACTTTCAAAACGCACTGTCACTGCCTCGCGCAGCATCTCTGGAGTTGCCTGTTCCACGTGCACACTCACAGGCACAGGCACGGTGAAGCGGCCATCACTAACACTTGCATTAAGGGAGTAGCTGCCTGCATCCAACCCACCCAGGGCAATTATTTTCCCATCTCGAGGACTGATCTTAAAGAGACTGCGCTGGGTTGGGGGAGAATGGCCAAAGGTCAGAGCATCATACGGGTCAGCATCAGTGGCATGCAGCTGACCAATCACACCACCAGGAAATTCGTCCTCCAAAGTGATGATATGAATCTCGAGTGGTAATGCCACTGGGCGGTGAAGACTCTCCTCAATTACCCTGACCTTCAGCATGGAGGAGGAGGACAGGCGAGGTTTCCCAGAGTCCATCGCCTGGTAGGACGAAGAGAACATTGAGAGTGAAGAAAAAACAGGTGACAGATAATTGATGGCAGATACAGCACTCACCATGTTTCCAGAGGTCTTGTATCCTTTAACTAAAACTTAAACTATAATTTCTTTAATATTAATTAATATTATCATAACCTTACCATAACTAGCCATAACTCTACCTTTTGCAACTCTCATTTTGTTAACATACCCAGTAACTATCTCCTAATGATGCTTAATAAAGAAAAGAGTTTGTGATTTTCATAGGTGCTGTATAAGGGAAATTGGACCTCCGTCATGAGGCCTGAAAGGCTTCTTAAGTGAAATATTTTAAAATACCTCAACAGCTCCTTTCAGCAATCAATCAATACCTAATGCTTTCATCTCTTACTCAGCTGATGTTTCAGTTGCTTGCTGTGTTCTAGGTTTACTGCTTAAAGACACTTACACTTCAACTGACACTTGAAATAATACCTGAACTTTATTCAGTGCAAACAATTGAAATCCAATCAGACATTTTAAATGCCATTTTGACTTCTTCAGCAGTTTTCAGTGCATTAACTTCATATATATATATATATATATATATATATCATACTAAGGACATACTAAGTGTATTAAGGACAATGAATTGTAAAAGTGTCTCTGTGAAACAAACACTAAACTATTCTAGACGAATTTTAGACTAAACCCTTATTTTGGCTTCAGCCAAACTATTGACTTTGGACAATAGACTACCACAACAGTTTTTTTTAAAGAAGGTTTTTTTCAAAGTCAATTCCCATCCAATTATAAACAGAAAACAACAACTAGAAAAGTAGGTTTATGGACATCATTTTTCATCATCTATAAATAACTAACAACCCTATTAATATTATATATCACAGATCTGAAGGAGAAACCACAGTTCAACTCTACCTGTATCTGAATACTATATTCAATTGCCAGGTCTCTTCTGAACACTTGATTGGTCACCAGTGTTCCATCCTTCTCGAGGACAAACTCTTCGCCTTCATTTCCTGACAGGACGCAGAAGTCAAAGGGAGGGCCATTGTGGGAGGAATCCTGATCAATTACAGATAACTGTAAGATGGTGGTGCCAATTGGCTTGTTTTCCTGAGGGACAAGACACATGCATATAACAAGTGTCATTAAAGGGCTAAAGTCAAAACAAATAATCAGATGTAAGTTATAAGAAAGGCAAACAATTTTAAGGAATTAAAATATAAAGAACAGACACATAAGATGTTTTTTGACATGAACTCTGGAGGATGTCTTTAGTTTTATGACCGGACTTTCTCCCGAGTTGACAGAGACAGGATGTAATGTATTATTTTTCTGCTAAGATCATGTGTTTTTTTGTTGACATCCCTCAGAACCAGAACTCACTGATGTGTATGGTACCGCCACTGGAGGTATTTGTATTTTTTATTTATTTAATTATCTGTTGCGTGATATAAATAGAATCAACACACCCACCCTGCGGAGGATATCATGCTGTGTTCTCACATTGGTTCCATAGGACATTATCCAGAATTTTTACTAAGGGGGCTGGCAGGAGAAACCCTGGAGAAAATCCAGAGGCTAACCCTCATACATTTGCTCTCACAAAGACTGGCAGAGAGGGACGGAATTTATCCTGAGTTAAGTGCACGTCTCAAAAGCTATTTTCAGATATGAGAAATATTTTTTTGCGTCAGAAGCGTCATCAAACCCCTACTCGCTTGTGGTGAATCCAGCGGAGGATCATTTACAAGTGAGACGCTACCGATTTCTACGGACTTACTATCTGCCTGGAGTCCTACTAAAAAGTCCATAGGAACTGCGTGGGATCTCACACGGACATTTTCTTTCACACATGCTCCTCAAGTGTAAGGCGCTGTTCATACCTGTATTAACATAAATTTATGTTAAAAGTTTGTCAGTTCAAATATTCTCAATTTCCTATTCTCCACACAAATAAAGAGCAACATAATTGTTATTTGCGAAGACCGAATGTCTCTGTCTCTGTCTGTCTGCCTGTCTGTCTTTGTGTTTGTGTTTCAGAGACAAGGAGAGAACTATAGGCATGAAGGTTCTGAGTAATAATGCACTGCAAAGCTTTTTCAACTAAATAAGATTTTACAACGAAATAAGATTTTACAACAAAATAAGATTTTACAACAAAATAAGAAATATGATTTTTCTGATTAGATCTCTCAGTCCTGAGAGATCTATTCAGAGGTGGATAGCAGTAAACATTTTCTGTTGAAACCTGGCAATAAAAAGCATCCAGAATGCTTCTATGACTACTTGTGATTGCATCTCATTATCCTACTTAATATACAACTACACACTAAAGTCAATTCAGTTTGCGAAGCACAAATTACATTGTTTTTACCCAGTTTTTGTGTACAGATGTGTTTATTGTCAATGTGTTGTGCATGTCTTTCTTTGTATCAGTAAAGATTCCTATGTCTTCATAGCAGATTTATTTCAAAGACATTTTAAATAAATACATAATATTGGGTTATCAGTGTTAATATTGTGGATGTTGCCACAAACTAAATACATTTGATTCATTGTGAAACTGATGACAGAAAACATCAACTGAGCAGCTGGTCCTTCTTATGTTGCTTAAGATGGGGTCCCACATGTCCATGAATGTGGTATGAGAAATTGTATCTCAACTGGATCTGCAAAGTATTCACAATTGATCTAAGAGCTGCAGAGAGATCCTGATGGGGGATCATGTATCGTGATCTTGTTGGAATCTGGTCATGGATCATGATGGCGGATCCTGAAAGTAGGGGTGAATTTTGGTAAATTGTCCTTACTCTTGTTGATCTTATGGGTAGAGGATGCTGTACCTTGTTAAGCCGTATGAGACAATTTGTGATTTTGAATATGGGCTATAAAAATAAAATTGATTGATAGATCGGATTACTCAGGACAGATGTAATTACCAGGTGTGAAAGGGGCCTGATATTCAATTGATAGTTTGTTGCAATTCTGTGGTGCAGTCACTAAATGTTTCTTATTTAATGAGTATTGCTTCTTTAGTGTGCTTTGATTTTCTATTGATTTTCCTGAAGTCACTGTGGTTTGACAGACATGGTGATCAGCTAGTTTCTCTTCACTGCAAGTTCACAACAGTATAAAATGATTGTACTGTAAGGTGTAAATTGTTGCCGTGGTTTTTTCTAACTAACGTCAGTCAGTTTATGATATCGAAAACTTTGTTGCTCGTTCAGGTCAAAATATTTGGGAATTATTGAAAATCACGTGACTGATCAGCAAAGGAAACTGCCATTTTTGTCTTGCGCTGAAAGTATAATGTTGCTCCAACAATTTTGTTTTGCATTACAATTCTGTTTAACAAAACATTTTCTTTCATTTTCAACCATAGAGGTCTTAGTGCTGTAATGGGGCACATATCAGAACAAAAAAATCAAACCAAAAATGTTAGCACTCTGTCATATAATTGATACCTTGATAACTAACTCTGATCCTCCATTTGGAGATTTTACTCAGTCTTTTACTTGTCTAAATCTACCTTCTGAGAACTCATATTAGCTCACAACAACTTTGGAATACATTATAAGCAGTGTGATGGCTGTGGAATTTGTATTTTATTATTTTCTGTGAAATGGAGGAAAGAATCTCTTAGCGAGAATGAAGAGGGTGAACGAAGTTTGCAAGCCAAAATTTCCAAAAACACACTACCTCCAACAGTGCAATATTCCCAATTTTCTGCCTAAACTCAAGCTTGAAGGTTGGGGACATGGCATATTGCAGCAATTTCAGCAATAATTGAGGGTATAAAAGAGCTGGGTAGAAGTTTAATCTGTACAGCTAGCTACCTACAGAATACTAGCTACTGAAAATAGTGTAGTACAGTGGAAAACAGATATAGTGATAAAGTATATAGTGATGAACCATTTATATGGATCAAAAAGCATGGGACAGAATCCTGCTTATACAAATGCTGTTTAAATAATTTGAATAGCTCACTAATAACTTTAAATACTTAATAAATTATACATTCTTGTCTTATCTGTGTTGTAAGTGAGCATCATATCAATCAGGAGATTTACCTGTATTACAGTAGAGAGGTTGGCCGGGTAAAAGGTGGGTGGGTTGTCGTTGATGTCAGAGATATCTATGTTGAACATCACGTTGGAGGACATGGGTGGGATTCCACTATCCAGAGCTCTGATAGCCAATGAGTAGCTGGAAACCTAGAGGATAAATACAATGAAAGGTACATGACAAACATCCATACACCATGGAAAACAAAAAATAAAACTCATCCTCATCGAGTCTGTGATATCACAGCCACTAACAAGTTTTCTGAAAGCAGGACTGGCCGTTTCAAGTTTTGCATTCAAAGCAATTTGTCGAGGTAGAGTGGTGCGCCGTAGAGAAAGGTCGCACTGACAATGGCTCTGCATGCACTACGCAGTTTTATGTTTATTACGGTTTTTCTTGTTTGCTTTTTTTGTACACACTGCACTGTCACTCATAGTGCATGATCGACTGACACTTTTGGGAATACGTTTGTCGCTAAATACAGAGTTTTTCTAAAATTACCGGAGTGCTTGCTGTGGCTTCTTTGTTCTACCGCAGGGGTCTCAAACTCAAATTACCTGGGGGCCACTGGAGGCAGTATCTGGGTGAGGCTGGGCCGCATCAGGTATTCCACAAAAAAAACTTTGCTAAAAAAATCCAAACTTCTCAAATGTCCTTATTAACAGTTATTTAACTTCAATGGGTTCTTCTGAACATGAATAGAATATTGAAGAACATGAACGGTTCTTCTAAACATGCTTTCTCTTGCCTACTTCTTGCTGCCAGATCCGGTACCTCTGGTGATGTTACAGAATTCACCAAAGACAGTTAACACTAATGTGGTTTGCACACTTACATACCTGGTAGGGAGCTGTGGGGTTAGCAAGGTAACAGGTGCACTGAGTGTGGTTAAAAGCAGATGTTTTGGTGGCGCCCAGAAGTTCTCTGGGATTGAATTGTTTGGTCAAAATAAACGCACGCCGAGAGGCGCACAAAACAATAAGATCTCCGGACTCCGTGATTCCCTCGACTCCTACATTGGGTTTTCCAATAGGCTCACCACTCTGCCCGCTGTTGCACTATTGAGAGACGCGACGATATAATAATACTTGGTCGTATCTGCTGTAATGTCTCTCAGCGCGAACTGCGCCTCCGTCTGAGCAAACCAGGCCGATGGTTGTGATTCCCAAAACTCCGGGAGCTTAAGCGAGACTGCGTTTATCGCCATGTCCGTCTCTGGATACGTCCAGAGAAATCAAGGTCACCAATGTAGGAGGCGAGGGAATCACGGAGTCCGGAGATCTTATTGTTTTGTGCGCCTCTCGGCGTGCGTTTATTTTGACCAAACAATTCACTCCCAGAGAACTTCCGGGCGCCACCAAAACATCTGCTTTTAACCACACCCAGTGCACCTGTTACCTTGGTAACCCCACAGCTCCCTACCAGGTATGTAAGTGTGCAAACCACATTAGTGTTAACTGTCTTTGGTGAATTCTGTAACATCACCTGCCCCCTACAATATAAATGATATTAATATG
Organism: Platichthys flesus; assembly: GCF_949316205.1. NCBI lineage: Eukaryota > Metazoa > Chordata > Actinopteri > Pleuronectiformes > Pleuronectidae > Platichthys > Platichthys flesus. The sequence goes on along the minus strand of NC_084948.1, from coordinate 693,316 downwards.
AATGTTTTTAAAATTGACATCGGTGGATAAATTACTAATTTGTGGCCACGCAATAACAAGATAATCTAATAAGTTATATATAAAGCTTTCTTAACAACAGCATCACAATTTCATAAAATAATAACAAATGCAGACTTCTAAGATGAACCAAAATAATTATACACAGTCATGTACAGTCTGTGGCTCGGTGCGTAAATGTCACCGCCAGAGGATGAGGGAATTTAAATCATTAAAATTCATCCACACATATCAGGTGTAAATAGTAATGTAAAACAGCCCAGACTGTAAAATGTAGGTATTAGTTCAATGACGTGTTATAAACTGCTGCGCTTTAGAATAATCCGTTTTGTGTAAAGAAGCTCCCAAAACCTCACAGCGCAGCGTGTGCGTAAGGGAGCCGTGGTGTCCCTTGAATTTGCCTTCAATTTAACAAATTGTGTGTGTGTGTGTGTGTTTGTGTGTGTGCGTGTGTGTGTGCGTGTGTGTGTTTGTGTGCGTGTTCCGTTCGTTTTCTTCCGCTGGACACAGAAGTCGCCTTTGCTCAAGATGCCACTTTATTAATCACTGACACAAAGACTGATACCGTCACTGCAGTATAGCCTAAATAAGTCCCACTGCATTGTAAGTGGCATGTGTGTGCTGTTTTAAGCGATGTTTTACGTGCGTTCCGGGACCTGTGCTCGTCGTACCTGCACTGTCATATGTGCTTCGCGTTCCGAAGCACATATGACAGTGATTTACAAATGAAACACTGGATAGATCATGACCTGCGCGCAAAACTATGAATTTCACCCTCCTGCTCTCCGCACATCCAAAGCCACTCTTTTCTCTTCCGGTTCTCTCTCGCACTCACTCTCACACACACACACACGACCCCGCCCCCCACATGTCACTCACATGCATGCTGCATTCACTGGACAGGCACACAGTAGGAAACCAGAACATCATAACATTGTCCCACACAGAAGCTAACAGTGGGGTTGCTACAATATAAAACTCGCGAACTAACATTAAACTTTCATATTAAGATGGGGGCCACAAAATATTGTCAAGAGGGCCGCAATTGGCCCGCGGGCCGCGAGTTTGAGACCCCTGCACTACATGGTGTGCTGCTGCCCTCCATGCTTTTCCAGTCGCGCTGTTTTTTCCACCACCGGTCACCAAACACACAACTCGCCTCCTTCACTTTACTGCTGCCCGAGATTGAGTGCCAGTCAGCTGCGCCGCTGGATGCTTTGGGGGAAGGACTGAATTGCGCATGCGCGTCTGTTTCGGAAAAAATTCCAATTCATCGTTTCAACTCGATTCTAGTAGTTTGGAGATCGTTTGACCCCATAATCGTAATCACGATTAAATTTTAATTAATCGGGCAGCCCTACCCTCACTTGTGTATTAAGTCTCTGTGTATTCTTGGCTCAGCTGTCCAGTTAAAGGTAAATAGTCTGTATTTCCAAATCTGAACTGCATCATTTTATGTTAAATTAGCTTTTATAATCTTGCTTGACCATTCAGACGGTAAGCGTGCTGCGTCATTTCCAGTTTACCTGCCGCTGGTGGTCGCTCTGTGAACTAGCTCCTCTGTTAAACACAGCTGTTTCTCTGTATTACTACAGCTAAAATCACCGGTCTATAGTTAAACACTCACACATAGTGTTGCCAACTTAGCGCTAAATTTGGCGACTTTCCAAACCCTCAAGGTGACTTTTTTTGTCAAAAGCTACTACGACAAATCTAGCGACTTTTTCTGGTGATATTGGAGACTTTCTGGAGTCCCTCCGCCGTCCCAAAGCACTTACAGGCGGTCAGTCTCCCAGTAGCCTTGCGCAGCAGTCCCAGCTGCAGTCAGAGCAGAGAGGAGAGCCACGCTCCCCCTCCTCCAGACTGCAAATGAATTGCGCGTGCGCAAGGCCCCCGCTGATCCTGCCCTGGCTTACAGAGCGAGATGTATGTGTCAATGTATCTTCACTGTCACTGGAAAGTGATAGAGTTCAGTCTGTTCATTGATGCAGAGTCCACATCGTGATGCATCTAAGAATCGACACATTTCCACACCTCTAGTTGGGAACGTGATGAAATGGAACCCTTTCAGTACCCTGAAAACTAAACCAAATTTAAGAAAAAAAAAAAAAAAGGAGGGTTGGATATAGAGCTAACAGTTCCACCCCACACAACAGCCTTTTGATTAAATTTGATATTCTAACATTTAACAAAACAGGACAAAATTGATTTATGTATGTGTGTCTAGATACAGCATTAAAGTCACAAAATTATTTTGAGAAGAGATGGCTTATTTCAATTGCAAGATAAAAAGTAAAAAAAGATCATCAGAAGAATAAGGAAGCGAATTGCATTCAAGACAATCTTCAAAAGATTCATAAAGAAAAAAGAGAGAGGGGAAGTAAAATCAGTAGCCTGGGCTGCAGTTGCTGAGGCAAAGAGAATATTCACAGATAAGATGGAGGAGGAGCTTGCCAAACACTTGAAACAACTAGCTGTCCAGTTCCATGGCCTTGCTCCAGTTAAGTGCCGTGAACTGGCATTTGAATACGCAGAGAAAAACAATATCCCTGTTCCTGCCAATTGGTCAGAGAAACAATGTGCAGGTACGCTAGGGTGTGCAAGAGATCACATGAATCATAATGATCATAAATGTGCTTAATTGAAAAATCCCCATGATTCTGTTATTAGTCATATATTAGTTTAGGAATGTGTGGTTGTCAATGTAGGATTTTAACTATTATAACATCTGTTGTTATCATAGTTTTAATCTGGAAAAAGTAAGTGGATCACTTTACCCCCTTGATTTCTCTGGTCTGTCAAATTTTACCCCTAAGCTGGGGTAAAGTGAGACATTTCCATTGCTAGGAAACATCCTGAGTTAATGGGAAATGTGTAAATATTACGGATATATCATTTTAGCTCGCCTAGAGGGGAGCAAATGTAAAAAACGTCTCACATTACCCCTCTCTACCCTACTCGTAAGCCCTGATGAGAGACCAGCTAGCTGGTGAGAGCTAGTTGGATTTGATGGTTCTCGACCACTCAGTCTGGTTGTTGTCACGCCCTCACTCCCGGAACCCCTCACCCAGACCCGGGTCTGAACGGGTTCTCTTCCCTGTGGACTGACGGTCCTGTGGACTGACGAAGCCGAGCGAGCAGCGGAGGCTAGCTCCGGGCTGCTTCCTCCAGCTGCTAACAGCCTCGCTGTTCTGCGTTCAGGGCAACTCGGATGTACCGACCTCCTGCCACATAGCGAACATGCAGTAGGTTTCATCGATTAAAAAATTATGTCATTGACGAAATTGTTAATGATCAATTCATCGATCGTTGATTAATTATGCCCATGCCTAAAATGAACGACATGCAAATATGAATATAACAAATTTCCATGACTTTTGCAAAGCTTTCGGGAGATATTTTTTCCATGACTTTTCCAGGCCTTGAAAAACACATTTTAAAATTCCATGACTTCTCCAGGTTTTCCATGAACGTTAGAGCTGGTCCAGGCTTGTCCTAGACCTGCTCTTAGTTATGCTGCTATAGGTCTAGAATGTCGGGGGACTAATGAGACACGGAGCTTCTCTTTCATCTTCTCCTTCCTCTTCTCACTCCTTATCACATACAAAAACTTAATCATTACATGTTACTGACTTGACTTCTTCCCCGGAGACCCAAAGCCTTATCAGGGCCACCACTGCGGCCAGATTGTGGATTGTAATGATGGATCGCAAATCAGCGATCCACCATCAAATTGTGTGATTAGTAGTTAGGTTAGTAGTATGTCTTTTTGTTTCTTTAATTTTTGTTGGTGTTTTGTGCTTGATTTTGGAAAGACGTGTTTTTACCATCCATTCTTTTTAAAGATCTTTATACCCTATTTTTGTGATATATTCTAAACTGTTTTAATGTCATAATATACATATCTGCATTCTTCCAGAGACTCCAGAATGCCCTGCATTTTTTGAGCGCATGGGGTTGGGACAGATGATCGAACTGCAGACCTGAAATTAGGGTAATTTATCTTCCTCGCTTCATCTTAACAAAGCTGGCAAAAACAGAAAGGAGGAAATTGCACCAAATGTTGTTATTTGTTCTGCAGGCTAAACAGGAATTTTTCCAATATTGTATTGATTCCATGTGATGTATCTACATATAGGAGTCTTGGTATATAGTCTTGGTTCTTGGCGGAGTCTATCTAAAAAAGAAGTTCCCAAGATCATGCAGAAGTTGAGGGTCCTTTAGTTGAGATTTTAGGGAAGCGTTCTAGCCTATCAAAAAGAGCCTTCTCTGATGCTTAAGGAGAGCCATTCCCTACAGTCAGTCCAGAGAAAGTGTTGTTGATGTGCACTGCTTTGCATGTTGCAAGGACAAAACAACCACTTAATCAACAAGTCAAGCTCTTCGCTAGCTGTTAGGTGTAGACCTTGAATAGCATCCTCAAATGAAGATTTCCATGCCCAGGAGTTGCCCGGCTTGTCACTGACCCTTGTGAGTCCTCCCATGAAAGGAATTGTACTTTCTTGATTCTTGTTGTTCTTGGTTTGTACCCTCTGGGGTTAAATGCACTCATTGTAACTCACTTTGGATAAAAGCGTCAGCTAAAAGAAATGTGATGTAATGTAATGTAATGAGCAACTCGCGTTTGGCTAAAAATCTGGTGAGGTCAAACATGTTTGAGTGTTCTTGTGTGGGTTGCTGAGGCATAGAGAATGGTTTGGGTTGACGTATAGTAAGGCTTGGATATGTCCCTTTACAGTGAACTCTTGTGTCAGGACCCTGTAGAATGATAATTTCTTTTCCAGGGACTGTAATGGTCAGTTGTTGGGCTGACATCGTTTTTTATCTGCTATTTTAAACTTAACCTGCTCAGGGGCAGGGTAGAGGTGCAGTGTCTATTACCATGTTGATTAACAACGGAAGGAAGTGTGCCATCTTTGTAAGACTGAAAACCATAAATTAAACCTGAAGTCACTCTGATAACCACAAATCCGAACTTGTAATACAGGCTTTGGGTGAATATGGTGGGGCATTTGGCCACTTAAGAGACAGAAGCTGTTGCAACACAGAATTATCCTGTTGCTCTGTAACTGTCAGATGTGAAAATAAGCATTAATCAAACATTGCTATATTAACTTAAAGGAAGACAATATGCCATTACCTCAAAGTGTCCAAGAAATCAATTATCACAGGAATAGACAGCACACAGGCTGTCAGTATCCCGGGGGGTTGAGTCCATGTTAAAAACACCACCAGACTATAATTTAACTGAATAGGTGGGAATTTGTAATTATTTTGCAGCTGCCATAATAATACTAATAAAATAAACAATAGCTGTAGATGTTAATCAATTATGACCTTTTGATGACAAACAAAGAAGTTCTAAGTAGCAGATAAAAACCATGATGATTAGTTGATATATTTGGTCCCTTGAGTACACACACACATACACATCTGGCATGATGCTCCTTCTTCAAAAAACCTGCTGCTGCATATTTTTCTGTTTCCCTTCCTGCACACGGTGAAAACATGTAACAGAAGCAACTAAACAGTATTCTATGACCTGCAGAGGAAATAGAGGAAGATGTATAGAAATTAGTTGATGAAACATATGTAAACACACACACACACACAGCACAGGAAGCGAGAGAGAAGAGAAAGCTGCTGCTCTGTGTGTGATAACCTCAAACACACTTTCATCAGTGAAAAGCTTTGATCCACCACACGCCCCTTCACTCTCTTTCTGAGCATGCTCAGCCGGCTCATCGGCTATTCTCATGAATACGTTATGATAGGAATATGAACATTTCTGTTTTCAAGCACTGTGGAGAAAGATGAGGAAAAAGCAGTGAAAAACAAGTCAGACAAGGGAGATTGGTTCAGGCCTGCTGCAAATCAGCTATAAAAGCAGAGCTGCTAAGCAATATCCTACTAAGTAAAACAAAGTAAGAAGCTAGATTATTGTGGCCATTGTGACCTTGCAGATTATAAAAATGCAGCTTGCAGGTTGAAATACAGTATATCATGAAAAGCGAAGCTACAAGGTAACAAGTCGTCATCTTTGTTCACACTCTGTAAAGCCAGTGTCTGTGTTCGAAAAATGTGTTGGATCCGTTTTATAAAAATAAAAACAATGGCAACACAGAACAGTGAGGCCAAAATATCTTGATCTGCCCATGTAGGAACCGTGTGTATGTGTATGTGTGTCCTCACTGTCTCATGGTCCAGTTGCTTGTTGATCTTGATGACCCCACTGAGTGGGTCAATGAAGAACTGGTTGTCTCGGTCTCCACTTACAATGGAGTAGAGGATGGCTCCATTCATTTGACTGTCCGCATCCTCTGCTATAAGCTACAAACACAGCAACACAGTAGCATGAGTATACACAGCAGTCACACCACAAATTCTATGATGAAGTGTTTTTCATATATATGGCATTACCATTTACAAAACCATCTCCTTTGTAAAGATCAGGTTTAACTTAATCCAAACTTAATCCAAACTTAACGAAGCTAAACTTAAACTTCTGTGGCGATCAGAATAGTCTGTGGACTCAGGCTACAATATACTCTGGCAATGGATGTTATAGTTTTACCATGCAAAAGCAGCTTTCTTCTTTCTCTGAGAAAATGTCTGCTGTGAAAAGAGTATGATACAACTTAAGTCTAAGATACTTTATCATAATTTATTATCTAGCCTCACCTAACATTGGGCATCATGATAACCTATATTATGAGGTTGATTATTAACTGTGGTGCCGTTATTAACCAGAAACATCTAGGAATCATGAATAAAGTATTGGATATGCTACAAGAGGAAACATTTACACCTTCTGGTAAATGTGATGATGATCATAGCAAATTTAGCATTGGAAAAGTTCAAAACAAAAGCCACATCATAAAAAATATTAAAAGTTATCCTCAAATGTAGTGAGTGTATATATATGGCCGGAATGAGAACATTACTGAATTTGTTGAATAACTATTTGTTACTGTAACCATCCTATGAGCCTTTTCTCTCTCTTCAGCCAGGTTTAGGTCAATAACATTCTTGTATTGATTATTTTCTTGTCTCAATGGAACTCTGATCAAAGTTTAAAAGCTGCAGGTATGACAGCATAGTGATGAGCAATCGTGCAACTATTTCATTGAGTATGAACATATAGAAATAGTTTCAGCTGCTACAATTTGTTACAGAACCCAGGCTTTGCTACATGTATGGACAATAAACTTTGTTGAATACATAAAAAACAAGTGACTTATGAAACATTCAAAGTATACATTAACATGAAAATGTTCTGTCATACAACCGCCAAGCTCAAACAAAAGAAACATGGAAACGTTTGGATAACAAAATTAAAACTGTAGAGATAGATCTAAAGAAAATGGGACGATCCAACAAAAGCATTAAACTTCTGTTGTATTGTAATCTAGTTAAAATTCTGAAGGAAATCTAACAGTGGACCATTAGAAACAAATAAGCGTTTTATAAAGTTTTATGAATAAGAATCAGAAACTGGGTTTATGCCAGGTAGGTGGGATCCTGATCATGGTTGCAGCTGATTGTGGAGGTGGATAATGTTTGAAGCTGTTGTTGCTGCTTCCTTTGTCTCATTTTCTTATGTATGAATACATTGACACACTTCTCCATCATGTTACAAACTGTTTCTTCTAATCAATGTTTGGAATACAGTTATTTTGTTAATTTACACACGGCATCTACTGGACTTCTGCCCTCACATTCTTTTCCCTGTTAATGTTATTTTTTTAAATTTGGACAATTGTACAAATCAGAATGCCCTCAAGCCTCAGAAGGGACAGATTTCTTGGTCAGCTTCAAGTCCAGACCCTGATAGAAGATGCAAGGGAGATAAGATAAAGGTTTATTATGGGATGCAAGCTATCCAAATTATTGCCAATCGTAAAGTACCACATCCTGATGTCCTACCTATTGAATTTAACATGACATTACAAGATAAATTATAAATTATATTATTGAAAATGTATGAAGAATCTCATAAGAATTTTTCATTTGAAGAAGTGGTCGCCATTTACTTGAATTATTTGATTATTAGATTTGGCCGCAACACTTATGAAACTCCAGAAGTCTTTTGTGGACTTACACAGTTCATCCAACCCTCTATCTGCATAGTGGTGAGTAGATAATAATAGAATTTACATTTCTGGGAGAACTATCTCTTTAAGAAGCTGATTGGGGAAGAACATGCTGAAAAGGGAAGCATTTAAGCATGATATATGAAAGTGAAGTTGCTTCAATACCACTGGTTGATAAGTAAAGGTACAACGTTAGGAATTGTCCAACAATTTTGGAAAATAATTTGTTCTATTTCCGAGATTTACGACTTTAGACTCCTGCATGCCAGGATGATGACTGCTCTTTCTTGGACAGAGATCGCATTTATATTGTACTGGGGAGACTTAAATAATTAAGAGTTTTTTTTCAATTAATTTTGTCTAATTGATGGGTTCTTGATTAGAAAAAAAGAAGTTGTCCTATTTGGATCTTATGTTGTGCAAGACATCTTGACCACTTTCATGCTCAGGTCTTCCACACTTTCAGGAAGAGTTTTACTATGTTGCTGAGATTACCTTGACTACAGATTCTCCAATGTTGGCATCCTCGGACACCACTGCACTGTAGACATCATGGTTAAACATGGGTGCGTTATCGTTGACATCTGTCAGGTTTATGTTCACTGTAGAAATTGCACTCAGTGGCGGTGTGCCACCATCACGAGCTTCCACCGTAAGGAAGTAGTCCCTGCAGTTCTCATAGTCCAGAGATTGGGCAATTAAAATGGCACCTGAGGAAGAGGAGTGAGAGGAAATATAAATATACATTTGATCAAATGTAAATAGTACAGGTTAAATGCACAAGGGGTGTTTTTTATATGTAAGTTCTACTGTCAAATGGAAATCATATTCAACTATTGTTTGTTGCTATTACTGATGATAGCCAGTGCAAAATTGGTCAAGGTTATCTGGGTTAGATTTGCATTCTATTTTTTCTGACTGATCATTTAAGACATCTCTGATATGTACAATGCTGTGGGGAACTTTTAAAGGACACATATCGGCTAAAAACAAGCTTGGTGCTCCAATGTTCCTTATTGTACTCTGTACTGTCCAAATTAGCCTTCTAGTGCTGTAGCACTGCTTCACTTTACAATAATAATAATAAATAGCACTTATATAGCACTTTCAAAGTTCCCAATGATGCTTTACATAGTGGGGGATAAGATAGTGAAACTATCATTATACTCTTTAAATTCAATGAAAAATCTAAAAAGTCAGGTGTACTATGAAAAAAAAAAAATAATAATAAAAAAACATGGGGACGGGGGGTTTAGCTGGGGAAGACAAGTCTGAAGAGGTAGGTTCTGAGGGTCTTTTGGAAAAATGGCAGCGTGGGGGCATTTTTAATGTTGGGTGGTTCCAGAGAGTGGGCGCAGCGACTGAAAATGCCCTGTCACCCCAGGTTCGGGGGACCTGAAGGAGGTTGGCATCAGCCAATCTCAGCTGTCAGGTGGGGGTGTGCTGGTGGAGGAGGTCAGAGAGGTAGGGTAGAGCCAGGTTGTTGAGGGTTTTGTATTTAGTGAGTAGAATTTGGAAGTTTAACCTTATTTTACCTCAAGCCAGTGAGGTCATTGAGGACTTGAGTGATTTGATCAGTTGATCGGGTACTGGTAGGTAAGCGGGCGGCAGAGTTCTGGACAGTAATCTCCACAGTACAGCATATTGTAGCATATTTATAGGAAAATGTATATGTGATTGTGAAAAAATATTTGTGCGGAGTAGTGCAAGTGCTAGTTCAGACATTGAAGTGGGCAAAAAAACTGTTTCTTATAAGCACAGAGGTGTAAAAGAATTCTAGGCAGCAATAATGCATATGAAAAGCTTAAGACTGGTTTTAAACCTCATCACAGCACTGAAACAGCTCTTATAAGAGTTTTTAACGATCGGATTTTAACTGCTGATTCTGCAGTCCTGGTGTTCTTAGACCTGACAGTTGCTTTTGACACTGTTCATCACCCTTGTCACGTTTGGAAACTCTGTAGGAATTAAAAATACTGCACTCAGGTGGACCCAGTCCTACGCTTAAAGATAAGAGTTTCTCTGTCCACATTTGTGATTACTCCTCTGGGATGGCCCCACTTACATGTTGTGTCCTTCAAGGCCTCATCCTATTCTTCCTACTGTATATATGCTACCCCTAGCCTAAATTCTTGAGAAATAAGATTTCTCTGTCCAATATACTTGCCCTACAATCTTGAAACTCATGGCTGAATTATAGTCCAGAGACTGCAACTGCAGAAGGCTACGCAGTTGCATCGACGGACTCGTTTTGGTTTATACTTCTCTAATGTACTGCACGTGTTGCAACGCTATTCACCGCCAGAACACTAGGCGGTGCCAAGTGCTCATCTTTTTGGTCCATATTCGTTCTTCTAAATCTTCCGTGATTTCCGCGTATTGTGGGGCATGAAACTGGAAACTAGACTCCGGACGGGATGTAGTAAGCAGTCCAATCACAAGCCTTGCGGGGCTGCGTGAGGCTCGCGTCGCTTTGACGTATAGTTAGAAAAAAAAAAGAGGGCACGAAAGGGGCATGTTGCGTGTCTTGCATGCATGCGTGCATGCTTGCAACCCTACTATAATTCGGCCTTAAGAGTTAATTGCAGGCCCTGTTTGACTTTCTAAATCAGTGGTTCTCAAATGGGGGTATGCGTACCCCCTACGCTGTACCCTGGGGGTACTTGAGGGCACTCCAGGGGGTAGGTGAGATTTTTTTAATATATATATATTTGAAATAAGCATCCATTCAAAAATCCTTTAAATTGTTATTAAATATATATTCAATAAAATATAAGTGTAAGTTCATGTACTGAATTTTATATTCAGTAGGCTATTCAATTTCAATATCCTAAAAATCCTGAGTCTCCCCCATACCAGGATGGTTTGACCCAACCTGGCACACGACACCTGTCATCACCTGAAATCACTGCCACCTTGAAGACTAAAACAATGGAGTCGGGTGTTGGGATAGACTCCCCAGTGAGGACCAAACAATGGGTTGTAAATACGTGGGCCCTGCTAGGCCAAGCTGAAACCAGTTTGGCCAGTTTTCAGTCTTAATTCACACCTTCCTCAGACAGCCTGGAGCCGACGGTGAGGACAAAGGATTAAAACTTTTGGAGGGAAAACATTCTCCAGCAGGCCTGAGAATCTCCCCCTGGTGGTTGGAAAATGTCCTGAAGAGCCTTCAGGACACCCGCTGAGTTCCAAGCCCCGCCCACTAAGGTCGGAATCCTGACATTCTCATTGGCTGAGAGCCAACTAAACGCTGTGACCACTTCCGGAGGAAGCAGGAAGTCCTCAGGTGGTATAAGAGTGCTGAGACATCAATAATCGCTGCCATTTTCCCTGCTCTGAAGACGTCAACAGACCCCTCCGGGTCTTTCCAGATGATTTAGTTGCTAAAGGGGGCAACCAGAATTATTTTCTTTCATTTCTTTCATTGTCTTTTATCTCAGTCGACGTTTTTATTTTCAAAAGGACTTTTGCTCTTTTAACTTGAAAAGACCAAACAGGAAATTGCACGCGGAACAATCTCAGACTGTTTCACTTTCCCCACGGACTTTTTACTTTCTTTTCCCAACGATCTACAAACGGCTTCCACAGCCGTCCCCTGCAGAAGCGCGAGATTCATTCCGCTGAGGAGCACGGGATCCACATCCCTGAAGAAGAAGAACGACGTCATCCCGTTGAGGAGCAAGCAGAATCCGTTCCTATTCGGCCCAGCCGACGCCGCTGCGACAGAGGAACCAGCGCAACAGAGCTTGAGCGGCCACGATTATTCACTGGACTTCCGGAATATCCGCGCGACACGCGCATGCAACACCGTGAAGGTCACAGTAAGAGGCTTTATTGTCTGGGCAGATGTTAATCTAATACGTAGCGTATTGTTTTTAATACTTGAATGTATTTGTTTTGTATGAGACCGCTGAGTCTCCAGTGTTTAGCGGCGATTCGCCACTTTCAGTTTCCGGTTACGGCCTTGTCTCCAGCTTATTGTGACCGTTTGAACAACTTTAAAGATACTTTACCGGTCAAACTTCAGCACACAACGTCGCTTGGGCGCTGAGTGGTAAAGTAAATGTAACTTATCTCTGACGGTGCTTTTAAGAGCTTTGTTCTCTCCTTGTATTCTCTCTCTCTCTCTCTCTTTTCTCCTAAACCTGTTTATACACACATCCGATCTGTATTTAGAATACAGTTCATGTAACATAGTTAAATCTATATTCAGAGAGGCTGGACACATCTGGAAGCCATGCGGCCGAACGCCAAAGCAGAGACAAAGAAGATGAATGAATGAATACATGTGTTTTCTAAATTGTGATAAGCAGCTGCTGTTGTTATCTTTGAAATATGGGAGTTTGTTAAAATGATGAATCATTAAATAACACTAACTTTATTTCACATGCACACACATAGACACACACACACACAGAGACACTTGACACAGACACACACACACACCGAGACAGACATACATAAGTAGACCGCCGGTTTTACATATATTTTCTGAATTGTGATAAGTGCTGCTGCTGTGTTTATCTTTGTAATATCTGAGCTTGTTAAAATGATGAATCATTGAATAACATTATAGATTTATTTCCCCTTTTTAATAAATGCTTTTGTAATTAAAGTATCTGTAGTCTGTGATTATTTGTGCATATGTATGTGATGCAGCTGGATTATGATTGCCTGTGCTCGAACTTAAAACCCTTCATTGTTTATTATATAATTATTAATACTAAATATTGAGATTATTAATATAACTTATATCATTGAGACTGATATTTTATAGATTGAATTGTTGGTCCCTGTAACAGGGTGGTGCCCCGCGACAGCAATGATTACAGATTTGTATTATTCTTAATTGATAATTTTATTGTTTTCATTAATATTTGAACTATTATTAATGGATAACCGTATCATTTCTAATTAAATGTGTTACTATTCTTAATTAATAGCTTTTTCATTTTTGATTCTTTTTAAGAAATAATTGTTATTTTAATAATCATATTTCATGATTATTAATAATTAGCCAACGTCAATTCTACTCCTACTATTGCACAACACGGGGTTGGAAGCGTCACATAAATTTGTGGAGGCAAAGGGTAGTAGCTGCTCCAAAGCTTTCTGTCTCAGGTGAGGGTGCTCCTGCTTCACACACACCCAAAACTGTATGAGTGTGGATGTGGCAAACTTCATCTGGAGGCCATGGCCAGATCACACTTACAGGAGTTTTTCCTGATAAGTGACAGGTAGCTTGGTTCCATTTGCTTCAGGGAGGCTTTTCACATTGTATCTTGAGATGACCTGAATTCAGAATGTGTCCTCCTCCAAAAACTCAGATGGCTTACCAACATGACTTGAATTTTTTATCTGGAGATACCGCTGAAGATATGCTGGCTTCATGCCACTGTTTGCTAATCTCTCCCCAAAGAAAAAACACAACGTATAAATCATCCAATCTATATTATTGTTAATATTGTTGAAGCGACTTTCTGTTATTTTATTGTGAAATATTTGCTCGCTCCAAGGTCAGACAAGGCCGCAGTGGTGGCTTGTGATGGGTCCTCCTGGTGGGCGGCGGTGGACGGTGACTGAGGACTGAAGTGGCGTCTGGTCTGGATGGTGGATCGTGGTCTAGATGGTTGCTGAGCATGGCTTCATCAATGCTGCTAGAGACTTTGATTATTGATGATGTTCTCCTGCACGTGGCATCTATTGCACTTCTGTCCGTCCTGGGAGAGGGATCCCTCACATGTGGCTCTCTCTGAGGTTTCTACATATTTTTACCCTGTTAAAAGGGTTTTTTGTAGTTTTTCCTTACTCTTGCTGAGGGTTAAGGACAGAGGATGTCACACCCTGTTAAAGCCCTATGAGATGAATTGTAATTTGTGAATATGGGCTATACAAATAAAATTTGATTGATTGATTGATTGATTGACAATTTCATTTCCCTTTTTGTATTACAAGCTTTTATTTGAAAGTTAAAGATGCAGACGTCCTGTTATGAATCTGTTATTCACAACGGAAAAGTTTTATGTTTTAGCGACCCTCAAAAGTGGCACAAGCTGTCACAGTGTTGTTTAGGGAAGGCTCAAATAAACCTGAAAACATCAGTTAAAGTCTCGGCCATCTTTCAGGGGGAAATGCTAAACAAAGCCTTTGGTGGGTGAATATAAAACATATTCTTGTGAATACTGATGGTATTTTGACGGCTCTGGTTTCGCTTTCTTTGGCACTTGTCCCTCCCTGTTTTCAGCAGCATTGCTGCTACGCTTCAACCCTGACTCCATTGTTTGAGTTTAAGGCGACCGTGATGACACGTGATGACAGGTGGCGTGTGTCAGGTTGGGTCAAACCATCCTGGTATGGGGGAGACTGAGGGTTTTTAGGCTAATGAAATTGCATAGCCTACTGAATATCAAATTCAGTTCATGAACTTACACTTATATTTTATTGAATATTTACTAAATAACAATTTTGAATGGGTGCTTATTTTTAAATATATATATATATAAAAAAAGTACCTCCAGGGGTACGCATTCCCCCATTTGAGAACCACTGATCTAATCAATGCCTGCAGCTCTTCAAAAATGCTGTTGTTCGCCTCATGACAGGAAAGAAAAAAAAGAGACCATAAAACACCTGTGTTGCACTCCCTCCACTGTATTTCTTGATTATCACAGGATTTATTTGAAAGTTGTATTGTTCACTTTTAAAACTACTAATGGACTGGAACTGTCTTGCCTAGCTGAACTCCTTCATGGTCACACTCCAGTTAAAGAGGTGAAATCAGCCTGCTCCTGGAAGGAGACAAATAACCAGAGGTGATTGATTCTTTGCCCCATACTTGTGAAACAGCTACCACTCGATAAGAGTGGCAGAGCTGCCCCTTTCTATCATATTTCAAATCATTGCAAAAGTGCAAAATCAATTGCACTTTTTCTCACTTGAGCCCCTACCCCCCAAAATGTCTGTGCATGTTCCCTGCTCATTGTGGTGGTTTTAGAAAAGGAAAGAAATGGAGAATAATACAGCCTCACAGTGAAAGTGACCCTAGGAATGTGATCAGTGAAAGTACTATAACTATAACTAAACTCCTATGTGGAATATGGCTAACCAGTTCTTTGAACCCCTGAGATACCTGCGTCAATGGAGCTCATTTGTCAGTGGGCAATCTACTTCATTCCCCACTGGACAGCTTGGAGTGTTCATGTGAATAACAATACAACAGGAACTTGTTGTAAATGAAGAGTGAATAAAATGATGGATGACTAGTGAAGAAATGTAGCACTCTCACCAGTCATTGGGTGGATGTGGAACTTCCCGTGCTCGTTGCCTGATCGGATACTGTAAGTGATTTCAGCATTGGTTCCGATGTCCTTGCTTGCAGCATAAACTCTCAGAACTTCAGTGCCTACTCCAACATCTTCCAGCACTGTTACCATCTGGTCCCGGTGCTCAAAAACAGGAGGGTTGTCATTGATGTCAAGCACGCTGATCGTCACATTGACCAATGAAGAGAGAGGCAGCGGTGAACCCTGGTCTGAAGCAAGGACTGTTATCTGATAAGCTGACTGGACCTCACGGTCAAGAACCCGTTCCAGGACAACAGTGCCTGAGGATTTATCGATGGAGAAGGACCCTCCAGCAGAGTCAACCAGGGAATAGGCCACCATCCGGCCTGGACCTTCTGCAGAGCCAGAGGAAGAGTGCAGAGGTTTAAAGGGCCTCAGAATGTTTGACACAAAATACCTCATATCATTGACCTATGTCTCCCTATAATGGTGTCAAACAAATGTTTTGAAAAGTTTGACCATCACATCTCATTTGCAGAAATATGTCAAGTTTTTGTTTACTTTAAGAATCATGATGGATCTCGATGAAAAAATGATGGCATGTTTAGGAGACTGATATCAAAGACTGTGTATAATTTGGTGCAGCTCCAAATAAAAATATGGATCGAATAAATGTATGTTTAAAACTACCTTTATGGTGCATTACCATAAATCTTCCATATAAATCTGTATATAATGTATTTAATGCGGTTTCATAACGAGATTGTTGGGCAAAGGTTTGCCATTGTGGTGGAAGATTGCATTTATGGAATTATGTGTTTTTTTACAAATAAAATAGTGTATCGTCTCAATCATGACCTGAAGTAGTGGTGATAATGACAGTAATTTCAACAATAATTATAGTTGCATCACCTTCATCAGGGTCAATAGCCTGAATACGGGTGAGCAGGGCTTTGTTGGCAGTGTCTTCATAGATGCTGGCAGTGTAATGTGACAGGGTAAAGATTGGGGGGTTGTCGTTCACATCTGTCACTACCAGCTGCACCTTAGAACGACACCATTTTCCACCACCATCAGTTGCCTGGGCAATCAGGCGATAGCTGGGCATCGTCTCATGGTCCAGAGGCACAGATGACTTGAGCTCACCTGATCAGATGAGAAATAACATGTGAAGCATTGAGAGATGGAGTTGGACATGACAATGTGTCACATAAGTCTCCACACAAATAAATGTATGTTTAACTGTGTAAGCAGAGTGATAATATGTAGGCCTGTTATCGTTTCTCTCCTGCATCTCACTCAATACTGGACTACTCATTAGAAAAAGTTCAGTTTAACAAAAATGTTTCATAAAGAGAAATGTCATTTTTAAGTGTGCTGTCAAAGTGAGACTTAAGCAATACCAGTCTCTGGGTTCATGCTGAAATCCTGGGAGCCAGGACCATGTAAGGAGTACTGGACCCATCCGCTGACACCCACATCCGCATCTGTAGCTCCAACCCTCAGCAGCACACTGTTGACTGGGAGGTCCTCTGGAAAGGAAGCAGTGTACACAACCTAGATATACACACACACACACACACACACACACACGCACACACACACAGACACACATAAAGCAAAGAAATAAAGAGAGGCAGTGTATGGAATAAAATGTTAATAAACAGTTAAATAGAGAAACAATGTATCTAAGCATATCTGCCATTTGCAAAAGACTTAAACTATTATCTTATGGTTTTATTCCTCACCTGGTCACAGACTGGGCTGTTGTCATTCGTGTCTATCACTGTAATTTCGAAGGTTGCCTGGGAGATAAAGAGTCCGTCGCTTGCAGTGACATTGATGATGTAGAGGTTGCGCTCCTCCCTGTCTAGCAGTCTCTTCACATACATCTTCCATTCACCCTGAACCAGGCCCAGAGCAAACACGCCCCGATAGTTTCCACCTTAAAACAAAGACATATATCAAAGTCAGCAAACATTTTTAGACATGTAACCTGACATCGAGTTTGATCACATCACACCACAATCAGTCAATCAGATTTTATTTGTATAGCCCATATTCACAAATCATAATTTGGCTCATAGGGTTTTAACAGGTGTGACATCCTGTCCTTAACCCTCAACAAGAGTAAGGAAAAGTAACAAAAAAAAAAACACACGACAATTCATACTTTAGATCTGACTTTAAAGTAAGAATAGATGAACTCTTTTTTTTGTCTGGAACGCAACCGGGAAACTGCAAATCAAACATTTCAAACTTCCGAATACGAAACGTATCATATGGGACATAAACGATGCACATGATGCCTACCTGGGGAATGGCCAAGTACCATATTGACCGAGGTGTACAACTGTCAAGTTCTAAACTTACATTAATCATTTAGATACTGCTCTGAATCTTAACGTCCCATAGCAGCTCAATTGGATTTACTTAGGGGAACGTAAGGGTCAGTCAGTTTCATCCTGGTACCTAACATCGGAGGGTACTGCTGGCTATGACATTGACGTCTATTAGAGCCTTCAAGGATATGCCTCCCCAGACTATCACTGACCCACCGCATAACTGGTCATGCAGGATGATGTTACAGGCAGCACAACGTTCACCATGTAATCTCCACACTCTTTCATGCCTGTCATATGTACTCAGTGTGAAGTGCCCTCATCTGTGAAGAAAACGGAGCACCAGTGTGGAACCTGCTAATCTGGTGTTCTCTGGTGAATACCAATCAAGCTGAACGGTGCTGGGCTGTGACTACTGGTCCCACTAGATGGATACTCTTCTAAGGCCGTGTCCAGCTCTCCTTGTGTAACAGTCGGTTTCCGAGTAATGACAAGAACCAGTAGTGACAAGAACCATTTCAGAACGAAAACCAGAAGGGAATCAGTCAGGAAGGATAAGGAGAGATCTACTGTCTGTGTTCACCGCATGCAAAACCATCACCTTTTTGAGGGTTGTCTTGCTTTTGCCTCTCCATTGCAACTGTATTCACTTTGCTGTTGGAATGTGCATTGAATAATTAATAAATAAATTAATAAATTCCTCTCTAAATGTTTTATGAAAAGTAACAGTTTTTTTTTTTGGACCACTGCACTAATGATAGTTACAAAAAAAACACAAGACAGAAAATAAATGTGTAACTAGACTGGGGGAAATCAATGTTGCAGCAGAATGTGCAAAAGTTATTCAATAATATTGTGGATTTATGAGGTTGCTGCGAGACTGGCTGCAAGAAGCACAGTCCTCCAGCCCTCCATCTTGAGGCAGCCCTGTCTCTCAGAGTGATGGCAGGAGGAAGAAATCAATATAATGTAAATAATCGGACAAACACGCACACACACCGCCGTGTCTCCATGACTTCAGAGGACATTACAGTTATTGAATTTAATGCAAATAGAATGTTGTCTTAACGTAGGATAAGGATATAGATTTATATTTTTTTAGAAGTATTGCTTCAGTGTTTTTCCACCGTAAGTATAAGTTTCTGTCATCACCCAAAGTTATACAACATGTATTAAGCCTACTGTCATAAAAAAAAACAACAGTTTATTTATTTTCAATGGTTTCTTTGTCAACTGTTTGTGGAACAATTTTTTTTTAATCATCCAGACAATATATGATATTCATCATGTTTTGTGTGGATGCCTGCTCCAACATTTTTCATAGTTTGAAAACTCTATAGCTTTTGTCTAGCATTACTGTTAGTGTGTTAATGTGGGCATTGATGGAATTGAACCTTATATTTAAATGGCTGTCAGGCTGCTGTGGAGTGCTCTCAAACACAGTTCTTTCACACAGGAAAAGTCACTGTGCATTTATTAATAGACTAATACTGTAGCATTAGATGTGGTTGTGGCTCTGAGTCCACAGAGTTTAGTACTAATTAAGATTAAGATTAAGATGCATTTATTAGTCCCAAAAACATGCACAGACATGCAAAGGCACACTCATGCAGGTAGGGAAATTTAACCTCTGCTTTTGACCCATCTGGTGCAGGACACACAGAGCAGTGAGCGACCATGTATGGCGCTCGGGGAGCAGATGTTGGGGGAGTAAGGTGCCTTGCTCAGGGGCACTAGACAGGGTAGGGAGAATCTTGGACTTTTTTGGACAGATCAATCCAGGTTTGTCTTTTGTTGTCTCTCCGTGGATTCGAACCAGAGACGAACCAGAGACCTTCTCTGCCCATAGTCCAAGTTTCTGCCACTAAACCACCGCCTCTCCCATTCCCAGTGCCAATTCTCAACAGTTTGAAATGGACTGCTTGGCCACAGGTAATTTCGGTTGCAGCTTTTTATCTTAAACTGTAAAACTGACCTGCAATAACTTAGCCTTGGCAAGTAAACACCGGCTTTGGGAGTCAGGCCTAAGAACCCTGAAGCCAGACAAAGAGCCGTTTACCTGTTCATTTAAAGTTCAGTAAACCTTGACTCATATCTCAGAACCTGAATCTAGAGAATGCTTTGTCATTGCTGTTAAGACCACATCCATTGTGAACACACTCTTTTCATGATGGATAGACATGGGCATCCAGTATAGGTCTGCAACAATCCTTTGTGGATATAAAATCATTTTTTTTAAAGTCATGTCTGCCGTTTACTCCAGCTGATTGACTCATAATCATTATAATACGGTCAGGGGAAGAATTTTCTATCCTTTTTTACCCTCACTGCATCTCCTGTTGGCACTGTAGTCTTCTGCCACAGTCTCTTGGGGTGTCCTCACTTCAATATTACCTTATGAAGACTGCAATTCAGCCAAGTAGGTCCTGCATTTTCATCAATAAAGTTTCACTATTCAGCTGGCTTTCCTCTCCTGCTATATTCCCTTTGTTCTGTTTTGGGGAGGGGGAAATTACCGTTGCACTTTTGCGTATTAACCTTCTTCTTTACTTGATTTCTATACAAAGATTTGACATTGATCTCTATGGAGGACCATACATGACATAAGTAAAAATAAATAAATAAATAAATGTATAAATAAATACAGAAATAAATAAATAAATGAATAAATAAAAATGGAAATAAATAAATAAATACAGAAATAAATAAATAAATGAATAAATAAAAATGGAAATAAATAAATAAATACAGAAATAAATAAATAAATGAATAAATAAAAATGGAAATAAATAAATAAATACAGAAATAAATAAATAAATATGTTTATACCAAAAGAAATGTCAAAAGAAATGTCTTAAATATATTTTAACATTTATTTTTTCCCTGATACATTTCCTTTGCATTTGCAGTGTCCTTATGCTAATGAGAAAGGCGGGCCTAACCGCAGTCTCATGCAGGATTGGTCACAGGAGTGTAATGATCCAGCCCTACTACTTCTGCCTTTCAATGCTGGTGTCCAGTAGCTGTTTGCAGCGTTGAGCCAGTTCACACTTAAAATGAACTAGTTCAAGTTCAGAGGGTTAGTTAAGGTTATTTTTTATTGGGATGATTTAGCTGTCAGTAGTCCTGACTGTGAGCGACACGTCTCGTGTTGTACTGAGCACAATGAGCGAGCCATGAGGAGAAGGAGGAAACAGAAACTCCAGCTCGGTACAAACCACCTGCCGCCTCTGCTCTGAACATGAAGCCGCTGATCTATGAGTAGATGTGACCAGAGAAGCTCTGTGTTTTCACTGTTTCCACTGTTCCACAGAGTCACTAACTGGCTGTTACACGGTGAAGAGCTCAATCTCAGTCACTGCCCGTGTCTCTGAGCGAGTGTGTGACGGAGCGCAGGGGCTGTGTGTGTGTGTGTGTGTAGCTCAGTTGACCAATCCTGCTCGAGACTGAGGTTAGGCCCGCCTTTCTCATTAGCATAAGGACACTGAAATGTGGAAATAAATAAATGTGGAAATAAATAATAGTTGCAATAAAAGTGGAAATAAATAAATAAATGTGGAAATAAGTTTAAGACATTGATTTATTTAATTCTGCATTTATTTCCATATTTATTTATTTATTTCCACATTTATTCCAACTTTTATTTTTCGATTTCAGTGTCCTTATGCTAATGAGAAAGGCGGGCCTAACCTCAGTCTCGAGCAGGATTGGTCAACTGAGCTACACACACACACACAGCCCCTGCGCTCCGTCACACACTCGCTCAGAGACACGGGCAGTGACTGAGACTTGATCTCTTCACCGTGCAACAGCCAGTTAGTGACTCTGTGGAACAGTGAAAACACAGAGTTTCTCTGGTCACATCTGCTCAGAGATCAGCGGCTTCATGATCAGAGCAGAGGCTGCAGGTGGTTTGTACCGAGCTGGAGTTTCTGTTTCCTCCTCCTCCTCTCGGCTCGCTCATTGTGCTCAGTACAACACGAGACGTGTCGCTCACAGTCAGGACTACTGACACCTAAATCATCCCAATAAAAAATAACCTTAACTGACCCTCTGAACTTGAACTAGTTCATTTTAAGTGTGAACTGGCTCAACGTCCCAAACAGCTACTGGACACCAGCATTGAAAGGCAGAAGTAGTAGGGCTGGATCATTACACTCCTGTGACCAATCCTGCATGAGACTGCGGTTAGGCCCGCCTTTCTCATTAGCATAAGGACACTGCAAATGCAAAGGAAATGTATCAGGGAAAAAATAAATGTTAAAATATATTTAAGACATTTCTTTTGACATTTCTTTTGGTATTAACATATTTATTTATTTATTTCTGTATTTATTTATTTATTTCCATTTTTATTTATTCATTTATTTATTTATTTCTGTATTTATTTATACATTTATTTATTTATTTATTTTTACTTATGTCATGTATGGTCCTCCATAGATCTCCCTCTGATTTCCATGAGTAAACCAGACAGTATTCTAAAATACCTACTTTCAATCTATTAGCAACTTCTTTTGGCCCCTTAAGATGTGTAACTGTGTAAATGTTATAGGCTGCCATGAAATGTCATCTAATTTCAATACCTGTTTCTAATTTTTTTAATATACGTTTAAAATGTATCATGGCTTTATTTTAGTGTACAGTTATTCTCCTTTATAACTACTACATAAATTAAGCAGATGCAAATCTGGCACAAAGACAGAGAGAGACACACACAATAGCTCTCAGTAATCAATGTTTGCATGCGCAAGGATGAAAATACACAGCCCAGGAATTTTGTATTTTTCCTCCTCAATTTATGTCAAACACTAAAATTCAGTGCTGTTGATAAAAAATGTATTCCTTTCATGCGCGGTTTAGGGTAGAGGATGTTCATGTACAGTATCTGACCTTCATGTAGAACACTAGGGATCCTCACAGAGATTATCTTATTGTTCAATTGTATTGTATCAATCAAGTGATTTAGTTGCTATGATATAGTTTGACAACAATGGTAACCATAACCATGATAACCATAGTTTACCTTTTACAAAAACCTCTGCCTTTATACCAAAGTTGCCATCCCTACATAAGGAAAACAGGAACTAAACATTTACATTAGATGAAAAAAAAAATGCCAGCCAGGTTTATACAGGGTCCTCCAACAATAGGATTCATAGCCAGTAAAACAATTGTAATGAAATGATGGACATTAACAGTGGTACTCACCAGTGATGTGGTAGCTGACTTGCTGGTTAAGAGCAGAGCTGTCATCATCTCTAGTGTTCAGCACAGCTACCACCTCTCCTGGATGGTCACTCTCCTGAACTGAACTAAAGTAGTGCTGCTGCAGAAACCTCGGTGGGTTGTCATTGATGTCTGCCACTGCCACTGTCACAGTAGTTGTACTTGAAAGAGACAAAGTTTCCCCAAGGTCTGAGGCCACAACTGTGAATGTGTAAGATGGATCGGTCTCATGGTCCAGGTTTTTGCATGTTGAGATCCAGCCTGTGTTGCTGTCAATACTAAAAGTGTCAACCAGTGTGTCTGAATCTCCTCCTGACTGAATTAATGCCCCTAGACTGTATGTTACCTGGCCATTTGCCCCTGAGTCTGGGTCTACTGATTGCACCTGAATGATTTTGGTTCCAATTAACATTCCCTCCATTACTGTGGCCTCATATGAGTTAGCTTCAAAGGCTGGTTTGTTGTCATTTAGATCAAATACTTTGATTTCCACATCAACAGAAGTCACAGCTACCAGCTTTGCCTGTTGTACAGTGGTAGTGATTTTGAAGTGGTATCCTTTGATGACCTCATAGTCCAAGTACTTATCGAGCTTGATCACACCAGTGTCCTTATCCACCACAAATACTCCGTCTTGGTTGTTTTCTCCAGTCTCTCCATTAACCAGGGCAAAATTTTCAGAGACCAAAGCATATCCAGGATGAGAATTGAGTCGCACCATCCCTATGGTTGACCCTATGGGAGTATCCTCTGGCACGCCAAATGAATATTGATGTTGGCTAAAGTAAGGAATTAAAGAATCTGGAGAAAGAACATGGATATAGACAGACACTAAAGAGTGTCTGACTGGATGTCCTCCATCCACAGCTTTCACAAAAAAAGATAATACAGAGTTCCTCAAGTGACTGAAGCTGCCTTTGGTCACCATCCAACCATTGTCTGGGTCTATTTCCAAAATGTCTACCACTGAGACATGTGCCTCACTGTAGAGTGAGTATGTAACTTTGGCGTTAGTGCCATCATCAGGGTCATAGGCCTGGATCTGTGTCACCAAAAATCCTGTAGCAACGTCAGATTTGACTGAAGCTCTGTACTCAGTGGCACGGAAGTGAGGTACATTATCATTATCATCCAAAAGATTAACTTGTACTGTACAATAGGAGTCAAGTCCACCAGAGTCCCGGGCTACCACTGTCAAAATTATGTTCTTGTTGGCTGGGTCCTCACGATCAAGCTTTTCTGCAGTGGTGATCTGACCATTTGCATCAATGCTGAACTGGTCCTTTCCCACATCATTAACAAAGGAATAAGTGAAGTGGCCGAACACTCCGGGATCTGCATCTGTTGCTTTAACCTGGAATTTAAGTGCATTTGTCAATACAGATACAAGTATTTGATCATTTCAGTACTATAGTATTAATATTACTCCTGAAAAAACTTGAATGAATTCCAACAGCACTTACCTGTATAACTTTGGTTCCTACGGCAGCATTCTCTTTTAACTCCGCCTCATACAGATTGTGTCCAAACACTGGACTGTATAGGTTGGCTCCCAACATCTTAATATGAAGCTGTGCAGTGCTGGTGAATACTCCATCAGACACTGAAACATTAAGACTGTATGCAGGCTCCATTCTTTGCTTCCGGTGACTAGACAACGTGAGGATTCCTGTCTTTTTGTCCATCACAAAGTTCATCCTTTCATTTCCTGACAAAATGCTGTAATCCAGGTTTTCCCAATCTGAACTGTCAGCATCTGAGGCCTGGACACAGGCTACAAAATGGCCCCTTGGTGCTAACTCATTTACATATGCCTCATAGAGTAACTGATTGAAAAGTGGAGGATTATCATTCATATCATTTACTATAACTGTGACAGATACTTCACTACTAAGTGGTGGGAAGCCATTATCAGTGCCCCTGACAATGAAGTCATACTTCTGGAGTAGTTCATGATCTAGCATACGTGCTGTGAGGATTAATCCACTGCTACTATCAATGTGAAAGTAATCTGTGCTGTTATGTGCATCTGAGAAGATCTGGTAGCGGACAACATTGTTCTTCTCTGAGTCTTTATCAGTGGCAATAACTTGAAGGGCTGGGGTTCCAATCATGGCTGTTTCAGACAAAACTACCCTGTAGGACATTTTCTGGAAGATAGGCGGATTGTCATTAACATCCTGGACAATCACATTAACATCGACCTCTGCACGGGCACCAGTAAGACAGTCTGTGGCTCTGATGGTCAGGTGGTAAGATGATGCTGCTTCATAGTCCAAAAAGTGGATGACACTAATGACTCCAGTATCAAAACCAATGTCAAACTGAAGAGATTGATCTCCATCAACAATAGTGTAGATGATGTTTTGACCTTCAGGGCTAGTTGCATTGATGCCCATGATGGGTGTGTGCAAAGCTACATCCTCATTAACAGAAACAGAATAAAATGATCTGTCAAAGACAGGCATTGCCTTGTTGACTACAGTGATGGGGAACTCTATAGTAGATGAGAGAGGTGGATAACCACCATCTCTGGCATTTATCACCATCTGGTATTCAACAATAGACAGATCGGATTCAAAGGCTCTCTTAAGGCTGAGAACACCTGTCTGTTGGTTGATCTCAAAGTGACCATGGTCATCTTGAAGATAGTACGATATCTCTCCATTAATTCCTTTGTCACTGTCTACTGCCATGACGCTGAAAACAGGTGATCCTGGCTCAGCTTCTACTTGAACAGCTGCATAATAAGGAAGTCCAACAAACACAGGAGTATTATCATTTATGTCCTCAACTTGGACTCTAACCATAACTCTAGCCACATGCAGATGGTCATACTCCCTTCTTGCCTCAACAACCAGTTCATAAAACTCTTGCTCTTCACGGTCGAAGGGTATTCCTGTGGTTTGGATCACACCAGAAGTCGGACGAATTTTAAAGTGTGTACCAAAATTCAATAAGGTGTACTTCAAAGGTTCATTTAGATGGTTCCCCACAGCATTAACCACAGAGACTTGGCTGATGTTTGACACATTCTCCTGAATAGAGGAAGAGTAAAGACTATGGGTGAAACTGAGGCCAGAATCCAGAGCTTCTTGGACAAGAATGGTCACCAAAGCCATGCTGTAGAATTTACCATCTGAAACTTTGACACTAAAGCGGAAATATTCTTTGGTGAAGTTATTGTTTTTGACAATGATGACTCCACTTGAAGGTTTAATGGCAAGGTAATCCTGTACATCATCAGTCAGAGAGTAGGTAAGCTCTGCGAAAACACCTTCATCAGGGTCTACAGCCGAAACCTGCAAAGCTTCTACTCCCACAAAGGTGGGGAGTAGCAGGACTGTTTCATAGGCATTCTGGGTAAAACGAGGTGGTGAATCATTTGTGTCAATCACTTGTATTGTTACTTCAGTTGGACTGTCTGCCGTCAACTGTGGCCTACCGTTATCCCTCACATGCACATGGAAGTAAAAATTGGAAAATGTCTCATGGTCTAGATTAGCAATGGTTCTAATGGAGCCAGTCCCTGAGTCTACTGTGAAGAACATTTTTGCTGTATCCTCAACAATCTGGTAGACTAACAGAGCATTTTGGTTACGGTCAGCATCTGTGGCCTTTATTACGAGGGGTGAGTCATCTGAGTCCCATACCACACTGTTCACTGGTGCTGCCTCGCTGATGCTACCACGATAATGGAGCAGCTGGAACACTGGCGGGTTGTCATTTTCATCCACGACCTGAATTAACAGAGTAGCATTGGAGGCCATGCCAGCCATGTTGGTAGCCCGGACTATCAGAGTATAAGATGCTGTGGTCTCAAAGTCTAGAGGCCTTTGAATAGTAATCACACCACTGTATTGATTTATCTGAAAAATGCGGTCTTTGTTACCTTGCTTGATGTCATAAGTTAGGGTGGACTGGCTTACAGCACTGACGGCGGTTACAGAGGTCCCAATCACTGCATTTTCTGTGATTTCAGCTTGGTACTCAGGCTGAGGGAACTTTGGGCCAGCATTGTCAGAGAGGGTGACAGCAATACGCACAATAGTGGTGGTGGATAGGGGAGGGAAGCCATTGTCAGTGACTCTGACAGTGAGAACATAATGGCCTATGCTGGACAAATCCAGGTCATGTGCAACAGTGATGATACCCAAAACGGACTCAATATTGAATGCATTTCCAGTGTTCCCTGTAGGAAAATAAAGAACAGAGATTCAAAATGTATCATTGTGGTAGACATTTTAAGAACACTTACAACTTACAAAAATGGGTAGGCTATTTAGTTGTCAGAGATGCCTACCTGCTTCAATGGAGTAGTGTAGCTCTGCGTTCTCTCCTTTGTCTTTGTCAAGAGCAGTGACCTGCACCACACCTGATCCCACTGCTGCAGACTCATAAACTTGGCCTTCATATAAAGCACTAGTAAAGATGGGTACATGGTCATTTATATCTTCCACCTCTATTAGCACACGAGCCAGGTTCTTTCTGTAGGGGAACTCTTGGTCCTTTACCTGTAGAGCACAGGAAACAACAGGGAAAATGGTCATTAAAAGCAGTATAATTAGTTTATAATTCAAATGCATATCGAAATGTAACATAATAAAGTATAACAGACAAAAAATAAATCATAAATGTCATCAGACCATACCATTCACTGTCCTCTGGCATATATAGTTCCCCTAATTTCACTACTTTACCAACAGATGCATCCATCAGTTCAAAAAGTCGCTTTTTGTGATGAGATGTAGAGATTGGTTTGCTGTACAGTGTAAATATCGTAATTGAATAGAATGAAAGCACAATCTCAACAAATTGGATTTAGGAATAAAACCATGAGTTTATTCAAATTGTATTAATTAATTAATATCAACAAAAACGTCTCTTGTTCTGACCACTCCAGATCAATTCTATAGCAACAACACGATAATATTATTAAAAAAACAACTGCACTGTTCTCAGACTGAACATTTTTTGTGTACACTGTATATAGTATTTCTGCCATTCATATTTTTTGTATTTTTTATACATCCTTGCAGAAGTATTGCATGTTTATGGGGGCTTTGGCTGAGGGGTAGAGAAGTTGGTGTCCAAGGTCGGCGGCTCGATGGCAGTCTTCCCAATCTGCATGCCGAAGTGTCCATTTGCAAGATACTGAACCCAAATAGCACCTCATAGAAAAAAGTGCTGCCCATAAATGCACTGTATGAATGTATGTTTGAATGGGTGACAAGCAAACTGTAAAGAACTGTACTGTTAAGTGCTTTGAATGGTCATCAAGACTATAAGCTATATAAATACAGACCATTTACCTACAATTACTTCACTTTACAGTACAGTACTGGTTAATATGTATTTTTTTATTATCTTCGACTCTCTTCCCCCTTTCATTTTAAATGAATAAGACAAATATGTAATATCATTGCTTTAAACAGAATTAAACTAGCCCAAAATTTGCTCAGCTTTGAAACCATTGAAATTAAGCTGCATTCTTCTTTTTAGTGCAAAAATTGTAAAACCTTCTATTGCCCATATTTCATCTTTTGGGTATTTGGGGTTAAACAAATATCATGTAAATTAATAATTAGCCGCTATATGTATACACACAAACTGCTAGCGATATAGCCCTTTAACACCTCAATTATTTGAATGAGAGTCACAACTGTTGGCACAAGATCCTAAATATAAGTCATTGGCAGACACTGACTTACATTTAGTGGTACATACAGGATTAAAGCAAGTCTTACAACAACAGTGAGGATGTGCTGGGCGCAGGCCTCATGATCCAGCCTCTGAGCAGTGTAGATGGTGCCCACAGTAGGGTGGATGCGAAACAGATGCATACTGCTGGGGTCGATGGAGCTCTGTATTGTATAGGTCAGCTGATGATGCACATCACGGTCAGATGCCAAAACCTGGACCACCTCAGAGTCTGCTGGTGTATCTTCAGAAATAGTGACATCATAGGTTGATTGGGAAAAAATGGGAGCATTGTCATTGTTGTCCATGACAATGACGTGAACCTAGAGTATGAGGGGCATTGACAAAGAAAAGAGAAGAGAAGAATACATTAAGACATGATAAACTGAGTGCATAGTAGTTTGTCATATTTTCAGTTTGAACATATAGATATTTTGAACAACACCAAATAATGGCATCGTAACATTTCCTACAAAACATATTTGCAAGTACAGATTAGTTGTATTTAAACATTTTGTAGGAAGCAGGATTAGTAATTCAGTAAGAAAAGTTGAGGGAGTATAAAATCCATAAATTCTTAGCCATTATTATGCCAGAAACAAACACTGTATAGTACAATGATGTAGCAGAAGACATTAGGATATGGCTTTGGTTTCTGCTTTTGTTAAATTACTACTGTCACAATAGCCCAGTTTGACCAAGTCCTGGCTGTATCAGCACCCTTGAGGGCTCAGGAATCTTATCACCACAGTGATATAAAGAGTTATTGTACACAAATAGTTTTCCCATTTTGAAAACTGGTCTATACACTCTCTAGTCTATACGCTCTCTAGTGCAGTGATTCTCAAATGGGGGTACGCGTACCCCTGGGGGTACTTGAAGGTAATCCAGGGGGTACTTGAGATTTTTTTTATATATATTTAAAATTAGCATCCATTCAAAAATCTTTGAAAAATTGTTATTTAACAAATATTCAATAAAATATAAGTGTAAGTTCATGAACTAAATTTTATATTCAGTAGGCTTTTCAATTTAATTATCCTAAAAAAAAGAGTTTCCCCCATACCGATGGTTTGACCCAACCTGGCACACGCCACCTGTCATCACCTGCCTTGAAAATTTCAACAGTGGAGTCGAGTTGAAGTGCAGCAGCAATGCTGCTGAAACACGGAGGGACAAGTAACAAATAAGGCGAAACCAGAGCAGAGAGCCTTCCCTAAACAACACCGTGAGAGCTTGTGTCTCTTCGGAGGGGCGCTAAAACGTAAAAGTTTTCCGTTGTGAAGTTAATGATTCATAACAAGTCCGCGTCTCTACCGGTACCCTTTCAAAATAAAAGCATGTAATACATAAGCGGAAATGAAATTGTATGACCTTGAAGGAAGCAAATATGAAAGTCATGTTGGTAAGCCACCTGAGTTTTTTAAGAGGAAACTTTCTGAATTCAGGTCATCTCAAGACACGATGCGAAAAGCCTCCAAGAAGCAAACGGAAACAAGCTACCTGTCAGTATTCTTTTCGATCTTTAAAGAAGATATTTTAAGATGATAAATATTAAAAAAATATGTTTTGAGCTAATCTTTTATTTAAAACTAAGTTAATGATTTATTTTTTGGGAAGAAGTTTAGCTATAATTAAGTTTATGAGTTCAGTTTGAGAACATATCTTTATTATGATCCCAAAAGAGGTCACTTTAAGTTGATAATTATTTTGAGGTGCACAAATCTTTATTTATATTGAGATAATAATAAAAGTCTTTAGTTATTTTTATATCTTTTTTATTTCGAAATAGTTCAAGAGAGACCACTACAAATGAGCAATGTTATGGACATTGATGGAGTTTTAAATTTGAATGTGTCTAGTTACAAGGCTTAATAAATCACATTACATCTTTCTTTTATCCAAAAATGCTTTGCGCTGGTAAGGGGGTACTCGGCAGAATTTTTTCTTCGAAGGGGGTACGTCACTGAAAAAAGGTTGAGAACCACTGCTCTAGTGTATAGACCAGATACTAAATCATAATTATATATAGTAATATAAGCTTATATAGTCATAATATTGAGATACTAAGTCATAATAATGAGATACTATCTTATAATAATGAGATGCTAAGTCATAATTGTGAGATACTATCTCATAATAATGCCATCAGTAAGTCATAATTATGAGATACTATTTCATAATGATGAGATAGTTAGTCATAACTAGAAAATTCCTGAATGGGTACCTTCTTCGTACGGGTCGAAAAGAGACTTTTCTTTTGGTGGGGAAGAGAGACAGACTGTGTCATTTGGGACCGATTGCTCAACCTTTATTTTCACACTAACCACTAGGTGGTGCTATCACAATTAGTGTGTATGCAGTGATAGCGATAGCCTTGACTTGATCAGGTGTTGACTGATCATTTGACCGAATTTTGGGATGGATTGCTAAAAGACAAAGAAAAAAATCAATGTTTAAATCCCACCCACACTGGGACTTGAACCCACCCCCTCTGGGTCACATTCCCTCTGACCTACTGATGTCACCACCTATAGTAAATAGATCTCACTGTCCCCTTTTCGCCCTTTGGCCCCCCTCCCTCTGCATGTGTGACTCCCTGATTACAGCATGTGCGACGTGAGAGAGGGAGACATCAGCCCTCTGGAGAACGTCCCGAACAAAATGCTCTAATTCAAAATCTATAACAAACTAACTACTCTTTCTACATTATCAGTTTAGAGGAATCCTTGTATCTAATATTTTTGAATAAGGGGGACTATTTCATATCCGAAATTGGAATGGCTAAAGCTGAGGTAACATATTTGCACAAAAAAATTATGATGTGGCACCACAGCTACAACATAGGTCACAACCGGCTTTTGTGTGTGGTGTTTGCAATTTTTATCCCTTCCTGGAGTGGGTGTTTATTTCCACCTACTCCTGTTTCTTCCCATAGTGCAATGGTTAACTTGCAAGTCTAAATTGGCAATAGGTATGAATGTGCAGAATTATTGTTTTTCTGTCCCTGATTGGCAATTCTATGACTGACTAGTAACCTGTTTACACAACATCTCCCCAAAAGCATGTACAGTTGTAAGGTACAAGTCTAACACACCAAGCAATGAAAGGCTTCTAAGTAACGGTAACGTGGTACCTGTGTGTATGCAGTGTTGGTGCCATCTGTGGCTTGCACTGTCAGGTTGAAGAAGGAGTGCTGTTCAGCATCCAGAGGCTTGGCGATGATAATAGTGCCCACAGACTTCTCCACATCAAATAAACTGTCGCTATTCCCACCTGCTCCACAGGAAGAAGGTAAGACAAGAGGAAGGAAAAGCCTTTTGTCAAACAGAGTGTGAATCATATCAATACACCCAGAACACACACTAGTTATGATGAATATATTAAAAGACTTTCGCACCAGACTGTTTATTTATGGACCAATTGTTTACAGTCATGTCCTGTATCATCCAGATATTTTGTAAGTATGCCATAAACGAGTTCCTGACAGGAACTAAAAGAATATTTCTCCTGTCAGAGTTTCTCTGCATTGGCTCCCTGTAAAATTCAGATGCTAATTATGTCTGTCATTAATAACATTATTAGATCCAAAAATATCTCTCTGATTATTTTCATTATAACAACCAGTCTGACAGACATAAAATATGATGGTTACACACACACACACACACACACACACACACACACACACACACACACACACACACACACACACACACACACACACACACACACACACACACACACACACACACACACACACACACACACACACACTCCTGCAAGCCAACAGTCAAAAGACCACGGAAACAGTGAAGCATAAGCACAGGCCATGCAAGCACACAAAAAACATTCAGTGCATGTTCCAATTACAATACAATACATATAAATATAGTTTGTTGCATTTATTCAATTATAGGACAATAAAAAAAACTGTTGACATTTAACTGCTATTTTGACCTATTACAAAAAAGGAAAACCCCAAACTCTAAAGAATTGGAGAACACAATACATTTGTAGGCCTACTTTGAAATAAATGAAACACAGAACTATGCTTTTTCCCTCATCTCCAGCTTGGTACTTTTCAGCAGATGCTGTGTGCATGCTCTGGAAATGTCTTTAAACAATACATTTTTGTTTGCTAATTCCTCGCCAAATATCAAGCATGCAGGTAAGCCAACATCGTACCTGTTGGCATGTATCTAGATTAGCGACATGCAGGGAAGAGGGCCGGGCCGTAATAGGATGTGACAGATATTTTAGTTGAAGAAATATTAAAACAAAACGAGAGAGCAGGTCAGACTGGAGGCGGACACCGAAAACTAAAGCTCGGTATAAAACCAAATGCAGCTTCTGCTCTGATCAAGAAGCTGCGGCGCTGATCTCTGAGCAGCTGTGACCAGAGAAACTCTGTGTTTTCACTGTTCTAACTGTTAAGAAGGTCAGTCAGTGAGCGGCTGCTTCACGTGAACAAGCTCTGATCTCACTGATCTCCCTAGGCCTGTGTGTGTGTGCGTGCGCGCTCCCAGATAGCGGACACACACACATGCCCCGGGAGATCAGTGAGATCAGAGCTTGTTCACATTCACGTGCTCCCGGTATTTCATGATGGCCTGACACGATGATGATGATTTAAAGAATGAACGTAAAGGTGATGTTCACTCACGTTCATCATATGAAAACTGATTTGTTAAGTTCACCGTTCGCGAAAAATATAATAATAACATGCACTCTACAGGGAACCACTACAGAGGGGCTGATGAGCTGCATGCGGCTCCGGAGCTGCAGGTTGCCGACCCCTGTCTTAGAGGAAAGTCCGTGGTTTTCCGTGGCTAAATTGCCCCTTCTAGTAGAGAAAATGCTGCACATAAATGCACAGTATGCATGTGTAATATATTTGAGTAGTCATAAAGACTAGAAGTAGTACTGAATAGAATAAGTACAGACTGTTTACCATTTACTGATGATGTTGATTTCACTAGGCAGAAAGGGAGCTGTAATTCAAACAATTATTGTTGACCTCTTAAACCAAAGTTTCAGCAATATGTAGGAAGAGGTAAAGCTGTGATGTTCCGTCACGGCTTAATTCTCAACTCAGCACCCATAAAGTGAATTCAAAACTTAATTTAGTCAGCGCTGGACTGATCGATTGGTGGCTTCTCCGTTTCGTTAATCTATGATCCCAGCTCGTCAGCTCATTACCCCTCCTGTTACCACTGTTGAGATATCTATGCTTCTCTGCATCTTGTGACTATATTTTACCTATATCCTGTGAATAAATATTAGCTGTACAGTCTATATAATCAACAATGCATAAAACAAAGTATAAACTGTGAACTGTGAACTGTTTAACTGAAAACAACATGTTTTCTACCGTTGGCTCCTCAGACGAACTGTGAGCCAGAGAGATGGAAACAGGAAGCTGATACCCACACATTACTCAGAATAAGCTTACGCTATAACTGTTTTTTCTTAGAATAAGGTGTTATCTTTTTGACTCAGATGCAGGGTCACGCACAGGGCACAACCACAGAAAGGAGAAACGAGACAGGAATCAGACATAGCAACCGACCGGTAACCATGCACATGAACTTGTGACATTCTGATAAAGTAAATACACAGTTTGAGGTGAATGTGAGGTGCACAAATTTGCATAGCTACACATTAAGGAAGCAGCATACATTAGACCAATAACTGAGTCTCCTCAAAAAAGGACCTCCTCCGCACCTCCTCCGCACCCTGTGTCTCATATATACTGTGGATTTAGGATTGAACAGGGCATCTCCTCGACATGATCCAGTGAAGCTGGTGATGTGTCCGGCCGAACCCCTGAGACTCTCTGTCAGTATTTCATTGTTTTACAATAAATGTTCAATTTCCAGAACTTCATGTCTCAAATCCTGGATCAACAAAAACGTTTGTCCAATCGCCGGAGGCGGGGTCAAGTTTAGTGCCTGGCGACACCACCACACACCACGCAAGTGCGTGTGCCCAACAATATGTACTTTTATGCCAGTTCAGTGACAGGTCGAAAAATTCTGTTAACTGCAGCCTTTTCTTAATAACTTCACTAGGGAACACAAATTAATTGAAAATATTACATGTGACATGAAAGAATACGTGAAAATATCAACAAAATGTTCCAAACGATAATCTCCAATGCAACTCATCTCTGCTCTCGTCGGTAAATATATATGACTGACCTATACAGAGCTGTATCAAGAATTGATTCAGTCTAAGAACCTAAATTTGACAAATGGTGACTTATTTGATTGACAGCGGCAAAAAATAAAACCTAAAAATGATAGAAATCATCACAGGCTGTTAAAGCGTACTTCTCAGGGGATCGTAATGATTTCCAGCAATTCAAACCTTTTAACAAAACTAGTACATATTCAGAGAGGGCAGAATTTTCAGTTGACCTTGGATTGAGGCCAGCACTCATCAGCTTGATAACTCTAAGACATTTACAGATATATAATACGGGGCAAGTTACTGAGTACTGTCACCTGGGCTGTGCTTGTGTATACCAAAAAGTATTAATGACCAAATGAAGACAGAAAAGACGCTCAACCATTTTGTGATTAACGCAGCATCAAACCCCATCCAACCTGAACATACACGCTAAAAGGCCTTTACATAAAAAAAACATTAAAAAACATTATTAATGTTTTTTGAATCCATCCCCAATTAATGCACGCTTTCACATTAGCATAAGAACATTGCAGAGTGGTGTTACGACTTTTATTTTTTAGACCAAGATAGATTTTTCAAAGGTTTTCCTTCTGACATGTACACATCTAACCACTCAGAATGTGTGTTCTGAGTGGTTACATACCGAAGCACTCTATCATGGTTATCCGTCTATCTATGCTATATACTAAGATTTAGCCTATTAGGATGAAGCAACAGGCAACCTAACTCATCTTGAAGAAAATTAATGAATTAAATGTGGAAAGCTGGGACTCTTTACTAACAAATAAAACATTCCTAAAATTAATTAAATAAATTCTCATGAAAAAGGATCTAGGTGCACCAGTTCTTCACACTGTCGAACGGAGGTACTAGAATTTTTTATGTTGATTCCATCTTTTGTTTATGCTGTGCATTTTTTCTTCTCGTCGCACTTAACATGACAATTCAGGCAAATCTGAATCCCCTCTGAATTATTCTCTATTTCTTGAAGTTTAGTTGATGTGCGAAGGCCTTTAGCCCAAAAAGAAGTAGAGGGTTGGGCAAGAATCTTGCTGAGACACTTCCGGTAGGTGAGTAGAATGGAGTAGCCGTGTTTCTTCAGGCTCCCGCCATACAGTTTCTGTTTTGACCATAAGTCAATAACAATGATCTCAATTAGTGACAACTAAACACCAAACGGAACCCAAACAAGTTTTTTGCCCAACAACATTTTGTCCAGACCAGCAAGCCGTTGAAAAAGACAGAACAAGCTGCCCCAGGGGACACAACAAAATAAATAAGATCATGTCTCATCTTCAAGATTTGAGAGGTTATGTCGTTTTCTTGCAGGCGACGCACTTGGGCAGTGACAAAGTCTTGCGCATTAAAAGGGGTAGGTTTAGCCATTTATATCATTCAAGGTTTAATGCGAGGGCCAGGGGTGCTGCCATCTTGATTAAAAGCAACATTCCATTTGAATCTTAAAAAGTTGTAGCTGACCCAGCTGGTAGATTTGTTATTGGGACAGGAAAGCTGTTCAGCACTCAGGTTATCTTAGCTAGTGTCTATGCGCCAAATTGGCATGATGAACAATTCATATCAAAGTTCTTCAATTCTATT
Source organism: Platichthys flesus (assembly GCF_949316205.1). Classification (NCBI taxonomy): domain Eukaryota; kingdom Metazoa; phylum Chordata; class Actinopteri; order Pleuronectiformes; family Pleuronectidae; genus Platichthys; species Platichthys flesus. Next base: position 656,857 of record NC_084948.1, on the reverse strand, counting down.
CCCAACATTGAAACATTCCACATCATTGTTGGGGGGGATTTTAATTTCATACAAGATGCTGATTTATACAGGTCCTCCTCTAGACCATACTCTATCAATAACTCTGCCAAACTACTAACCTGCATTGCGAGTGAGTTGGGCTTGTCAGACCCATGGAGGTCTAAGTTCCCCAATAAAAAATACTTTTCTTTTTTTTCGCGTGTCCACTATTCCTATTCTAATATACACTCATGCGAGTACCACAGTATTATTACCTCAGACCGTGCTCCCACATCACTAGACATACAGTTTCCCAATTACAGCTGCATCTTAAAACCATGGCGATTTACCTAACATTTAATATCTAATGACCCCTTTGTAGACTTCTTAAGATCCAATATACAACTATTTTTTGAAATAAATGACACACCAGAGGTATCAAAAGGAACCTTGTGGGAAGCTTTTAAGGCATACTTGAGAGGCCACATCATTTCCTACACAACGCACCCACAGAAAAAATGACTAAGTCCAGACAAGAGGAACTGTCACAGAAACTCCTGGAAATTGATGATAGCTACTCCAATAACCTAGACCCTTTACTTTATCAAAAGCATTTACAACTCCAAACTGAGTCTAACCTTTTATCTACAAATGAAGCAGAATTGCAATAGCTCAAGTCTAGACAGCGATTTTTTTAATCAGGGGACATTGCTGCAAAAATCCTTGCCCAGCAAGGAGCCGCATACGCCTCCAGGCTTATTCACAGTATTAGGTCTACACCAGGCATTACTCTTACTGACCCAAAATCCATAATTGAAACATTCACCAAATTTTATTCTGATTTATATGCCTCTGACCACCCCCAGACAAGTACAGCCAGAACACTGAACACCATTGAGTTTTCTAGAGTGGATGAGGAGCTGGTTGAGAATTTGGCCAATCCAGTTTCAGCAGCTGAGATCATGACTGCTATAAGTACTTTACAGAGTGGCAAATCGCCGGGCCCGGATGGATTTACGGTAGAATTTTATAATATATTACTCTTCTCTTAAAAAATATAAAGATCCTCTACTTTGTAGTAGTTTTAGACCTATATCTCTGTCATTATCTTCAGGTTATGTACCACAGTCTTTTAAAATAGCTGTAAACAAACCCCTTCTCAAAAACCCACCCTAGACCCAGAGGTTTTAGCCAATTACAGACCAATATGTAATCTCCCCTTCATGTCTAAAATCTTAGAAAAAGTTGTAGCCAATCAGCTGTGTGAGTTTCTCCAGGAAAATAGTATATATGAAGACTTTCAGTCTGGTTTCAAAGCCAATCACAGCACAGGGACAGCCTTAGCAAAAGTCACTAATGACCTTTTAATAGCCTCAGATCAGGGACTTGTGTCTGTCCTCGTTCTGTTAGATCTCAATGCAGCATTCTACACAATTAACCATCAAATTTTATTACAAAGACTTAAACAGTTAATTAACATTAATGGAACTGCCCTTAACTGGCTTAAATCTTATTTTTCTGATCGCTCCCAAATCGTGCAAATTAATGATGAGTCATCTGTGCGCACCAAAGTTAACCATGGTGTTCCACAGGGCTCTGTGCTCAGCCCAATTTTATTCTCATTATATATGCTTCCACTAGGAAACATTATCACGACACACTCTGTACATTTCCACTGCTATGCGGATGACAACCAGTTATACTTGTCAATAAAACCTGAACAAAGTAATCACTTAACTAAACTTCGAGCATGTCTAAGGGATATACCTGGATGACCCGCAATTTTCTCTTATTAAACTCAGTTAACAGGTTATAATACTTGGCCCTAAACACCTTAGAGATACATTATTTTATGATATAGCTGCGCTAGACGACATTGACCTTGCTTCCAGCGAAATAGTCATGAACTTGGGAGTGATTTGTCCTTTAATTCACACTTAAAACAAATTTCTAGGACAGCCTTGCTCTTCCCAATTTTTTGTATTACTATTGGGCAGCTAATATTCATAAGCTTTTGTACTGGACTGACAAACCTACCACCAACCAGCCTGTCTTGGGCCATTTTGAAATGTCATCATCCCAGGTCTCTCCTTGAACCGTCACCTTATCGTGGTGGAGAGGTTTGCGTGTCCCCGTGAACCTGAGGGCTGTGTTGTCTGGAGTCTTGTGCTCCTGGTAGGGTCTCCCATGGCAGAGTGGTCTCAGGTGAGGGGCCAGACTAAGAATGGTTCAAAACCCTCAATGAATATCGACAAAAGAGGAGATGGGACCCAGCCCGGAGTTAGCCCGGGGCCCCCGTCTGGAGCTAGGCCCAGACGGAGGACTCGATGGCGAGCGTCTGGTGGCCGGGTTTGCCACGGAGCCCGGTCTGGCATAGCCCGAACAAACTACGTGGCACCCCCCCTCTCTTCATCTCATGGGCCCACCACCTGTGGGAAGACCCGTTGGGGTCGGGTGCGCAGCCACATGGGTGGCAGCGAAGGTAGGGGGTCTCGACGGACCAGACCCGGGCGGCAGAAGCTGGCTCTGGGGACGTGGAACGTCACCTCGCTGTGGGGAAAGGAACCGGAGCTTGTGAGGGAGGTGGAGCGCTATCAGTTAGATCTGGTGGGGCTTACCTCCACGCACAGTCTCAGCTCTGGTACCGTACTCCTGGATAAGGGTTGGACTTTATTCTTCTCCGGAGTTGCCAAGGGCGTGAGGCGTCGGGCGGGTGTGGGGATACTCATAAATCCCCGGCTGAGCGCCGCGGTGTTGGAGTTTACCCCGGTAGACGAGAGGGTCGCCTCCCTCCGCCTAAGGGTTGTAGGGGGGAAAACTCTGACTGTTGTTTGTGCGTATGCACCAAACAGCAGTTCAGAGTACTCGGCCTTCTTGGAGACCCTGAATGGAGTCCTGTATGGGGCTCCAGTAGGGGACTCCGTAGTTCTGCTGGGTGACTTCAACGCCCACGTGGGCAACGATGGAGACACCTGGAGAGGCGTGGTGGGGAGGAACGGCCTCCCTGATCTGAACCCGAGCGGCCGTTTGTTATTGGACTTCTGTGCTAGCCATGGATTGTCCATAACAAACACCATGTTCGAGCATAAGGGTGCTCATAAGTGTACCTGGTACCAGAGTACCCTAGGCCGAAGATCAATGATCGATTTTGTGATCGTGTCATCTGATCTGAGGCCGCATGTTTTGGACACTCGGGTAAAGAGAGGGGCGGAACTGTCAACCGACCACCATCTGGTTGTGAGTTGGATCAGGGAGTGGGGGAAATTTCCGGATAGACCTGGTAAGCCCAAACGAGTAGTGCGGGTGAACTGGGAACGTCTGGAGGAGGCCCCCGTCCTAGGTATCTTCAACTCACACCTCCGGCGGAGTTTTTCTGGCATTCCTGTGGAGGTTGGGGGCATTGAGCCGGAGTGGGCGGTGTTCAAAGCCTCCATTGCTGAAGCTGCGGCGGCTAGCTGTGGCCTCAGGGTCTTAGGCTCCTCAAGGGGCGGTAACCCTCGGACACCGTGGTGGACACCGGTGGTCAGGGAAGCCGTCCGATTGAAGAAGGAGGCCTTCCGGGATATGATATCCTGGAGGACTCCTGACTCGGTTGCAGGGTACCGACAGGCCCGAAGGGCTGCAGCTGCTGCCGTGTCGGAGGCTAAGCAGCGGGTGTGGGAGAAGTTCGGAGAGGTCATGGAGAAGGACTTTCGGTCGGCACCAAAGTGTTTCTGGAAGACTATCCGGCACCTCAGGAGGGGGAAACGGGGAACCATCCAAGCTGTGTACAGTAAGGATGGGACTCTGTTGACCTCAACTGAGGAGGTTGTCGGACGTTGGAAGGAACACTTTGAGGAACTCCTGAATCCGAATAACAAGCCCTCTATGTTGGAGGCAGAGCTCGAGGTTGATGGTGTTTCATCGTCAATTTCCCTGGTGGAGGTCACTGAGGTGGTCAAACATCTCCGCAGTGGCAAGGCCCCAGGGATTGATGAGATCCGGCCAGAAATGCTAAAGGCTCTGGGTGTTGAGGGGCTGTCATGGTTGACACGCCTATTCAACATCGCGTGGGAGTCGGGTACAGTGCCAAAGGAGTGGCAAACTGGGGTGGTGGTTCCCCTGTTCAAAAAGGGGGACCAGAGAGTGTGTGCCAATTACCGGGGCATCACACTTCTCAGCCTCCCTGGTAAAGTCTACTCCAAGGTGCTGGAAAGGAGGGTTCGGCCGATCGTCGAACCTCAGATTGAAGAGGAACAATGCGGTTTTCGCCCCGGACGTGGAACTACAGACCAGCTCTTCACTCTCGCAAGGATCCTGGAGGGGGCCTGGGAGTATGCCCATCCGGTCTACATGTGTTTTGTGGATCTGGAGAAGGCGTATGACCGGGTCCCCCGGGAGAAACTGTGGGAGGTGCTGCGGGAGTATGGGGTAAGGGGGTCTATCCTCAGGGCCATCCAATCCCTGTACTCCCAAAGCGAGAGCTGTGTTCGCGTCCTCGGCAGCCAGTCAGTTTCGTTCTCAGTGGATGCTGGTCTCCGCCAGGGCTGCGCCTTGTCACCAATCCTGTTTGTGATATACATGGACAGGATATCGAGGCGTAGTCGGGGTGGGGAGGGGTTGCAGTTCGGTGGTCTGAGGATCTCGTCACTGCTTTTTGCAGATGACGTGGCCCTCATTGGATCATCGGCCTGTGACCATCAGCACTCACTGCATCGGCTGGTGGCCGAGTGTGAAGCGGCTGGGATGAGGGTCAGCACCTCTAAATCTGAGGCCATGACTCTTAGCAGGAAACCGATGGATTGCTTACTCCGGGTAGGAAATGAGTCCTTAGCCCAAGTGAAGGAGTTCAAGTATCTTGGGGTCTTGTTCGCGAGTGAGGGTACTATGGAGCGTGAGATTGGCCGGAGAATCGGAGCAGCGGGGGCGGTATTGCGTTCGCTTTACCGCACCGTTGTAACGAAAAGAGAGCTGAGCCGCAAGGCAAAGCTCTCGATCTACCGGTCGATCTTCGTTCCTATCCTCACCTATGGTCATGAGGGCTGGGTGATGACCGAAAGGACGAGATCACGGGTACAAGCGGCCGAGATGAGTTTTCTCAGAAGGGTGGCTGGTGTCTCCCTTAGGGATAGGGTGAGAAGCTCAGCCATCCGTGAGGAACTCGGATTAGAGCCGCTGCTCCTTCACTTAGAAAGGAGTCAGCTGAGGTGGTTCGGGCATCTGGTAAGGATGCCCACTGGGCGCCTTCCTTGGGAGGTGTTTCAGGCACGTCCAGTGGGGAGGAGACCTCGGGGAAGACCCAGGACTAGGTGGAGAGATTATATCTCAACACTGGCCTGGGAACGCCTCGGGATCCCCCCGTCAGAGTTGGTCAATGTGGCCCGGGAAAGGGAAGTCTGGGGCCCCCTGCTTGAGCTGCTCCCCCCGCGACCCGACCCCGGATAAGCGGATGAAAATGAGATGAGATGAGATGAGATCATCCCAGGTCTAACTGCGGTCATGGCTGTGTTCCCCACTTCCTGTGTCAGCCACTGAAGCCAGCGATAATCCAGTATTTAAGTAATTTAAGGTTATTGTTGCAATTCAGGAAACATTTTGGCTTGCAAGGTTCCTCTATTCATGCCCCAGTTGCCAATAATCAAAGTTTTAAACCTTCCATTATGGACTCTGCATTTCAGTTGTGGTCGGAGAGAGGTTTAGCGTCTATCAATGACCTCTACGACAATGGTACTTTCATCTCCTTCAGTGACCTATTGTCTAAATTTAATCCCCCCTCATGTCATCTTTTCTGTTTTTTCAAATTAGACATTTTGCCCAGAAAAACTACCCCTCAGACTCTGTTAGACACCCTTCTCATGATAAACCCCAATCAGAAAGGGAATATCTCCCATATTTGTTATGCAATGGACACCATCACTTCAGTTTACCCACAACACACAAACCATTTGTGGGAACAGGATCTAGGGCTACATTTTGAAGAAGATCAGTGGGACAATATTCTTGAGTTAGTCCACAATACTTCTGTCTGTGCCAGACAAGGGCTGATTCAATGTAAACTCATACAAAGGACTTACTACACCAATAATAGACTGTCTAAATGATATCCCAATGTAGCTTACACTTGTAATAGATACAACCAGTCCCCTGCCGATCTCATACACATGTTTTGTGTGCCGACCCCCATCCTCTCCGTGCCCTCTTTGGTATCCCACACAACAACATCTTAAAGGCTTAGGCATTCTGTTGGCTCGGCGCTTAATTTTACTGAGCTGGAAGCACAACTTGCCCCCATCCTAGACTTGATGGGTTAAGGAAGTTCTACACAACTTAATGTTCGAGAGATTAAGGTTTTCCCTCAAGGGCTCTCTGGAGAAATTTGACAAAATCTGGAACCCCTTGTTGTTCATTATAGACTCATTAGATATTACACCTGAAGAGTCAGATATCTGACTTCTGCTGACGTACCACTAAAACTTACATTCACAATGGGGGGCTGGAGGTGTGAGGTCGCTGTAAATTGTTAATTTTGGAAAAATTTGAGCTTCGTACAGTATCTCTTTTATGTCCTCATTTTGTATTGTCGATGCTCAATAAACATACAAAAAGAAAATGGTGACGATTTTATTTTTAACTCTGCTCAGTTCCAAAACAGTTTCCCACGTCTGGCTGACCACAGAGAACATGCTGGTGTCCCACCTAACCAACATTCGTAAGATGAAGCAGAGAGACAAACTTTTTTTGGGGGATGTCCGAAGTTATAGGAGATTTTTATCCAACCAAAAGCATCCCATGACTTCTTTTTTTTTTTTTTAATTCTCTTTTTATTTAGAAAGGCACATTTCCATCACATACATTAAATACAGCTTTAGTCTGTCAAGGACATAAGAAAGGATGGATGTAGTAAGTTTGGGTGATTTTGTTCATACTGCCTTTCTGGAGTTTTGTTTTATGGAAATAAATTACTCCATGTAAGAACCATAACAGAAGTTCTCATGACTTCTTATGACATTAACATATATTTATTTTGCCAGTATGTGTGTTTTGATAGCTTGTTATCCTGGAAAAACCTGTGTTTCAGCATTTAGGTAATTGTGTAAACTTACAACCAGAGCTAACATGCATAATAGATATGGTGAAATATATGGATAAATGGAGCCAAAGCCATGGCACATATGGGAAAGACTGTCATCTGAATCTTAATTCAATCTCTCATTCTACATTTCTTTCCTTGGTCTTTCGGGGGCAATTTGGGGTTTAGCATCTTCCATAAGGACACTTTGAAATGCAGACTGCAGGTGCTAGGGATCGAACCACTAACCTTCTGGTGTGTGGATGACCCTCTATCTCCTGATCCACAGCCATATTAGAATAGTGTGACCAAAAGCCACAGTTGTAAAGTTTCCAAATATACAATTTAAATTAACCCTGTGTTCCATGGTTATATAAAGACCTAATAATGCGCACAAACAATATGTGTGGAGGTTTATGTGGGTATTTACAGTGTATATTTATTGTGTTAGCATTGCTACACTGGCTTCCAGTTAAATCCAGAATAGAATTAAAATTCTCCTCCTGGATAGCTCAGCATCATGCACTGTTGACCACTAATGTCTTGTGAGTTTAGGGTTACATGCAAGCCTTTCTTTGCTTCTTCAACATACAAGATATAAGTCTATGAATTCCTCATACAGTTTCTTTGCATGTTTTCTCTTCTCTTTTTGTCTGTCACTCCTCTACCATGTCTCACTTGCCTATTTATATTCACACTGTTTACATTTTGTGAAGGATTTTATTAACATGCTGGATGCTAATTGCTGTCTGCTGGCCTTGAAAGAATGATTTGGGCACTGGAGTTTTTGCTGGAAGTGGGGGGTGATTAAGGATATGTATTGTTTCTTCAGTACCAAACCAGCTGCCCAACATTCAGATGGATCCATCAGTGTACCTATTAGGTCAGTGAGTAGAGAACATTTCCGTGCATGTGTGAAGTTGCATTTATATTGTGCTACACGAATGCATGCATATATTCCCTAAAGAATGCGTGTACAGATGTTGCTAACAGCAGGTTATTAGATAGGAACCAAGAAACCGGAGGGTTGTTGACCTGGTAGTAGATAAAAAGGTTGTGAAACACTTTTACTAAAGTTTCATCCCCTCAATTAACCTTGGCTGCAATGTAGTCCATTAACGTAACACACACACACACACACACACACACACACACACACACACACACACACACACACACACACACACACACACACACACACACACACACACACACACACACACACTGTTTGATTTAATCCATCCATCCAACCAAGTGATCATAGGAATATATCAGCAGCACAGATAATTAGCACAGGGGTGGATGATGAGCACCAACAGAAGAGACAAGGAAAAATAAATAAAGGGAAAAAATAGGCAGTGGAAAGACGATTGCAAAGAGAATTAGTGGAAGTTTAAAGTGAGATACCTTCTGATGAACAGTTCCTGCCACAAGTGCTCTGCAGAATATAGAACATCTCACGAAAAGACCTGGGACCTTCCAGGCAAGAAGCATTAAGGAGAGAGAGGACAGAGAATTTGAGACAGGAGTGACAGACAGGCTTGAGAAGAACATCAGGAGGAAGACCTGATACGCAAGGAAGAGAGGAGACAGATTGACAAGACAAGACAGGTAGAGACACAATTGCCTCCAGTGAGCTGAATCATCCTAAAATTATTTTACTTTGAACTCAGTCTACTGAAAATATATGTCCCTTCATGGAACACTTTTTTGTCAGAGGGAAATTGTTAGTCGTCTTGGTTTTGTGCTTCTACACTGTGTTATGGGTTTTCACAACACTGATACTGATATTTGTTTCTAACAGACATCCTCCTGAACTCTAACATATACAAAAATAACAGTCCCACAATTTGTATTATTTCGGGCTGTTTTATATCAACTCTTTTGGTAAGGCTGCTTTTTGTAAGGCCTTTGCACACACATTCACACACATATATATTTAGTCATTTGACTCTTGTACTGCAGTAGTGCTATTTTGATCAAAGATGATGGTGACACTAATTATCCTAATGATTGTCTGGTGTCTCGTTAATAGAAGTTAATGAAAAGTTGGGCGATGGATGGTGCTATAGGGAGCCAAGTCCATCCATGTGTAACACACACACAAAAGCAAAAGCCAGAAAGAATCTCCAGCTGGATACATAATGACTGTCACAGCTCAGTGACAATAAAGGAAAGATGGATGGTGCATTGTTGGAACCTTGGTGCTGTTTTCAATCTAGTTTGGGCTTAACCCTGTACTTCATGGCATTGAAAATTTAAAGAAATGAGAATTAAATATGTACATTTTCAGAATTATTAAATCACTTAAACCACCAAAACCACGATACATAATAAATTAAAATTAAACTGAGTGAGCTGGGCATGACATAATCTGGTTAAGCCTTTCAAGTGGGCAAAAGTGAACTATGTAGGAATTTAAGTCTACCATACTGATTTCCTATTCATACGGATGAACATCACACTAGCTTTACAGCTTTTCAGTGTTCTTCAAGTAATGCAAGTCTGTGCCTTCTCTGAGACTTCAAACTAAATAGGTTAAAACTATTAACAAGAATAAAACTATATTTCCTAAAGTGTAAAAGGAGTCAAACATTTTAACAAACTTTAAATTGTATCTTGTATTCAAGTTCTTTATGAAAAGCAGCAGTTCTAAATGCTGCATCTCCCACACGGTATACAGACCTGGCTGTTGGACAACTGGTTGCTATGGTGACTTGGATGGTCAGAGCAAAACAGATCATGCTGCGAGCCACAACACCTTACCTGCACCTCATATACAGATACACTGTCAGCCCCACTCACACCATGCACCGAGCCTGGACACACAATTGCTCACACTACACAAAGACCTCCACTCGCTTACAGACATCGTCCTCAATTTACCTGTAATGTCAAACCATAAGTGGGCAGAGCTCCTCTGCAAGGACACCACACCAACAATCTCAGCCACCTTATCATTTTCCATGACAGTGAAGTTGTAAAATGGATCATCAAAGAGCAGTGGTAGAGTCGAAGGAGTAGGTCGACGGACCCACTCAATGTGCAGGCGAGCTGTAGAGGACTTCTGAGGACGCCCATTGTCTGTTGCTTTGATCTGAAGCAAAACCGCACAGAAGTTAGTTAATGCCAATAATAAAGAAACATGCTAGCCAACATGCTTCATAATTGATTCGTTTGCGCACAGTTAGGATGTCGTAGCTTCCGGCAGTGAAAGCCTTGCGTGATGATACCACTGCTGTTTTGGGGTCGATGAAGAACTTCCCATCCTCGTTGCCATCCACAATGCTGTAGGAGATGTCGCTGTTGGGCCCCTCATCACGGTCGTAGGCAAACACCCGATATATGGGCTCACCCTTTTTCTTACGCTCTCTCTCTGGAAGTTTGACCTGGTAGACCTTCTCTGGAAAAGTGGGCTTGTGGTCATTTTCATCCAGGACCTGAACCATCACCCATACTGTAGTCTGTCTGGGACTAGGACCCCCATCTGACACCAACACCTGGAAGGGTGGAGCAGAGCGAGAGACTCAATACACATTCAATGGCCCCCGTTCAGACCTGGCATTAACACCACATCACAATTTGAGATGTCAAAGTAAAGGTAAAACACCTCAATGCACTGCTCAGTGCACAGATCTTGACTTGTTTGTGGCAACTTCCACAATTTCAAATCAGATCACAACATAAAATGAGATCGGCTTTGGCTCAGGAGATAGAGCAGGTAATTTACCTACCAGAAGGTCTGTGGTTCAATCCCAGTCTCCACTGATATTGCAGGATTGTCCTGAATCAAGATCCTGAAACTCAAATTGCCCCTGACGGCTATGTGTGATTGATGTGTGTGAAACTGCTTCACATAGAGCAGTGGTTCTCAATTTAAACCATGTACCACCTTAAAAAATGTTGGGCTCTCCAAGTACCACTGTTATGACCAACATTACAAAGCAGTATCATACGCCAAACCTATTCAGCTATAGACAGTTCACTTAAGGGAAAAGTTTATTCCTAATAAGAATATTAGGAATAAACTCCGCCTCCTCCAGCTAAAATCTACGGTGGAAACTTCTAGTGATAACGTTTGTCTCAAGTTCAATTCAGCATTATGAGCGGTTGATTAAATAAAAGGGTTAGGGCTAGGGTTATTGTGAAGCTTATTAATGATCCCAGAACCTGAGGGAAAAATAACAACATATAGGCAGAGGCACAAACACAGACGGCGCTGCTCTATGTGTGTCTCTCTCTCCCTATCTCAGCTGATAAGTTGATTTGTTTGTCATCACAATATCAACACTGATCATCACATAATGATCAATTAATGAGTTGAATCAGCTGACAAACTCTCTCTCTGTGGATGGGCTGTTGGCCTTCTCCCAGGTATGGAGCTGTCAGCAATCTCTGACATCTCCGCCATTATAACACCAATCATGAACAGATAAACTTAGAGCTACTCACTTATGATTTGATCTTTCAGGATGGATTTTACATAATACCATGTCTGAAAAGGGCTAATGTTACCTCTGCATTTAGTAGGGAACCTAATATGACTGTGGAGGTGAGGGACTGGGGGAGCCCCTTCAACTGCACCACAGAGGAGTAATCAGCACAGGTTAGAGCTGTTAGATGATTGATCCTCACGCTTAAAAGGCAGAGACACACAGAACACTCGGAGACTGAGAGATACAGCAGACACTCAGGAGAGACTCCTCCAGACTGAGCCACAACGCTAACACGCCAGCATAAGCTGCTGGACTCTTTATGTTTAAGTTTGTTTTGGTGCAAATAAAACATGCTGAAAAGCAACAGAACTATGACTTAAACAGTTAAGTAACAGTATTTGGATCTTAGAATAAGGTTATTTCAGTTTCTGCGTGGGTTTGTGATTTGTTAAAGTTCTGTGGATTGGATATGTGTGGTGAACACTTTCATTACACACACAAACCTACCTCCAAAACATGCTCTGTTTGTTGTTCACGGTCCAGTTTCCTTGAGGTTGTGGTGATCAGACCTGTAACAGAAAACCGCAGAGACATGGTAATTATATGTGGATGTCAGACATGATTACTGACTTGATCTAAATAAATGCAGAAAGGAGACATTTTAACACAAGGGACGATGGAGGAGCCAAAGGAACTGTCCAGGAAAAGTTTCTGATGCTTCCGATAAATAAGAAGCTCTGTGGTTACAATTACTGTCTATTAAAGAAAGTAATCAATGGCCAGATCAGAAGTAACTGTCATCAGTGTTTGTTTAACTACTCTAACTGCCAAAAGAGGGATACAAAAGTTCGGTTCTCCAGGTTTATATGAAAAATGTGAGCAAAGGAAATAATTTAAGAAATGTGCATATTTGTCATAAAGTTAAGATATGGATATATGTTCTATGTAAAGCAAAGAGGTCTGATGTATGCACCTATCTTTTTACTCAACAGGACATTTTAAAGACTGCAAGCTATGTTAAATAAACTCATGAATATCATTAGCATGCATTATACTCATAAGTTATGTTCACATGTATTCAGTCAGTTTGGTTAGCGTTTGTTGGTTGTCACTCATTTCGCACATCTGATGAATGTAAGTCTAATTTTACAATCCATTACTAGTGAGAAAGAGCTTCTTTTCTGGATAGTAAACCATTACTAGATCAGCAAAATAAGACTCGAATTATAACAAAATATAATTAATAGACTGATTGATATACATGCTTTTGATTTTCTTTATCCAGAGTGTTAGTATTTCTGGTCACATCCAAGTTGTAACGATCTGGCAGTTAAGATTTTGTAGAAGTGTTTTCTGTTAACGGTTAGATCTCTGTTGTTTTGTGTTTGAGTTGTTTTCATGTGTACATTCTGTTTCCTGTTTTATTTTGTAGTCTCTGTTCCTTGTGGGTTGTTTCGGTCTTCACTTCCTGTCTTGGTGATTGTCTGTCTAACTCCTCATGTGTTGCACCTGTGGCCAATTACCCCTGACTTCCCTGTGTATATAAGCCTCTGTCTTTCCCTTTGTCCTTGTCGGATTGTCTGTTTTGCTTCTTGGTTTTTGTGGTTCCTGTTCATCTACCCGCTGTCCTGTGTTCCTGTCCTGCCTTGTGCTGATTCCCTGAGCCTCTTCACTTTGAACTAGTGATGGCGAGATGAAGCTTCATGAAGCTTTGAAGCTTTCCATCCAATTGGTTCGCTCATGGGCCGAAGCTTCATGGTGCTTCATTTGCTCTACTGCGCCATCAAGTGGACATTAAATGTAATGTAATTATAATGAAACCATGGCTTTGGTGTGTGAAGCTTTGAATTGAATAAACGAATTAATGATGTTTGTGATGCATATACACAAACACGTACAAACTGGATAACAGTTAATATATTTTTATTTAAAAACAACAGCTTCTCAACAGTGCTGGGTTTCAGGCGGTTTCATTTTTTTGAAATAATTTCGCCTGCTTTAGAAACGATCATTTCACAGCGCACAGATAATGCTGGGGTAAAAATAAAAGATACCGCAAGTTTGTACAAGTTAGGAAATAAATTCCTTTTCTCCCTCCAATACTCAGCATATATTGCAAGCAAACGCACAATAAAGTCCCAAGACTAGTAGTGTGGGGGGGAATCCATTGCGTTTCGCGGCCCCTTTTATTTTGAATCGCACACCAAACCCGCGAACCCTTTCCTGAATCAGTGACGTGCTCGGCCGGCTTGCGAGGCTTCGAACGTCATCACATACGTCATCAACACAAGCCTCGATACGCGCTTCATAAAAATCATCCTTGATTACTCGACACACGCTTCGAAGCCTCGACACGGGAGGACACATCACAACTTTGAACCCCTCGTGTAAGCTTCCTTGTCTTTTTGTTTAGTTTAGTTCTTTTACATTAAATAAGTTGTTTTTGTTAAACACCTCTGCATCTGGGTCCATCTCCTTCCACAAACGTGACACAAGTGTCCAAAAGCCCTGACATTCATATTCGACTCGAAACGGCATCACTTACCCCGTGTTTTAAAGTCTAAATGTCCGCTGATATCTTCCGATGAGGTGCATCAAGGGACCATCAGAAACGCTAATGTCCTAGCTCAGCCACCTCGCATGGACTTTCAAGCAGTCAAAAATGCGTTATTAGGGCCTTCGCACTGTTGGTGCGAAGGCCCGAATAGGTAGATACTGTGCTATGCAGTGAGGAACTTTCTGACATCACACCAGACCTGCTACAAGCGGAAGCGCCCATTGGTTTTAGCCTTCTTGCTAGCAGAGCAATGCCCAAAGATCTGAGATCATAGTCAGGGTTCAGAACTTGCTTGTACACACAACGCAGTTTACACAGAGAATAGATAAAACAAAAACAGATATAAAAAAGATAATGGATAGGCCCCCTTAATGACTTATTTGAGTAATGCAATGCTTTTAACTACCAGTTTTATCTCCCCTTTCTACATTGTGAATACATGTGCATTGTAACTGCTTCTTTGATACTATGTGGAGTTAATGCCATGTAATAATGAGCCCTGTTTCAGGAAGACTGAATTTGCTTTATTAAGGTTCATGTGTGGCTTAAATATATATTTCCAATATTTACTTTACTGCTGTAAATTATTTTTCCTTTCTTTTATGTTAGAGGTCTGTCAAGCAAGCAACAAAAGTTTGAGATGTTTAAAGGATAATTCATGATCCTTCTTACCGGTGCGGCCGTTGATGATGAAGAAGTTCTGTGGATTTCCACTGATTATACGGTAGTTAAGCCTGTCAGCAGCAGCGGGGGGCGTGGTATCAGGGTCCTGGGCTTGAATCTGGATTACAGATACATCACGTGGAGAGTTCTCAGGCACTGAGCGTCTGTACAGTGGCTCTGAGGTCAGTGGGGCATTGTCATTAATATCCTCCACCTGGACGAACACCTCGATAGTAGTGAACTGGGGAATCACGCCATGGTCGCTGGCATACACAGTTAGCCAATACGAATCCTTGGTCTCTCGGTCCAGCACATCAGTAGTGTAGATCATTCCTGTTGGGGAGGAGAAAAAGAGAGCAACACTTTCTTATTATTTATATCCTTTACCTTGTTTGTTCTCATTATACAGATGTATTTTTGAGTGAACTGTGGTCTAGGTCTTGATCAGGAGGATAATTATACTGTATACAAAGTAACATCAAGACTGTCATTTACTGCATTGGCTGAGCCAAAAATATACTTTTTCATCCAGGGTAAAAATGTCACTGTACTTTATAGCAGGAGTCCTCAACACAATGAGTGAAAGGCCAGGAGAGCATGTAACAAACACAACACACAGCTACCAACGCATCCACCATTTGCAAAATAATATTTAACATGCTCAAGAGTTTCCAACGTTGACCTGAATTTATGTCCTTGAAATGCCCACATAGCATTGTGTCAACAGGGTTCCTATTGCCTTGGTCCAAAGGACTTTCCAGGGTAACCAGTAGACTCTTCTTACTGTTGTGCAATAGTACGTAAAAAGTGTTACCATAGAATGGTGTGCCTTTAGGCACTTAATAAATTTGGTTATCAAAATAAAATGTAAAACATTAATATTTAAAATATTAATATTAAATCATAACTTTAATTGGTTAAAGTTATCGCGGGGCACCACCCTTCATAGAAGGGAAAAGATAGCCAATTTATTGATTAAGATCAGTCTCATTTAGATCTAGTTCAATTAGAAATCTCAATATTTTACCATTAAAGATTATATAATGAACAATGAAGGTTATGGAGTTCTTAACAGTGTAACGGTTGGCAAAATTCACTTATGCAATATTAATGACAGAACATTTGTGAAAGAAGAACATTTATTATGAACATAATTAAGTATAAAAACACAAGTTACTAAACAATCAAACTAACTAACAAGGAGGTGTGCGAGTGTGTGTGTGAATGTAAATTAGCATGCTTTAAAGACTGGTCCCTAAGATAAGAGCCCCCCCACCCTGCTTCTGAGGTGGCTTCACGGGGGTAGGTTTAACTAGGTGGAGACTATGCGTGTGTCTGTGAAGATGTTAATCAGATAATGCAAAAGTCAGAGAGACCTACAATGGAGGCCTGTGAAGGGCCTAACTAACAATTACTTTCAAATAACTTGTTGCCACAATATCACACCACATATCAAACTTATAAACACACACCGATCAAATAAACAGTCTTGCTTAGCGTAGTATAATTATTAAGCCCAGATTATGTTACCAGTCCGAGGAAAAGAGGAAAAGAAGTTGCTGTTAAGTTTGCAGTTCTATGAGGTCTCCTGGCTTTGTGGTCGTAGAGTTCTGCAATCGCGATTCTGTCGAGCCGTGTGCTCAGATGCTGGTTGAAGTTTTCCTGCAGGACATCGCGTCGCTATATGGAGTTTTGTAGAGCTTGAAGGGCGAGGAGATTTCCTTGAGAAGGGTGCACCTCTGACCTCCGGTTGTTGGTTGGATAGAGAAGGAAGCTGGATCAGCCAGGCCCCCCCCCCCCCCCTTGGCGATGTAGGAGAAGAGAGGCTGGACAGCCTGCTGGACTTCGAAGGATTGTAGAAAGAGAGAGAGCTTGGGGAGACCTCTCCTTATATTGGCCCCGGTGACCTCACAGGTCTTGGACCAGAGTGACCAATAGGAGTTGACCCTGGTGGCTCTTGACACCTTTGTGTGATATTGCCCAGACCCCAGGACATGCAGCATCCTGTTACATCCTCTGGGAGACTGAGTTGCTTGACTTTCTAAGATCAATGGAACCTGTGGCATCTTGGGGGATTGAGTCCACTCCAGCACATGCGGCATGTTTGTAACAGGTTTGACTGACAAGAGGCCTGTGGTCTGCATAAAAATCATATCCCAACATTACTTACTTTTTGTCATTGCTGTGAGCTCTACAAACTTAGGTCTGACCCATCCATACCTTTCTTTTCACTTTTAGCAATAAATCACACACCCTGGACACACAGCAAAAAGAATAAATAATGCAATGGTTTATTGAATATTTCGAGCGTAGCTAGTGTCCAGCAGCCCACTACCCACTGGCAGTTATCATAGCAAAATAGGAATGTTGACTTTGTAAGTTTTGACCTGTACTGCTCATCTCATTTCTCCCTGATTGATCAAGTTTTAACAAATACTTCTATTCAATCAGCCTTCCGTCAGAGGCTGTTTGATAGCTGTGTCAAGACTTATTTTTTCGATACAAAGATGCCTCACAGCAGATTGGTTTAATGTGGCATATACAATTGAAGTAGTAGGTAAGTGTCTTAGTAAGATGTGATTGTATTCTTAATTATTTTGACTTTCAAAGCTAACAAATATTCTTAACTAGGATACCTCATGTTTGAGCCCTTTGATCTCCTCTGAGACTCTAAAGTTACAGTCCACATACACTCCTGATCAAAATCTTAAGACCAGTTAAAAAATTGCATGAATTTGCATTTTGCACTGTTGCATCTCAGGAAGGTTCTAAGTAGAGCTTCAAAATGCAAAAAGAATAGGCTGTTTAAGACCACAGCCTTTAAAAGCCAAAATCTGTGCAAAAATTATGATTCCATGTAATTTCCTGTCAAGTAATCACACTGTGAAGATCTCTTGATGGCAAAGGCAAAACAGCTCACCGTCTTTGAACGTGGTAGGATGGTTGAACTGCATAAACAAGGCCTCTCACAACGTGCCATCGCTGCTGAGGTTGGACGCAGTAAGACAGTCATTTTGCATTTCTTAAAAGATCCTCAGGGTTATGGAACAAAAAAATCAAGTGGTAGACCCAAAAAAATCTCACCGGCGCTGAGCCGGAGGATCCGAATGGCTGTCCGTCAAGACACGGACAGCCATTCAAATTAAGGCCATTACTGGTGCTGACTGCAGCCCAATAACCATCAGACGGCATCTGCGAAGGAAGGGCTTCAAAAACAAGAAACGTCTTCAAAGGCCACGTCTCCTTCAACGCCACAAAATTGCCCGTAGAGACTTGCAAGGGAGAACTAAACATGGGACATTCAAAGGTGGAAGAAAGTTTTACTCTCTGACGAGAAAAAATGTAACCTTGATGGTCCTGATGGCTTCCAACGTTACTGGCATGACAAGGAGATGCCACCTGAGATGTTTTCTACGCGGCACAGTGGAGGGGGCGCCATCATGATCTGGGGTGCTTTTTCCTTCAATGGAACAATGGAGCTCCAGGTTGTGCAGGGGCGTCAAACAGCAGCTGGCTATGTGGAGATGTGGCAGCGGGCATCCCTCATGACTGAGGGCCCTCATCTGTGTGGTAACGACTGGGTTTTTCAGCAGGACAACACTCCAATTCACAATGCCCATCTGACCAAGACTTTTTTCCAGGAGAATAACATCACTCTTTTGGACCATCCTGCATGTTCCCCTGATCTTAATCCAATTGAGAACCTTTGGGGATGGATGGCAAGGGAAGTTTACAAAAATGGACTTCAGTTCCAGACAATGGATGCCCTTCGTGAAGCCATCTTCACGACTTGGCGCAACATTTGCACTAGCCTTTTGTAAACACTTGCATCAAGCATGCCAAAATAAATGTTTGAAGTGATCAACAATAATGGTGGAGCTAGTCATTACTGAGTCAGTTTTTGACACTTTAATTTCTATTTTAGGAGGGTTTTTTTTTTTTTTTTAGCTGTGGTCTTAAACTTTTGATCAGCTGATGAACAGCCTACTTCAGTTAAATTGTTGTTTTCAATAAATTGCCTGCTCACAACTTTTGGGCTCTTGTTCCCATTTCTTCTTTTTGCATTTTGAAACTCTACTTAGAACCTTCATAAGATTCAACAGTGCAAAATGCAAATTAATGCAATTTTTTAACTGGTCTTAAGATTTGATCAGGAGTGTATCTCCCCCCCCACACACACACACACATACTCATGCACTCCCACGCACACAGCAATGAGCTGCCTCATAAGAGCTCTTGACAGCCCAAACCATGTTCTAATAAAGCACTTTGTTCCTTTCATCTAAATGCAGACAGGATGAGTAAAAAACTACCTGACCAGAGACTTTTAGACAGATGAAACAATGTGACCCATGGATATGTGGGTGGGGGGATATCAAGGCCAAAGACAATCTGTTAAACATATGATCTAATATATATATAATATCTGACAACAAAATGGGATAAGTTTAGTCCTAGGGGAAGACATGAGCACGTCCAGAGATATAAGAAATGCAGGGAAGCACCAAAAATCCACTGGAGAGGCAAAAGGAAAAAAAAGACCGTTGTTTAAAGTTGCGCCAGGCGAAGCTAGCGGAGAAGAAGGAGCAATGAACATGGTGGAGATACTTCGAGAACTGAAAGAATTACGGAAAGAAAATCAGGAATCGTTTACCGACACCAAAGCCTCGCTGTCTAGACTGGAAACGTCGGTAACGGACCTAAAACAACGGCTGGAGAAACTCGAACAGAGGGTTGAAGAGACGGAGACCATAGTCGGCGCAGCTGAATACACTAGTCAACGACATGAGCGGCTGCTCCGGCACCTGGTGAGATGCGAGGCGGCCCTCACAGACCTATGTGATGACCTGCAGAACCGAATGCGCCTCAACAATCTGAGAATCAATCAAGTCCCTGAAGAAAGTGAGAAAGGAGATATGACTGGATTTGTTAACAACTTATTAAAGCCATGCTGCAGCTAGTGCCTGAAATTAACGTACACATCGAGAGGACGCACAGATCTTGGGGGCTAAAACCAGACACCACCTCCTCTCTCAGTGAGATTTCTGGACTGCACAGTGAAAGAAGCAGTACGTCAAGCCTGGATGCAGAAACAAGTCCAGTTTTAGGGAAAACTCATATACGACCAAGATTACTCTCCGGAGGTACAGAGGAAAAGAGCGCGGGTACGTGGAGTTATAAAGCAGCTGAAGGAGAAGGGGATTCGGGCGGGATGTCGCTTCTCTGTGCAGTTGAGAGTGGCCTGGGAGACGGAAGTGAAAACTTTTCCAACACTGGACGAGGAAACAGCTAGCCACACTGAATATAAGTGATGAATATATGTGAGTGATATTATCCAAGATATCCAAGATGGGACAAAGATCTCACCAGGGAATTGGTTATTTTCTTTGTTCTGTGGTCTGTTTGGCACTTTGTGCATATTCCCCAGAAAGAGTTAAGGCCGGCGCATGCTTCTGCATTTCACGGTTCTGCAAGCGCAAGAGCCCTTCCGGGCCCCTTACGTCCAATTTTTCTAACTATACGGCAAAGCTCTGTGAGCCTTACGCAGCCCGCAAGGGATGTGATTGGTCTGCTAACTACATCCTTTCCGGAGTCACATTTCCGGTTTCATGCCACATAATACCGGCAGAAACAACGGACTATTTAGGAGAAAGAATATGGACTATATAGAAGAGCGTTTGGTAGAAGAGAACCGAAATTGCTTTTTAAGAGGAGCAACGCTTGGGGAAGCTTGGGGAAGCATGAATGACAAAGAGTCCTGCGACACAGCTGCGTGAAAGCAGCTGACGCAGTTGCAGAAGCATGCGCCGACCTTTAGAGGTCACAACTCTCTGCCTATAATACAACCGGGGTGGTGGACACATTTCTTCTGCCAGCTGGTTTTATGGAGGTCAAAAGTGTTTATTTGGTTCATTTAAATATGTTTGTTTTTAGTTCTTATATCCTTGACATGTCTGTTAAGTCCACACAAATACATGAGGTAATTTTTGAGGTATAGCTTTTTATATTAAACACAGGGGATTTTGGGCGAAGGAAAAAAAACGAGAAAGAGGATGTCTGATTTAGGGGTTGTCAGTTACAATGTTAGAGGTATCGATCATCCTATAAAGAAGAAAACAATTCTCTGAGGTTTCCACATATTTTTACCCTGTTAAAAGGGTTTTTTGTAGTTTTTCCTTACTCTTGCTGAGGGTTAAGGACAGAGGATGTCAC
Organism: Platichthys flesus; assembly: GCF_949316205.1. Taxonomy (NCBI): domain Eukaryota; kingdom Metazoa; phylum Chordata; class Actinopteri; order Pleuronectiformes; family Pleuronectidae; genus Platichthys; species Platichthys flesus. The sequence goes on along the minus strand of NC_084948.1, from coordinate 635,961 downwards.
ACCCTGTTAAAGCCCTATGAGATGAATTGTAATTTGTGAATATGGGCTATACAAATAAAATTTGATTGATTGATTGAATTCTAGCTCACTTGAAAAAATTCAATTGATCAATAGGTTTACTACAGGAAACTCACCTAAATGAGGCTGAACGACTTTGATTAGTCGATCCAGTGGCTTGCCAGGAAAACTAAAGCTGCAAAAAATTTGTTGAATGAGATGGGGCTTGTAGATGGCTGGAAAGCCAAGGATCAACAACAAAAGATTTCACATTTCTTTCTACGGTTAATGGGTCATACTCCAGAATTGATCTGAGTTTCATTTAAAAGCAGAGTCTTCATAAAATGAATGAGTGTGTTGTGGAACATATTACTCTATCTGATCATGACCCAGTAAGACTGGTTTTCGAAAAGACATTTTAAATACTGGAGATTAAATATATCTTTGCTACAGACCCGATAACCCAAGAACAATTAAAATAAACTATAGAAAAATACTTTGCCATAAATGATAGTGAAGCAGTATCCCCTCCACCCTTTGAGATGGGGCTACGGTTGTGCTGAGAGGGAAATGTATAAGAATAGCTGTTACATTAAATAAAAACGGAAAGTGATATGAAAGATTAGGACATGAGCATAGAGTAACTGAGGACAAAAATATATTGAAACAACTACAGGAGTGTAGAACTGCTCTGGATGAACACGCATAGCTGATGGAGCGCTCAGATATACAAACCAGAGATATGAGATGGGGAATCGATCAAGCCGGCTACTTGCCTATCATTTGAGAATACAGCAGTCAAACCGTATTGTTCCTAAATAAGGCATTCAACATCCTAAGCTGAGGTTTCACATCCAGTAGAAGAGGCGTTTCAAACTTTTACAAGAATCTTTACGATGTACCAGAGGAAGCACCAAGCACCAGAGGGAATATTTAAAGATCTTAATTTACTAAAGCTATCGGAAGCAGAGGCGGAGGAGTTGACAGCCACAATTCTAGAAAGTGAAATAGAAGGAATCATCAGGTCTTTGACGAATAACTAATCTCCGGACACAGATGGTCTGCCTGGTGAATTCTACAATACCTTTATGAAGAAGCTTGTGCCTAAGCTTTGTAGGGTCTTTAACCTATGCACTACATGAAAATGACCCACCCAAGAGCTGGTCAGAAGCCATGAAAACAGTCATACACAAGAGGGGAAGGATCCACTGGAGTGTTGAGCCTATAGGCCAATTAGTCTGCTTGGGAGTGATGTAAAGATTCTTAGTTCTATACTGGAATAGAATGCAGAAATATCTAAGGAATTTAATCAATCCTGATCAGAAGAAGCAAATAATATTAGAAGAGTTATAAATTTACAATCAGTAGCAAGAGACTCTGCCCGTCCTTCAATGCTTCTCAGTCTTGACGCTGAGAAGGAGTTTGATAGGGTGGACTGGTCGTATTTAAATTATACTATGGAATGAATGGGATTTAATTTTACATTTATTAGATTAACAAATAAAGACCCAATATCAAGGGTTAAGGTTAACAGACACTGCTCTCAATTCTTCAAACTTAAGAAGGGGGTTCGGCAAAGAAATCCAGTGTCTCCTATTTTGTTCGCACTGAGTATCGAACCGCCGGCCTAGTTAATAAGGGGTAATGATCACATTGAAGGTATAGCAGATGAGGGGGGTGTGATGCATAATATATCGTTGTTTGCAGATGATATTATTTTGTTTATAAGAAATCCATTGTCATCAATACCAGCGGTTATGCATTGTCTGAGGAACTGTGGGGAAGTTTCAGGACATAAGGTTAACGAGGAGAAATCTGAAGCAATGAGAATTACAGGAAGCTGGCCTACACAATTGGACAGACTTGTGATGTTTAGATGGTAGAAGGGGGGGTTTAGGTACTGGGGGTGATTTTGACTCCTATTTCTTCTAAATTATACAGCGCAAACTATGAAAAACTTATTTCCCAGATCAAAAATGAATTGGAAAGGTGGGAGATGGTTCCCATCTCTTTGGTGGAGAGGGTAGAAACCATTAGGATGAATGTTCTGCCAAGGCTGTTTTTTCTCTTCCTATTGCTGTCCCGGTATCTACTTTTAAGCTCAGATAGCCTGGTTTCCCGATTCGTATGGCAGAACAAGAGGCCTAGAGTGAAACTCAAGGTTCTTTGCTTACATAAAGAGAAGGGTGGCTTTTCTTTGCCTCATTTCAGAAGTTATTACTAGGCAGCACAACTTAGAGTACTGGTATCCTGGATGAGATTGGATATGGATACAAAATGGGTAGATATAGCGCAAAGTTCAGTAAACACATCACTCTCAGCCCTCCTCTTTCTGACGACAAATGCATGGCGTAAACTCAGGGTACAAAATGAATGGGTTAAGTATACATTAAAGGTTTGGAAGAAAATAAGACAGGTATTAAACCCACCATTATCTGTATCTAGGGCAACAAAAATAGCTGCTCTGTGATTTTCTGCCAGCTAAATTGGTGTTAGTAGATGGGCGGAGAAGGGTTTGATCACAATAAGTCAATTATTTGAAGGAAAGACTCTGAAGGCTTTCACACAGCTTCAAGCAAATTATGGAATAGAAGCTAATGATCTATTCCGATATTTCCAACTTCTGCCCTATTTGACCACACACAAGAAATGGGACAAGTTAAGGAAACACCAGGACATTTTGAACAGTACTGGTTGGAGATAGCTGAGTATCGAATTCAAACGAAACATATAATATCCTGTTTATACAGTAGAATTTATATGGATAAATCTATTGACACATGGATATAAAAGGTAAATGGGAATAGGAGGCTAACACCATTATTGCAGATAGTACTCCAACCTGGCTGTGAATTGCATGGAAAGTTTAACTGCAACCGTACGACTCCGTATGGACATTTACTTAGCAAAATGGACACCTGGTAGCCTGGATGCCAGACGAACTTAGCCCCGCCCACAACATTTGAGGTCGGGAAGTTCGGTCTGGAGTCGCTCCGTTGGGAAGAAATTATGCCCGACCGGGCCAATCAGATTGTCAGGACGGGCTTTATACGATGATGGACAGATGATCAACAGTAACATAATCAACCACGTCATCAAAGTGCCCTTGGGTTGAATTCATTTTCAACAAACATGCCTGCCGCTGGATTAGAAGGAACAGAGAACGTGGAGGCGACGCCAAAGCACCGCGCTAATCCCTATCGCGCCGGCGCTTGGCTGTTCACACTGGACACTGAAGCGACGCTGAACAGCCGGGCAGCGCTAATAATATCACCTGTTGATCCAGTAGTTTAAAACATATACTTACTTGTTGCTCCAACATTAAGCAACAGCGTCCCAACATTTGTCTTTCTTGGTGTTGTCTTTATACAACATGTTTCAAGGGTCATACAACTCACTGCACTTCTCCACTTCAATTATTCATTTAATGTCATCAATGTTGAAGAACTTCGCTGTTTGCTCCGTTAAATGTCGGGTGTGGGGGGTAAATTACGTATTCTCCACTCAAGCCGATGTGGAGAATACGTAGCCCCTCTCTCTCTCTTTTTATCTTTATCACTGCTTGTGTGGCTGTAGTGGATGGGCAGAGGGGGACATTTAATAATGTCATTGGTCAAATTAAAACTCCAGGACAACAGAAGGGTATTCAAAGTATGGGATGCATATTTGATCATTTATATCATATAAAATATGTCATCAATATAGTTTAAAATCGTTTTTCAGTGTGTTTTCTGGTGCGATACACTCGCGTCAAGCGCAAAAAATAGTCTTGACGCCGAAACGATCGCTGCACGGCACGAGGCAGCCTTGGCGCAGCGCGGCGTTTCAGCCTCCGGTGTGACCCGCACAAAGTTTTAACATGGAAGTGGATGGGAGCCAGCTGTTATTTAAGGCTTGGCGCTGCGCTGAAGCGTCGCTTCGGCATCGCGTCAGCGTCCGGTGTGAACCCGGCGTTAGTAAATAACTCATAATGCGTCGCTTAACATACGTCACATACTCGTGGCTCTGTTTGGTTGTAGGTCTATCCAATTGAGACAAGAGGCATTTTTTGTTCTGGTTCAGTTGAAACACGCCCCATAATCACAGCCCAATGGAGCGGTATCAGACTCACATTCTGACTAGAATTGTGAGTATGACAACGTCAGGCTAGACACCTGGTATAATGTATGTTAAAATGAACATTCTGTTGACATTTGACTGGACAAGCTGTATTGAATATGAAACCAAATGTGAACCCATTGGGATAACCCTTCTGCCATGTGTTTTATTTTTATTTGGTCTGCACTTGTAATATTGTATGACATGCTGTGTGAGACTCACTGTCAAGGAACTTATCCTAATAAAAGTAACAAAAAAAAGAAAAACTCATCTGCCAACAGTGTGTGTTTGTGGGAGTGTGTGTGTCTGCTTTCAATATTCAATTCAAGATTCAAGATTTTATTATCAAATGCACAACAATAACATTAAGCAGTTGCTGGCAGTGAAATGCTATAGTCACAGGCTCTCTTCTAGCAAAACTCAAGTAATAACAACCTAAAAAATAAAATAGAAATAGTATAAAATAGAATATCAAAATTTAAAAATTGAAAATAAAGTATATATATATCTAAACATATATAAAATCAGCTGAAGAGAAAATAAAACAACAATAGTGCAATTTGTGCAGTGGCGCAAATATGCAAATATGTCAAGGTTCTAGTTTGCCGGAGTTATTGCAGTTCAGAGGAGTTTAAAAGTCTTATGGCCTGGGGGATGACACTGTCTCTGAGCCTGGTGTTGCGGGCCCGGATGCTGCGGTACCGTCGGCCAGATGGCAGCAAGCAAAAATGTTTATGGCTGGGGTGAAAGGGGTCTTTAATAATCTGGCTGCTCTTCTTCCTGCACCGCTGGGTGTAGAGGTCCTCTATGGATGGTAGCGCTAATCCTGGTGATGTGCTGGGCAGACTTCACCACCCGCTGTAGAGCCTTACGGCTCAGGGCGGTGCAGCAACCATACCAGGCGGTGATGCAGCCTGTCAGGATGCTCTCTAAGGTGCACCTGTAGAAGTTGCAGAGAATCCTGTATTCCATGTGGAGCTTCCGCAGCCTGTGGAGGAAGAAGAGTTGCTGCCTGGCCGTCTTCCTGATGGAGTCTGTGTGATGGGTCCAGGTCAGGTCATCAGTGAGGTTTTCGTGTGTGTTTGTGTGTTTGACAGCAGTATTTATTAGGCATATTGTCAAAATGGCTGACTACTTCCTTCTAAAAGCATCACTTTTCAAGTGAACTCCTCTATAGCTTTCACAAGTACTGCTGGCTAGAAGCACACACACACACATGCATGCACACACTTATACACAGATTGGGGTATCTTTGGCATGGCAGTGTAAAGCTCTTAGCCTGAGATAACAGAGATATTTAGAGTGGATGTTGCTGCTGCAGCTTTTAGGACGACTGTAAAAGGTGGACACACCGGAGCATTACAGGACCTTTTAAGGTAAGGGTACAAACCAAGAACAGCAGAAAGTACAATTTGCCTTAAAAAAGTCAAACCACAAGTGCTACATCTAAGTGCCATATATAAGCGCAACTAAACGTTATCATTAAGGCCCTAGCACCTCTGGTGGGAGGCCCTATTGAAATTGTAGGCATTATTAGGGCCCGAGCCCCGCAATCGGTGGGAAGCCCTATTGAAATTGAAATGATTATTATTATTATTATTTTTCTCCAGCTTAAATGAATTGCCTTTTTGAGGGCTTTATTGTGCTCAAAAAGTTGTAGGAGTTTGCAGTAAATTCGAAGGCGGCGAAAATTTACGTATTCTGGAGTATTTTGAAAAGGGCATGGCAAAATGGCTCAAGTGCGCCACCTACGGAAAAGCCCCTCATTTAGCATTCACCGATCCTCACAAAAATAAAGACTATTGTGTATCATGACTAGATGCACAAAAAAGTCCATCAGTGCATTGTGAAAAACGCAACAGGAAGCCCGCCAGAAGAAACGCCATCAAAACACGAGCTTCTATATCTCAGACATATTTGGTCTCATCGACTCTTAAGTAGACATGTAAGACAAGAGTTGCGATCTGAAGACATCAACACAAATATTGTGACTTCAAATCACAGCACCCCCTGGAGGCAGCAGGAAATGTCTTGTTTTTGGTACATCTTACATTTAGATGTACTTGTTGTAGGGCCTTTATCAGATCAACTTAAAAATTAGACGAATCTCTACAAAAAAAGATGAAGATATAAAGTTATCGAAATTTAAACTTTTCATCAATCCGTTTGTCCGTGGTGAGGCTTATAAGTTTGATAAACAAAATGAAAACACCATGTCTGTGTTTTGATCAAACCATAGTCTCAAGCCTGAAACATGCTTCTGCGTTTTCACGGGCCCGTAAGCGCAAGAGCCCTTCCGGGTCCCTTACGTGCTTATGTATCCCTCCTTACGTGCTGACGAGTGTCGACCCCCCTTTCTAAAATTTACGTCAAAGCTCCGCAAGCTCACTCAGCCCGAAAGGCTGTGAAGGGTCTGCTCTACATCCCTTCTGGAGCTGCATTTCCGGTTTCATGCCCCATAATACCGGCAGAAATCAAAGAAGATTTAGAAGAACGAATATGGACCAAATAGAAGAGCACTTGGCAGAAGATATCCGATAGTATGATCACTTGTATAACCTGTCACTGACTGGCGGATTTGTCCGCCAGAAAAAGGCTACGAGGAGCCGCAGTGGCTATGTAAATAAACAATCGACGAAGAAGAAAGAAGGCGTCTCTAAGGTCGTCTTCGACAAAAAGCATTACTCTGCCTAGTGTTCTGGCGCGGAATGGCTTTGTAAGACGCGCAACGGTTGGGGAAGCACGAATGAAAACGAGTCTTGCGCCACAGCGGCGTGAAAAGACGCAGACGCAGACGCAGTCGCAGAAGCATGTTTCAGGCTTCACACTGCTCTCTAGTGACTTACTATTGCCGCTACACCGGTGTACCGGCAATATTAAGTCACCAGAGGGCAGTGTAAGACCATGGTTTGATCAAGGCACAAATTTTGTCACCTAAGTCAGGGGCATGCAACCTTTACTATTGAAAGAGCCATTTCGTCCCCTCTTCCCCCAATTTAAAGCTGTCTGGAGCCGCACAACATATTTGATAACATAGGTTATAAAGTTATATATATATATATATATATATATATATATATAGTTATACAATATATATAAAAACTATAGTTTGTTGCATTTATTAAATAATAGAACGACAATAAAGAAAACTGTTGACATTTAACTGCTATTTTTACCTGCTAAAAAATAGGAAAACACCAAACTTTGACCGTGGCGTGGAGTCAAAGTCTGATCACATGCCATCAAAACACAAGCGTCTGTATCTTGGACATATTTGGTCCAATCAACTCCAAACTAGACATGTGAGACAAGAGTCGCGACCTGATGACATCCACAAAGACACCATGACTTAAAATCATAGTGCCACCTGCTGGCTTCAGGAAGTGAAGCGTTTATTCTTGCTGCAGAGCTTAAAACTCACGCAAGGCAGAGACATGCGCTTGGTCATCGATCGTTCTCTCTTCCCCGACCGCAACAGATTTGAAATTGCCTGTGCTCGGGCCCGTTAGTGCTACAACGTAGCCCTAGTTATTATTATTTCTCTTTGGGGGGCTTTTTCAGGGTCTAGAAAGCTCAAACAGTTGTAAAACTTTGCAGGAAATTCAAGGTCTGCGGATATTTTTGTGTTCTGGAGTAATTTGAAGTGGGCGTGGCAAAATGGCTCAACAGCGCCCCCTGGAACCAGCCCCTAGGTTTCCAATCATCGATCTTCACCAAAATCGGGGTATAGGTGTATCGTGTCCAGTCATGAAAAAAAGTCTCCTGGAGCATTGTGAAAAACAAAACAGGAAGTCCGCCATTTTTAATTAAGTGGCCATTTTGGCCATATTCCACATTTTTACTTTGATGTACTTGTCGTAGAGCTTTCATCTGATCAAAAAAAAAAATGATTAGGGGATTTATTTTTCGTCACACCGTGTGACCGTGGCGTGGTGTCAAAGTTTGATTAAACGCCATCAAAACACGAGCATCTGTATCGCGGACATACATGGTCCAATCGAGTCCAAACTAGACATGTAAGACAAAAGTCCCAGCTTGATGACATCTACACAGAAATCATGACTTGAAATCATACCGCCCCCTGGTGGCAACAGGAAATGTCTTTTTTTTTGCATATCTTACACTTGTATGTATATCTCCTCATCCATTGACCTCAACCATGTCAAACTGTATCAAATGGGTTTCAAGACATTGATAATGAAGGCATAAGATAACTGTGACTTTTCGTCAAACGCCATATTAATGGCGTGGCATCAAAGTTCTTCAACTCGCCGTGAAACACGAAATTGCTGTAACTTCAGTGTTAATGGTTCTATCTCACTGAAACTACATGTGTGTAGGAAAATGCCCCCCTGAAGATATTCATATGGTTTTAAGGAATGGGCGTGGAAAAACAACTGACTAGCGCCCCCTAACGGGCAGCCCCGGCACTACGATTGGCCGACATGTACAAAAATCGATTTTGCCATGTGTCTTTTCATAACAAACAAGTCTCTTGGATAGATATGCTAGACCAAACAGGAAGCCCGCCATTTTGGATTCAGTGGCCATTTCAGCCATATTCCACATTTTTACTTTGATGTACTTGTCGTAAAGCTTTCATCTGATCAACTTCAAATTCATATGAGTGTCATCACAACAAGATTGAGAAAAAAAATGATTAAGGGATTTATTTTTCATCACACCGTGTGAACGTGGCGTGGCGTCAAAGTTTGATTAAACGCCGTCAAAACACGAGCATCTGTATCGCGGACATACATGGTCCAATCGTGTCCAAACGAAGAACTGCTTCTGGTTGCTTTACAATATAGAGCTCAAATGAGCTCAGTCAAGTCATTGGATTAAGTTCAGAATTGTGACATTTCCTCAAACCAAGTAAACATTGATCTTTGGCGAAGGATCACTCTTTGCCAGACGAGACAATGTTACTGTGCATTGTCCTATCACTACCAAACTTCTGTCAAATGATTAGAGTACAAGCCTGAACAGCTCTATGTGTCAATATTTCCTCAGTGTCATAGCGCCACCTATTGATTATCCATGAAACAGGAAGTACTTGGTTATTCCACTCTGCACTATCCAACAGGCTCCAAACTACTGATCTCTGATCACAATCGTGACCTGAACAACTCCATATCTGAATATTAGGTTTAGGGTCATAGCGCCACCTACTGATCAGTGTGAAAATTAAGTTGTGTTAACATTGTCCAATTTACACAAAATTGCTCACGCTACATCAGAGCGCCTACATGAACAGATCTATATGACTGTGCTTAATAGTGATGGCGCCACCTACTGGCAACAGGAGGTAAGCTTTGTTTTAACTAAATCGAGTGATTTAACTATCACTCAAAGTGTTTATCTTTCCACAGTGCGCATAGGCCTGCAACGCAGAGACATGCGCTTGGTCATCGACCACTCTCTCCATCGACCGCTACAGGCTTCAACGTGTGGGTGCTCGGGCCCGCAAGTGCTACAACGTAGCCCTAGTTATTATTATTATTATTATTATTATTCTCCGCACAATGAATTGGCTTTTTGAGGAGTTCAACATGCTCAAAAAGTTTCTAAACTTTCCAGTAAATTAGAGTGGTGAAAATTTACATCTTCTGTAGTACTTGTTATTATATATATATATACTGTATATATCTTATTTTATTATTTAAAAAAACAGAGTTCATGATGGTTAGACATCGTCTTCTTAACCTCGGTGTCGGAGGAAGATGTGTAGTCTTGCTGCTGGCTTGATGTCAATAGGGAGCTTATTCCACCATTTGGGAGCCAGGACTTCAAACCACGCAGTTTTTTTGGGTGGCTAGCTTGCAGTCAGGGAGCAGCAAGACCATTGGAAGATGCAAAGCGGAGTAGACGGGCTGGGTCGTAAGGTCCGACCATGTTCTGGATGTAGACTGGGCTGGATCCGTTCACATCACGATACACAAGTACTAGTGTCTTGAGGCGGATGCGTCCAGCCACTGGTAACCAGTTAAAGAGGTTGAGTAGTGTGAGTGAACTTAAGTAGGTAGAAGACCAGCCGAGCTGCCACATTCTGGATGAGCTGCAGATGTCGGATCCAGACATTAGGGAGTTGCAATAGTCGTGAGATGACAAGAGCATAGATTCTTAGTGAGAAGGGGATGTAGGGATATTGTACAGCATGTATCTAGGTTAACGGGTTGTTGCAGTAATGTTGGCCGTAAGGGAGAGTTGGAAGGAAAAGTAGTAGTAGTAGTATATCCCTTTTTTTCTCCGTCCACCTCAGCAGGTCGAATTAGATTGGGTTTCTCCCAGTCTCTCCCAGTGGTTTCTGCACAGTCACCAACGTGATTGCTCATTGTGGGAACTATTGGGTTCCTCTATAATATTATAAGGTCTTAACCTTATTATGCCTGGAGAAAATGTTTGTCGTGATTTGGCACTATTCAAAAAAAACTAAATCAAATTGAAAACCAGCATTACAACACTTTAGGCAAATTCCAAACAGACAGATTAACAATGGGCACTGCAATTGCTTACTAAATGCCAATGCTCTGATGATTCTGTGTTTATTTTGGTTTGGTGGTATTCCCTCTCCCCCTCTCCTTTCTGTTCTTCCCTTGCAGGTTATGTGTGTGGCAGGGGGTTTGGCTTGTTTCTCCTCTGCAGCAGTTCATCAACCTCCCAATAAAAGCCTGGACTTGATTCCACTACTCCAGACGCCAGATTACTCTGTCTAGTTTGGTAGTGCGTTTCCTTATTATCTCTCGGTGTTGTTGTTTTGTGTAAAGTGACTTAACTGTGTTTTTTCCTCCGTTTTGCCTTGGTCTTCGATGTGCCTTGCTGCTCGCCGCGTTTGTTTGCGGTGCTGTATTTTTCGCTTCCTTGTGCTCAGCATTAAGTTCCTAGACACTTAGATACATGCGATAAAAAATGTTAAGACCTAAGAGAGTTGCGCAAAGAAACACTCCTTTTAGAATTGTTGAATCAGTCCTGAACACCCCTACAAACCACTGCTGCAGTACAATTCACCTCTCTGCTGTCCATTCCTTAGCTTACCCTAAACCACCATACCCTAAACTTCTGCACGAAAAAATTATTTAAAATCAGGAGTGTGAAATTAACAACAAATGTCACATGAGGAAACATCAGTCAACTTCCTCACAGCATAGAGCAGGAGCAAAACATTTTTGAAGCTGAATGATATAGGGCAGAGGTCTTCAACAGGGGTCCGCGACCCCTAGGGGGTCCGTGGAGGTACTGCAGGGGGTCGTGTAATGTTTGGTTGATTGGACAATTTTTTATATTTTTTATAATTTTTGATTTATTTTCTCACAATTTTTTTTTCAATTTAAATGTCTTTAAATACACATTAACATGCATCCAACATATTGAGAGGCTGATTTGACCCTCTGCCTGACAACCTCCATCCATCCAAGGTTAATTAAGTTGTGTGCTACCCATCAGGGTCCGACATCTCACTGATGTGGGAGTATGTGTGGCCTCCACAGATGGCTTGAGGATTCACTGTCTATTCTACATGTTTTTAAAATGAAAACATGAATCTGTGAATTACTTTAATAGCTCAGTGTTGTATGCAAGATGTATGTTTATACATTGCATGGGCATGGCCACCCTGTACTTTGCACATGTTTAAATTAAAAACATGAATATATGCACCCATGTTCCATTTTAATTAATTTGAATAGCTTAGTATTGAATGCCCAATAACAGGGTAGCTATGTTTATATATCGCACTAGGCCCAGTTTAATATAAAAAACAAGTGTATACAATATATATAGTAGGGGGTCCCTGCTCCATCTCTCCACCAGTTTGGGGGTCCTTGGCCTGAAAAACGTTGAAGACCCCTGATATAGGGTATATGGTGAGCATGTTCCTGAGGTAAAACTGCCATGGGATTATTGCGATCATTTATAGACGTTTTCAGTTTTTAGAACAAATTTATAGACAATAAGACGATTTGTCAGACAAGGCTGAAGAAGAAGATTCATTTAACATTAATGTTATTAATAATATTGTTTTTGATTAGATTTGATATCAATATTGAACAGTCAAAAACCTAAAGATTGACTATAAGACCACTCAGAATATAAAACAAATGTGAGTAAAACACAGATTCTGGCTTTTAATTATACCCTGTCCCAAGAAACTACAAAAACGCCTTTAAATGGAAATGGAACTCAGAAAGCATAAAATATCTTGGGGTAACCTTTACAAAACAGATAAGCCATCTTCAGAAAATAAATTATGATCAGATCCACCTACAAATTAAGAGGGATATTGAGAGATCTTGACCATATCACTGGACTTCAGTTCAAAAATCAACATTATTAAAATGAACATTTTCACAAGGCTGTTGTATTTTTCCAGTCCCTTCCTGTTAAGATACCGCTAGTAAGATTTCAAGCCTGGGACAAAATGATATTGAGGTTCATTGGGAGCGGTAAAAAACTAAGAATAAAATATAGCACGCTACAACTGGCTAAGAATCGGGGGGGGGGGGGGGGGGTATGGCACTCCCAAATTTAAAGGATTACTATGGGGCAGCACAACTTGGACCAATAGTCAAGTGGTGTGACAAACATTATAACTCCAAATGGAAAGAGATTGAGATGAGGGTGGCTAATAAACTAGTGCAATCCCTTTTGGGCAACATTACATTGATTATTTTTTACATTGATTAACATTAAAAGGTTCAATAGATCCAATAATCTCCCACACACTGACTATCTGGGCTGATTTCATTAAAAGGCATAGATTGGAAAAGGAAGTGAGGTTGTTGAGCTGGATTGCATATGATGAAAGATTCAAGCCAAACTTGAGTGACCTGACATACAGAAACTGGGAGAGGAAGGGAATCACTGCCATGTGTACAACACTCAAGAAAGGAAACATAATGTCTTTTCAGGACGTTAGAGAAAGTTAAGGATTAAAAAAAGATGATTTTTTTTTAGATACCTACAGCTAAGGGATTATTTTATAAGGGAAATAGGGAGCCCAAAAAAATTAAACGGAGTGATAGATGTACTAACGAGAGTATATAATGGGTCGAAAATCAAGGTGGTATCTGTGTTATAACAAAACCTCAGAGACTGTACGAGTGCTTCAACTGATTACATTAGGGCTAGATGGGAGAGGGAGCTGGGCATCGGCATCACCCCTGAGGAGTAGCTCGATATGTTTGAAACACCACATACTACCACAAACTCACAAATGTGGAGGGAATTTGGGTGGAAAAAATCGGACCCGTTTCTTCATAACACCTAAGATAGAAAGTAGACAACCATGGCTAACCATGCATATATTTTCTGGATGTGCCCCAGGCTGCGCTCCTTCTGGGATGATGTCGGTGCCACAATTAAAGACATACTGGGATATGAAATACCAAATGAAAGCAAGACTATGTAACTTGGAAATGTAACTGAAGGTGTAACTGGAAGTGATAGATATATAGTCAAGATACTGTTGATTGCAACTAAGAAAACAATAACAAGGAACTGGTACAAAACTGAATCTCCTACCATAGAACAATGGTTAGGGATAGTAAGAGAAATATACTGTATGGAGAGAATGACCTACTAACTTCGACTGAAGGAAGATGTTTCTATAACAAAGCATAAGTGATGCTTTATTTCTTGAATTTTCATGATTCCTGAACTTTAATGATTTCTCATTACCACTGTGTAGTAATGAGAAGTAAAAATGTTCTCATTGTTTCATACAATTTTTTATTATTTATTTTAATTATTATTTATTTATCATTGTACTTGTGGCTTTTCTCACATTGTTAGCAAGACGAGGCGCCCTTGCCCCCCTTCCCATGCCCTTTGGATAAAGGATGATTTATCCAAGCATCAGGTCCCTTCACCTAGATGCTAGATCCACTGGCTAGGGTAGAAGCACTCAGCCAGGAGTCAGGAGAAGTTAGTGAAGTACTGGGGGGTACTGTACTGCACTGACTCCTCAACCAAGTGTATTAGAAAAATTGACTGAGTGTGGTTGAAACCAATTTTGTATTTGAAGGGTAACCTTTTGCAGCCCTGTCTAAAGACTATTAAGACCTGTATCTACATATATAAACAAACTGTCCAAATACTTTATGACCTGAGCTGTATTATGGTCTGAACAGTTTATGACCTGAATACTGTCAGACCCTTTTGCCACTTATTTACCCTCCAAAGAACGGAATGTATGCATTTTTATCTCCTCAGGAAACACATGTAAATTAGTTGATTTGTGTTTAGTATAATCTCTCACCCTGTGCCTACAGAACCAGTATGGATTGGTTCAGAGAGACAGCCCTCAGTCCTCCTATATAACATCCTTGCATTTGACTGTTCTCCATCTTCACTCTGAGGTTCTTGTGACTATCTGTGTTGATCCTTTCTGCAGGAAGCCCCTATTAAAAATGCACATAGTTAACTTTGGCGTTTCCAGCCTCTTGTATTTCCAGATTTCCATCACACAAGCAAAAGGCTAGTAAAGCTGCGTCAGTTAAAATAGAAACACTCTGTCAAAATTTGACAACTCTCATTGATTTATCGGTTATAATATCTAACAACTTCTGAATCTGGACTGCGGACCTTCTAGTGATCCTTTTTTAGATACACACCATTTATGATCGCAAAGACCAGAAGTGTTATTGCTTTTAATTGACAAAAGGCAGCAATACAATTCCTGTGCCTAGTCTGCAAGAAATTGAAAGAAGAAATTTTAAAACAATACTGACTGTCAACTTCTTTACGTGTTCCTGGCAAACCAAATCATGCAAGATGATTCAGCAGTCAAAATATTGCTCCCTAGGTGCTTTTGTCATTGTTTGAGGTTGTGGACAAACCTAACTTACATTATTTGTAATGTTTGCTAACGACAGGACACAGGACATACACTGATTAGGCAAACAAATTTGCGTTCCTACTGATAAAAGAATGACACCACACACAGCCCAAGAGTGATCAGATCTAAGTCCTCAATGTGTACTGGATTGTCTTTTCATCTGGAGCCATCCACTTGTGCTTGGATCACATTACATTACATGTCATTTAGCTGACGCTTTTCTCCAAAGCGACTTACATTTTTAGAACACTCAGCATTTATGATCACCTGAGATGGATGTAAATACCTGGTCTGAACAAGGTCAGAGAGAATATATTGTGACACCACACCTTATTCAACATTCAAGAAAGACCAGAGGAGAGGTGAAAGATGAGGATATACAAAGGAAAGCAAGAGAGGAGAGGAGCAGATAAACTGAGAGCTGCTGCTCCGCTTTTAAACTAAAGCAAACACTGCAGAACCTGCATCGGTAAACTAGCCAAATCCATCTGTGGGGTTTGGCAAGGTAATTTATGAGTCAACACTGACTGCATAGGAAGGGAGGACTGTTGGTGTGAGAGGTCAGCTGGTCAGTCATGTCAGACATTGAGGAGGCTATTAGTTAAAAATGAGGAGCAGGAAGCCTTTCTCATAGGTTATAATGAGTACTCAGCTAGTCCCTGTGCTGTGAGCAGAGATTAGCACTTGAGACCCCTCAGGTAAAACCCTCATTAGCCAACTTGCAGAGCGATAAAGTGCTGTTTTACATTGCGGGAGAAGAGCAGCCTCTGTAGGTAGGGGAAGCTAAAGGTTAGCACATGAATAAAAGAGGATCTCTTTCCCTTATGATGCTGAACAAAAATGTGTGGGGGGGGGGGGCAATGATGGAACACAATCAACTTAAAAAAGGAGCAGGGGAAAGGTGCCTGCTTGGTAAAAAAAATACTTCTAGTAATGCTTACTAATAAAGTTGAAAGAAATAATGTGACTTTTATGATGCTAGTTTGATATTTACATTGTTGGCCATATCACCCAGCCATCTGCAGTGGTGACTCTGTATAACCTAAAGAACAAGCCATGAGCTTTTCTTTAGAGCAATTTTCTATTAATGGCAGCTGTGCTGCAGATGGTTGGAATGAATGGATTCATTCAACAGAAATGCTGGAGTGCTTTTAAATGGGTGCAGGAACTGAAGTTCAGGTGTAAATACTGATGAAGCTAAATCTAATACGATTTAAGTAACTGGTGACCCCTTAAGATGTAATAACACAATAGAAAACTGCTCATATGGTGTTATCCAAGTGTGCAGAACCCCCGAAATTCAAATTTGACTCAAACAATGTCATTTACAATTTGCTTTAAGTCTAAATGTCCTCTCATATCCTCGTCGGAACCATCTTCAGTTCCGTCCATACACTACGGAAACACGCACACAATGCACCCAAGATCTCGCCCATGGCCCGCACGGGATGTGCAGCGGCATTGCTACTTCTGGTAGTGGACTTTTAGGCTTAAAACATGGTGTAAATGAAAAATATCAAGAGAACAGACTGAGGTTTACAGGAGGCAGAAACATTGCGAGGAGAAGTTCAATATCAAATGAATGGAATACATTTTTTGGGTGAGTTTTTGAACTATTGCTTTATTATTAACGAACAAACAAATGAATTAGTCAAATATCGGATGTCTTACAATTGCTGTGTTGTAAGCAATACAATTTTGGGGCATCATGTCTCTGTGTATTTGTGGACAGCTTAACTCAGAACCTTATTAGTAGAAAGGAGCGAGACGATGGAGTCTGAGGGAGGATAACTGATGGATCTGTGTGCAATGAAGAGGAATCTCCTTGCAGCAATCCAAAAATATAACAAATACTGTCCAGAATACCCTCAAAGGTACTGCGTGATCAAAATATATGCTGAAAGCATTACATGGCAAACTCAAGCCCAACAAGAAACAACAGATTGGAATATTGACAATGTTAAATGGCCTACAAGCTGTAGCCACCCATTTTGCTATCCCTGTTGAAAGGTTGTTGCTTATGGAGTTCTTCATGTATCGCCTTTGTAAATTATTCAGCATGGTCTGCCTTTGGTGAGAGGGAGGAAGGCTCTCTGCATCAGCTGTATGCTTGGCCAGCAAGTAGTATCTAAGACTAAACATACTCTAGTGATAACTCATTTCACATCAACAGTAAATGCATATAAATGGGTCTTGGCTAGCGAACTATCTTGCTTGGCTTGAAGATGTACTTGCCATTCAAAAGACCCTTTTCTTTATCCATTTTAGGCTTGATTCTTCTTGCCATACAAAGCAAGCCCTATCATACAATTTGATAGAGAAAAACTTCTGCACATCAAGTCGACTGTGGAAAACACTTTTTCGCAACCACCAGCAAAAAGAGGGAAATACCCATGGCGGTGTTTACCTGTTGTACCTTGATCACAGAGGCGACATAGGAAAAAAGGGTTGTGGGCCGGTGTCCTAGTCCGGCTGAGGAAACATGAGAACTGGCCTCCACTATCGAGTATTCTTCTGGATAATAAGCTGGACGAACTACACCAACTATGGTTTTTCAACGGGACATTGGGTTTTGTAAAGTTATTGTTTTCATAGAGACTTGGCTCAATCCCTCGATCCCAGACTCTGCCATTATTACCGAGGGGGTCTCCATTCACCACCAGGACCGGACAATAAACTCGGGGAAGGGCAAGGGAGAAGGTGTCTGCTGCATGGTGAACAATCTGTGATGCTCAGATGTGGAGATTCCTTCTTCAGGCTGTTCTCGGACCAGGAGCACCTCATGATCAGTTACCGGCCCTACTATATCCCGAGGGAGTTATAATTGGTCGTTATAACAGCCGTTTATATTCCAGCACATGTCAACACTAATCAGGCCCTGGAGGAGCTGCATACGGTTATCGACAGGACAGAGCCCTCACGGCTGGAAGCTGCATTTATTGTGGCCGGTGATTTTAACAACGCCAAGCTGAGGAAAGTCATGCTGAGATACCATCAACACATCAGCTGTCATACGATTGGTGATAACACAATCAACCATGTTTACACTCCCTTCTGGGATGCATATGAGGCTCTCCACTGCACCCCATTCGCCAAATCAGATCATTACTCAGTTCAGTTTCCTATAAGCAGAAACTCAAACGTGACAGACCGGTGGCTCGGAACATTCAGTGGTGGTCCATCAAATCAAACTCAGCTCTATGGAACTGCTTTGGCACTGCGGATTGGTGTGTTAAAGGACATCAACACATACACTATGTATACATCTACTACATCAGCAAATGCATCGATGATGTAACAAGGATAAATGTACGATCATTCCCAAATCAAAAAGCCTGGATTAAAGGTGACGTCCACGCCAAACTCAAACCAGCGACCGACTGACTGTGGAGGTACAAGAGGCCAAGGAAGACCGCTGCCCCAATGTAATATCCAGGGCAGATGTGGGAGATCGCTTAAGCGGATTAACACACGCTAGGCACCTGGACCTGATGGCATCCCTGGCAGAGCTATCAGGATGGGTGCAGATCAGCTGGCATGTGTGTTCACAGACATTTTCAAACTGCCATTGCTCTAGTCTGTAGACCCCACATGCTTCAAGCGGACCATCATGGTTCCTGCCCCTAAGAAAGCCGAAACCCTCCTCCTAAACGACCAGTAGCACTAACCTCCACCATCACAGAGTTCTTATAGCGGTTGTTCAAATGTTTCCACCGCTCCTCCCTCCCTCCATCACTCACTGGACCCACTCCAGTTGGCCTACAGTCCAAATAGGTCAGATGCAGACGCCATCTGCCTCAGCCTAGACACTGCCCTCTCCCACCTGGACCAGAGGGACACATATGTGAGAATACTGTTCATTGAACTACAGTTCAGCATTCAATACCATTGTGCCCCTGAGGCTCGTCACCAAGCTCAGAGACCAACCGCTCAACATAGCCCTCCATGATTGAATCCTGAACTGACGGGCAGACAACAGGCGTTGCAGATAGGCGGCACCAGATCCTCTACCCTGACTCTCATCACTAGTGCCCCCAGGGCTGCATGCTCAGTCCTCTCCTGTACTCCATGTTCACAAATGACTGCGTGGCCTCCCACAGCTCCAACACAATCATCAAATTAGCTGATGATACAACCATCATAGGCCTGATCACCCGCAACGATAAGAAGGCCTACAGAGAGAAGGTCAGAGCCCTGATATCTTGGTGTCAGGACAACAACCTCCATCTTAACGTCGGCAAAAAAAAGGAGCTGATCGTGGACTACAGGAAGAGGGAAGGAGTAGAACATGCCCCCTCTCCATAAACAGGACTATGGTGGAGAGAGTCAGTAGCTTCAGGTTCCTTGGGGTTAACTTCAGTGATGACCTGACCTGGACTCACCACACTTCAATCTGAATTGCCCATGAACATGTTGTGCAATAGTAGTAGTAGATTTGACCTTGGCTAATTATTAATAATCATGAAATATGATTATTAAAATAAAAATGATCAATTAAGAATAATACAATCTGTAATCATTGCTTATCTTTACGGGGCACCACCCTGTTTACAGGGACCAACGAGTCAATCTTTTAATATCAGTCCAAAGTGATATACGTTATATTAATAATCTCAATATTTAATATTAAAGATTAGAAAATAAACAATGAAGGGTTTCAAGTTCGAGCACATCCAGCTGTATTCACATACATATGCACAAATAATCACCGAAATACTTTAATTACAAAAGTATTTATTAAAGGGAAATAAAGTTAATGATATTCCATGATTCTTCATTTAACAAACTCCAATATTTCAAAGATGGCAACAACAGCAGCAGCACTTATCCCCCTTCTCTTTCTTGAAGGGGGAGTGGCTATGGCGTAATGACGAGATCACGTGGTGACGTCGTCTGGCCGAAATCAAGATGTAGGGGAGAGCGTGGCCTAGGGGATAGAGCAGGTGTTCTGCAACAAGAAGGTTTGAATCCCACTCTTTCCTATCTGCATGCCTAATTGTCCTTGGCAAGATACTGAACCCCAAAAATGGCCCCTCATAATTGCTGAGTGTTCTAAAAATGTAAGTTGCTTTGGACAAAAGCTAAATGACATATAATGTAATGTTACGTTCAAGTAGTTTCAAGATGGAGGTTTATGATCTTTGTGACGACATGAGGTCGAAGACAAGATGGCGGTTGCCTACGTGAGGCCACGTTGCCAAAGGCAAAATGGAGGCCGGTCACGGACCTTAAACAAAGGGGATCTTTAGACAAAGAGATTTCTTATCTCCTGGGTCTGGCGCTGAACGGCGTCGAGATGAATTTAGGCTCTTTTAGACTAGATTTATCCATGCCACATGAAATATGTATGTGTAGGTCAGGACATGTGTAAAAACAGGTTTAGGAGAAAAGAGAGAGAGAGAGGGAGATAGAGAGAGATCAGGAAAGCTCTCAAAACATCGTCAGAGACAAGGGTGCAGAAACTTTACCACTCGGTACTCAAATTGGAGTTGTGTACCGATATTTTTATCGTCAAAGTCTCTACGAACCCAGTCGGACGATAGCAGTGCTGCCGTAGACTCTCCATAAGGGCGCGAAGCACTTTAAAACATTTCAACACGGTACAAAGGAACCGGAAGTGACGTATCGTTTCGCCGCTTTTAAACACGGACTGAAAAATAGATTTGGCGATCTTCAAACAAACATACACTCAAATAAAATGACACGCTAAGTATTTAAACTAGTTCTCTGCCCAGACAATAAAGCCTCTTAGGGTGACCTCCGCGTAGTTGCTTGCGCGTTGCGCGTGGATTTTCCGGAAGTCCAGTGAATCTTGTGTTGTGTTCCTCGGGGTACATGCGGTCAGCGAATCCCCGGAATTAGGTGAAGAAGTCATGGCTTGAGCTTGATAGCGCTGGTTCATCTGTTGCAGCGGCTTCGTGCTGGGACCGGAAATGGAGCGAATTTGTCTCTTGCTCGTAGAACGGAATTAACCTTTGTTCGTCTTCTTTGGCGGGATTCTGCTTCGTCCTTCTGCGACAGAATGAGGCTTTGTCCTGCCGGGATTAACTGCTGTGGTGCAGTTGTGGGGATCGTGAAAAGAAAAGTCTGTGTTGCTCGGCCTGCCGAGTGAGCGTCCTGTTGCGTCCTTTTCAAGTTAAAAATAAAAATTGTCTTTCAAAGTAAGCTTCGACTTAAGATAAAAGAAAATTAAAATTAAACAAACAAATGTTTGTAATTGCCCCCTTCTGGCAACTAAATCATCTGGGTCTGTTGACGTCTTAAGAGCAGGGTAAATGGCGAAGATTTTTGGAGTCCCAGGGCTTTTAAATTACCAGAGAGGTCCTCCTCCTTGAGGAGTTGGTCATAGGATGATGCTGGCTTTAAGCCAATTGAGTGTCAGAGCTGGACCCCAGTGGGCGGGGCTTGGAACTCAGCGGGGTCCTCAAGGCTCCCCAGGACATTTTCCGACACCAGGGTGAGATTCTTAGGCCTGCTGGAGAATGTTTTCCCTCCAAAAGTTTAACAACCCTTTGTCTTACCCTCGGCTCGAGTGTCTGGTGGTCAGCCTCTGGGCTGTGGCCCAACAAACAATATCCTAAATCTCAACCACTGCAGAGTGGCATGATTATAGTTACTTTTTCACTTTTGCTGGTTAAATGCACAGTGGATGTGTTAACAACACATCTACCAGCAATCCACTCAACAGGAAGAAATTATACTGGGTATTATGAGTCTGAGCCCTGTAAGCTCCAAACTTCTACTGGCTCTCAATAAAAATATCTGTCCTTCCAAAATACTGGCAAATTCAGCAACATATTCACATGTCCATGGCAAACTAAGGTGTTGACTCTACTGAAATTCCCTCATAATTTGAACCTCAATTGTCTTATTGTTGTTATTAAACTTTCCCAGTATTCCATTAAAACGTTTATCCAAAGCGACTTACAATAAGTGCAATCAACTATGAGAGTACAAACACAGAACAGCCATTATCATGTAAGTACAATAACTTAACATCAGAAAGAATAAACAGGTCCTCAGTCACATACTCATCCCATATAAAAATACAATTTAAAAACTGTTATAACCGCTGCTTTAAGATGAAAATAACATTTGTGAAGCTTTACTCTGTAAAACCTTGTGAATGCAGCATCTGTCTCCTGCAGACATAAAACTACCGGCTCGTGTTAAGCTTGGTCCGAACGAGTGACTCTGTTTTCGGTGTTAATAACTTGCTGAAGTCGACAAAACACTGTGTCCCTGGAGGAGAAGATGAGTGTCTTGGAAAGCGAAGCCGCGGGCCCAGTGTGGACGAGTTGAGGGGGAGAAGACGGGCGCACAGTCCTTAAATTAAGGTGAGACCCAGCTAGAGAGACAAGCCATTGTTAACTGCTAAGCTAACTCTTAGATCTGAAGCGTGTTAACAACTGTAGGATTAGCGAGAAAGTTACATAAAGTAGAATAGAGCATTGAGTGCATTAGCAGAACTATTGCAGCTTTAAATATTCAAGCATTGGTTTTCACAAAATGTGTTGCTTCAGTGTTTCTAGATATTTTCATCAGATGCTACTATGGTATACTGAAGTATAATTACAAGTATTTCATAAGACTCAAGGGATTTTATTGACAATTACATTAAAAAAAAACCTCAATGAATAACGAAAAAAGAGGAGATGTGACCCGGCCCGGAGGAAGCCCGGGGCCCCCGTCTGGAGCTAGGCCCAGACGGAGGGCTCGATGGCGAGCGCCTGGTGGCCGGGTTTGCCACGGAGCCCGGTCGGGCATAGCCCGAACAAACTACGTGGCACCCCCCCTCTCTTCATCCCATGGGCCCACCACCTGTGGGAAGACCCGTTGGGGTCGGGTGCGCAGCCACATGGGTGGCAGCGAAGGTCAGGGGTCTCGACGGACCAGACCCGGGCGGCAGAAGCCGGCTCTGGGGACGTGGAACGTCACCTCGCTGTGGGGAAAGGAACCGGAGCTTGTGAGGGAGGTGGAGCGCTATCAGTTAGATCTGGTGGGGCTTACCTCCACGCACAGTCTCAGCTCTGGTACCGTACTCCTGGATAAGGGTTGGACTCTATTCTTCTCCGGAGTTGCCGAGGGCGTGAGGCGCCGGGCGGGTGTGGGGATACTCATAAATCCCCGGCTGAGCGCCGCGGTGTTGGAGTTTACCCCGGTAGACGAGAGGGTCGCCTCCCTGCGCCTAAGGGTTGTAGGGGGGAAAACTCTGACTGTTGTTTGTGCGTATGCACCAAACAGCAGTTCAGAGTACTCGGCCTTCTTGGAGACCCTGAATGGAGTCCTGTATGGGGCTCCAGTAGGGGACTCCGTAGTTCTGCTGGGTGACTTCAACGCCCACGTGGGCAACGATGGAGACACCTGGAGAGGCGTGGTGGGGAGGAACGGCCTCCCTGATCTAAACCCGAGCGGTCGTTTGTTATTGGCCTTCTGTGCTAGTCATGGATTATCCATAACAAACACCATGTTCGAACATAAGGGTGCTCATAAGTGTACCTGGTACCAGAGTACCCTAGGCCGAAGATCAATGATCGATTTTGTGATTGTGTCATCTGATCTGAGGCCACATGTTTTGGACACTGGGGTAAAGAGAGGGGCGGAACTGTCAACCGACCACCATCTGGTTGTGAGTTGGATCAGGGAATGGGGGAAATTTCCGGATAGACCTGGTAAGCCCAAACGAGTAGTGCGGGTGAACTGGGAACGTCTGGAGGAGGCCCCCGTCCTAGGTATCTTCAACTCACACCTCCGGCGGAGTTTTTCTGGCATTCCTGTGAAGGTTGGGGGCATTGAGCCGGAGTGGGCGGTGTTCAAAGCCTCCATTGCTGAAGCTGCGGTGGCTAGCTGTGGCCTCAGGGTCTTAGGCTCCTCAAGGGGCGGTAACCCTCGGACACCGTGGTGGACACCGGTGGTCAGGGAAGCCGTCCGATTGAAGAAGGAGGCCTTCCGGGATATGATATCCTGGAGGACTCCGGACTCGGTTGCAGGGTACCGACAGGCCCGAAGGGCTGCAGCTGCTGCCGTGTCGGAGGCTAAGCAGCGGGTGTGGGAGAAGTTCGGAGAGGCCATGGAGAAGGACTTTCGGTCGGCACCAAAGTGTTTCTGGAAGACTATCCGGCACCTCAGGAGGGGGAAACGGGGAACCATCCAAGCTGTGTACAGTAAGGATGGGACTCTGTTGACCTCAACTGAGGAGGTCGTCGGACGTTGGAAGGAACACTTTGAGGAACTCCTGAATCCGAATAACACGCCCTCTATGTTGGAGGCAGAGCTTGAGGTTGATGGTGTTTCGTCGTCAATTTCCCTGGTGGAGGTCACTGAGGTAGTCAAACATCTCCGCAGTGACAAAGCCCCAGGGATTGATGAGATCCAGCCAGAAATGCTAAAGGCTCTGGGTGTTGAGGGGCTGTCATGGTTGACACGCCTATTCAACATCGCGTGGGAGTCGGGTACAGTGCCAAAGGAGTGGCAAACCGGGGTGGTGGTTCCCCTGTTCAAAAAGGGGGACCAGAGAGTGTGTACCAATTACCGGGGTATCACACTTCTCAGCCTCCCTGGTAAAGTCTACTCCAAGGTGCTGGAAAGGAGGGTTCGGCCGATCGTCGAACCTCAGATTGAAGAGGAACAATGCGGTTTTCGCCCCGGACGTGGAACTACGGACCAGCTCTTCACTCTCGCAAGGATCCTGGAGGGGGCCTGGGAGTATGCCCATCCGGTCCACTTGTGTTTTGTGGATCTGGAGAAGGCGTATGACCGGGTCCCCCGGGAGAAACTGTGGGAGGTGCTGCGGGAGTATGGGGTAAGGGGGTCTCTCCTCAGGGCCATCCAATCTCTGTACTCCCAAAGCGAGAGCTGTGTTCGGGTCCTCGGCAGCCAGTCAGTTTCGTTCTCAGTGGGTGCTGGTCTCCGCCAGGGCTGCGCCTTGTCACCAATCCTGTTTGTGATATACATGGACAGGATATCGAGGCGTAGTTGTGGTGGGGAGGGGTTGCAGTTCGGTGGTCTGAGGATCTCGTCACTGCTTTTTGCGGATGATGTGGTCCTCATTGGATCATCGGCTTGTGACCTTCAGCACTCACTGGATCGGCTGGCGGCCGAGTGTGAAGCGGCTGGGATGAGGATCAGCACCGCTAAATCTGAGGCC
The DNA here is from genome assembly GCF_949316205.1 of Platichthys flesus. Taxonomy (NCBI): domain Eukaryota; kingdom Metazoa; phylum Chordata; class Actinopteri; order Pleuronectiformes; family Pleuronectidae; genus Platichthys; species Platichthys flesus. Next base: position 610,885 of record NC_084948.1, on the reverse strand, counting down.
ATGACTCTTAGCAGGAAACCGATTGATTGCTTACTCCGGGTAGGAAATGAGTCCTTAGCCCAAGTGAAGGAGTTCAAGTACCTCGGGGTCTTGTTCGCGAGTGAGGGTACTATGGAGCGTGAGATTGGCCGGAGAATCGGAGCAGCGGGGGCGGTATTGCGTTCGCTTTACCGCACCGTTGTAACGAAAAGAGAGCTGAGCCGCAAGGCAAAGCTCTCGATCTACCGGTCGATCTTCGTTCCTATCCTCACCTATGGTCATGAGGGCTGGTTGATGACCGAAAGGACGAGATCGCGGGTACAAGCGGCCGAGATGAGTTTTCTCAGAAGGGTGGCTGGCGTCTCCCTTAGGGTTAGGGTGAGAAGCTCAGTCATCCGTGAGGAACTCGGATTAGAGCCGCTGATCCTTTACTTAGAAAGGAGTCAGCTGAGGTGGTTCGGGCATCTGGTAAGGATGCCCACTGGGAGGTTTTCCAGGCACGTCCAGTGGGGAGGAGACCTCGGGGAAGACCCAGGACTAGGTGGAGAGATTATATCTCAACACTGGCCTGGGAACGCCTCGGGATCCCCCCGTCAGAGCTGGTCAATGTGGCCCGGGAAAGGGAAGTCTGGGGCCCCCTGCTTGAGCTGCTCCCCCCGCGACCCGACCCCGGATAAGCGGATGACGATGATTACGATGAGTACATTAAGTTTATGCAAAGAGTCAATATTTGCAGTGTTGACCCTTCCTTTTCAAGACCTCTGCAATTCACCATGGAATGCTAGCAATTCACCTCTGGGCCACATCCTGACTGAGGGCAGCCTATTCTTGCATAATCAATGCTTGGACTTTGTGGGGTTTTGTTTGTCCACCCGCAAAGTTCTCAATGGGATTAAAATCTGTGGAGTTTCCTGGCCATGGACCCAAAATGTCTTAGTTTTTTTCCCCTGAGCCACTTAGTTATCACTTTTGCCTTATGGCAAGGTGCTCCCTCATGCTGGAAAAAGGCATCGTTTCGTCATCAAACTGTTATTGGATAGTTGGGAGAAGTTGCCCTCGGAGGATGTTTTGGTACCATTCTTATTCATGGCTGTGTTCTTAAGCAATAGGGTTAGTGAGCCCAATTCCTTGGCTGAGAAGCCACACCACACATGAATGGTCTCAGGATGCTTTACTCTTGGCATGACGCAGGACTGATGGTAGCGCTCACCTTTTCTTCTCCAGACTTTTCCAGATTCCCTAAACAATCTGAAAGGGGATTCCTCAGAAAAAAGGACTGTTTACCCCAGTCCTCAACAGTCAAATCCATGTACCTTTGACAGAACATCAGTCTGTCCCTGATGTTCTTCCTGGAGAGAAGTGGCTTCTTTGCTGCCGTTCTTGAAACCAGGCCATCATCCAAAAGTCTTCGCCTCACTGTGCGTTCAGATGCACTCACACCTGCCTGCTGCCATTCCGGAGCAACCTCTGCTCTAGTGGTGCCCTGATCCCGCAGCTGAATCAACTTTAGGAGACGGTCCTGGCCCTTACTGGCCTTTCTTGGGCGCCCTGAAGCCTTTTTCACAACATTTGAACCTCTATCCTTTAAGTTCTTGATGATCAGATAAATCGTAGATTTAGGTGCAATCTCACTAGCAACAATATCCTTGCCTGTGAAGCCCTTTTTGTGCAAAGCAATGATGACTGCATGTGTTTCCTTGCAGGTAACCATGGTTAACAGAGGAAGAACAATAATTTCAAGAACCACCCTCTTTTTAAAGCTTCCAGCCTGCTATTTTGTCTCAATCAGCATGACAGAGTTATCTCCAGACTTGTCCCTGTCAACACTCTCCCCTGTGTTAACAAGATAATCACTGACATGATGTCAGCTAGTATTTCTGTGGCACGGCTGAAATGCAGTGGAAATGTTTATTTGGGGATTAAGAGAATTTTCTTGGCAAAGAGGAAATTTGCGATTAATTGCAATTCATCTGATCACTCTTCATAAAATTCTTGAGTATATACAAATTACCTTCATAAAAACTGAGACAGCAGACTTTGTGAAAATGTATATTTGTGTCATTCTCAAAACTATTTGCCACGGCTGTACACACTGGGGCAGATTCGGACAGAGTCCCACAAAGAACATATGTGCAAGAGGCTGCAAAGATACATTTCAAGCTTCACCTGATTAGTTTTTCACTGGCTAGGCCTGTTGTGTTGTACAATATGTGTGCTATGAGTAAATAAAGCTTTGACTCATCATATACCTTGTTCAGGTTTTTTTCCCTGTACAATATCTTCAACATATAACATCAAGCATCACATGAATGAATGTATAATATTCATTAACTGCAGTGCTTTTGGTAAAGGCTTACCAATAAATAATAATATATACATTATTAATAACAACTATATATAAAAATGTATTATTAATATTGTGTGGAAGGGGTTTACCCACGTGTGTACCGCAGTGACCCAGGGTGACCAATAGCCACATATCTACCACTCTCACTCACTCATCGTCATCCGCTTATCCGGGGGCGGGTCGCGGGGGGAGCAGCTCAAGCAGGGGGCCCCAGACTTCCCTTTCCCGGGCCACATTGACCAGCTCTGACGGGGGGATCCCGAGGCGTTCCCAGGCCAGTGGTGAAGTATAATCTCTCCACCTAGTCCTGGGTCTTCCCCGGGACTTACCAGCCAATCACAACTGACTTTTCGTTGCAAGGGTCTGTGTTCTCCTCCAATGCTGATTGGAGAGAGCCCCCGCCCGCGCGGCTCTCCCCCTTTCTTCTCCTGACACTCTGACTATCAATGTGTTGCTACTACTTTAAAAGGAATTTTCAAGTGTATGTAAATGTGAGCGTGTAAGTGGTAGTATTTGTTTTCTTAGCCTCTGTATAACCTTCTGGGTCCATATTCAAAGCCTTCCAAAATGCTGGTTTTGTTGGGAAATAAAGTGGTAGGCCTCCCCTTCTGGTAGTAGTTAATGACTATTGAATTTAGAGCCACGGATTCTTCTTTACCTCATCCTCTTTCCTTTCAGATTTACCCATGTCAAAAAAAAAATGTAATACCCACTAATTTTTCAGGCAATACTGATTAAAGGCATAATACACATTGGACAATTTTCAAATGAAACTCACCTGTCTCTTCATCAATGGCAAACCGTCCAAGCCCACTCCCATCACGAATAGAATACTGGATTTCTCCATCTCTGCCAGTGTCGTCATCATTAGCGGTGACTCTGAGTAGGGTAGTTCCAATGCGGTCATTCTCTTTAACTAATGCTGTCAAGGCAAATTGGGAAAAGTATGGAGCGTAGAGGTTTTCATTTACATCTACCACTTCCACCTCAACGAATGTGACAGAGAGAAGAGAAACAGGCCTTCCCTTATCTTTGGCCTTCACAGTAAGGTTGTAAAACTGTTGGATCTCATAGTCAAGCTCTTTTGTCAGCCGAATAGCCCCGCTGGCCCTGTCTACCTCAAACCATCCATTATAGTTATTGGCTAAAGAGTACCTGACCTGGCCTCCCAAACCCAGATCTGGATCCAATGTCTCTAACCATGCCACAACCGTACCGACAGGAAGATCTTCCAGGGCCTTGGCTTTGTACACATTGGGGATAAATTGTGGGGGACAGTCATTCACATCCTCCAAAATGATCTTTAAACTTGTGACCGATAACCTCTGACTCCCTTTATCTGCCCTGTCCCGGGCCTCAATTTTCAGATTAAAAGAAGACGTAAACTCCCTGTCTAGTTGGCCGGCAACATATACTATCCCATTAGTAGAGTTTATACTAAACTGGGTGGTGATGGTCAAAACGGAATATACAATTTCCCCATTGGGTCCAAGATCTTTGTCAGTGGCCTCAACCTGGATGACTTCTGTGCCTATGGGAGTATTTTCAGGTATGACAATTGTATAGCCTCCTTCTTGCAAAAACTGAGGCGCATTATCATTAGCATCTTCTATGTAGACACTAAGCAATCGCCAGGCAGTTTTCCGTGGCAGGCCAAGGTCAAAGATTGTTAAGTTGAGGAGATAGCGATCTCTCTTTTCCCTATCTATGGGCAGAAAGACACTGATTAGGCCTGTTTCCATGTCAATGGTAAAACAGCTATCAGTGTTTCCATCTGAAATGGAGTAAAGAATCTGACCATTGAAACCTGTGTCACCATCGTAGGCATTCACCTTGAAAACACTCGAGCCAATCATCTGATCTTCCCGCACAGCTATATCTCTAGGAAAAGTTTTATCAAATCGGGGTGTTTGGCGATTGACAGAGAAAAGGTCAATAAAACCTTCTTCAATTTTGGGCTTTGTGCTAGCTTTGGACTTTTTAAGTAACTTTTCTGCTAACTTTTGGGCTACCCTTGTCTCTTCACAGTTAAAACCTGTTGGAGGTGATTTTCCTTGAACAACAGATATGTTAACAAACATAGGATCAGAAAAGTTCTCACCATCTGTGGCTGTTATTTTTAGATTGAAGACGCTGTTCTTTGGACTAGCTGTCACAAGGGGACGTCGCAGTGCAAGGACCCCTGAATCTGGGTTCAGGTCAAAGTAACCCAGTTCGTTCCCTGAAATTATTTTATATTTCACTAGCTCTAACTCATCTATATCAATCGCTGACATAGTGGTGATCACTGCCTCCACTGGAAAATCCCTCAAGATCACCCCCTGGCATGCTACATTCTCAAACAAAGGCTTGTTATCATTAACATTTTCCAGGTGGATTGATACATTGACTTCACTTTCTCGCCTATAAGGCGAGCCCCAGTCAGATGCTCTAACCACAAACACAAAGCTCTCAGGTGAGGATTCAAAGTCCAGCTCTTTAGTGGTTCTAATGATACCAGAAAACTGATTGATTTTGAAAGGTAATGGCAGAAGGCTAGAAATACTGTAAGTAATGTATCCATTTTCTCCTTTATCCTCGTCTACTGCAAAAACTTTTAATACATCGGTCCCAACTTGTACACTTTCATTCACAAAAATCTCATAAGAAGACTGATCAAATGTTGGTGTGTTATCATTGGCATCCTCAATTGTCACACGCACTTTAACTTTAAGCTCACTACCTATTTCCAATACCTCAAGACTAATGACATCTTGGGTCCCCTGAGTGAGCCAAGTAGTGGTGGATATGACACCTGTTAGGGCGTTCATTTGAAAGAAAGCTGAATTTCGAGAAGGTGCCAGGATATATTCTGTATCATCAGGCTCTGGTTTAATTTTAACAACTTCTACAATTGTTCCTGGTGGTGAAATTTCATTCAGACAAACTTCATAAAACTCCTTTTCAAACTGAGCTTCCCCTGTTTGCCGTTTCTTGAGGATAATGTGGACAACCTTGACAGCAGAGATCTTCTGTGGGGCTCCCCTGTCTTTAGCTTGCAAAGTGAGGTTACATCCATAAGGATATATCTCCCATTGTACTGACTCAGAGGCTTTTATTGCAAATTCTCCTTCCTCACATCTTTCTATGAAAAACTTCTCTGAGGGGTCTCCGCTTACAATATCCACTGAGTCTATTTCTCCATTTATACCTTCATCTAGGTCTTCAACAGTGACTATGGCATATACAGGTTTTGTTTCAAGCCATGTGGGACTGTGGGTGACCACATTCATCACTGGGGCATGCTCATTCACGCGTTCTACATGAACAAAAAGCTTGGCTGTGCTGCTGACACCATTATTTCCATAGAGCTTCATTCCGCGGTCCACTGCAAGAATTTCTAAGTCGTACCGATTTTGATCATCAACATTTAGCTTTCCACTGAGAGAAACCACTCCACTAGTTGGGTGTACAGCAAACAATTCCATTCTCTCCTTGAAAAAATAGTAAAACTCCCCATTGGAGCCAATATCTGCATCTGTGGCAGTAACTTGTGCTATGCTCGTCCTGAGAGGTGTGCTCTCCGCTATGGTAACTGAATAAGTAGTGGGTGAGAACAAGGGTCGGAGGTCATTCATATCCAAGACTTGGATGCTGACTTTAGTCCAGGTCTCAAGGAAAGCTTCTCCCTTGACAGAGGCTTTCACTGTCAAAACATAATTATCCTGAATCTCTCGGTTTAAGATGGCTGCATTGCCACCTTTAGTCCTTATGCGTAAGAAGCAGAAATCCCCAAGCACAAACTCCTCTGCTTTGAAAAGCCCTTCATCATCACCTAAAGTGATTCTGAAGCGGACCTCCCAGGAGTGCTGAGCCAGGTGGATGCCCATTTTAACTTTACTGTTGGCAAAGGTGCGTGCAGCTGAGTTTTCATAGACTGTAGCATGGTAGACAGCGTGAGTAAAGCCAAAATTATGTCCATCCTGAGGAGCCCCCTGTGTGCTCTGGCTGCAGGAGAGTGGTAGTTTTAAAAGCAACAGCAGCAGGGCCAGGCCGAGGAGAGGGGCTCGCATACCTGCCCACTGGCCCATATTCACATCCATCCCATGGTCACTCAATCCTGAAATAGAAGGAGACAGAGAAATAGAGAAAATTGTTAGCCACAGGGGCAGGGAGTCACAGCAACAAAAGACATTCCACAAATCCAGGACTTGACTTTTCAACTCCCTGGCCTGAAAGGATACTAATTATCCATTCGACTACAGAGATTGATTAGAGTAGGGAGGGGAGGAGGTGTCCACAGTTACCAGGGAACAAAACTGAAGGCTGACATAATTTCTGTGTGGTCTCTGGACAAAGATTTTTTAATTACAAGTTTCTGTCAGACCAGAGGTTATTTCAAAGGGAACAAAATAATTGTATAGCTAGGAAGAGCAGTTTAACAACAACAAAACAAGCAATAAAGAAAATAAAAGCAGAGAACAAAATGGCCTGCTGCAACCTATCCTGACAACTGCAGCCCTGTGTATCCAAACCATATAATATCTCTAGATATGGTTATGAAACTGTTAGACAGGTCAATGATGTGTTTCTGTTCTCCTTTTCAGAAATAAAAGTTTTCTGAAAGTAAGAAGCCACAAATATGTCCCAATCTAGGCTATTTGGGGTAAAGCCTGATCCACTAAAAGCCATGTTGTGGCGATGGGAGTGCCACATGTATTTGAATGACTCGCTACTTTCCACCACAAGGGATGGAGAAATGAGTAGGGAAACAACAGTCCATGTCCGGGCTCGTTGACAATAACACACTACAAAAAGCACAGCAAAATCTATTAATTGTCAGAACAGCACATAATTACATACACATGCACACAGTTCCTGCAAAAGGGATTGGGCGGCTGTAGCTCAGGGATAGAGCAGTTGTCCTCCAACCAGAAGGTCCACAGTTAATTTCCTTTTCCAAGTGTCCTTGGGCAAGATACTGAAACCTACAGAAAAGTGTTGCACTGAATAAATATGTGTATGTGAATGGGAGGATGGCGAAAAATGGTACTATAAAGTGCTGTGAGTGGTCATCAAGACTAGAAAAGCGATATTTAAGTCTAGTCCAAAATGGTTAATTTTTTTAGAGTCTTACCCTCTGGCAAAAAGAAAAAAAAATTAACTTTATTAGTGTAGCTTCAGCCAAAACATTCAAGACAAATGCTCAAGCCAGCATTAAAAAATGCAATTCAGCAGCCATCCAGGATGAAAAGGATGAATCCCAAAACAAAACACTGTCCGATTTCTTTCATCTCAGCATCAACTTCATTATGGGCAGATTAGGGCGGAGGGCAATCAGCAGCACTAATAGTGTCTCAGAGCTGTCTCGGCCAGCTTTACTGGGTCAGTACATCTTGCCTTTGAAAAAACTGCTGCCAGGTGGGAGGCAAAGTAATGCAGAATGCATAACATTGTGTTAACCCTTTGGATCTGCTGTTATTGAGCAAATTTTATTCTTTATCTACTGACTTATAGAAGAGAAGCTACAGCTCTAACTTAAGTATATGGATAATGCTCGTCATTTGGCATACAAGTGGTGCTTTACCAAATTCGTATAGGTAAAGCACCTTACTAGTACTCCAACAAAATCAATTTCATAAATAGTTTATGGTAAAAAAGCTTTTATCCTACATCAAATATAGCAGAAGAAAATCATTCTTGTTTTGTGGGGGGGGGGCTTTGACACAGGATTAATCAAAAACTACACAGTATCGGTACTTTGAGGAAAACCTCAGAACCGCAAAGGTGCAATCAATTCCGCATTCAGGAGAGGCGGATGGTTTGAACGTGGTCTCTCAACCATGGCTTCCTTGCTCTGCTGCGGTCAGTATCTCATAATAATGAGATAGTAAGATAGTATAATGAGATACTATCTCATAATAATGAGTTACTAAGTCATAATTATGAGATAGTAGGTCATAATTATGATATACAGGATTTTCTTCATCACAGTGGCGGAAATGGGCTTCTATAGAAAGCTGAAGGACTAAGCTACAAAGTTTTAAAACTACTTGCTTATCGAGTAAAAGGGAACTAACATCTACATCTTTGTTTTTGTGACTAGTCAGGCATACTGTGATTTTTCTGATAAGCTATAGTCCAAATACCATTCTAATGATCAGTGCAACAGTAACCTTATGTGTAATATATGAGGATATGTATTCAATAGCATAAAATAATAGAGTGGGATAAACAAGTTATTGCAAAACCACCATTAATGATGCTTTGGAATATTAATTTAATTAAGAAGCTAATAAATAAGCAAAGGAAAGAAGAAATTAACTCAATTCTCGATTTTGTCTAAACAAAGACATCTTATACAATCAATACAGGAAAATATGTTCTAGAACATGAAGCAGGGTAGAACATTGAATTGCCCTGATAATAACAAATACCTGCAGCTCCTGTGGTGAGACTTTGTTTTAGAAAATGTTTAGTTTAAACACAACTAGAGAGAGGAGGTTTATGTGAGGTTTGTCTTACAGGCTGGAGTGACAAACCACACAATTGTATTATGTGGGGAATTTATCTCTATTAAACACACACACAACCTATGTCAATCAAATAATTCAGCAAAATGGCTGCAGAAATTGAAGCAGTGTTTCATACACTCTGTGAATCCCCCTCCTCCAACCCTATTCAGCTGCTGCAGAACATGAGAACCCCCCTGTTTACCCAGTTGAGTGCTCTGAAAGAGGAAGTGGGGAGTAAGATTGTGCAGTAGAGGATTGCAGTTTAAATGCTTTTGAAGAAGAGGAGAAGTAATATGGAGGACCATACATGACTTAAGTAAAAATAAATAAATAAATAAATGTATAAATAAATACAGAAATAAATAAATAAATGAATAAATAAAAATGGAAATAAATAAATAAATACAGAAATAATAATACAGCCTCTCAATGCTGGTGTCCAGTAGCTGTTTGCAGCGTTCAGCCAGTTCACACTTAAAATGAACTAGTTCAAGTTCAGAGGGTTAGTTAAGGTTATTGTTTATTGGGATGATTTAGGTGTCAGTAGTCCTGACTGTGAGCGTCACGTCTCGTGTTGTAATGAGCACAAGGAGCGAGCCGAGAGGAGAAGGAGGAAACAGAAACTCCAGCTCGTTACAAACCACCTGCAGCCTCTGCTCTGATCATGAAGCCGCTGATGTCTGAGCAGATGTGACCAGAGAAGCTCTGTGTTTCCCCTAAAATGGCCCCTCATAAATGCTGAGTTTTCTAAAAATGTAAGTCGCTTTGGACAAAAGCATCAGCTAAATGACATGTAATGTAAAAATAATGTATGTTTTAAAATATTTAATTATTTTAGCGTTGCATATATGGATGTAAATGTATATACATTACAAAATAATATACAGTAAACCAAAGTTATGTATAGTATACTTTATTCTAATGCTACTGTATACTGTAACTACAACTATAACTTAATGTAAGTGTAGCTTCACACCTCATTCTACCAACCTTACATACCCTTGTGGAAGTGGCTCAGTGAGCACCTCCAGGTGAACCACAGAGAGAGGATTGGCAAAGCTGAGACTAGTTGGCCAATCAACTCTCCCTAGATTCAAAAGTTAGCAGCTGAGCTCACAGAGAGAGAGAGAGACCTCATAAGAGACCCTGAGCGTAGCTGCAAATCTGCAAAGTCCTGGTTTATTTAAGTTGACTGTTGTGAGCTTAGTTAATAAAGAATGCTGAAAAGCGAATGGTTTGTCTCTTTCCATTGTGGTTTAGACTCCTGTGGCATCAGACATTGCCACAACCCTGTAATGTAAAATAATATTGACTTTAACTATGTACTTTTAAGTTTACATTTACATTCATGTCCTGTACTAAAGTGGCATATTTCAGAATATTCACCTATTTACAGAAATCTTTTTAATGCTGACCCACATTGCAAAGTAACTTTAAGCAGCCGCCTATCAAGGCTGGATCTACACACAGTGAAAGTAGCTGGTTGCAAGTTCAGCGCCAAACTAATTAGCAATACATTTTTCTTGCTGACATTCTAAAATGTGTGTGCTTGTGTACTTTTACTTATATATTTCTTACGGCCATTTTGAACATAGACTTTAAGGAGTGAGGACATATTTGGAAAGTGAGGACATTTTGGCCAGTGTGTGGGTGTGTGTGTGTGTGTGCCAAATGTAAGAAAACTTACTGCTCGATTAATCGAAATTTAATCGTGATTACGATTATGGGATCAAACAATCTCCAAACTACTATAATCGAGTTGAAACCATTATTTTGATTTTTTTCGAAACACACGCGCATGCGCAATTCAGTCCTTCCCCCAAAGCATTCAACGGCGCAGCTGACTGGCACTCAATCTCGAGCAGCAGTAAAGTGAAAGAGGCGAGTTGTGTGTGTGGTGACTGGTGGTGGAAAAAACAGCGCGAGTGGAAAAGCAGGGAGGGCAGCAGCACACCATGTAGCGGCTGCGCTGTGCACTGCTATTCTCAAGCGCGCTCCCAGCCTCGCTGGTGAGACCGGTCAGACCGGTCCCGCATTTCTCCGTTTCGGTCAGTCGGTCAGAGAC